>NW_027286874.1:97839203-98555453 GCF_022747635.1 Hetaerina americana | reverse complement strand
CGAGGCTTTCTAGAAAAGAGTCCTACCAATGAAGGTTTTCCTCAGGCATTATATTCAATGAAAACATAGTGATTTTAGAGCTGAACTTCCGATATTTTTCGTTTCGATACGTTCCGTTTCATTGGTCTACAATATTGGTTTCATTAGTCTACAGAATACTGGAAAGCTTTCTTGAGGGAATGCTATTATTAGGTGATAGAATTCAATACTAAATATCCTACTCACAATAAAATTTAAAGAAGTAACACTCTTAAAAGTAGTATTTGAACATATTTACTCAAAGAATCAGCTACTGAGCGTAAGATAGCAAGACATTAGCGATAATAAGTATCAGGAAAAAATCGTTTTAATGTGTAATGTATTAATTGAACATGCTTGAATTAATACAGGTACTCACTAACATTTAACCATATGAAACGAATTAAAAGTTTCTATAATTTGATAGTAAGGGCCGATAAGGCGGATAATTATTGATGTTTTTTTAATTCAATTCCATGATGCGCTACAAGGAAGGGCTATTTAAATTTTTCTTCAGAAGGAAATTATCAAAAAACTGATTAAAAATGATCAACTTATGATTCGTAGCCTTACCTTTTCATCCGAAGTATCCAAAAATTAAATAAAATTCACCTAAAGTGGAGAGTTCCCGGCAATTGAAGAAAAGCTCGTCGAGTTTTGTTGAAAAATCCAATTCACTACTCAAGCTTCTCAACATGGCCGCCTCCTTTCAACTAACACGGACCCAAACTGAAAGGAAAAAACTCTCTCCTACTCTTCCTGTCTCCCTTCCAGCCATTCCTCTCTTCCTCCCCTCTCGCCACACTGAGCGAATTTCCGGGTTCATTTTCGTTTCAAATTCTTCCCTTTCGACCTCAGTTGGTGGAAACTCGACACACCTACTTGGGCTTCTGCCACCGAACTCTAATGTGCATTGAGATTCTTGATGGGACTTAGCCTGACCAACCGACCCATGGGAGAAAGCCATAGAAGCTGTGAGAATAGGCAGATGGAAATTGGTACAAGTGACGTTGGAGGGAAATGGAACCTTAAAAAAAGAAACGGACAGGCAGAAACGGCGATGGATGGATTAGTGGCAAACGGTTGAGGATTGGTTTGGTTAGGCAGAGGGTAAAAGTAGGAGAGAGCGACCGTGGTTCATGTTGTGTGGTTGGAGGGTGAGAGGAGAGATTGGGATGAGAGCTCAGAGAGATACAGAAGGGGGAGGTTACAGGGAGCGATAGAGGCAGAGTGAAAAGGACTGCTGACCAAGTTCGTGAAATTACGATTTGAATGTGTGTGCTTGTGTGTGACGTAGGAACAGACATGATATCGGGTGAGACAGGGATGGCCGTCATGATGGTGATGGAAACTTGGGAATAAAATAATATGAAGAGCATGGGAGGGCGAGTGTTTTCTATATGCGTGTGGAAAAGGATTGCGAAGCTGGGCCTTTTCATCTTGGACGAGAGTAAAGTACACTATAATCGGCAGAGAATAACGTACCTCCTGGTAAGCCACAATCCAGCCGTCTATGAATCCGTACCCCAGTCGCTGCTAAATCTCTCTTTCTTCACCCTGCTAATACAAGTTATCCTCTTGATGTAAACAACTCGTTCATATCGCTCTTCTAAGATTTATCTTCTTATTTCTTTCGTTTATTTGAGGTGTGGATTCCCTCATCCATGGATTGCACAAACAGGCCACGAGCACATCACACACTTTTGAATTGACATTGTCATATTCATTACGTTTACCGGTCGTAGCGAATGAGCGAAATTATCACTGTTGACAAATTAGGCCACGAAATAATAAAATCGAACTAATTCGTCGATTTTCCAGGTAATGATAATTTTTTCGATGAATCCCGCTAATGGTGACTAGTTGATCAAGGAAGTTTCCCGATAGCACACTTGCAGGCTGACGGAGCACTGCGGGAAAGACTTCTCCCTAGTCCCAACTCTTGTCACATACTGAGAACTCCTTTTTTTTAGCGGGAGATTTCGCAAGGAGACAAAAAACGTTTCTGTCCGATGTTTTCTTTCGCTTCCCCCCGTCCAACACCGCAATCTCTCTCTCTTCACCTACCCTTGAACCTGCGGCCATACAGTCGTAGCTCTTCCGCACACCCACTATCTCGCACGAAGTGCTATCAAGCAGATACCTCTTCCTTTTTCCTCCTAACCTTAACCCGGTAAGAGCCCATTGGCCATGTCCCTCTTTCTGACCTTGTGTATGTGTGTGCGTGTATCCGAAGAAACAAAATATTCACTCAAAGGTCCACTCACGCATTTTTCAGTCGGACCTCAAAAGACACAACATACGAGCCGAGCGAATTACTCGCCCGGTCATTTCGTCAACAGCCACTTCCCGTCTATCCTTTTTCTGGGCTGAGGGGAATGAACGTGCATTGTTAAAATTGAAAGGAATGAAAGAGGTACGAGGGAATGGGGTGCGAGGTGGGTGAGAGGGGGCAGGGAACTGAAGGATGGGGGTTGTATTGCATTTCGAAGTGGTCAAGGAGGCGGGGGAGGAGGAAGTGAGGATTTGAGGTGAGCAAAGGGGTGGTTTGGCCTCCTCCCGCGAAGAATAAGGCGAACTCTGGAGAGGACATATAATACCTCTCCCTCACGCCCACAAAAAACTCCCCGCCTCTTTGTCCGCAGAAAGGGTGAAGAGGGAGCAGTATAGGGTTGAGAGAGGACTAAAATTCCACCCTTCAAACGCCTCCCATAAAAAAAAAGGCAAAGCGACTCTTCCGAGGAAGGAATGGCTCGAATGTCCTTGGGATACGTTTTCGGTTGAAGAGAAAAAATCGCAACCCTTTTTTTTCTTTTCCCGAAAATCCTTCCTTCCCTCCTCTCGCCTTCTGTTATTGCGTCTGTCGGTGACATTTTTGGGAACCGGGGAGAGAATCTCTGTTGTTTCCGAGTAGCGGTGCAGGAGTCATATACCAAGGGGTTTCTTTTTTCTGTTACCCCTCCCAAGGAAGGGTTGCGCATGCATGGTGGGGGTGGGGGTTGAGGAGTGGGAGGGGGTGACCTTCAGTGCCCAGAGTGGCTACTCCGGAAGAAAGGGCCACAGTGCGACCCGTGCCTCTCTGTCATGCTCCTCTTTCCGTTCAAACCCTCGCCGCGCACCCAACGCTTTTATTGCACCCTTTTACGTGAACGACACCACTATCACCTCTCTTGGCCCGTCACTCCTCCCGCCCAGCCCTCCACCTACACGTCACCATCTACCAAACTCCATAAGGGGATTGAGGGAGAGAGAAAACGAAGGTCCTATTGCACGCTGGGCAATGTTGAGAGAGGGTTGTGTGAATCTTCACCCCGGAGTGCGAAAGAAAGGTTGGGAAAACCCCTTCTTCCCCATAAAATCGTATAGGGTGTGGATGCGGCGTAGGGAGGAAGGAGTGGCAGGTATTTTTAGGAGGGGTAACTCTCTTCCGGGTTTTTTGCGGCCGCTCTTGCAGCCCATGCTCCGGTGTGAGAGCCAACAGTATGCTGGGTGTCCGTTGAACCCTTCCTCTCTTTAAACGTAGGTGTTTGTTGCGTACTGGGGTCATGGAGGTGAGATGGTTGTGTGGAAGAGTACTCTGAAAAAATGGGGAGGGCACAGTGGAAGAGAACCCGCGGAAAGACCTTGAAGTGACTCGGGTTTCTTCCTCACCTTCGTTCCACTCCGGGGACTGATCGAAACGAAATACCACACCCACCACTCGATCGGGTCTCAGGGGCCACTCTTCTAGTGCTTCAGGTGTGGGAGGGTAAAAGTAAAGGGGCGCTAAAGATACTGGGATACCTTTACCAAAGCTGCAAGTCAATATTGTAAGATATCGTGACTTCTTCTTTTTGTGCTGTGAATATACCTCAGATTCTTGATAGATATTTATGCACACTTTATAAATTGGTCAGATTAGATGGGTCATGATTTCCCCTCTATTAGAGATACTATTCATTTTCCTTTTTCTCTACTTGCCGACTTCAAGAAATATTCAATAATTCAAGTAATTTAACATATTCCCTGACCAAATTATCGTGAATAAATTTTTGAAAATTAAAATTAAGGACCCATGTTAAGAACTTATTTGATATTTTTAGAATTTCGTGAAAGTTAAAATGCGACTTAAATGATTAATTTTCACATTTGTATAAAATAAAAAATAACATATTAATAATAAAACACTCTTATCCCATAATTGAATTTAAGCGCTCTATTCTTGTAAAATTACGTTTTTCTTTTTATGAAGTATTTTAGGAATTCCGATTCCTTTGAATCCTTACCATATGCATAACCAAATAGAATAAAAAGATCATCATATTTTTTGTAAAAGAAAATTAGAATATTTCCTGGTTATGGCTTTCTAATGTTCATTTTTTATGGTGAGTTACATTTCTTAGAAGAAAATTTTGCTGCGGGAAATAATGTATATATTTTTTAATGTCAAATTAAAATACTAAGCAAGCAAATCAATGCCCTTTGTATTTTAAAAGCCAAAAATAAATATATTTTTTTAGTTCGAAATTTCATTCAATTAGAATTATTTATTTTGCGATTAGTGCTTGTGAGCCTTACATTGGGCCTTACAGTTTTAAAATTAAATTGTAGAAACTATATTATTTAAATCTTTTAAATAATAATAGGCTAAATAAAATTACTATTCACCAATGTTAAAATGGCGTTCCTTTGATTACCTTACTTTCTCTTAATTTTTAAGCATAATAGATGTATTTTTACAATAATATTTTAAGGATTTAATAATTTTTAACGCAATGATATTCTACTAAGATGTTCCATGTAAACAATAATTCATCATCAAAAGTGATAATATGGCGTACGTCATTGACTCCCTGTGTCGTCATTGTCCTTTCACCTTCAGTTCAAGCTGTGATGTGGCTAGGAAGTTGGGTGTGGACATCAAAACCGTTTTATGCCCCATTCTGAGACTTGGAGATACTTGCCATCCCTACCTCTGGCTTCGGGCTTATTACCTTACTCTTGTCATAAAGAAAAGTGCCGAACACTGTGTGCATTTATCGTACTTAATTCTTAGTTTACACTTGATAATAATGTCTCTGACCATATCCTACATTTTAAATAACATAATCAGAATTGTGTAACTTTTTATTTTATGTACAGTTATAATTGGTCATAGAATCAGCATTTGTGGCATAGAGTTATATTTTTCTTAAGTATACAAACAGTAAGTTCAATTAAACTTAAAAAGCTAAAAAGAGATGAAAATAGATACATTGTATACTTACGATGACTCAGGCGTAAAACAAAATTTTTACATTAATTTGACAAAGAATTTTTTTATATAACCAACTTCCATTAATTAAATGACGTATATATAAAAAATGCCATTAATGATTAATTACTGGAAGCCATTTCTGACCTATTACCCTTTTCAAGCAGCTATAGAGTCATTTATTCAATGAAGAAGAAAATTTCTAAATGACCACATTGTTTTGTTGAAAACTTCTTCTCCTGTATAAATACTTATTTAGAAACACATATTCGACAGAAATTTCTCGGACAGACACTAGTATACTTTCACCTTAATTGATATTGATTGCTATTGACCTGCTATAAATATCTACGTGGCTGTCAATAAAATGACATAGAATCATTACCTATTACGTAGTTATAAATTATACAAAAAAAACAATTTTGCTTACCAATAAAGTTGTCGACATTACTTATTAGTAGAACACAGGTTTTTATAAACAATAAGCAGCTCAAAATCAGATTCAATCATATTTTATGGCTGCAGTTCGTAAAAATAAACTTAGAATCAAGACTTAGGTTTTTCATTGGCATTGTGTGGTGCTAAGGGGTGGCAAGTTGTATAAACCAAATAGGATGAATGTATGCAGAATGGCTGGCGACCTACCACCCCTTGCCATACATCCTTGCGGCGGCTTGCGGGACATTGTGCAGATGTAGATATCGTCTATGAATCTCATTGTGAAGAACGTGGGGACACACTGCGGCTCCTTTTCAATTTGAAGTCTTTACTTAATATTAAGGGTTATTTTTAATTATATATGTGGATAAAATTATTGATTACCGTGGGATATACATCGTTCACACATTCTTTACCGTAATCGGTATTGTACCTCCCTTGACGTCATCAAAAGTGCATCCAGAGTAGACCGATCGTAAATTACTCCATGCCTTTTGAGATCAAAATACTATATGATCGTCTTTCATGTATATTAAATAAAATCGTATAAAATCCTGAAGAGAGGCAATTGAACAATATTTCTTTAGGCACCGCTTTTATATTATCCCCAAGAGAAATGGGGGTACCGTTCCTTTCTCCTCGTGCAATATAAAAAAATTCGTAAACTTTAAAGAAACCAAAACATATTGAAGGAACTGTGTGGGTGAGGAGGCTCCTTATGAACAAATTCACTCAAAAAGTCATTGCATTGGATATGAACTCAAAAGAAACTTCCATCGCGCCGCAACTCTACGAAGCCAATTGCACAGGATAGAAAATTCCGCGTCTAAATTTTTAATTTTATGCCGATCTCTTCTCCTCCCCATTCGCGTACGATTTTCCCAGTATCCCTCTCCAAACTCATCCCCTCCACCAATATCCCGCTTCTCCCTTCCCTCCGCTCCACGATGGTATCACTCCCACCCACCTCAATCCACCCCATCCCCCCGAGCCCCTCCCACCTAGCCCGCGCGGTGTAGCCTCTTTGCCTCTTTATGACTCGCATCTCGAGGATGTTATCTCTCTTTATTGATGTCTTACGTCATAAAAATAGCGCCACGGGGTTAGGGAAGGGAGCTGGTTTGTCGTGGGCAGGAGGATTCTTAGGGAATGGGAGGTAGAGAACTTCGAGAGGGGTGGGAGCAATGGAACGGGGGAAAGGAGGTTTAGCCAGCGATAGCTCGGATGGTGAGGGACTTGGGGTGAGGTTCTTTCATTTTTCGTTGGAGTGAGGGAGTGATTGATGTGAGGAGGTTGGGACCAGGGGGGGGGGCGAAGGGGAAGAGAGGCAGAAGAGGCGGGAAGGAACACGATCAACACGGAGAGGATGACATGGTTTAGGAATCCCGTAGGGACTAAAAGAAGACCAGGCCGAGAGGAGAATGCGCTACAATTTATCCGTATTGTTGTTTCGTACTTACCGAGTCTACCATGCAAATAAATTGGTTTATAGATTTATTCAATATGTGACTGATAAAAATTGGTATAACCATCCTTAATTAATTTTTATTGCTCATAAATGATAAAACTAAATGCGCTGCTATTAAACACGCCATATACTTAGAGGTTAATCATTAAAAAAGTTAATATTAAAATATATGAATGAATTTTTACTTGGCATCATAACAGTTGACCTAACTGTTCTTAACTCGACAATATTTGTACGACTCTGTGGACAACAAACTGTTGGTGCTTTAACGCTTTGCGGGAAGTGGTAAGTGCTGGAGTTGTATCTTTCGTTTTTATTGTTTTATACAGGATGTAACATAGTACAGTGTGTTCCAAGGTGATGAATAAAATAGATTCTTATTATTTCATAAGTGGATATAGATTTCTTAAACATAGAAACACAAAGAAAGAACACTCACATATGTAGTTTTGACGGCACCACCGTCATCATTAGGATGATGATGAATGTGTTTGTGTGTATATATATACATATACATACATACATATATATATATATATATATATATATATATATATATATATATATATATATATATGTATGTATGTATATATATATATATGTATGTATATATATATATATATATATATATATATATATATATATATGTAGGTATATATATATTTATATATATATATATATATATATACACATACACACATATACGAGTATTTGTGTGTGTGTGTGTAATATAATCGGAAAGAACAATAAGTGCATCGGTGTTCGTTCAAATACTTTTATCTTTCGTTGAAATATACTATAGATAAAGCAAAGTAACGGATTTATAAACAAAACTTTTCCTTAGGTTTTCAAATTGTCATTAGATGAAAAACATTTCACAGGACTAATAGGAGAAGATATACATAAGTTAATACCAGTTTTTCATGCAAAAAATTCATAAGACAATGTCATAATATATTTTACAACCTTTCGGTCATGGGGCAAAATAAAATTTGCATGGGTATGGTTAGAGTGAAACCATGAACATTTAAATGTTTTAGGACCGTATTTTGTTGTCAACGAACTTTTACTGCAAGGCTATCAATTAAAGAGTTTGCATAATTAATAATGGGCTGCTATTAGAGAACGTGATGCACAGTACCTTATAATATTGACAGTAATGAAACAAGTAATACAGCTTCCCGATTCGTCACCAAATAATCGGAATACTGACAAATGTTAGCCATTATTCAATGAGGATTACCATCAGTCTGTCAGGATATATTCAAATGGTTTTTAGAAGTTAGCAAGAGTTTGTCTCTCGTTTCGAATTGATAAATTATTCACTCATTTTTAATCATTCAAAATTAAAAGCGAATATAAGTAAGTTCAATTACACTGAATATACAAAATCAAATGATAAAAAATTTGATTAGCTCTTTCTCAATTTCTGGAAAGTTTTCTTGTAGCAATGAAGTGCTCTCCTATTGATTTGGGCCCAAAACATCAGAAAAGATCTTCTAACGTTTAATAATACAAGAATGCAATAAAAATCACTTTCAGTTTGAAATCGCATTGCCATTTTCATTCACATTAGACTAAGACGTTTTTGGCTACCCGGCTTGGGGCCGAGAATAAAAGTGGCAGCAGTTGATTTGCCACCTTCTCCCACTTTTACGGTCACACGGATGATTTGTGATTCCGTGGTTGAAGCTGGGGGAGAAGATAAACCGGGGTTTTATGGCGCCATCAAATGAACAACTTAACTCCTCTTGTTGCTACCGTCCTGGCAAAGTCTCTTTTCCCTCCAACGAAGAGTTTTCGAAATGATAGTATTTGAAATTCTGCTAAGGTTTCAACAAAATTACCTATAATAGAGGATTTTAATCATTTTTCTCTCAATTCTCTTTGCACATAAAGGCTATAAGAAAATATCCCTTTGGTCTAAAGTTGAAGAAAATCATGATAACCGTTAAGTCTTTAATTTGAAACACTGCCATATTTTGAGAGGAGTGAATGGAACATTTCAGTCTTCCTCATCTATTCTGAAACTTGTAGTGCCCGTAGGGGATTGAAAATGAAATAATTTAAAACTGCAAAACCGTTAGACCCCTCTAGTATGGGTTAGTTTCTTTGTTTACAATTTCTTCATTAATCTTGGAAATTCAAGTATAATTAAGACTGTAAACTCATACCTAGGTCAACATCATCAGGTTATTTCTGTGGTTTCTCAGTTATTGGATTTATGAGCATACTTTTCTGGGACTACTTGGTGTTATTAAACCTTGGTTTTCTAATACCTTTCTACATCTACGTCAACAATACCCTGCAAGCGTGTGGCGGGGGGTGCTAAGGCACCCCCCGTAATTAAGAGAAAAAAAAGCATGCAAAGCCACAAATTCATACAATCCACAAATAAATATGGTATGCATTGATGCAAATACCCTTACATCCCACAAACATGCAAACACTAAAACCCACAAACTCTCGCTTGTTCTCCTCGTTTATCAAGTGGCTCTTAGCCTAAATCCATGAAGAGACCGGTCACACTTTTGTCCTTATTATAACAATTTTTTCGTAAAACACCGGGCGGAATTTCTCTGGATTTTATCTAATTCTAATTGCCAAATGTTCCCCCAAAGATCCCAAATATTTGCGACATATTCCAAATGAGGTCTAACCAGAGCAAAATATCACCTATTTTATATAAAATTATCTTCCTATGGTGTGCCAATCTGAACGGTTCCAAATGTTGAAGCAAAATGCAGATGGTAACAACAGTTTTTGCATAATTTAAAATTGAGTTCATGAGTTAATTTCATTATCCCCGTTCAATGAACCTAAACCATTAAAAGAGAACTCAAAGTTACAATGCTCCAAACACCACTGCATAATCAAATCATTATTTATATCTGCTATTGTCAATATTTTCATATTTAAAAATGCGGAATTAACATACATTGCAAAATATAGTGGAAAACATCTACTAATAATTTATTGCATAAAGTATAGTTTAAATGAAATATTATATTTTTTTCCATGGAAGAATCAATCATAGGTCATAATCGCTATACTATAAACTTAATTCACTCCTTGGTAACGTGGGCTTATATTGGATCAGGGCATCTCCAATATTTTCTCAGTTTGTACCGAAGATTAGTAGCTATTCATACCTGTAGAGTAGTACACCCAAGAAAAAAAGAAAGAACAAGTTTTATTTTTGACTAAGTTTTTCCATTATGAAATAGCGTTTGTTTGACAACATTCACATGCTGGAAACAAAGAATAGTGGCTGAATTTTCACTCATCCAAATTATATTCACTCTTCTCTTTGTACTTTTATGAGAAAAGATTGCATCTCCAAAATTTTAATCCAATTTCTCTCTCCATCAGAGATGAGGGAATGATTAAATTTAAATCGAATTTTATCGTCTACTTGCGATTCATGTTATTACACGATATAGCCCGAGTTTCCGACAGTACATCCCATGCCCTCTCTTTCGACGATCTTCCCATTCTCTTGGCTCCCTGCCTTTTTTTTATCCCCACCAGTCACCCGTCCCATTCCCCGCAGCGTGCTATCTTTACCACCACTGTCCCCCGCCATAACCCTTGATCCTTAAGAGTTTGTTCCTAAAAATAGCACGCCAAAAAATCCCACTCTACTGTCCATCCCACTTCCTGCGTCGATACAAACAGAAGAGAGGCTATTGTTTCTGGTCCGAAAATCATTGCAGTGAGGACGTTGATTGATCAGATTGGAGAGGTGTTTACATGAGTTTTGTATGGAATAAAATGTTTGTCATGCGTTAGAAGTTTGAATATGGTATAATGTCTCGGAAATAGTTTACTATGGACTTCGTCGAAATACGTGTATAAGAGTAGTCATTTCTTCTGTTATATTTCTGTTTTCATAAATGAATATTAAGTACACAAGTACATTATATGGGTAATACCGATAAAAGTACACCAGTCAGGTACTCTTGGCCTTCAAAGAAAGTGGTGTCGGTGCATTCAATGTTTATGTGGAAACATCTTTGCGTTCTTTATATTTTTACCATGTTTCTTAAGATCTGAAATAGGTTATTTACCGAGATTACTACGTATTTAATTTTTTATTGCACTAATTACATCTGTTTTTTCTTTCGTGAAAACAATCAATCAATACTAAGGGATGGTATTGTAGAACTTGGCCTGCAAAACCATGGACTCCATAACGATGAATTAATATCTAATAACAACGTTATTAATCTCATATTAGCAGCCTAATTAAAACTGATCTAGACATGTTAAAGCATTTATATATAAGAAAATGCTGCTAAAATGTGGATTGTGATGATTCTATTTCATTGACGAGAAATTTAAAGGCATAAACAATCGAAGTTATTATGAGCCCTTGGAATAAGTTTTTTTAATGTTCCAAGTTTTCTTAAAACCGGTTTAATTCCGGTTTTCATCTAAACCGTCCTGTAATCCCACCGCCAACTCATTCCCGCACTCGGAACGCTAAGATCGAAACTCCGTCCGACAGGCTGGGGTGTCGCCCGGAGTTGAATTCTTCTCTTCCCCTCTTTCACTCTCCTGCGCTCGCTCGCTTCTAACAGGCCACCTCCTACGCTCCGGACTCTCCTACTATCTGGGATATTCCAGCGCAATTTTAGTCGCTCGCTCCTCATTCCTCCTCGCTGCTCGTTCTCTTCAACAGTCCCCGAATCATCCACCACCTCTCACTCGCATTTCTTCTTCCCTTCCTTCGTCCTTTCTTCGTAGCAGGAACCTCTATGGAAAAACTGCGTTGCAACGGCGACCGCCACTGATACCTCCTGGCGTATGATGCCCTCCTGCTCTACAAACCCCGCGCCTCGTTAATAAATTCACGTTTCGCAGCAACTTCAGTTGAGAGAGAGGAAAGGGATGTGAGTGGAGGCGATTGGTCGTCTTCTTCCTCTTACCTCCTCCTCCGTTCTTTCCGTGATGTGGCGACCCGCCCCCTCCCCCTCTTCGTTCCATTCCGTCAGCCTCCCCAGCTCTTTCGTATGGGAACCACCGTTGCCATGTCGCCCCCTGGAACTCCGGCCATTGCGCGGCTGCACAGGCGGGAAGAACATTTTCCGTATGCTGCTGAGATTTCTTCCTCAGACTCTGATGGCCAGGCAAACGGTTTGCTGAAGGACACCGACTTATGCGATCTTTGCCGAAGGACGGGCATAAGTGATCTCTGTTCTTTTCATTCCATAAGCCACCCCAATTAGGAACGACTTTTCCGTTTCTATTTCTTCCACATGCTAAATAAGATTCTCTATTAAAAAATATTTGGGCCAGGTGTACGGCTCCGATCATAAAAATTTGTTTAAAAATACCTGTTTCTTAATCCAATATATTTCAGCCCCAACAGGCAAAGTCTGAGAATCTTTCAATGATAATATGCACAACAGTGGACAAATTCTCACTTAGATATATTTTCTCTTCTTTTATGAATTTTCTTTGAGAACTCGGAACCATACTGAAAAATAGGTCAAATACTTTTCTCTTCCTTTTAACAATTTCCTGTTGATGGAGATTCATTGCAATATATTCCCAAACCTCCAGGGCTTTATCCCCAATTAGGAAATTTGATTGCTCACAAACAAAAAACGTAAGAATGAATTTCCTAAGACTACAGCAGGGTGTAGCAAAGGTAGCGAATAGTCATATTTCGTTATTTGTCCGCATTATAACATACATTTATCTAAAATCAAAGCTTTAATGATGAAGTTACGCCTTTCTTCATGGGGCAAAGATGACTCGCTTTTTTCTACTCTCCACTTCAAACTAGTTTTAATAAATCATCATTTTTCATTGCTATTTCTTTATCGTCAATAAGGATGGTATAAGTAGTATGTAAGCAATGCAAATAATTGGAAAACATTTTTAACGACAATGAATTGAATTTAAAAAATGAAAGACTTTTATGATGCCTATTTTTTTTGTTAATACCTATCTCATATTTCTACGTTATTGCTTCCAGTAATATTTAACGCAAACTTCACTGCTTATCAGGGGGATTTTAATTATGTAGTCAATGTTATAATTTGCAAATCATTCTAAAAAAATTTCTTATCGTATTTATTGCCGTACTTTGGAGAGATAAGCGCAATTTGTTAGCAATGAATCACGAAAAGAATAAATATATGAAAGACACCGGCAGTAACACCATGATCTGTACATAAGGCCAACAAAAACTATCAGTATAGAGAGCAAAATGAATTTATTGTGAGAGCGTCCTTAGCAAAGTTGGGTGTTGGGAAAGAAAAAGCTTGATATACTTTAAACTCCTAATAAAGCAATTGCAATACTTAAACTGGACCTTGAATACACGTATCATTCATATTTCATCATGTTTCAGTAAACATATTGCTCCATATTACATTGCAATTCATTGATCGAAATACTGCATTTATAGGATCCTTGCAGCTACTTAAGAGGACTGTTTGATAACTGGACCTATTGAAAAAATTAATTTTATATAGTTTGTATCATGCATACGTGGTACAAGTTTAATTGAAATGACTGCAGTATGGCGTCGTGGGTTGCCGTTGCAATTTCATACATGCTAAGTTCTCGTTCACTTAATTCTGGCTATTAACAACTATTTCTACGAAAGTGTTTCCTTGTACTGGATAACAGGAAAAGTAATATATATATATATATATATATATATATATATATATATATATATATATATATATATATATATATTTGATTAGGTCTTGATTACAGGGAGATTGAGGAACACACTTTACATTGATATTAGATTAACTAACTTTAATCACAATAGTATGGTAGGTTATCGTAGCTCACCGCAAAAGTACGTCTACACTGTAATATTCTCAGCAATGAACATGTTGTCTAATTCTATTATCATTTTTGCTCAAAGTGCTTTAGAAATCATTTTCTCCACGTCTTTTCTCTTCACTCGATAGTCTACTCCATTATGCGTAAATTTGCAGCAGATGCCGTTGCCTCAAAACTGAGCCCATTCTAATAAAACAAACCCTACATGCATGTTACATATTTCTCTAACAACATTCGAGGGAATTAAAATCTTTAACATCAATTTATCCGCATTAAATATATAGCCATTCTCTGTTGAGCAGACCACGTGCTATGACGATCACAATAATTAATTACAATGTAGTGACCCTGGATAAAATATTTACCCCAATTTTCCATTAGGAAAAATCAAAATCAACATTAAACTAATTCATATTTGAGTGCGCCCAATGAGGAGGACAACTGAAAAAACTTGGATTTAGCATCCATCTCATATGTGGACTGATATCTAATTGAGAACAAAAATATTTAGCAGGAGGTTTACGCAGTAATAAGGTATTTCGCAATTAAAAGGCGACAATCATATTTAAAAATTATTTATGTGTGGATTCTGATATGACATTGTTTAAATGATTGGAAATCAAAGAAGCATAAGAGGTGTACGAAATTAGATGTTGGAAGTGAATTTTGAAGATTAAATGGAAAGCTATATCTAATGACTCAAAAATATTTAGGTTTGTACATAAGGTTAAATGAGGATGCGCTAAAACAGCTGGATCAAAGTCTCCGTAAATAACTTATCTGGAAAAAAACAAATGGATTTGATACTTCATGGGAAAACTAGAGTTTATATCAATGAATTGTTGAAGTCTTGCTCACAGGTATTTTACCTACACACGTTTATATCACCGATTAACTAGGAATCGTAAATGAAATCATTAAATTAAAATGAACCTACTGGGTAACTACGTAAAGTATTTTTGGCCATCATTATCTGAAAAAGTAACGAAACTGCTCACCTTTTATTTTATTACCTTTTAAAAAATTCCTGGGTTTATTATCAATGCATTGTATTTAACTACAGTTTAGTACATGTTTCTAAATCCCTGCCTAGATTACTCCGTGTAATGCAACATTCATGCGAGTGTAACAATATGTTTTTTTAATCTATAGCTTTTTTTCATGGTACTTTAAACAATATTACCTTAAATGTGCATTTCTAATTGTTGTTTTTACAACTTTATGGTCAATGATACCTCCCGCATTAATCATTTTATCAAGGAGGTATTATCAATGCTTTTCAAACTTAAAAGAGTATTCCTCTATCGTTGTGTCTTTAGTTCGGATTTTAAGTGGAAGCGGTTTATGATAAAAGGTTGACTTACCGGCACTCAAGCGATCACGAAGTCCATTTTCTGCCATACTCGTTTTCCCCACCCATAAATCTTACCCCAAAGTTCACCCCACTCTCAAGCCATTATTCTCCCTCATACTTAGTCGTTCACACTCATTCATCTCGCCATTACCCATTTCAGCGTCCACACAGTCATGCACCATCCAAACTCCGTCATTTAATATTATCTCTTCTGTCAATAAATCCTCCCATCACTCCCTCTCTCCATCATCTATGTTCTACCGCTATAATTGAGCATCACCTTACCTCCAACGATTAACTCCGAGGCCACCACTAGATTAATGCCTTAAATGGGTAATAATTTGAGATTTACTCCTCTATCACACTTTCGGAAATATAATGTTCAACCATGGGCGCCGCCATTTTCTCGTCCACCCGAAGTTGTAGCGTGATCGGTGCCTTCGGCCGCTTCTCCGTCGGACGGTGCGCAACGCGGTTCTCACTTGTCCTGTTAAAGTTCTTCCGTTCCCATCGGCGGCCATGCTGGAAATCTCGCACCGGCGTGTTTTGACTGTGTAAATGCGAGGTTGTGTGCGTGTTTGCGTGTGACAGTGCACATATCGACCCACGCGTTTTGCTTGAGACGTACCTCACCAGAGTTCTTCCTCCCGCAGACTGATGTGAAATGTAGACGGACTTCTTTTCCTCAAAACTCTGTGTCTGATCTCTCGCCCTGCCTCCCTCTACACACACAGAGCTCTCCCTTCGTCCCTCTCTTTCTCCCTCTTTGCCAACCTTTTCTCCCTTTTACAAAAAACGTGTCACGAGAGAGAGGAAAAAAGAGAGAAGAGCCCCGTTAATCTACCCCTACCCATCTTTCCCGTATGTCTCTACCCCGAAATTCACTACTCACGCATACGGAACCCACACTCCTTCCCTTTTGCCTTGAGCCCCCTGAAATTACTTTACTTTTTGCTCGTGCATGACGAAAGCATTTTGAGGGGTCGAGTTGACGTTTTGACAGAAGATAAGTGGAACGCGTCCAATTCTGAAGGAAGTGGAGGGTGTATTGGGGGAGAAGCAAGTATTTGGGGCAAAGACCTGTCATAAAATTTGAGTTTGTGGACTTCCAAATGAGCTTTATAAACAAGCAGACACGAGTTATAATGGGATAGCAATTTTTAACGGCATCAGTAATGAAAGGCTTTAATATAGGGGAAAAGAAATTATATAACTCTATATGTATTTATAAATCATGTATATATATATATATATATATATATATATATATATATATATATATATATATACACATTATGTGTACATATTTGTATGCATATATATGTAATTATACGGATATATAAAAATATATATGTTTATGAATATATATATAAAACTTCATTGAAAGCCTCACGGATACGGTTGTGAAAAATAAAGTAGATAAAGCTATCACTGGCGAACAAAAGCCTGGAAACACCCAAAAAGGAAAGAAATTCATACGTTTTCGAATTTTCCATTATGAAGCCACCTTGAGGAGGCGAGGAGGTATGAACTCAAACGCTAAGTTAATATTACATATATATATATTTATATATTTATATATATATATATTTGTAAACATGCGACCCAAATTTTTAAAATGTCCCTTTCACTCCATAAGTAACTTTGCGCATACAGTCAAGCTTTTTATTACATATTTATTTAAATATGAAGGGTAATAAATCTTCAATTTTTCAACGGGCAATGAATTTCCATTTCGAAAATCCTAAACGTATTCATCTAAAAGAATCAATATTAATTATGGTAATGTGTGATATTTTTTTAAATCATGCATGCATTGTTAATTGGCAGAACTATTAACGCATACATTTTGACATCAAAATAATAATTTTTTGATTTTTGTTTTAAATGTCACATGTATTATTCAACCCTTTTGCTACAGCTGGAAATCTAACGGCTGGCCTAGATTCCTACAGTTAGTAAACGCTTATTCTTTTAATAATATAATATTTCTTAATCATGAAACAGAGCAGAGGAAAGCCTAGCGATCCCTGTGAAACCTTTGAAAAGTCAACGATGACGTGACACATTATTTAAAATCCTGAGTTTGGAATTGCGATATACTGCATAGCTTAAAATTTATAAAATTGCCAACCAGAAATTATTTTGAGTCACATTGTTTTGGCAGTCGTGAGAAAAGTAAAAAATAAATGTTTTCGTCTTCTTTGATAATATAATATGATTCTCTCCTTAATTGATACGACAGTAGGAAATATGGCGTACACAATTCATAGTTCCCTAATATAAGATGAAAGGGTTTAATGCTATTAATTACCAACAACTATAATGATCTACACCGTTCTCGTTTTCATAGTTATAACGTTTACAACTTCAGAAATCTGAGAGAACATGCTTAAGTAGGGAATAAGTTACAATATATTAAGAGAAAATTAGTGAGAATGAAGTAGATCCTAAATATTTGCGAATTAAATAAAATATATTTCCTATTTTAATGTATATGAAAAACGACTCTGGATACTAGACGCCAATGCGTGTTGAAGTCAAGGAGTTCCGTGCTGTGAGGTGGACAGGGATGACCCACCTTCTTTCTCCCTACCATGGCTTTTACACAAAAGCATTGTCCTTGGGTTTTGCCTCGGAGTTTTCAAGGGCATAATGGGGTAGAGGGTGCATGGCGTAACCCGTTAGGTCGTCGTCCGAGCGAGTGAAACGGTCGTCTTTTAGCACTATTTCTCAATCTTCTCTTTTTTACAATGGCTTAAAAAACGACCCTTACCCTTGGGAAAAGAAGCCGGCAAGACTTGTCACCTACAAGACGTAGATAGTTCATTTTAGTAATCTTGGTGTGTGCTCAAGGTGAAAACGATGTTTGCCAAATCATGTGATAATGCTCTCGGTAGGAATACTTCCTTCAAAAGTTGTCCTTGGGAAGAAGTTTCATGTTTAAGCAATGCATCCTAATATACATATTATTTATTCTGATTATAATAATGAATATCGTGCAGTTTACATTTGCACCGATATTCCTTTAACTAAAAAAACAATTCCAGACAATCTTTAAAAATTAAATTTTTGGCTTTGACTAAGCTTCATGGATTTGAAATTCACAGATTGAGATAGTGGGTGCATCCTACCGCTCTTACGCTTACATTTTCGCCAGGTGGATTCTGGTAACCACATAGCTTAAAAAATAGATAATGGTTCCTAGGGGCGCGACCCAGATTATAGCATTGGGCACTTGAATGTCACAAACTTATGCCTGAATAATGGTACCTTTTTTTAACCAGGTTATTATATAATAGAAATGTAACTGAAAAATGCATGATTTCATGTAATAAATAGTGGACGTAGCATGTTATCATCAATATTGGCTGCAATATATGGCTGAAAGAAAATAAACGTCGGTATTTAAATTTCATTTATAATCAAATTATTAATTTTCAGATAAGTGGATGCTGTCTAATTATAAATTGACTTTTTTACAAACCGTTTTACTTATTTTTGCGTAGTTCTTCATAATTTAAAATTTTTTATTGCCATCTACGATATTCCAGTGTGTTTTTCACTATCCAGATTTTTACGTATTACACTTCTGTATTAATGCTTAACCAACCCTCCACCGGATAATTTGACATGTTTTGAATTAGAAAAATTAAACTTTGAATTAGGTTGAAGCACACAGTATATTAACTTCAATGAGAATATTGAATATTTTTGAGGTAATTTCTTCCCATTCTTCCCCGAATGATACTTCTTTTGAAATATCTTTCTGTACCTTTTGCCCTAATAACTTTTGGGGTTTATAGTTTTATCTATACTCGATGCCCAAAATGATGTGATTTTCCGGAAATGAAAAGGAATAATATCAGTAATGGTATTTTCATATTTAATATAAAGTGGCTCAAACATTCGTTTCCCAGTAATCCAACACGAATCGAATAATAATCAAATGATATGATAATTATTTAATTCCCGCCATTTACTTACTGCAAAATTGGCGAAACAGCAGGAATCTTTTCGCTACTATAGTCTAAACGTAAAAATCCTTTTTTGTTCTAATATATTTATTCAAGAAACGTGACGTCTTTATTTAATAATCTTAGCCTTGTGTTTGCTGGAAGTGATTGATATTGGTGAAATTATCATTTACCTTGTTTCTCAGCCGGAACTCCAGAAATAAACCGAAATAAGCTTAGGTAATAAACTTCGTGTATCATATTAATGAAAGTAAATGCATTTATTAGAAATAATCATTGAAAAATTACACAATAAGTTATATTGTATTCCAATATGCCCTGAGATTGCCCACTATATTCTAACGACAGAAATATTTTTCAGGTTATTTTATTTAGTATTTTTTAAATAACTTGTTTAATTTGATCTATTGAATTTATTCTTTTATATTTTGTCTGTTTATTACTTAATTAAGGTATAAGATTAAGCTCTATGAATCATAACTATCATATTGAAATTCATTAGTTTTTAAAATATGATTATCTTTTGTTATATATATTTAGTGGGTTCATGAATTAAATTTAATTCATGAATTATGAATTAGTGGGTTCATGAATTATTAAACCAATTTAATAACAAAATATTACTTTATCAACCCTTAAACAGTTAGAAATTATAAAAACAACAATCCAATTTCCGCCTCAAACCAACTAAAGGTTGTTAATTGAAAAATCTGTGTTTTTCTCAGATAAGAGATGAATGACAGATTTCGTGGAAAATATATTAGATAAAGCAAGAAAATTTAAAATAGTATTACTTCAGTTTTTCTCTGGGTAATATTGCCTAAATTAAATGTGCAATTAACTTTATAATTTCCGAGGCCTACTTACCATTTTAACTGATTTTTTTTTAAATAGCAACATGGACAGTCAAATTTAAAATACATGTTATCTCTCAGTGAAAATGATTTTTCTTATTTCTCCTTAAATAAAAATGCTCACGTGCCTATTTTCTTAGTAGCATAAATACCTTTTCAAACCATAGAGCTTAACTTTGTGCTGACTGAGCGAGTGATGATTGCCGATGCATCCGAGTTAGACACAAGGTCAAGAGATGTCACTGGCAACGGCTTCTCCCCACCCATCCTCCGCTTTTCTGCTTTGCACATGTGGAGGAGAAGGATCCCGGGCAAACTCACCTCCTGCTCCCCCTTTTCCCCGAAATACTGCACCGAAACCCGTGCCCAAAAGTTTCAGGGCTTCTCCGCCAGAGGGAACAGGGGGTGGAATGTCGCCGCGGGAGGAGTTTTTAAATTAGCTCAGGTCGGTGCGGACATTCCAGGTGACAGGGAATAAAGTGCTAGCATACGAAATAAACTCTCATCATTTTTCTTTTATCCTGAAATAGGGAAAATATAAACGCGAAATTTTCTTTCGTTTCCCAAAGAAAACAATACACTCAAGTAAATGTCAACGTTTTTTCCCCTAGGATAAGCTTACGGTCTTTTTGAGGGTGATTAACTAATGCTTCAGCTGTATTTTAGACTTTATCACTAGTTTCCAGATAGAGATAACAATTAAATGAACTTCTGTAATTCCCATTATCAATTTTGCTTTTTCTGCAATACACTTTGTCAAATTGTGCATCTCAGTACAAGTTTAACAAATGGCATACTTAGCAAGAGTTAACTACAAAATACTAATCGTTTTTACCTATTTTACTTTAAAGTTTAAATACATTGGTGTATTTAAACATTAGTTAGTATTTAGTAAATAATATGTAACATTAAAAGTAAATTATCTCTTATCTGTATTGTAGGAGTTTATCATGTTTTAATCTCACCTGACGGCTAAATAGAAGGGGACCTAAATTTCCTTTTTCAAATGTGTACAGCACTGAATAAAAATTAATTTATGGTTAGTTAATGTCAAAATTGATAAATAGAGCTTTATTTTTACCCATGCTTTTATCGTATTTTATTGCTAAAATAATAAATTTTCTTCTATTGAAGATGTGTGATACCATGCTTCTATATTCAACACAGCCACCTGTGCAAAAAAGTTTCTATGCCCACGGAGTAAATATCTAGATGAATTTACAGTAATTCCTTTTGGAAAAACTTCATATTAGTACATATTTTCACAGAATAACCATTTACTTAATGTTTACAATGAGAAATGATTTAAGCTACATGCAATTTGAGAAAATTGGCAAGAACCACAGATTGATATGTTTGACAAATACAAGCAAGATAAATTGATAAAAAAGGTTGTAATTATAAATTAACTTTAAACATGACAAGCTTAAAAATTCAAAAAGAGAGAATTACTTAATAGAAATGCAATATTTCCCCGTAAAATAATTCCGCCAGTCAATTTTAATAAAACCATCTAAAGAAATTTGTGCCGTATATTCCAGCTGCAAAGCATCCTATTGTAAGGTATGGAATTCAGTGATGGAGGATGAGAAGTGTTAAGAAATTAAATGGCTTGAAAAGAGGAGGAATGATGAATCGTACGTGTGAGAATTATTCTTTCGCGCAAATATGAGATTGTTGCCTTTCCATCGGCAGTGCAAAAATACGGGAAGGAATTAGGAGTCCGAGAAAGAGAGGGAGAAATGAGGATAAGTATAGAAAGTAAGAAGTAAGGGAAATAATAGGAGATACCGAAAGACATGGCTTAGGAGAGAGATGGGAAGTGGGGCATTTGAGACGAGTGCCTGTAAAGGCTGCCACAAATCTGAGTCCCTCGCATGAGCGTGAAGAGATAGTAGCGGAGCACCCGAGAACGGGGACTAAGCTCATAAGAAGTTGCTGCAATGGGAGATGGGAGAGAATGATAAGAAAACTAACGTGGTAAAAGACCTCCTGAGACTGGATGTTTGTGTGTGAACGTGTGAGTGTATGTGAAAGAGCAGAGATTACAAAGAAAATAAGAGAATTTAGCTAAGGCGAAGGAGATAATGCCAAAGACAAGAAGAGAAAAAATGCGAATGGAATGTAGAGAGACGGCTAGGAGAGAAAAATACTGTAAGAAAATGGGAGCAGAATTTTAGACAATATTAACGGGTTAAAAGTGGTTAAGCACTCATGGAAAATGGAAACGTTAAATCTGTTATGCATAGTAGATGGAAGGGATTGATTGATGGATTATGAATCGTTTTTGCATCATTAGGCATTAGGCTAAAGTAAAAGTTTATTAAAGTATCTTGTTTGAATCTTAATAACTTAACTAAGCGATTGATGGTTTTGGTGAATGAAGAGAACGAAAAAAAACTCAAAGGTAAAATAGATAATTCCTAAGAGAAAAAGAGTGGGTATGTGGATTAACCTTTGACGTAATTAAACAAAATTCCCCTTGCACCGAGGATTAGAAGAATGAATTAGCCCGGGACTTCACAAGCGGCGCGGAAGGGTTTCTTGCTCGATTGAATTTTCACTCATGCCTATTTTAAGTTTAGAGATAGAATAAATATTTGGTGTTTGATTTCCTAAACTACTTCAAGTTCATAGTATAACCATACTATTTTCACTTCTTCCCATTAACTACATTTTTTTAAAATGTTGATGCTCATTTTAAATTCCTTGGTGACAAAGATCCATTCATGAAGTTCACAGTTTTACTCTTTTTGAGTTTATAAAGATCAAGAGTCCCAAAACCATTGAAAAATATAACATTGGTAAGCGAATTCTTGGGTCTTAGAGTTGACATTTGAAATATTTGAGCATTATTGTCCCATGAAGTAAACATATCAAATTACGGTAACTAGCCTCGTTCCTCTTTCCTTACAGTTTCTCGCGAATTTCCTGTACGCAGAAATGGTATAGCTTAAATTTTGGATGCACTCATCCAAAAAAAGCAAAATTGATTTAGTACAACGTCCCTCCGTTAGCAGAATTCTGATATCAATAAAATTGAAGTATTACTTTTACTAGTACTTGAAGTACTACTCACTAAATTTGTATGAGTTTATCTACCGTACAGATCGCAATTCCATTAAAACTACGGAAACCAAACGGAATAGGAAATACCCGAAGCGTTAAGTTACAAATTCGATAAGGGACAAATATTCTACCTTTTGAAGAGTACAAAAGGAAGATGGAGAAAGCATAGTAATCAGTGACTGATAGTAAGAGAGGCAGTTGTGAGGAAAGAAGCGTGGAAATAGGATCGCGGCTGTGGCAGAAGGTATTGGCGAAGGAAAACGGGATAAAGCCCTGCTTCCACAAAACCCTTCCCTTTCCACTGTGCCATTAGAATCCCTCTAAATTACATCTCTGAAAATTCGCTACTTCCCTCCAAAACTCAGTATCACTACCAACCTGATGAATTTACCATAAAACCTGAAAAAAAATGGAAGCGTGAGTCGCCTAAAATGCACCCTTAAATACCTTCTCTCTACGCAAATTTTCCCCTTGCACCAAGGGAAAAATAGAACGAGTTCACCTGGAACTTCACTAGATGGCGCAAAAGGCTTTCTGAAATGGTTGGGGTCACAGGTATGTGTTTTGTGTGACGGTAACATTTGGTAGCCCTGGATACATATCATTAATACTACTTCATTCCTATGACTAGTTTACTGCAGCCCACTACTTTTCTCGGTTGAGTATTAATATACTCCCCCGCTGAAATTTTTGGGAATTTATACAAATATGTGTGTATTGAAATATATGTTTATTTATACGTATTAAAATTATAATTCAAACATATATAGTTCATGTATTATAAAAAACTTTATCTAGGTAGAATTGGTATGAATTATTTGTATATATAAATATTTGTATGCAGTACTATTGTTTCTTCTGAGGAAGACGGAGCTAAATTCCGTCGAAATTATTAAGAAATATTGTGTGAGTGTTCTTTTAATGTGCTCTTATATTGTTTGTTGCTGTCGAAGTTTAATATATGTATATATATGCAAGTGCGGGTATTTTAATATATATATATATATATATATATATATACATATATATATATATATATATATGTATGTATTTAATTATTTGGAGCAACAGCCCTCACTTCCCACTGTTCGTGAGCCCTATGGTCTATTATTTACTCTGGAAAATTAACGCGGAGTTCGCGACGTTCTATGCAAACATTTTTACAGCTTCAGAAATACGTAAGTGAATCTCAATGCCGCCGTTTTAGCGGCCCCTTCGATCAACCTCCACTCACTATCGTCCCTTTTTAAAAGCCAACCGCATGGGCAAGGCATTCCTCCATTGCTTCTGGCGGTCTTCTCCGTGAAGTCGGTAAAGTCACCGTTTTTGTCTTTAAAGATGTTAAATTCGATAGTTACGACTCATGAGAGGTCATTCCGGGTGCTTTATCGGTTTTAACTGTCTCTCTCACTCACAGTCCGTCGTCTTCTTCACCTCCATCGAATCCTCGATCCTAAACACTCCTCTACCCTACCACGATTCCTTTTCCCGCGCCACCTTTCCTCAAAAGATGTTAACGCGTCCGTTTTCCCCGCACTTCTTAAGTGCCCCGTGCTTTTTTAAGTGCCTCCTTGGAAGGGGTTGGGGTTTTGCAGTCGGAAGGATCTGCGGAGGCGAAAGCGCCTGAGGTGGGGGTGAATGGTGAGGGTAGGAAAGGGATAAAGGGGCTGCATGGGTGGGGGGTTTGAATATAGCTTATGGCATGGGAGGGAATGGGCTCGAACGGGGGCAGGTGCCTTTTTTTGGTGGATGAGTGGGTGTTGGGTAGCGTGTGTGTGTTTGTGTTTCTTTGGTTCGGGGTGGAAGGATAGTGAGTGTGTTTGTGTGTCTTGGGTTCCAGAGGGAAAGATTTCTGCGCGTGCGCGACTCCCGCCACTACCGCTGCGTGCGGAGGGCCCTCGCGTGGATGGAAGGCTTGCTCCCTTTTTTAATGGCCCCATAAACGGGCCCCGGAGTGCGCATAGGTGCTAAGTCGTCAACTGTCTCCTTCGCTTGATTTAAAGAGCTACCTCGCGTCCACAAGATCCCCTACTCGCAGCTATCACCCACCCCACACCCCCTCTCCCTCACTTCTGCATCCGCCTTCCACCTCCTACAACCCCTCCAACAGCTATCCACTATCAACTCCTTCCCTAATCCTTATTCTCGACACCTTCTCGTCCACCTCTTACCGCCTACCCCCAATAATCAAGGAAGAGAGGAGAACTCTTTTGGTGGCCCGTGCGCAATTGATGCGTGCTAGGAGACTGCGTGCCTTTATAGCATTCTTTTATCTCGCTTTTACGGGCCCTTTTGGTTTTAATGGCCTCTTTCTCTCCATGAATTCTTTCCTGTTCTGTGAATATTTAATGTTATCCTTTAACATCATAGCGTTCCAATTAAACTGCAAAAGAATGAATAAACATCTGATGACAGATTAATTTAATAGTTATTGAACAATAAGGTTTTACGTACTTTTTCTGGGGATTAATTTAAACTATTCTTTCCATTAGGAGTCTTTCCAAAATGAATGTTCTTGAATAATTCCAAGGCTGAACGTTCACCGTTTTTCATACCGCTTTCACGTCTTTTAATGTATGTTACTTACTTAATCATTAGGAATGCTAACTTATGCAGTGGCAGTGTTAATTTTTGCTCTATCTTTTACTGAAATCCTTAATTAAAATGCAATTAATTATATTTGATTTGCGATATATTTAAAAATACCGATTTAATCTATCGTTGCTTCACTAATTTCTATGAAAATATACTTCAGGAAGGAAGAAATGTTTTCTTGATTCAAAATAAATGAGGACTCTCTCATTTTCTCAACGCTATTTCCAGGAAATTTGACTGTGCAACTTATACGATTAAGTAAACATCTCAAATTTAAAAATACTTGAAAATAAAATTACGCTCGCCGACACACAATAGTTCTTCCACAAAAATATGCTGAATCGGCAATCGGCCTGAATTATTTTTAATCCCCTAATAACCAATTAATTATTCTGCCCAACGGAACTCACGCCTATCTCAAGCTTAATTCAAGACTGACCTTGATTCATCCACCGAAGACTCTCGGAAGATAATCCTACTAGCATGTCACCGCAATCGCACGGTCTCGCTAGCTGCTCCTCCGACCGCCCTCTTCCTACCGTCCATCCTGGGACACCAAACTTGAGGGGGGGAAGGATCGCGAGCTCTTTCCCTCGCCGCCCACATCCCTCTCCGCCTCGACGAGCCCCTCATCCGTCCACGCACTTCCGAATCCTCCAAACAAATGCCCGCCTTTTCCCCGCAGAATCCTCGATCCACTTCTCTTCTCCCATCCTTCCGCCCGCTCTTATCCATCCTTGACGCTCCTTATCCATCCCCTTTTCCTTTCCTTCAAGCCACTCTTCCCTGTCCTTAGGAAGCAGCCATCCCAATTCCTCCATAATGGAAAAAAACCTCCTTCTTCTTCACCGATGGAAATTACTGATGATGATCGCGCCGCTCCGCCCTTTCCGACTCTTCTGCAGTTTCCACCAGGCCTAGCCATGCCCATCCTCCGCTTTTGGTCCCGAAAACACCAGCTTCACCTCACCCCGAATGCCATATAATGCCCCCCCCTCCTTTCTCGGGCCATTTCTCTCCTCTTGGACCGTCACAACCATTCGCCATCTCCTCTGGCTCGGTCGAGGAAGACGGAAAAAATAGCACTGCGCTTGCTCCCTCCCTCCTTGTCGCTCCTCCTCATTCCCTCCCATCCGAATCCACCTCGTGAGACGACATCTCTTTTGTAGACCATCCTCTCCAGCTTCCATGGGATGCCACGGCCACCCTGAAAATCCCCTTCCCTCTTTTCCTGCGTCGTCACTCCCACTAGGGATCCTCCCATCACGCCCACTACTTGTGAACCTTTCGACCTCCGATGCTCTCCATCTTTGCGGGAAAAACCCTTCCCCGCAGTGATCTGTCGGCCACACCCGTCCCCGAACCTCGTCGTTGCGGCTCCCGAGTGGAACATCTCCGCAATTCCATTCCGTCGTCACCCCCCCCCCCTCCTCTTCACTAATGCCTCACATGAAGAGGGAGATAGATATGGAGAGGTTAGATAGAGGGTTTGGCGTGGCAAGGTTTGGTGTTCCAGCACATCTCCATCCATTCTGAAAGCTCTGGAAGTTCCTCTCTCACCCCACATCACAGCCGGGCCACGCCACACCCTTCCGCCGAAAACATCAGCGGCCTGTGGAAGTAGTCGGAAGCTGTCACCAACACGAGGCCATTCCCCTGCGCGATTATGAGCCCACTCCATACCCCTGCCACTATATCTGTCCCTTTCCCTTTCTATTTCTCCCTCATTCCCCTTTTTCTCTCTCACTATCATCCTCATCCGGCCCCATCAATTAGCATACTACCTTCCTCTGAGTAATTACTCTTCACTTATCTGATATATTTTTCATTTTCATTTGAACGAGTTCTTTAGGTGCTCATTCCGTTTATTCTTTATCTTTCAAACTTTGGTGGTTAAAAAAAATATTTTAAGTGATCATATTTTACTGTTTCGGGCTTCACTTCGTGGAAGTATTTGACATCAATACTAAAAGGACTTTGTACCTATACACAGATTTGTGGAAAAGTATTAATTTCCACAAACCTGTGGAGAAGTGCAGTCTTTCAAGTGATAGACAATCACGTCGGGAACAACTTTCTAATTACCAAAGAAAAAAGGTGAGCGTTATTGGAATAGTAAATCCTCCACGATATAATCTAAGGGATATACTACCATCCAATATTTCTATTCAATATAAATGTCTATACATTAATTAAACTTTTTGTCATTAGTACATCCAAATATTATTCCATTTCCTATCGATATCAATTAGCTAATTATCCTTTCCATCACCCGTTTTGTTGTATTTTGGTTGATGAATGTCTATTCCCATTCTACTACTTATCTCACTCAGTAATACAGCAGAAACGTTTGCTCACTCTCAAATGAGTTCCAAGGGGGCTCCATGACTTCCCATTATCCTTTCGATCTCTCTTCCTCAAAGCGGCAGGAATAAACTCTTGCTGCTCGATTCGCATTAGCATAATATAATTACTTAATGATCGCAGGATGGTGAAACAAATGTAAAACATTATTGAAATATATTTTCAACAATAGTTTTTTATGTATTTAGGCCAATGAACTTGCATATATAAATGGAAACAGTTGTGATAAAGTAAAATAATTTATAATCTAATTTACACCTCCATACATACACGTAAATATTTATGCTCAGTTCCGTAGTCTTAAACATCAATTTATGTAATAACATGAGTTACAGTTTATATACGAGCCCCGTATTTTTGATAAAGGATTATCAAGTATATAATTAAATAAAAGTCATAACAGTAGCTCTTACGGAAAACGAATACTGCTGTTTATATACTATTGGTCTAATATGAGTAATTCTTTTATCATTGAGGAAGCATTAAACAGGTTTGAATAATTAGAAATTTTTAGTAGTTCTCTTCTTGTTACATTGAAGCTTTGGCTATTATTAAAAGGTATTAGCCATTCCTGCGTTATTAAAATATATTACGCGTTTTTCATATTTCTTAATAAAGTGACTCTTTGAATAGTGGTCTTGGCATTTTTAAAAGATAACCATCAATTTTTATTCATCACAATCTTGCCCGGTAAAATACTTTTTATAACTGGTCTGATCTTTTACTCATGATTAGTTTGCCAAATGTTTAGACATAATTAGTTTTATTACAGCCACCCACCGTTCTGTTAGTTTCACCTTAAACATGGAACCCATGGTATTACAGAAACTTATAGTAAGTATGATGTAGAAAAATATTTTATGACATAAAAATTTGATGAAAGAGCCCTTTAAAATATAAATCTAATGATTACTTGACCAGATTAAATGGCATCGAGACACAACTGATTGAAGTTATTATTAATGTTACTAAATTGCAAAATTTTCAATTGCTAAGTAATTCAATCTAAATTGAAAGAGATTAATATGACATGGAAAAAGTAGTAGAATTACATAATAAAAAGTGGATACAATTTCTTAATATTGCACCACAGACATAATTTAGAATTATATGGAGTAAAATATAATTTTAAGGTGCGAAGGTTTTTTCTTAAACTAACGCTCTTCGGTGGGTAACATTTTATTGCCGATTTTCCGGTGTTGAACACAATGATAAATTATTTGATAGTAATTGTTTTATTTCATATCCTTGCCTCAACAGTATATGGTCATCCATTTGTATTTTGTTAGACTAACGTCAGGGATACTATATTATTGCAATGAAGAAATAAAAAGATGGAACCAATAGTCTAGTTAGTCAGCGACTTAATTATTCCTAGAAACCCGATTAACCTTGAAGATTCCTGGTAACAGTATACACCGTTATTTTTTATGGCATTCCTAAATAATGTCCTTCTCAATGTGTCAGGAATTACAGTTAGTCATGTTAAATTTCCGTCGAAAATACCCAGT
Source organism: Hetaerina americana (assembly GCF_022747635.1). Lineage (NCBI taxonomy): Eukaryota > Metazoa > Arthropoda > Insecta > Odonata > Calopterygidae > Hetaerina > Hetaerina americana. The sequence continues at coordinate 98,525,759 of NW_027286874.1, read as the reverse complement.
TACCCTAATCAGCCATAAACTTAGGCTTTCTTCCGGCCTAAATCACGCTTATAGGCAGACATGTGTACAAAATATTGTGAATATTAAAATATAAAATAAAATTATATTTGCTGAATTTTAATGGACATTAACACCTGATGTAAAATTTGAATGCCCAAATTAAAAATTAATATCTGATGAATTGCAACTGACAAGAGCGTCAATAAAATACTTGAAAGTCTAAATGTTTGAAAAAATTTAAACATTAATGAAAAGTGTATTATTTTTTGAACATAAATATTCGAAACAAATTAATAAATTTCTTATTTTATCTCTAACGTTTCTGGCTATTTATTATATGGTCTAGGTTTGACTCCAAAGTCTGTACAAATGAGAGAGAGGCGTACCAGCCGTCCTAATGTGAACTATATCCTAAATAAGAATACCATACGTGGTCCAACACGAAATGAATCTCTAACCTAATCTCCACTTGTTTCTTGTTTTTCTGAATAACTTTAATGTACCGTATTCAACAGTTTTATATGTGCCATGCATTTATTTTATTTCACAATTGCATGCTTTTTGTCTTTCCAAGTTCATTTCTTGCACTTAAGCGTTCGTGGAAGCCTGTGTTATGCTTTGTGCGTCGGTGTCCATCATTTTAAAGTTTTCCTTTGGCTTCTTTCCTCACTCATTCTGGCCAATTAGTTCCTTTTTTATCCTACTTTTCATTCCATCTGCATATTATGGTAGATATTTGAAGTGTGTGATATTTATTTGATCAATAGCCTTCCTCAACCATTTCTATTTCTTTTTATTTAAGAACATAAGTACATCCCCTTGCATTCTTGAGAAAATAATATGTGAAATTAACCTCATGTGTCAGCATAGGTTAACCTTTAAACCTTTTTCAGTTGTGGTCATATTTTCCCCTTTTTATTTGGCCCCTTTGACATTAATCTCTGATCCATTTACCCCCTTTGAAAAATTCGACATCATCGGCTATAAATGTGATTTTGATTATATTCCTATTTGAGTGTAACAAATGTTTAGGCTGGATAAACGTATATGATGAACATCAATTAAGACAGCAAGGTTTAACAGATTATTAATACATGCTTGAACTAAATTGATATGAACTAAACAGAACCAAGTGGTTAGGTTGACACAGAAATATTTATTAATCTTCCAGTGTAAATATTTTATAACCTAATAATGTGTTGTCAAAACTCTTTACTTTGCCATTGATGTCAGTACAACATACATATACAGAAATCTAGTCGCTATGTAAAAATCGTATCATTAATTTATTAAGGTATTCCCTGTTTTGAGCGACTCAGTAGTGTTTATGGTAGTAAACAATTATTACTCTAAATGCAAGCAACATTTCCACGATTTGCATATTTTATTATTGACAGGCGAAAACTTATACATCAATGCTGTTTCTTGAACTGAGTAACATTTCGTTTAAACTCAACAAGATATTTTGAGAGTTGATTTTTGGATAGATTTAAAAACATCTTTATAAAAAAAATAAAAAAATTCACTTCCTAGGATAGGAGGCTGTTGTCTTCAGCTGGGAGGTGGAAAGCGTAATTATATGTTGTACCAACAAGGCCAAAGTGTGCCTTCATCTCCATGCGGCTGAGAGGCAGTTTCCATTATCCTCCTCCCTCCATGACTTCTCAGGCCCTTCCTTCACCCCCACCTTTCTTTCTTGTTCCCTGAGGGTGCGAGAAAACTGCTCGTAAAGGAATACCGGCCGTAGAAGGGTAGTGGGTAAGGCGATGGAGAAATAGATGACGATAAAAAGCAGTGGATTTAGCCTCCTTAGAGTACCTCTATTTTTAAGCGCTGTTTTTAATCAGCCTCTCGGAACATAGTTGAATTATTAAGTGGCGTTATGTATATATATATATATATATAATATAGAGTCTTACTTGAAGAAGGCTGACTCGGAGCAGGCCGAAAGCTCGAGCAATCTACCGTGTGAGAGTCCTTTTAAATGTTGCTATTCTATTGTGTCTATTTTGCCCCCCATTATTGTGCTTCTCGTGTGAGTGTTTCCGTATAATCTATATACATAGATGATTTCGTCGAAGTAACACGAAAGGGTTGAATAACAAACTTTCAAACTTTGACAGCAATAAACAATATAAGAACACATAAAAAGGTAACTCACACGTTAATTCTTGATCATTTCGACGGAATTCAGCTCCGTCTTCATTGGAAGAAATAGAAGTAATTAATATATGATATAATGTGTGTGTGTGTTTGTGTGTGTATAAATATTTAAACCTAATTACACTTATATATATAATTTAATGTACATGGCTGTTACGTGCCTAGTATTTATAAAAAAAACCGCACGGCAAAATACTTGAGTAATGATATCAAGAAACCTTAGTTATCCTATATTATGCTTTACCACTGATACTGATGATAATATATAAAAAATGGTATTCTTTATATATTTAAATTAGTTTTTTATTTTAACCTTATTCTTATTTTCTATAAACGCCTGTAGAAACGATGTAGCCATAATTAACAAAATTTTTGCCTTATGCCGGTAGTGACAAACAATCAATGACTTTCCTAAAATATTTTTAGGGGAAATAAATTGTTTTTTTTTTGAAAATTTTTGAAATTACAATTCTACGGTTTCTTGTTATAAGTTTCCAGTGTTTACCATTTAGGTATAAGTTGTATATAGTCCTCAAATTTAATGAAAACATCGAAATTTTGTTTCAGGTATTGGTGACATTGATGATCATATATTTAATCCTCGTCTTCACTCTGAAGAGTAACTAGCGGTGACTTCATTCGAGAAACGCCTTTTCTTTAAGACATCAAAGGTAAGACTCAAAATTGATTAATTCCTCATATTTAAAATAAAATTGATATGTTTCTTTTTATGTTATTATTTAACGGATGTAGGTTTGAAAACAGCAGAAGACTTTTTAGCTGTTGACATGTTATCAAAATATTAAATAATATAAATGTGAGTTTACAAATTAAAGTTTTTATTTAAATAACAGGGTTTCATCAGTGTAGCCCCTTATAGGCTAATTAAAAACCGAATACACGCAAAGCTACTGATACAGACCTCTTGGGAGATTGCCTACATCATGGATGTTTTTTCTATTAAAACTAGAGGACACAATATCGAAAACACTTACTTAAAGTGAAACATCACAACTTTAAAATGAATGATATAAATTTTTATCATATCTGAATATTTTCCTCGCATCGATTATCTATAAATATATGATGCTTTGGAGAAATCACGTTCATTTAATAGTGTTCGAAATAAAGTTTCCTTAAAGCGAAAGAAATTCCATTTAAGTTTAGTATTTAAGTACTTAAGTTGGTCTATATGTATATGTGATATATTTGTCGCACTGCATCAAGGAAAAATGTCCCATTTTATATACGGCTGTACTTTTTGAAGGAAAGTGATTTTTTGTTATTTACATATGTGTGTTAGTGTAATGAGAAAGACATATATTCCATTTGTTACACTTTATCTTTCATATAATAGTTAATTCACAAGTGGGCAGTTTACAATGTGTCTAAATGTTTAAGCATAGATATACCAGGTAAGTACCAGCATGTTCTTCTTCGAGGGAAATTATTTCTGCTCAGATTTTCGAATTATTAAAGAAAGATTTTTTTTCTACATAACCTTAAGACAACATTTTCATTTATTCACGATAATCACGATTCACGATTTCAATTGCAAATTTAAATAGTCATGCTTACCAACACTGAATATTTAAAATTGATTAATTATCTATGTCATATTACTCTGGATGCTAGCCATCTACATAGATCAATATAGACAGGATAATGGCTCCGTTTTCTTGATGGAAGCGTTACGCTAATTTCCTCTTGTTTAAATTGAATCCTGATATCTCTACACCCTTGAATTAAGTTTTCCAAGGTCGAAAGTTTGTAATTTATCATCAAATTCAATGAAAACTATTAATTTTTGTTATTAGCTAATACAATTGAACTTCTATTTCTTCATTTCCCTAAATAAGGCATGACACACTGATTCGAACGCTTACGATGTTACTCGCCTAATGGCAACTGGATTGGGGCAACCGGAAATTTTCAATAAGAGCTATTAAATGCAAAATTTATAACTTGATTTCATTGAAAATGAGGGCTTTAGATGAAAAAATTACGTCCAAATAAATGAATGCATTACATAAATATACCATGCAAAGGAAAAGAACAAATCTTATCAATCTATAATAAAGTAATATACTGGAAATAAATTTTTCAATACTTCAGAAATTAGTAAGCACTGTGCATTTCAAATTAATCTTTCTTGTTCTTTCTTCGATGGCTTTCTATGATTTATTTGGAGCTTGTGTAATTGCGTAGAAAAAGATTTAATTTTAGCAAGCAATTGAACATTGGTTGGTATTATTTCTTCGTAACCTCTGATTTGTTCGGCTTTTTGAATCACACATACTTGTAATCGTTAAAAGTGATTTATTTTTCAACATAACAACCACATTTTGATAAACCATGTGAAAACTATGAATTAAATACTCTTTTCATCAGCTCCTTACAACCTACGGCTCTATGGCTATATCTACGAAAGAAAAATAGTCAACTGTCGAGTAATTTTTCAATGTTGAGGAATTGTGCTTATTCTGGAGAAGAATGGTTAAGCAACTCTATTTCTCATTGTTTCCTAAAACTCGGATGTATTAAGACATATTACGCAGAGAAGAAGAAATGGTTTCTTTTGAACACTGGACACGAAAATCGTCGATAAGATTCAACTAAGTGGAATGTCTATCACGGTGACTTCAAAGGTGAATATTGGTGCATCGTTTCCGGAAAAGTTCTTTTCCATTGGAAGAAATAAACAGTTATTTATAAGCTTCTTTCAGATGTAAAGTGTAGTACAGTAACTAAATAGGTACTTCCGAATAAATTTCGTCGAAACGCTGAATGAAGTGCTTTGTGAGATTCGGTATCAATCAAAACATTGATACAAAAGGAGCCTCTCATGTCAAATGCCAAAAATATGACTGGTATCACGACGAGAATAGTAAGGCCAAAAGTGATTCCTGGCAAATCAACGGAAAGTCACAGTGATGCTAACCATTTCCTGAGAGAGGGAGACATTAAGGAGTTAGTAGTATACCTATTTCTAATGGGCTAAAGTAATTTGGGAGAAGATGATTAATTCAGTAGTTCAGAGAGAATCTCCCCATGTACCATGGAGTAATGGCCACACACATTGCAAATGTATCTACATTCATGACGAATTATCGGGATCTGGTTGTCTTCCAGATTCCTATTCCTGGCGAAATTTTATGAACCATGGGAAGAAATGTATTGTTCCCCAACCCATTTAAAAGACCGTTCTAAGTAGTTAAGTTAAAATAAAAGCTTTAGCTGATGCCTTAAGGAATCTTCTGTCCTAATAACAAAGACCGAAGAGTAGCAATACCCACAAGATAAGATTCAACCTAGACTGGGAAATCTTATCTATGGGAAAAAACTACTATCCGTTCTTTATTATGTTCGTATTTCATTACATCACGTCTGAAACTACTCAATTTGTTCCCGCTTAATTTTCCATCGTCAAAAATCGATGACAGCAGATTTGGTTATAGCGTTTTATTACATGAAGTATATAAGACCTCTATTTTCATGAAGAATTATTCATTGCCTTATGTAAGCATATTTTCACATATATTTTTAAAAAAATTTATAAATAACTAATGTTTGTTTACTTTTATTCCGATGCTGAGTAATGATGTAATTGTAAAGTTCGCAAAAACCGTAATTCTCAAAGAGTTTCCCCATATCAGGACCGAAATAAATAAATACATTGAAATGATTTCAACTGATATTGAGACCTGATCTTACATTTGTATAGGATACGCATTGTGTTACCAAAAGAAATTGTAATGATTCGGGCGCTAAGTTAAAAGAGATTTCCGAAAAGTATATTAAAACCAGTAATATGTTTTAATGATCCTAAATTGAGTTTGTATTTAGGTTTTCATTTTAAATCCTAGTTCTGGTACAGTCGTTTTTTATGTATTAAATGGGCATTTAAATTTTTTAAAATGTTAAATTGCCGGTGGAAAATATGTAACACCTATATTGCAATATTCTTTTCTTGCAAATTTAAGCATTCATCTAAATACGAATAACTCCTTTCATAGCAGACTCATATGGATGTCTTTAATAGAGAGAAAGATTAGTTCAGATGTAAGCATTAATAAGGAGCATAAATTGTTATTTTTTGATTTAGATATTAATACTTTCATTATTTGTTTCGTAAAATTTTTCTTTAGAATACCTTTCAATATATTTCACATTTGTTCAGTGTCTCCAATTTTGTTGCGCTGCCATGACCAACCCGGATGTTGGAAGTCATGCTATCGTGAAATGTTTGTTTATGTGGGAAAATAATGTAAAGGTTTGCAGGAAAAAGTAAACCTCGTGACAACAAGAGACTTAAAATTTTGCCGGGAAGCCGCTTGGTCCGACTGATTAATGGCGCGTGGATGTGATTTACGACCGATCGAGGAGCGGAATAAACGGCGATTTTGCTTTTCCGATCACGTAACATGAAGGGAATCGCTTTCACGGAATATATAAAAGCACCTCGTGTCCTGTCACCGCTATCAAGGGTTACTCATTCGGATGGCCGTCTAATGTTCGCTTATCATTGAGTGTAATCAGATTTTCCACTAAGATAGGTTGAAGCACCACATTCTACACGTAATGGCCGACTTTATTATTTAACCTGTTGAATTTCTCATGCTACTTGGTATGTACTTTTCACCCGATGATCACGTAATAATATGCAATTTAAATTGAATCTTATGTGATAATCTAAGTTAACGGTGCCATGTGAATCCTTTTTCCATTATCTCTTTATGTATCTATAATTAATGGAGTTAAATGATAATTTCGCCGAAGGAACATTCTCAAAAAAGAGTAATATTGATTTAACTAATAACAATTTTAACCTGAAAATATTTTTACAATTATTTAATTAATATTATAACTTATATTTTCCAATAAAATCTCGGTTATTAAAGTAGAGAGAGCAGTAAAATATATACCTCATAAATGCATATTCTTTCAATTATTCATATTCAGTCGTAATTTGCAAGAAACCCGAATAGGATATAAACTGCTATATTCATCTAATGCAACGAGATCGTTTAATTTTACATCCATTGCGGTACTGATGAAACATTTATCAACTTCTTAGAATATGATTTGTAGAGATATTTATGGGATGGACGCATTTAAATATATCTTTCCCTGATTGCCAAAGTGTGCTGCTTCCATTGAGGTCGATGGACTGCTCTTTATTGTCCTCCACCCCGTCAGGTAGCTTGCCAATCTTCTGTCGTCCTTGGTCCATACATGTGGCCCGGATCCTAGGCTACTTCTTCTTTTTAAGAGGGATCAAGGCTTGGCATATGTAGCACTCCTTAATGTCCGAATATCACCTTTGAACCGCACCGGAGCCAATGAAATGGAACCTAAAAAGTAAGAATCGGCATAAATTTATTTTTTTCAAAATAACTCAATAAAATTGAGACATTTAATAGAAAAAGAAATTTTTGCGTAATTATTACATCAATAAGTTCTTAATCTTAAAAAGTGTCACATCTAGATCACGTCATAATTATTACTGCTGCTAGAAAATTATTAATTAAATGAAATTGAAGCAGGAATGAATATTTTCGCTCTGATTATGATATACGGTGAAATTATTTTACGTTGGTTAATGCTCTATGTACATTTACAGAATTGCTTTACCCGAAAGGAGGAATTGTCAATTAAAAAAATCATAAGAAAAAATATAAACTTTCATTTTGTATTCTGCCAAACAAAAGCCAGTTTTTTCGTTACTAAGTATAAGGAGAATGCGACAATTTGTTTCCCAATTATACTACTGGAGCCGATGGGTCGTTAAGGTGATAATTACACCTAGGTAACTTCACATTTCTCTGAGGCGATTTTGGCGGAGTCCGCATTCGTAGTTTGGGCGGGATCGACCCGAGCCAGCGGGAGGAGCTCATCTCTCCGTGCAAGCCCACTAAGGCGCGGCATTCTTCCTTCCACCCATAGATCCCAAAGCGAATATGCGAGCACTCATTCGTCTTACACTTGGAAATCCTCCTCTCCCTACCCCTTTCCCCTTGCAGTCATACACACCTACAGCTCTACCTACACCTTTAGCTGCAAGCAAAAAAGGCCTCACCGGTTCGGTTTCACGCCCAAGAAATTGTAGGAATCAAAGCCCAGCTTGCCCTTCTGCCCTCAGATTCTTCGAGGCTAACCCTTTATCGTGCACGCATCTGTCTCACAAGGGTTGACTTGCCACCAATTCATTCCTACTCCACCTCCTCTTTTCACGGCCTATTTTACACTTCGTGGATTCCGTCATTCAAGAGACGAGCTTCGTGGATTTTTTTCTGCGAGGAATTATCATACACGCACATACCTTCGGAAACGTATGTACGCACACCCCTATTTCTCCCCCCAGGACTAGAGACCGAAAATTAATGCCGTTAGAGGCCGACCATTTATTCCTCTTTGCATCTCCCATCTAACCTCTCTCCCATCGTTTCCCCGCTCTCATAGAAGTGGAGTTGGGTCCAAGGGGAGAAAAAAAAAACATGAGCGGAAGGTTTTTCTGAAGTGGCGAGTCGAAAGGGTGGCGGAGGAGAAAACGCTCTTCCTTTTGTGCTCCGGAAGATATTTCACCTCTGGTGGCCCATGCCGATGGGCGCCTAGAAGTGGTCAGCTCTCTCCCATCATGCCCTGCAACCATTCCCTCACCCTCATCGCTTCCCTTCTCATGCCTTGAGGGCACACAGCAACACCCACCTCGCCTCCCCAACGCACCACCAAAATCCCCTCGCCTCTCGCTCTCACCCTCTTGCCAACACACCGGTGTCCGTATTGCCTCCTGCTTGATAGGCGTGTAAGCAAAGGGTGGCTTTCCCCATTTTTACCTATTGTTGTCCTACGCCATTCGGAACTTACGAGACAGGACGGAGAGTGAAAAGAGGGACGCGGGCGTGGAGTAAAGGATGAGGAAGAGAGAGAGGGAGGGATCGTGAGGCGGAGGGAATTTCTACCGGCTCCTCCTCCTGCTATCGCACGTCTTCCCGAGTCCAGAAACTCTTCGGTCCCCCCCCCCCACTCTCCCTCAGACCGCCATTCTATTCATTTCCCTCCCATGCAAGACCCCCATTCTCCCTTCCAATTTTACCCCCGCCCCCCTATCGGTCCCTCACACCCCCTTTGCATATCTTCCGTCTCACTCCTTCTCTATCGTCGATTTCGTCCTGGCATGTATGGCGGCTTTATCTGACCAGTAAAATGCAAATGGCCCTTTCGGAATTAGCATTCTTTCTCTCGGGAAAGACCATTGCGCCTCTTATCCCCATGTCCCTCCTTCGCCCTGACACAGTGGTCCTATCTCTCTCGCCCCGCCCGTCTGCGAAACCCTTTTTTCCATTCTCTTTCCATTTTACCCTCTTCTATTCCTCTTATCCCTTTACCTTATACTCTATTCCTGTTCAAACCCCTTTATGCCTACTTTCTCTCCCTCTTTCCACATTTCGCTTCCCTTTTTATTTTCAATTCTACTCCTGCGCAGGCAGACCAATCCAATGTCTTTTATGCCTTCCATTCTTCAGTCCAAGCCATCTCCATACTTGCTTCACGTGGCACTCGTGCTCATCGAATCACGTCTTTGAAAACTAGCCTTTTGGCTTCGCAGTCATGTTCCCTGAATACCGAAAGACATCTTCTTGCCAATGAAACTACGCCCTCATTAGTTTCTTCGGGACATAAGTGCATCAAATTCCCTGCTCCCTTTTACCAACGCCTAGATAAGCTCTTTACATGAGCAAACATTTTGAATGTTAATTGGTTATAATTGGAAAGTGTTAGATGTTCAAGTTATGATTTGGTCTCTTCGCGGATGTTTCCAGTGGCTCTTGGTACCTTGTGTCCCGATAAGCCGTATGCAAAAGTCATCATCTCCAAAGGGATTATTTTCTAGTATTTATAAATATAATCCTGCTTGAAATAGTAATCGAACAACAGAAACAAAGGCAACTGAAGTAAATAATTTTTTATTTAGTTTTCTGTATTTTGTACTTAGCTGAATAATTAAATTTAATCATAAAATAATAGCGATAACTCCAATAAATGTTCAAAATGCGGAATGATGCACAAAACTACATAGTAAAAATTAATCTTTCTATATCATCATTTTTATATTTTAAATCAATGAAATGGATAATATGCACGACACTATTTCTTTCACGGTCTTTCAATAGTAAGTCCTGTATGAAATGTCCAATAGCTGAAAACCGTAGTGATTTTACTTTATATACAATTATAGAAATATATTAAGGATTTGGTAATGTATATGCACTCCATAGCGACTCATATGCTTGCAATACTTTGCAGAAACGACCATGGATTTCAATAAAAAACTTTTTTCATTTCTCTTATGTAAAACGCTTCAATAAGTGGCATTTAGTTGAATTAAAAATTATAATTTTATTGCCGAAATATAATCCGTAGAAACAATCCTTTTATGAGTGATAAGTATTTCAGACAATTAAGAATACATGTATTGATTGTTTGACGTTTTCGTAGATATATTTCTCCTTTTTGCTTAGCATTTCAAAATATTTCAGGAATATAATTAGCAATTATTCATAGTATTAAAGTAAAACCAAATATTAAAAAGTGGGAAATGTTTTACTTCTCGTTTTCCGAAAGTGAAGTATTCTTTACAATTTACTCTACAGCGAAAACAGTCCATGAATGCTGGGTTATAAATAGGCAATACAATTATCTTTTACGCAAGCATCCCAGCTTTATGTTTAGGAACACCCACCTATTCGGGAATAGAACCCGCAGCCAACCGTTAAATAATCAAGAGAAATACGCCAACGCCGAAGGGGCCGGGAATAGGGAGTCAAATTTGTAATACGGCAGGTATTCATTCATCTTTGGAAGGAATAAATCGATTTCTATGCCAATTGATGATTTTAGACAAGATCAAAATTGTTATGTTTAGTTTCATAGGACTTCAAATTGCTATTGAATAGCAGTAACATCCAAAGCAGGTATATCCCTTTTATTTAGGTACTCTTTCCTTCCGTACCGAATCCACACTCAGTTCTCTCCCTATCCCTTACAGCGACCCTACTGCACACTCCTCTCACTCTTTCCCATCACCTGAATTCCCCTCTGTACCATCCATTGCCTGCTTCCTTCGATCCCTTCACACAGGATATCCCCCATGCAATCCTCGCCGCCATCATCTTCACTCAGCGGTAGTACTACGCGCCCGTCGCCAGCCATCACCGCGCCACGCTGCTGCTCCTTCGCCTTTCCCGCATATGACCCAAATGGACCGTGAGAGAAAAGGGTAGCCTAGCGATCCACTCACCTACAGCCTCCATCATCTTTTGTCCCTTCCGGGGAACTCGACCAGGTTTTCACCCATCGGGATTCCTTTTCGCAACGCAACTCCTTGTCTATTCACGTCCTCCCAGAAAGTACGTCTTAAACAGAAGTATACAAGAACATTTGTGAACAATGAACCTGTGAATAGACCACACTTCTTTTGATAGCCAGTGAAATCTATTTATAGCTTATTATAGATCATTGCCCTTAATGGAAATGATAAAACTGTTTGAATTTTTTACACTCCTTTATCAAAGCTTATTAAGCATCAGATGTTAAAGGAAATATTCACGAGCGTATTCTAAAATGTTTTGTCAAAGGTATGCATTGTCTTTTAAGAATTGAATTAATCATAAATGTTACACACAATCTGAAATTTTGTATTTAGCAGGTAGACCTTTATGTGGTGGGATCATTTCCAACCCAAGCAACGGTATAATCACTCAATCCTTTTTCTCAAATTTATTAAGGAATATACATGTATATTAATCTTAGAATCAGATTTGTGAACATTTTATCAACTAATACTAAGCTTATACAATGCTCATTAAATAACCTTTGCGTTATTAATTTAATGAAATTATTATTTTAAACACCTGTTTGAATATTGGAAACACGGCTGCTTTAAAGTAAGCGAAGCTAAATAAGTAATTATTGGAGGCAATACAAGGCATGGTATTTATAAATCTTATTCATCATGCTAGCAATTGCGTAGAAGTACTACTAAGTTAATGTATGGCTCCAAAAATAACCAACCGATACCCGTTATATTACTGCTACCAATAATTTTAGATGAGCAACGTCTTCATCTTCTGCCCAAGGTTAACATTAAATTTCCCTTTACGAATTCTTGGTTGCAGATGCGCATCCTTATAGTCACTATTAAGTACATGCGGCTTTGGAACTTTATGGTGAAGTCAACGCACTGTACTGAACAAATTAGCCATGGACCACCGTCGGCCCTCGCCGCCATCTACATTTCGGCTTTCGCGGCGCCCTTTTCAATTAGGGTGAGGACGTGCGGATCCAAGGCCACGGTGGTAATGGCGGTGCCTATGATACAGGAGGCGGATTTCGCACGAGGAGGGCGTGAGGGGGATGGGGGCTGAGGAGAGGTCATAACTGTCGAGCGAATGGCGAATAAAGCACGGACCCTGATTCACCTCGAGTGCCATTTAACCTCGGGGCGTAAAGCCGCAACGTTGGCCAAATGCACTTCCTTTGAGTTTCCCTTGGCTTAACATTGAGACGTAAAATAAGCGTTAAGTCATATCGGCGGGAGATTGCGGGACGAGGGAGTTAACGTCCAATGATTGAGGGTGTGAAATAGTTAACATAGCCTTTTATGGGTGGCGCTGAGGACCGAATAAAAAAATACACAAACGAAATGCTGGGAGGGGAAGAAGTAGACTGCGGCACAGGACTCCATGACGCTCCTTCGTGTATGTGTGCGGGAGATGGCGTTGCTTGAACGCACCGCTCGTCTGGCCCGGTGGAATGGTTGGCTGCCTGGCTGGGTAACATGGATCCATTCCCCGGTGCTCCGAACGCCACGGTGTTATGAATGTATCTGCGACGAGGAACGGAGGCGGTGAACTTGAGAAAATGTGTAATAAACACCCAGGACGCACTCATAAGTGCATAAGCCACTCTCTTTCTGAGGATTGAGGCTGTTGTTTTGATTTTTGTAGGCCATTCAAGACACTGAGCGCATCGGGGTAATGTTCATTAAAACAATAGGTAGTTTTATCTTGTCCCCAAGAAACAAGTTGGATATTATCTTTTTGGAAATGTTATTTTCAAGCATCATAATTTAATTGGGAATATTTTTTATTCATCAAGAACGCATTTTTGTGTCGCATAAAAAACACTACTGTTGTGAAAAATTGCATTCTGCCGTGTCTTTATCATTAATTTTAAAATGGGATATAATATATAGCAGAAACTAATATTTTTTCTCAATGGGAAATATTTACTACCGATTGAAGAGGTAATCATTTACCTTATTACCTAAAAAGGAATCATTTTATATTAAATGCAATGTGATAACAAAATGCATTCCAAGTTGCATTTTTTTGAAAAATTGAATATAAAATAGCAATCCTCTTTGCACATATTTTTTGCAATAAGCATTTAATACCAAATTAAACAATTAAATTGAAACCCGGGCCAACCAAATGCTTTTTATTCATTTGTTTTTAGAAATAAATATTATATATACAGGCACACAAACACACACACACACACACATATATAATTATATATATATATATATATATATATAATTATATATATATATAGTATATATATATGCTTATTATACATACCTATATATGCATATATATACATATATATGTGTACTCATATATATCTATAGTTTTCAAGGATTGTTACACAAGATAAACTTTTTCAGAGCTTAGGATAATTATGAATGTTTAGGTAAATGAAATTGTAAATATTAAAAAAATTGGAAATATTTTATATTCCACCAGGGACACCAGAGAAGATTCTTTGGGAAAGATTTAAGTTCGTTGGAAATCGTAGATTATAATTATTTAATAATGAGCAGAAATGTGCTTCAAATTTTAGAAGTGAAAATGGAATATAGTAATTGGAAAAAGTGGAATAAATCGATCAATCAAGAAAATTTAAATATATGAAACCAAACAATTTATCTTTTAAAATATTATTTTGAAATATTTACTGAATTCTGCCAAAACTGCTGCTATATCTCCTCCATCAATTTTCAAATATTTACTAATTTCTCATGTTATGCGCAACCAATATATCTTGAGGTGCTCAGAAAGTACTAAAATTATATTTATATACTAGCAATCTTACTCTTCATTCGCATAACTGAATAACTGTCTGGAGTCTTGTTGAAAATGCTAATGTTACATTCTCGTTGAGTATCTTAAATAATACTGTAGTATCAAACGCTATCAACATTGATGATTGCTCTCTTCATATATCATCCATAATCTTTGAAATTTTATATTCGTAAAAAAAGCACGAAAATGCAAAATGACAGAAAATAGTTTGGGGCTGGAAGTACAGTAGGTGCCAAATATTATAGCAGAAATGAGAAAATCTTAGATACATATTACATTCTCCTGCGCAAAAGACATTCGATAGGCAACCTTATTCCTTATAGATTTAAACCTACTACGAAGACTTTTCCATAATAATTAACATTTTGGATACCAATATGCTAAAAATACTTATATGATCCGCACCAACAATCCTGAAACCTTAATAAGGTAAAAGTATTTCCATCCGTTTGTCCGGACTCGTTAATCGGCCTTCATTTGCACATAATAGAAAGCCGCCTTTTGGATTGCGTGACCGATGACCACTTCTCTCATCCCTTCTTCACTCCTTTCCCCACATCACCCCTCACCGGCGGTCAAATCCGTCCCCGGCAAGGGCTCTCGCCTTTAATTTCCATCATTCATGATCACGACAACACGGTCCCGATTAGCCTTAAGCTGACGGGGGAGTGGATGATATAGGCGTCGGCGAATGAATCATAAATTTCCTCAGTTCCCTCTCTCCTCCTCCACAGGGAGTGTCCTCCTCCTCAAAAACCCCTTCCACTATCCCCGCCCACTCCCTCCCTCCTCGTTTCTGTCGTCTTCCTCCACCCCTGCCTGGATTGCCCCCCTGGACGAAGAGCAGCCGAGAGGACAGGGGTGAGAGAAGGATGTAGAGACGCGGGAGACTGAGGGAGAGTGAAAGAGGGAAGAAGGAGAGAGTGAGAAAGGTCGAGGAGGGTGAGGGAGAGAGAGAGAGAGAGACAGAGTGGGAGGTTAGTCCACTCGTGGACGTACACGCCGTCTCTCTCATACTACGTCCGAACGCCTCCTCGTACGGTCGCGCTCGCACCGCGGCTCTCCCCGGCGACGCTTTCCTCGCGCACTCAAACCCTCTCGCCACCTCTCCTCTGATCCACGATACTCTTCGTAGTTGCGCGGGCAACTACACCAACACGCGCCCCATCCTCCTCCCTCCCAGCACACCTCTCTCACTCCACCGCCCAAGGTCCACCACCATCCGCGCCACCTTCCGGCTTTCGGTTGGCTGCGGAGGTCTCGTGGTGTCCTCCCGTCCGCTGGACCAGGATCCTCCGGCTTAAGAACTCCACTATACCTCCTCCTCCATCAACCTTTCCTCCCGCCCTCCTTCGCTCTCTCTCCCACTTTCCTTCTCATCTCTCGACGCATCTTCCACTCTCCGGATCCCGATTCCCTCACCAACCGGTTTCACCTTCGTGGTGGTTCGCGGTGGCAGCCAGTAGATGGCGCTGACGTCAACGCACGAAGGAAAATATCGAACCAGAGGGGCAGGGGCAAGCCGGGGCCATTGCCGCCATTCATCTCCGGAGACGTTCGGAGCTCTCCCATTGGCTGCTCCCGACACCTGTCCCCTGATTGGGCGGCGTTATTTACAAGTCTACGAGTTCCGTTGTGTGGCCATTACTGCACGGTTACATTGAGGTTCGAGACATAAAGGATTCGGTTTTAAGAGCGCCTGAGCGCTCTATCTACTTCCCTCTCTCCCTCTCTCTCTCTTCCTTACCGCTTTCTCCTCTTATACTTTTCCTCTCCCAAACGCTCAGTGCGCCGTCTTCTGTTTCTCTCTCGGTTCCACCTCGCCCTCCTTCGCCCTGTGCCCCCCCACTCCGAACCCGAAGAGCCCCCTACTCCAGGTCCTCCACCGCGCTGTGCCCATCCCCCACCCTCATCAGCCCCGCCCCTCCCCCCTGGCCCCTTCCCCGCCGTTACTGCGGGGCGGCCCCCCTTCGCTCGCGCACTTTGCCTTCGCTCCCTCCACTGACGACCGCCGGCGCGCCGTAAAGAAATCGCGCTCATCATCTCGCCCGCCAGCCGCAACTGTTATTATGGTGGGACAATGAGCTCCAAATTCATCGATAGCATGCTGCCCAAGTACCACCAGGCGGCGGACCCGACGGCCTCGTCGGCCTCGGCATCCGCTGCAGCCGCCGCGGCCGCCGCGGCCGCCGCCGCCGCTGCGGCTAACAGCGTGGTCAATTACGGGCCACAGCACGCTGCCGCCGGCAGGATGTACCCGTACGTGTCGATGGGGGCGACCCACTCGCAGGCCGCGGCCGCCGCCGCCGCCTTTGGCGCCTCCATGAGCTCGTCGCCTTTCTCGACCGCCGCGGCCGCCGCGCTTTCGAGCGGGGGCGGCAACGGCATTGGGAACGGGGGCGGAGGGGGCGTCCACGGATCGAGTTCCGGGAGCAGTGGTGGTGCCGGGGGAGGTGTGCCCAGCCCAGGGCCGGTCGGAGGCGGAATCGTCGGGGGCGGGAGCCTCATCGGGGGCGGTGGAAGCGGCGGGGGTGTGTCCGGGGGCGGTGGGGGCGGGAGCGGGGGCGTAGGAGTGGGTGGGGTGGTGGACACCGTGGACAAGTCGTGCCGCTACACGGGAGGTCACCCGGCGGTCGTCTCCGCCGAGTCCATGGTGAACTACACTCTCGGCCATCACCATCACCACCACCACCACCATCAGAACGGCGCCTCCACGACGTCGAGCATGGCGGCGGCCGCGGCGCAGTTCTACCACCAGGCGGCCGCCGCAGACCCGGGCAACCCGCTCAACTCGTGCTCCCAAACGGCGGGCCAACCGCTCCCCGATATCCCGCGCTACCCATGGATGTCTATCACCGGTGAGTCACACTATCTCTCTTCTCTTGGTCCTCTTTGTCTCCCTCCCGGGTCCTTTAAAATGCTCACGCGCTCTCTCATTCTTTGACGGCCCTTGTCGGTCAAACCTATTGTGGCAACCCTCCCCCGCCTAGCGCTCACTGTGAAATGGCGGGTTCGTCCCACCTTTATTGCCCCACGCAGTAAAACTGCTTAAGGACCCACTGAAAAAGGGTTGTTGAGTGAGTGAGTGAAAGAGAGAGGGCGAGTAATGGCTATTTTTTTGGACGCGGTTAACCTCTCTTAATTCTTAGCTGGAAAAAAAGAATCATTTGCACCGGGTGCGTAACGATTGACAACGCTTTTTAAATACCTAATAAATTAACGTTACAACCCATTTCACGCCAAAATAATCTCTTTGATGGTAATACGGTAACGCTTGATGGTTGAATCAAGGGTACCGCCTGCTAGTAAGACCATTAATATGGCCTCGTAAAAATTCAATCGCCCTAGTGTTTATCCCTCTTGGGGTTAACACATTCATTTTTAAAACCGTAATGGTTTATATCTTTGACGGTAATATATGTTAGGAATTGTTTATAAAGCAGGGAAGACCAAAATGATAATCATATTTTGACATGTAAATAACTTCATCGTATATTTTTACTATCGGAATTAAATGTAACCCGGTTAAAAAAATGTATGTGTACTGTTTTATTTCGCATGTATTTGGTACTTAAGCTAGTGCCCGAGAACACTTTCATGACTAATATTTAATATTAACAAAAAACGGTAATTAAATACTAATTAAGGTTATCGGTATTTCCCCTTATGTTTCCAATAATAATAAAAATGGAGGAGAACATAGCATTTTATTAGCAGAAAAAAAGCAAAACATTGTTACATAGTTATGACCTATGATGTGATCCGTAAGTTTATATGCTACAATTTTCAACTAAATAATATTCAATGTACAATAAGAAAACACTGTGGGTCAGGTGAAAACACTTGAAACGGAAGTTTTGGTTGATTCCCGGTCGTTGCTTTTTAGCACTCATCGGTTGAGCATCTGGAGGATTACACGAGATCAGTTTAAAGTTTGTGAGGTCTAAGAGTGAATAATGGTTTATGCATCCTATTAGGTGTGCATGCGGCGCCTGTTTGTTTGAAGGATAGAAGATAGAGGAAAGGGAAGAGAATAGTTTGTGGGAAGGAACCGAGGAGAAAAATTCTAGAATAGGAGGAGCAAAGTGATGAGGGAGAGAGAGGAATATGGTAGGAGAAGGGAAGGAGGAAAGGAATTGTTTTTGCAGCCGTGACCGAGGAGCACATGCACTTGGATGAAAGGACGAAGTCAATGGTGTTTCATTGCCCTGAGACGACAGCCGCTCGAGTGGTAAGGTTGTGCACTGAGCTTATATCACGACCGTTTTACATCAATCGCTGGCTTAGAAATTGTCTCTACCATTTGTTTTTAAACTCTATAGTGACATGCGTTAGTTACAAAACTTGACAAGAGCAGACTTCAAGTGATCCTTGATACATATAGTTGCTTATCTGCTGAATTGACACACTTTAACCCTCTACGCACTCAAGATATGATCATACTTTATTTTACAGAGTTAATACCGCATGAATAATTTACAAAAACATTGATATAAAAAGTTAAACATCTTTTTAAGGTGGAAATTTTAGACAGCTATAAAAATAATGACCAAGATTTGAAATATAAGCTAATTAAAGGAGGACGGTAAAAAAAAAAATTTATTATGGAATAAAGAAACTTTTAAGTATATTAAGTTGCATACAATTATAAATTATAAACTATTGAAACCAATTCAACGTAGAAATTAACAAATAATTTAGATTTCAAAAGACCAAAATTAATCTTTGAAAAAAATTGTTCAAATAAACTGGTCATAGATGATAGCTCTGTAGTTTTATGCACTCTAAAAACTATATATTTATATAAATTGTATAAATGTAATAGTGTTGTTTGCAGTAGGTTTTTAATATTCAATAAAGCACACCCCGTTGGAAATTAATTCACAGATCATATAACAATGATTTGCCAAATGCGTACCATTGGTAACTAATGGTTATTATTCATTTACTTAAGAGATACATTCACAATTACTTCGCAAACCCGAATTTCTACGTATTCCTAATTATTGTTGTCCGTTGAATGCCTACAAAATTAATTAAGGCAACCTGGCAACAAAAATAAAAATGCTAGGGATTGTATAGGAATAAATGTTATTATATTAAGTTACATAGCCATGTCATTTATTCTTAATTACATATTTATAAGTTTATTTTATTAAGCACCCTTTACTATAGCGTGAAATGATTTTTTTCCAGATATTATTTATTTCATTCATTGAATCAAAGATTATTCAACAATAAAAAATAATCTATTTTACATCGAGAACACTACAGGTTTCGCATTTTTGGATATGACCTCTAAGATTGAGGTATAAGTTTTTTTACTTAAGAATCTTATAAATTCGTTCGTATTATCTATATTTTTATTAACTCACGATTTGAGTTAAAAAATCAAAGAGCAATTAAGATAGTTTCCGTAGCATTATCCAATACTTCATAGTTGGCTTTTCTGCCAACTGAAATTCTTCTTTATGCTAAGGCTATTATAGCGTATAAATTCAAGTACATTATGTGTGGTATATTTAAGTATTGATAAATGTCCACCCTAACTGCTCGTTTATTTTCACACACACACATACATACACACACACACACACACACACACACATATATATATATATATATATATATATATATATATATATATATATATATATATATATATATATATATGTAATATATAAGGACATGCCTGATACCTAATTAAGGTATAGGGCATGTCGATATTGGTGATTATTTTCAACAAAACTATTTTTACCATTTTCTTTCACTGTGATATATACTATAGTATATATATATATACATATATATATATATATCAGTGAGGTAGAAGCACCTAAGAGAGCAATATAACATGTGCACGGCACTATAGAACACAAAGCAAAAGGTAAATTGTGTATATAAGGCACCTGTATTTTAGATTGTTTATCAGTCTAAAATGTTTCCAAAACGTGTTCTCTATTTTACTATATATATATATACACGAGGGTCATCCGGAAAGTAGTACCCGTTCGTGAAATAAAGACACAAAAGTAAATATTAACAAACATAAAAAATTTTATTTGAAAGAGGATACTTTAAACTACTTCTCAACATAATCTCCAAGCAAATTAAGGCATTTGTCATAACGTGTGACAAGTTTCTGTATTCCTGCTGCATAGTCCTTCGCCGCCAGCTCATTGAGATACGCGAGGGACCCATCTTGCACAAATTTTTGCATAATGCAGATGGTGTTTAACAATTTCATGAACAATTGTTCGAGAAACATTGGGAAAATGCTCACAGATGTCATCAATTGTGACGCGCCGATCGTTCCTCACGAATTCGTCAACTGAGCTCACCAGTTGGTCTGTAATGACAGACGGTCTCTCCGAACGCTCATCGTCGTGTGTGTTCCCCCTCCCCATGTTGAAGTTGCGACACCACCGCCGAACAGACGACTCGTCCATTACATTGTCTCCATACACCTCCTTTAATTGGCGATGAATGTCACATGGGCGAACGTTTCTTGCATTGAGGAATTTAATCACTGCCCTCACTTCACAACTGGCGGCGTTCTCAATTTTTTTAAACATTGTAAACAATCACAGAAACAACACAGGCAATGCTAGCGTCACGCAACTTGGCTCAGAGAAGGCAGACAAGCCACTGAAGCTATCTGACCTCGTCCAGCGGCTACTCGCGTCGTCAGCACTTCATGCGGCACGAACGGGTACTACTTTCCGGATGACCCTCGTATAAACATACACACGCGCACATCGTAGCCCTGAGCAACTAACGTCTGAATGCCAGCAGTAAAAGAAGATATTAAAATATTCATTTTGATTATGATCAGTAGTATCATTTTGCATATCCTAATGAGTTATACCAGAGAACTTTGTCTTTCAGGAAAAATATTATCGTATCCATTTTTTCGCAGGAAATTTCGCATAATAACGTAATTAAAAGTTAATATTCTTTAACTGAATGTTGAATACAAGTTAATAAAATGTTCATCTTCTTGTTTTGAATGATTTAATATTTTATTACCTATTAGAGAATAAATGATTCTAAATTCTGACAAAGAAATAGTAGATTAATATATCCTCAAGAATTTAGAAAAACTATGCATTATCTCCAATTTTATGTCCAAAATATTATCGTTAAAGCACACGAAGTGTAACTTGCTTAGGTTAATTACAGCAACGAATAATAGCATATGTTAACAAGTTCAGTTAAAATAAGCAATTACAATTTATTGATACAGGTTTCAATATTGTACTATGATCACTACACTAATTTCGTTTTTTTTACGATTGGTTCTGTCGAGTCTGCCCTTAATACTTTTAAAACCGTTTTTAAATCGGTTTCCATTATTAATTAATCGATCTATAGAGATTATCCTGTGATATTTGATTAAATACGCCGCACCCCTATTCCATTTTATGGCATTTGTGTTATGTCGTAGCTGTTTAAATGGTTCAATACCCTTTCTATACTTTCGAATTCAGCATGTTGCAAAATACAAATGGATTTAGACGACCTTAATCATTTATACTATTTTTTTAAAGTGGTTATCAGCGAAATTCACTTTAAAAAAATGTTTTTTTAATGCAAAATGATAACGCCTATATTGTTACTAAATTGATTGCAACCTAATAAACCAGTTCATTCTTCGGAGGTCTCAATCTAATAAGAACTATGAAATGAATAGATAGTGTTCCCAATGATAAATTCCCCTATCATCGTTCTCCTCAGAGTATAAGGAAATTCATTACGGCGTACTAGCTTAACGCCCTCCGACGATCGCACTCCGTAATGGCGGCGTCGTAGATGATTCCGTGCGGGGCCTCTCCACAGCCGTGTCGCTGGTGTGCCTTAAAGAACTGCCGAAAAAGTTTCCACATTTGGCTTTCGGACCCCAAAGACTTTCCAATTGATGTGACCACTTATATCTTTGAAAAGCAATAAAATTATTGTCCTATTAGGATTATTTATACAAGTTGCTGGAGGAGTAAGAATAAATTTAAATATCAATTATGTTCACGAAAAATTAAAAAAAACGTATTCCTAACTGTAATTTATTAAGATTGAAAATATTTTGAATGCAATAACAGAAAGTCTTTTTGATTATCATCAGAACAAACTTTGTGCTTTGTAATTTGTGCTTCACAATTAGCTTTTTGAAATGTGGAAAAAATTGAAACCGTCGATTTTAAGATAAACATTAAAAATATTCAAAAAATTCGCTTTCTTAGAAATTCCAGCATTGATTCACAACATTTGGCATGAATATAAGATCGAATGTTTTCTTCGCATAACTCAGAATAGTCGTCTTTATTATTACTGGATATATTTGTATCCCGTAATAGCAAACTTCCATTTTATGCGCCTTCACTTAGATTTAATATTTTTAAACGCTCAAAACACATACAGGTGCAAGCGTTTTATTAATCCGGTAAGAAAACTCAATAAAATAAATATAATAATCGAGCAAGTTTTATTCTTCCCAAAGTTTTAGTATCGAAAGACATCAGCTTGTAGAGGAAAATCGTCCATGAAAGTCGGAATAAGAGATACTCTTGACTTTTATTCATTTCATTGTCCACCAGCCCATGATAGTGTACGCCCTGTTCATGCCTGATCAGTGCTCGATTGCTTTTGAGCGATGGAAGCAAGAGAAGCAAGAATTCAAGGAAGTAAATGGAAGTTGGGTGGTTTTGACGGAGGGGCCCTTTTGGGTCCTTGGTGGTGATAGAAAGAGAGTTTTGAAGGGACGGAGTTAAAGGAGTCGATGATAGATATATGGGCGAGGGGTAGGCGGTATTCCTTTGTTTGATGCGTGAATGAAGTTCGTTCGATGGTGCGCGAGTAATGACCAATCCTCTTCGGCACCCATCCCAAAAAACGCTGTCGATTCTCCAAATCGTCAACTCCCGACAGTCCGTTTGATTCCAAACCCCACCCTACCCAACAACCTCCACCCTGTCCCTCCCTCCCAATTCCCAACCTCATAGCCGTCCCAGTCCACTAAGACTCTCCACACACTCTATAATGCTATACCTCTACTCATACACTTCTCCTTTCGGAAAAAAAATCCGCTTTACTGCCGTCCCGATGGCCGTCCAACTGCCGTAATGACGCCACTAAACATTTTGCCCCTTTAAAATTGATCGCAGAATCTTTTTGGGAGGCCATTTATTTTAGTGTAATTTTACGTCCGAGATCGTCATGACACTCACACGCTTCTTCTTTGTCTTTGTTTATTATTCTTCTGTTTTTTTGTCTGACGCTTCATTTCAGACAGGAAGCCTTTTCACGCACGCATCTGAGTTTTAGGGCAACGGGTTAGATGTTTCTCCGTTGGATTTAATTCAACGTGAGAATACCGTTGGGCATGTTAACAATTGGTAACATGTGACTGGTGAATACCTATGTATTGCAAAATATATATTCCCTTCTGAATAAAAATTCATGTAATCATCTTACAATGCATAATATTTTGTGTTAATAAAATGTGTTATAATACTCGGGTTTTCTGGAAGAAATGATGTAAATAAAGAGTTCGTTGAAAATAGAAATTTTTTATTGCATACATTAAAACCAATGCTCAGTAATCGAAATTAAAAAAAATAAATGCAGGTAAATTTAAATATTCCTGCTATAATTTAAGTATCCAATGACCAATGTGAACGTTTGTACTCCTTTATAAAGTATGCTTTTCATATTATCTGGGATAGTTGATGGATTACAAAAGGAAGTATTCGCTAGCGGTTATCTAAGATTGTAAAAACTTTGTTTTTCTTATTTTTCGGGAGGAAATAATTTAATAAATATTTCAAATAAATCCATTGATACATTTGCACACTTATTCATATACTCAAGATTAGTTTGAGAAATTATTCAGTTCCTAGCCAAAATATTTTCTCTTATAGAAAAAAATTAAGTTCTTTCGGTGAAAAAATGTCAAGTAAAAACGATCGGAAAGATGTCATCCAAGATTAGAAATCGAGTTTAACATTGTTGCTTACGTCAAATATTCGGGAATAAATTGCCTTCAAACCACAAATTTTGAATTTTCATTGACTATCGGATGTTTGCAATAATTTATATTATATACATACATATATATATATATATATATATATATATATATATATATATATATATATATATATATATATGTATATACGCAACTACATACACAATGGAGTACCAAAGGAAATAATTGAATGTCATAAATGTTTTGGAGATTTTATTTATAGTCAGGCGTAGGGTGGAAGTTATCGACGATCAATTGGTTATATGACGTGATTCATGTAATGTTGGGCATTGTTTGTGGCAGCAGTTTTAAAGTATTGTACGGTTGATTTGATGGAAATGACTTTTTTTAAAAGTAGATATACCTTCGGGTTTCTTCTTTTCCTTCTCCCTTTTCGTATTACCTCAAGCCTCATCCTTTGATCCAACACTGTGTACGATTTCACGGAACGGGTTTTTTTGGGAGCGAACGGAAAGAGCCTTCTTTCCAATATTGGCCGATTATCCTTTCGTAATATTAAAGGAAATGGTTGATATTATTAATTGGCATATCAAATGATATGTAAATGATATGCAATTGATATTTCTCATACTTTGTTCATTTTAAAACATGTTGTGTAATTTTTTTTAAATATATAGGATTTATGCTTGCTTGAAACCATTAATAAGATTGTAATTGGACCTCAAATATTATGTTTTGATACTCATTTAATGGGGAATACGCATTGGTTTTAGTAAGATATGGTAACTAGCTATGTCTTCTTAATTCATCATTAATTTAGTGTAAATAATATTAATAGGTGTCAAAGAGAAAGTAAGCTTTACCTAATTGATTAGTTTGTGCGTATTATAGAAAGTGCCCTTTATCAAAATAATAAGTCTAGCATATAAAATAATATCTAGTTTACTGGTTTTAATGAAAAAAAATTCTAAAAATTACCTGATAGATTGCTAAGTGATTACTCAGCATTACGAGTAGTTTTACATCGAGCGATTCGGCAGGATCCAAAGTTGCGGTTTGTGTTAGTGCTTCTGATTAATAAATGGATATTTATAAAATAACCCAATTTATAATATGGTATAACTCTAATAATACGTATTTAGGTCTATATTGAGAAATGTAGTTGTTTGTATGGAAAATATATTGATATTCTTTGCACTTATTTTCTTTTCATTATTGACCTAAAAAGTATGAAAAAATAATTAAAATTCCATTTAGTTCTAAAACGAATATGAAAGTGATATTTTATTAGAGCAATACATGGTTTACTTAGATAGACATAAATGTGCAAGTTCTCGTTAGAAAACATTTGCTCTTGAAATTAAGCACCGAAAAAATGAATATAAAGTTATTCTTATTCTTTGGCAGTCAAAATCCATTAGAGTTGTTTATAACTACTTCAAATTGTAATTGATAGTAATTTAAGTATAGAACTACGGTTTCCTTTTTTAAATAATGAATTTAACTTGAAAGTTAGTAAAGACAATGAAAATGACGCTTGAATGATTCCTAATACATCTTTATCTAACTAAACAAACTCTGAAAGAGTAAAGTAGCATCCTCACTTATAATTGATAGCAATAAAAAATATCAAAATGGTTTCCTTAAAAATTATATAATTTAATGGAAAATCACCCACGGATAGGTTTACGGGTGTGGTTAGTGATGGAGGCAGACAAGTTTTTCAACGTTGGTCGCTCTAACCGCAAGCCCGGGCTACGCAACAAGAGATGGCCGCCTGGGAGAAAGCCGCTTGTGCGGCATGCGGCGCATTCGGAGAGCCCGCTGGCAAAAGGACGCATACGGCCATTTTTTGCAGTGCAATTGATTATTTTCAAGTTTCCTAGCATATCTTTGTTGCTATTTTGAAAAATATATGAACAATCAATACAATTTCTTCAGGAATTTTAGTAAATGTCTGGCTCTAATGTGAGGTAGAACTCCGTTCATTATTTTTTGTCATATTTTTTTTTAAAGTCAGTCCACGTATTCAATATATTGTAGCAACGTTGTTTAAGATCTCGGTCTATATATAATTATATACACACATGTACATATATATAATGTAAGTAATCATTTTTCAATTTGAAATCATTAATGCTTTTTCCAAATTTTAGATAAAAATTGTAATCTGCTTGATATTTTTTAGACCTTATAGGATATTGAAAATTAGTTCAAGAGCTATGCGTATTCATAGGACTATTTTCAATTTTTTTCGCTTAGTAAATTGAAAAACCCAACAAAATGATAAAAATTGCCTTTACATGATTTTTCAACCAATGACGCGTAGGTGATTACTTATAATAAAAATAAAGATAACATATTAATGAAACATTCGTTAAAATATCTGTAATATCTCCATTCTTCAAAATGTTTGTCAATAACAAAGGAGAAGTATCTTGTAATAGCTGTACGGATATATTTAGACAAAGTGGCTGATAATAACTATAAATTACGATTGCATTCAATTTAAATTCACACTATGAATAATTTATATTGAAAAGTTCTTCCTTGATACAGGAAATGTAATTCATTTCCTGGTAAGAATCTCAGTTGACTTGAAATACGATTACTTTTGTCGTTTTTCTAGCTAAAAAAGAGAAAAAAGCAATGGAAAGAAAGACATAATTGAATATGTCGTTTTTCTAAATGTAATGAGCAAGTAAAGATTAAACAAATAAAGTTATAGATAAAATTGCCACGTTTAAACTCATTAGGATCCCTTAAAATAATTTATATCGTAGGATTTCAAATAATTTAACAACCCTTTCAATTCTCTTTGCAATATATTAAACATGTTTTTCAAAAAAAAATAAAAATACCTTAACTCTGATAGTTGAATAAAACACATTTATGTTAAAATTTACTAAGGTTTACCTCCTTTTGAACTAATCTTGAATTTAAAACTATAATGCGACTGATTACGCTCACATTAAATTTATTCTTGTTTTGCTAACTCCATCCTTATCTTATATATTCATAGCAAGAGAAACATTCAAAAAATAATAAGCCTGGTCACTAAATGAATGGCACAGCTCGTTGATCACAAAACGTCAATACTTTCTAACATTTATTCTAACGGTGCGGAAATGTTATCAGAATTGTTCGTGAATGATATTCATATTTCGTGAGTTAGTCAAGTTCTAGAGTACGAAATTTTTCTATATTTAAAGAAAAATTTCGGCAAAGTACCTCATAGGAAATAACTGACCCAGCTAGAATGATAGTGCATAGATAAAAATATCCGGGGTTGGATTATAGACTTTTTGAATGTTCGGTACTATTAGAAGTGATAGATGGATTTAGCTCAAATATCATACAAGTTACTTCAGGTGTTCCCCAAGGAAGTGTTATCGGACCTTTATTATTCTTACTTAACGTTAGCGGTATTGGCTCCGTAGTCTTTAGTAAGATATGTTTATTTGCCAATGATGCAGTTTTTTACCGTAATATCCGTGACCATGAGGTCACAGCGGCTGAATCAGATGAAATTAATGCTATAAAAACCTTGTGAGACACTAGATTTAGAAGTAAACATTAAAAAGTTCGTAGTCATAATTTTTTAGGAAAAAGAGCAAATCCTTCCCGAACGCCTAGTGCATTTGAAACACCGAAACATGGACTAAATTCAATAACAAGGCGTTACCCTCTCTCAAGACCTCTCCTGGGTGAAATACATTCGGGGAATACACCGATGAACTAACAAATAATTAGGATTTATTAGAAGATTACTTGGTAAATATGACGAAAAGGTTCAAGAGTTATCCTTCGCAAGTTAGGCCTCATTTAGAATATGCTGCAAGCATAAGGGATCCTCACGAAGTCGGACTGATTGCAGATTTCGATCGCGTGATGCGTAAATGAGCTAGATTTGTCGAAAGTTGCTACGATTAACTTAGTATCGTACCCAAAATATTAGAGCGGCCAGGCTGGGAATCACTCACAGAGCGAGGGTTCAATTATAGACTAAATTTCTTGCACAAATTGGAAGGAGATATCTTCAGCAGTGATGTTGACCTTAAAACCCATCTTATTACTGTAGAAGAGATTATGTGAATCAAAATGGAGAGATTAAGTGTAGAACAGATAGATTTGAGAAGTCGTTTTTTCCACGAGCGATAAGGGGCCAGAATAACATTGTCTAACCATGGTAGAGTCATATTCGGGTCAAAATTAGTCTGGTGTGTATTTACCCCTTGACATACACCCAAGCGGTGGCCTGCAGGGTACCTTAACAAAAAAAATATTGATACAATAAATATATCACACATAGCATATTCAAAGGCTGGAACCTAAATTAAAATGCAAGTGTTTCTGGTCAGTGGGTAGTGGGCATTTGGTTACTGAGGGAAGGCTCTATGTTGCCATTCGCGGTGTTGCATTAAGGGATCCTTTATGTTAGTATTTTTAGGAAATAAAATTCTTAGATAAAATTGAATAGTTGCAAATGAAAAGGCTTGGTACCGTAAGTTTAAATTTGATTTACATATAATGTGATTTTCCACGGACCTAGGTTTAGGGTGGGAATAATAAACACCTGTTACAATCAAATATTGGGAGTAATACTTCAATAATGATGATAACATGTATTACCAAATATTTATCTTTTTTATTAAATATATTTATTCTTTAAAATCAAATGACAGAATGAAACTATTCATACAAAAATCGCAATTCATTTCAATTTTTTGCGGTATCATAAAATTTATTTTAATAGTCCTATTATTTTCTTCGATTTCTTAGTCATTCTCTTCCAAAAGTGGAATTCCTAGCAGCTTGATGCTGATCAAGAAAGGGCCTAGAAGCTGAAAGAGCCGTTTATTTAGAAAATTTCTCTCTGATCGAAAGTAAAAAGAAATAATGTCTAAAGTTCTGTGAAACTGATAACTTTTTTCTAACTGCTCTGCTCGAAAAATTTGAATGTGTACCGAAATTCTCGAAAAGTCAATTAGATTTGTTGGTATCTCTAAAACTTTCTAAGAAACTGTAATGTTTCCTCCGATGCTTCCTTGAGGTTCCTATTTCGTTCATATCTCCTTTTTAATATTCCTTGAAATTACAATGTCGATCTACTGCCCCATATTTGCAATAATTTCAATTATTATTTATCATCATAAACACCCATTTATTTTCTAATCTCCGTTTGTACCATAAGATGAATTGCGTAATAAGAAGTTTATTTATCAGGGTCGGTTTTAATCCTTTTTTTCTATTCTTTATGTTTTAGGTTTTTCTGATTTGTGGATAAGAATTTACGCTTACATGAACTCGTCTAATGTCAATGGATGCGTGACAATGTGCCATTTACAAGTACTAACGACCTGGAAACGTGCATATTAAACCTAACTTTTTGCAATAATTCTAATTATTTTTAGATGTTGAGAATAGTTTTCTTACTACATATGCCTGTATTGTGGTATTATAATCTTCTCTTTAGGTTTCCATAAGACCAATGCAAGTGTCCATCACTATATGGCTTTATTAATTTAACTTTGTAACTATGAGAGTTAACGAGACAAAAGAATTTGGCCTGATTCAATGACATCAGGCCAAACCTTTCCAATTTAAATGTTTTAACACTTTCAATATGAAATAGGTTACTTACAAAAATCGCTCTTCTGTAAGAAACAAATTGTATCCATGTATTGCAACAGGCCAACATTTATCCTCTTCTCTCCTCAAGGCTTAAAGTTCAACGGTTTCCTCAAAGCTCCGTGTTTTTTCTACTCAGCTCAAGCTGGTATTTGTCTGAAATTGGATAAAATTTGCATTGAGATAGTGGTAATGAGATCATAATAAAAATATTAAAACACCGATCTTTAGTGATCACCAGTATCTAAATTCCTAAGCAACTAAGGTCCTTAAAGCACAAAAATGGATAGCCATAAAATATCGTTCATATATCGCCTCAAAATGGCAATGAAAATACTTTGTTCTTCCACGCATATTTTCATTATACACAAAATAGATTTTTACTTGACTGATGATGATACCTGACGATGCCATCGTGGTCATAACCTATGTCGTGCTTAAATACCTATTTGGAAAAACAAGGCATTTTCTTTTACAGTACCAATTTTACAGAAACAAATTAATTTTAGAGGTTTAGCAAAAATACCCTATAAGTTGATTAAATTACAAAGATATTGGAAGCTATTCTCATTAAATTTATAAATCATTCATCTAATAATTTGTAAATGCAAGGAATAGAATACGGTTATATTTTACGGATCGCTAAGTTTAGCCTTTTAATGCCTTCACATTTCTAATTCAAATCCAAATATTGCCTGACAGCATTCTCAAACCTCTTAGTTGAAAATATTATCAATAATTATAATTATAATGATGCTGGAGTTGTTTATAAATACTAAAATACGTCATTTTTCTTTTCAGACTGGATGAGTCCCTTCGACAGAGTCGTCTGTGGTAAGTTCAGTATTAACTCGTCTCAAATCTTAAAAAATTGTATCCTAATGCGCATGTTTCACTCGGTCACATATTTAGAAGAAATACGATGGTGTTGAGATAATTATTATCCGTTAAATTCCAATTTCATCGGTAACTGAATGACATGTATCGAAATATGTAATGTCTTTGGTGTATCACTGCAATTTTCTTAGAAATAGAATTTCCAAAGGACTACCAACACTGTATTAACTTTGTTTAATTCACCATATAGCTAAAACATTATTCGAGGAGGAATGGTTTATCTTTGCAGCATTACATTAAAATTTGTAATTTATTATTTGAGCGCTTGAAAAGTAAATATCTTAATGAATGAAAAAGCTAAACTTAATCTTTTTATTTTTTGTATCGGCGTGTGCCTGTATTATGATTGAAAATTCATTCACTACTAAAAATTACAAAATTAAAAATGTTTACATATAAGTATTCATTAGAAAATTTCCTGTAGGTACAACTATGTCATTCTACATAAATCAAGGAACTCTGTTAAAATTAAATACCTTTCGAATAATTTGTTTGAATAATGTACTTCAGCAGACAATATTGCCGGCGTTAGCAAATTAACTAAAGTCAGAATTCCTTGCCAAGTGAAAAGCTAGTTGCTTTGTTTATCTTCAAAAACACGAACAACCTGCTAAGTTGATGCGTCTGATAATCTTCATGGACTCTAAATGGCGTAACTTACTGCTTGTTAAAATATTTAAAATAACTATTTTAAATAATTAATTTAAAAATCCACTGTTATAATTGTTTTCGGAAAAGCTTCAATTATTCTTATGACTTTTTGGCATTCATTACCTCAAGTATATACATCAATGTCTTTCTTTAAATGGCTTGGGGGTGTTTTTCTGAGATACTTTCGCATAAATGCTCATACAAATATCCTCCGAAAAGTTAACTTTGGCTCCAAAAGAACAGTTATTCTATTTTTTTATGGCAGCTTGATCGGTAAAGCGGTTGTTTTACAAGCATTATAATTGTGTGTTTCATACAGAGAGCGAATTTGACAAAATTCATACACCATTTTCAGCCGTTTCTTATCTTAATGAGGCCAAATACACATTCATTTTGATACCCTTTAACCCATTAGTCCAATTTTTATTTGTAAAAATAGAATGCAATGATTTTTGTGTATCGTTTTCGTTGAAAATAATCTAAAATTTCAGAAATTTGTAATAAATTATAGATGCCAAATATATTCTTGATAGTAGTCTTTTAAAAATAGTTATACAGATAACGGTCACAGTCTCTAGTGCCTTTTCAGTAGCTATGCTTGATGACAATTTTGAGACTCCGTTTCCACTGAAAGGCTATCCGCAGATTTATACGTCATGTTAACTTGCATGCAATATTTGATGTATTGTATCCTTATATGCATTTCAACTTGGCAATAAATGTTTTCTTTCAATAGATATACTTTGTCTCTGCATATAATAAAAAAGAGTTTTCACTAGTAGGGTTGGTAAATTAAGCATAATTTGGTGACATTTAGGCTTCTTAGATAAATTTTCCTTTGAATCATAATCTGACTGAAAAATAGAATGTTGCATATTTTCAAGCGTCCTGATGAGGAAAAGAATATGACTTTGTGAATACGACAATTACCACGCTATTAGTCATGCTTACTTTGTATCTACTTGATTCAGAGTATTTTCATTATATTTGTATTAAAATTATTTTAATACTCTATATATACTATAATATTCAAAACATCAAATATTTTTAAGATCACGTTGGGTATTTTAATAATTGTTTCAGGTTAACTTTGTTACCTTAAGAATAAGCTTCATCCTACGCGCAACACTTAATAATGTAATTAATAGAATTGCCATTATCTCTGATAATTCAGATTATGTTATTTATTATATAAGCCAGCACAAGAACTTACTTATATTCGTCAATTTCATTTAACACAAATGATTTGGTAAAAAGTAATTTAAACGATACTAGAGCAGAATTTTGAACAAAACATTCTTCCCGTCCGATTCAATTTCAAAATTAATCATTTCAACATAAAAATGGGCATTTTTAGAAAATATTCAGTTTTATGCTTATCAATAGCCATACAAATCATAATCTAGTCGTACCTTTGAATGTATTGCTCAAGCATTACCTTAAATATAAGATGACAAAATAATGAGGCTTTAATTTTTGGACATTGAAGTTTGCCTCTGTTGCAACGTAGAAGTTCATTAAATTTTAGGACCATTCACGCATTTCATCTCGATGATGGGATATTATTGATTTCTAAACAGAAATGAAAGCATACCTTTTAAATTTTTAAATATCAATACATATAAGGCAAACTGAAAAATGTTTGCTCTCCAATCATCTCCCACATAAACCAGGAAAGTTTTCCGTTCCTTCAATGGTCACTGAACATATGCTCCCGCTGCCTTCTCTTTCTTCAACCTCCTCCCTCCGGCACTTCATTTTAGGTTCCCCGTGACCATGACCCAAGAAGATGCGTGATGGCCCACATCATTCCACTTTTGAAGTGAGACCCTTCTGTGCCCGTCGTTTTTTGTAAACAGCTGATCGTCTAAAGAGAGTGAAGATTGGAACATGGGCACGTTAAAACACACATAAGGCTTCAATTTGTTTCAAAATATCCCATTGAGAAGAAGCAGTGAGGGGAGTTATTTGATGAAAGGTTAATTTCATGAAAGCGTATATTATGATAAAAAAAATGCGTCAGGAACTATATCATTGCATTCAAAGTTCCACTTCGCTCTTAATTAAGTTTGACTTACAAATTAGTGAGAACTACTTCTTTGAAATGAGAGTTCTAGTCAAACAGAGGAGCCATTATAGATTTTGTTATATCTTTACCTTGGATACTAAACTTTTGAATTTCACAAAACAATTAATTATTGTGAAAAATATTCTAATGTCCTTGCTGAAATGCACTCACCCAGCCTTCATCCCATGTTATGTGCCGCGTGAGCCTTTTTCATATCAGACCTAACATCAATTAGCCTTTATTTAATATACATTCACGTGAAAAAAGTTTGAATTATATCTCTATTTTCTGAATGTTATTAATAAAAGTACCTAATAGTCGTGAACCAATGTATCACTTCCTGTTCCTTTGCACTGAATTTCGGAGCTTGCTATATGCAGCATACACTGCTATCATTCCATTGAAATTTTTCAAGCTGTGTCATTTTTTAACTGTGATACTCAGTGAATTTTTGTAGATATATTATTTTTATAAGCGTTTCAACCTAATTAAAGATTTTTTTGTGCATATAAAATACCTGAACGTGTAAACTTAATTTTAGTTCGAAATCAAATTATGAATGATTATACTATTTACTTTATACCATTGTAATTTAGCGTTACACTTGAAACTTAGTTAAACACACAAGAAATCATCCTGAGTCTGAAAGCACTGATAGGTTCTTGCGATGTAGTCTTAGGAGAATAACTTGAACATTCTCGCAATATAGTTCAGATTTAGAAAAAGCTATCAATCATATTCTAAGGTCAATAAATAGAATAATGCTCAAGAAGGTGTTGCTCATTTTTGACATATTAGACATAGGAATTTTACAATCTGAATTTTCTTGATGCAGGTCATTCTTTTTAAATATCTTACTAGATAGTTTTCATGTTTGAGGAACTATCGAGGATGCCTATGAAATAAAAATTGAGTAATTTTCATTGCGGTTACTATTGTAATACTCGTATAACACAAGCGGAATGATGAAATGTGTTTCAATTTTTAAAACTTCCGGAGAGTTTGAACCTCTCTCAGTGCCCTAAAATGTAGCAACTGTGTGTATTAAACACACT
The DNA here is from genome assembly GCF_022747635.1 of Hetaerina americana. Taxonomy (NCBI): domain Eukaryota; kingdom Metazoa; phylum Arthropoda; class Insecta; order Odonata; family Calopterygidae; genus Hetaerina; species Hetaerina americana. The sequence goes on along the minus strand of NW_027286874.1, from coordinate 98,491,163 downwards.
TCAATTTAAATATCAGAGTCTGGTACAATATCCTGAAAATGTTTAAATTACCTTCATGATGTTTGCACACTGGGATTCATGCTTCATATCAAAGTAAATACACATCGGGCTTATGTGTTCATTTTCACTTCTATTCACTGGAAAACTATTCTGACATTCACGATGAGCGAGGTCATCTTTTTGGAAAGACACTTGAAAACTGAAAGGTGGGCCATATGTTCAAGACTTTATTGGATACTGAGTCAGAAAGTTCCCATGTTTTGTGACGTTGCGAGGCCTTAGAGAGTTTTCAAGTCCAAAATGGCGTTGTGGGCTTCCCTGCTGGCAGTGGTCGAACGAAGCGTCCCGTGCATATAAGAGAGAGAGAGAGAGTGCCCAAGAGGGTGGGTCCGACTAAGAGAGCTTGATACCCTTCAGATGATTGATGAAGATTCTAAAGATGAGAAAGAAGCAGCGGGTGGAATAGGACATGGAAGCGCCGAAAATGAATTTGGTTGAAGGAGGGAAATGGGTGGGCACGATGGGATTGGATGAGAGGGTGGGACAAGAGAGATGAGCATATGGAGAAGGAAAATGGATAGATAGTATGGCAGAGGGATGAGGAAAGAAGGAAGGAACTGGGAGAGAGAGAGATAATGGAGGGGGAGAGACTTTCTTCTGGTAGGGGCTGGATATCTTGGAAAAACAGGTAACAAGCAGGTATTCCCTTCCTCGTGTTTCTTCTTTTCTCTCTTTGCCCAGTTCTCTTTCTTCTCTTCCTCAGCATCCGTCCATCTCTGCAACCCCCTCCAAGGGACTCCTGCGCCCCCCATCCACACCCATATCTCCGTTCCAACCCTCCTACCTCGTTCCAACCTCTTCTTGTTTACCGACCCTGCCTATCAGGGTCGCTGAATAAATTATTCACTAGGTACTCGTTCTCTCATTTCCTCCTGCCTCCAACTCTTCCCCCATTCCACCCGGCCATCAACTTCTTCTCCCGCGTTTTCTCTTCCCGTTCTTCCGCTTAGCCTACCAAGCTCCGCTGCCAATACCCTCACCCCTTACCCCCATTTTCCTTCCATCTTTAAAATCCGGATTCCCCAGTCTCCAAACCCTTTCCACTTCCTCAACCGCCCAACTACGCATCCCCTTCCTAATATCCAACCTCCCTCACACTCTTTTCTTACAGTCTCTCTCCTTCACCTATACGTTACAGTCTTCCACTGTATTCCTACGCCCCCCCATGTATTTGCCTGTGAATTTGAAGAGACGGGGCCACTCCTTTCTCCCGCGGCGTCGTACCTCTGGATCGGGGGGCGAGGGGATGGAAAAAGGAAGGAGTGGAGGAGGAGAGGACATCGTGCCCCTCCTCTTCCATGGAAAGATACAGCATGGAGGAATAGGAGCCGGTGACATTCCATGGAGGGAGGGTGCTGGTGCTGTGCGGGGGATGGGGACAAGGGAAGAGGCTCTGTTGGTAGGAAGGACACGACGGGGATCGGAATGAGCAGTGCTCTCTTTCCTAACCATGTGAGGCCCTCTCCCCCTCCACCCAGGAGGCAATGCTCTCCCACTCCACTCTCTGCTCCGCAGAGAGATATAGCTTATGGGCTTGATGGATTTTAAGGTGGGGAGGATTGATACCAGGATGGTGGGAGCGGGGAGGTTGCGTGCTCTTGTAGGGGTGGGAAGTGTTCATGTTTTGTTTGGAGTGTGAGGAATAGGGTGCAGACGGAAACTTTATCACCTACTCTCGCGATAACATTGGTAATGCATGGGGGAAATTGTAATGTGTTCAACAAAAATTAACAACATATTTTCTCGATTTTAAGCTTGGTATTTAACTAAATAAGTAATTCAATTTTTATTTAGCTAAAATATTTTCACTAAGAATTAAGACGTATTTTCCAAGACGTTATTTGGTCAAAGTGAGAAACCATTCATGCAGTAATTATCTTTTTACTATTTCTTTAGGAAAATGAAACTATTTATGCGGTATGCTGTGCCAATTGTATTAGGCTTTGCGTCAATTACTAACAGACTTTTAGTATTTATTATATTTCTTGTTTCAAGAGACCTCCTTATGTGTATTTTAAAAGTTTGGAATCAAATAATGCCAGTAATCATTATGACTTGCGTACTTCTATTTTTTTTAATTTTATGCTTTCTGAGCATATAACTCAAAGAAGTTTCACATTCAAATTCACCAATTTCAAAAAGATTTCCTTAACTCCATATATATCCATTCATTTTTTTTGTTTGTTTTAATTTTAATTTTTTTAATTTATGTATGTTGGATATATTATCTACTAGAAATAACTTGTTGGTCTACTCTTGTGCAGAATTTCTTTTTATGTTACGCCCTATATTTGGAGCGTTTTTAATTACTGTGGTAAAATAAAAGCCATATTTTTAAAATGAAGACAGATAGTAGTAACATTCCACAGGTTAGGTTTGATCGACCGCATTTAGATGTATTAAATCAACTTCAGATCCATATCTGAAGGGTCTGGTCCAAACCTGAAGATAGTATAAAACATCGAAACTGAGTCGTATAATTAAACTTTTGCAGAAGAAAATTTCTAATATCCGTTATTTATCATGTTTCAATTCCACCACATCATGTCTGAAACTATTCAGTATTTTTATAATAATTAATTGGTAAATATTTTGATAACCGGATACTCAAAGGTGATATTTTTTTTCGTTGGCTATATCTTTGTGTTATTCGTCTTAGCGTATCTTAAAATTACTCTGCGGGGTAACTTGGATTAATTGTATGGCCAAAATGTACAGTATTTAGTGATGTAAACTAAGAATTTAATTGATTTATTAACTTCTTTCCAATTATAATTTCTGAATCAGCCAAAATCCAGTTGATATGCTTACTACGTACTACATTTTTTGAGCACACAACCATATCCATGCAACATATATTTCCGGTTTCAGGTAATCATTTTTCAGAGAGGTAAAGTTCTCCTGTATTATTCTTCATTTTCTCCCTGGGGAAAAATGTTTTGGCATTAAAAAATTGCTCCTTTCACTCTGCTGTTTACCTATTCCACCATATAAATCTTTGAGTCAAGCATGGTTCCCTCTCTCATCCCCGACGTCGCTGCACTCTCGAAATCCTTTGTGAGCAGTGCGTATCCACGACAACAGCATACGGCAATATCTCACACCACCACCCTCAGCGCCCACCCACTAAACTCTTAGCGAACCCTTTTCTCCCTCTTTCTTCCCGTACGACCGCCTCTGCTCACCTTCCCACCCGCCCACCCACCCTCCTGGTATGAACACCAGGGAGGCTCGGCCGTGGAAGCACGCGGCGAGTGAGATACATATTTCTAGGAGCCGGGGCGGCATGAAGCCACGGTGACGGCGGCGGCATTCCTCCCGCCCCGGTTCTCCGCGCGTGTCCACCTCCTCACCAACGACCCACTTCTCCTCTCGCAACAAAAAAATATGCCTTCCCGCGACGCGGCCCTGCACCCCTCTCCCTTCCATTCCCTCGTCATGCTTCTGAGATCCCTCTTTCCTACTCCTTATTTCCCTCTATCTCACGTCCATACTGCCTTTATTTTGCCCCTCCACTCCTACTCCTTCGCTCCCCTTACTCTTTCGCTCTCCTACTTCTACGCCCTTCCCTCAATCCACACCCACCCGTAAATATGTCGCCCTATTCATCTGGGTATTCCTCTTACAACACTCTCTCCCTCCCCTTGCCCACCATCATCCTCACTCCACCTCTCAAACGGCACGGCTTCACCGCCCCACTCCTTTCGGCCCCCGCCTCAATCCGCCGCGCCCTGGCTTCCGTCTTCCTCAAACTTTTCGGAGCTCAACACTTTATGCCTTAAGGCGTGGTGGGTTGCCGGTGACGATGTCACGCTATCACACCCTAAACTTTTTATGGTATTTTCGTATGAGAATCGAGGGATGTGATATAGGGAAATTTATAGTGAATCACTTAGAACTAAATTGGTTGCACTTACTCTTTATTGTTCCCATTGTGAATACACATTTGTTCTGTGTTTTACACGTAAACTTCATTGGCCGGGTATTTTAAATGTACGTGAAAAATCATAATTTAAGAAATGGCCGCAATTTGGAGTAATACATAATTTTCAAAATGTTCAAACGTTTCGTCGATGTATTTAAATTGATCATTATTTCAATTTATTGATTAGGGAAACGATTTAAGTCGAAAATTGATATTATTTTTAAGGTTTTTCCAAATTATTGTAGCAGATTACACATGTTTCAAACTAATTAGTATATGATAAACCACGAGGAATGATTAATATTTTGAAATAAATTAAAAAATATTAACATGGTATAAAATGAATTCGCAAGAGTATCAAATTCTTCAAAGCTTCTATTTTTTTCACTCCGTTGTAATCACCATTAATGAGTATCTTTTTGCTGCATGAACGTTACTTGCCATTATCAAAATATTAAAATTTACGTATTTTCTTCAGATTTACTAGTACCTTAACATGAGTATACTTCCTCTCTAATACGTACTCGTTGAGTGTCAATTAAAATAAATTTTACGAAAAGAACGCGAATTACCTCTTTTAATTTACTGCATCGTAATTTTCACGTTATTTCACTTGTTTTTCTGTATTTTTCTACTTGTATTTTCTCTTTGTCTTGTCTACCCAGTATTATTTACGACAACACGTCTGGAAGTCGTCATGGAAATATAGGGTCAAAACTGCGTCCTTTTATTTTGGCTCGAAAGAAATGGCCTCTTGGCTATTGCATGAAGCCATGTGAACTCGAGCAGCTCAGAGAGCTAATTAATGCTTACTTATTATATTACTGCCTAAAATAGACAAAGATGTATTCTTGACGTAATATGATTACCCTGTGAATAGACAGTGTTTAGTAAATAAATGAGAGCGATCACGAACTTGCATGAGCCTTGTTTATGTAAAATATTCTACGTGTTCCAAAAAGTTTATTGTTGTCTCTTTAGATGGAATAGAAATAATTAGGATTGCATTTGGAAATTTATTTAATAAATTGATTAGAATGCCTAGTAATTTTTAACGTACATAATAGTGCATTTTACAAAATTTTCGTAATATCTGAGCATTCATCATAAGAAAAAATAACATCATATAGTAAATGATGTTCTCTCTTTATATTAACTTTCTAGGTTCCACAAAGTTCATAATGAATTAAAAAACAATATTTTTTTATCGTTTATGTATTCATTAAAGTAAAAAGTGTAACATTTCAGTGTTAAAATTCATTTTTCGGCTCGAACTTTGGCTCATGCATACACATCCATGCTTTGAGTAAAATATCGGATTATGAAACGAAACCAAGTTCACCAGCTGTGATATTTAAGTAAAATATTTTGGGATCATGGCGATGCCGTTCGCGAAAATGGCCTGCCCTGGCCCGCGGGGGATAGAGAAATAGGCCCGGGGATTGCAGGGTTTCCGAGGAGAAGCAAATTGCTGAGGCTACCCAAAATGCGTGGGTGTGCTCGTGAAAGTGGGAGGGCGGTAGATGGCCGGGGGCTGGAAGCGGAAAGGGTCGACGGGGAAACGGTTTAGGCGTGGGGGAAAAAGGTAGAAGGGAAAGATATGAGAAATCCTCATAAATTAGATTTTAACATACAATTTACAAGGGGCGTGTATGTGAGAGGGATAGATGGAAGGAAAGGAAGGGAAAATATATGTATAACGGGAACGGGTAGGAACGAGAAATGTTGTGCAGAGTGAGGGAGTGAGGAAATTGGATAGGGCGGAGATAGCTGGAGTGGCACCAGCGGGAGTCCACATCGGACAGGGGATGTGGGAGGAGTGATGGGCCCCCGTTGGAGGAGGTAAGGGTGGAGGCATGCAAATTAGCACTGGTGAAGTACTATGGAGGGGATGAATGCCGAAGTTAGAGAGGCAGTAACAAATGCTTCAAAAAACGAAGAAGTGATAGAAAAAGATGGGATGGTGGTATGAAATGGGATCAGACCCTGAAATTTTGGTAGTATATGAAATGGCGGTGTGGAAAACTACTTTTTTATACTTTTGACTCACAGTATAGTCGTCAATGTGTTAATAAAAACCGGTTGAACAGTTAAACTTAGGAAAAACTGTGTTTTAGCTCAAACATGTTTTTACAATAATGTTTTAAATTTCAATTTGAACCTTACGTGACGCAGAGTTAAAGAGTGTAATGATAAAGTTAGATGCATAAATAGTAAGACTGTAAATACCACAATATGAGTTAGCCAAAGATGTAACTTAATTTACGTGATCATTTCACGTGGGAGTAGCCTTGTCTCTATGAAAAGGCAGGAACACAATTTTCTGTACATATATCAACACTTCATGATAGGATTATGAGTGGTCCTACAGCCATTTTCTTCTGATACGTGGCATTTCGTAGATTAGTATTTTTAGGGTACCAATAGAAACTGTCTAAACAACCACATCACCGATTTCGTGGATTTTAGGGAAACCTCAGAATTAAAGAGTGGCTAAGAAATTTAAATTTACTGAATCCTCTAGTCTCCTTCCTCTCCAGTATTATAAATACTGCCATCATAAATCCTAATGATTCCTTGATTCCTAGAAGTGACATTTCTTTTCATCAAATTAAAAAGTTTTTATTAAAACAAGAGAAACTTTACCTCCATATATATATATATATATATATATATATATATATATATATATATATATATATATATATATACACATTCAAACACGAAATCCCGCCAAACGGCGAATAAATACTCATATATACAGAAACAGATATAAGGAAAAGGGATAGGAACACATATAAAGGACGAACACAATAGAGGTGGGGAAGGCGGAATCGAACGGATCACAAGAGTAAAAATATCTCCTCAACCGGGACTCGAACACCGGATCTTTCCACTTGCCGGGCGGATGCTCTTAACCATGTTCTTAACTCTGTTCCTTTCCTGTATGATGTTGTATGAATTCTAACCCACTGTCCTTTCCTTTCCTTGTGTATTGTCTATTTCTCCTTTGGTGGGTGAAACTGCCCCCTGACGCCATCTCTTGGCTGAAAGAATCGGGGCGCTTGGCGACATATAAGACCCACGGATCTCAGGGTAAATTACATATCCTCGATAGCTCAAGTGGTTAAGAGCATCCGCCCGGCAAGTGGAAAGATCCGGTGTTCGAGTCCCGGTTGAGGAGATATTTTTACTCTTGTGATCCGTTCGATTCCGCCTTCCCCACCTCTATTGTGTTCGTCCTTTATATGTGTTCCTATCCCTTTTCCTTATATCTGTTTCTGTATATATGAGTATATATATATATATATATATATATATATATATATATATATATATATATATTTTGATGATGAGAGTAGTGTTGCATAATATGTGCAAGTGTTCATTGAGAGTAGCAAAGCAAATGAGTATGAGCTCATATTGGATCAGCTTCTGAGATCTAGTCTACATTCTTCTAAACTCACAGAGAGCAATGGAGAAATTAATTAGGAAAAAATAGAGGATAAGACGATTTATTATTATTAATAAAATGAACTTGTTTAGAGTGACAATATGGCAAAGGTGGCGAACAAATCCTAAATACTACAATCAAACTTGCCTTGGAAAAATAACATGATTTCTGAAATTCAACCAATATCACAAAAGATAATGAATTAAATCAGTCAAAAAAACACACCCAAAATAAAATTTGAAACTCCAATGGCTTAAATAAAAATAAAATCCCTGTTTCATTAACATCAGAGTCCCAATCAAGAGGAAAAGAACCAAAACTAAGCGGTTACGTACAATTTTACACAACGCATGAATCAAATTTTTGTATAAATTGCTTACATCTTTTCTTTAAAGTATTTACCCTACTAGGAAAGAGCTTGAATAGTGTTGTTGGTTAACTCTTTCAATTAACAATTGTTTTATTAATAAATGAAATTTTTTATGAATTTGTTCCATACGCCCGTCATTTTATCTTGAATTTGTGATCATTCATCTATATAAAATTTGGATTTCCCGCCTCTTTCCTAAGTACTGCCCAAGCTTTCCCTCTTTCAGAATGCGGAACATCCCACAAAGTCTGCTTATTTTTTCCTACTTTGTAATGGTTCCCAACCCAGCGTTTTTAACATTTGAGTCACACTCTCCATCCTCCATACTTCCCCAGTACATGCCTGGCAGGTTTTTTTTGTACTTTATCAAGTTTTGTAAAATGTCCTTCATCGTGCGGGGCCCATACAAGTGATGAGTACTCTAAAATTGGTCATACCAGGGTGTTATATGCCTTTTCCTTATGTTTCTAGGGGTAATTGGCCCATCTTAAACAGTAAGCGATCGTGGTCAACTTTGTCAAAGGTTTGTGACAGGTCAACTATAATAGCATCGACTTTCTATTCCGGCATCAATAAAGGAGAATGTATTTTGACAAAACTCTAATAACTGATTTTCTCAAGAGTGTCCTTTTCTGAAGCCATATTGGTGACTGTACAACCAAATCTTTCTATCCCCTAAAATCACAGAGATAATAACCAATTATATTTTCTAATATCTTGCATACAATTCATGTAAAGCTTGCCGGTCTATGAGTATCAAATAGTGCCTAATCACCTCCTTTGAAAATTGGTGTTACATATGCCTCCTTCCAAGTATTTGGCCGGGAATATTTGTGTATGGTAACATTTAATAATGATTTCTATAGTTTGAAACTACACTACCACCCAATTTGTGCAAGTCCATTGAATTCCACATGGCCGTCTTGGTTTATTTTTCCTCGTTTTCCTAATTTTTCCAAAAATTTCCGTGCTCTTCGTTTTAATATGTTTTCACCTCTTTGCCGACTGAGAGGTGTATTTACAGACTATTCTGTTTACCATCCCTTTGAATAAACTTGCATATCAATTAGTAAATATATTAGCCTTTTCCTTATCGTCTATGATTAGTGTTCTATCCTCCATTTTTAAAGCTGTTGTGTTTTCCCTGTTGCCTTTTCTCCTCCGCATATCCTTATAAAATTTATTGCAATTTTCTTTCGAGATTATGTTATGTAGGAAAGTTTCTTTGGCTATTTTCTTTTTTTTATATATTTAGTTCACAAACCAATATTTAGTGCAATGCAACTCCCGGTCAAGGCAAATGATTTTACACTCTGAAACTGTTGCATTGAAATGCATATTAGCTGATGACTCCGTTAAAAGTTACTGTTGCGGTATCTCCCGCAGTTTCTTTGGATTTAATATTTAGTAAATTATGAGCCGTTCCGAGCTCTCATTCCGATTTTATTAATCACCCTTAGTATTTTCTTCAAAGATCTGATTTTGCGGTTGTGGAACGCAGTGTTAGATTTCGGTAATGGGGACTGTGGGGGAAATTTCCTGGAAAAGTAGTGTTAGAATGGTCATTCACTTAAGGATTAAGAATAAAAAGGGCAGTAGGAAGATTATTATTTTAAAAAGGTAGGGAAGAGATGATTATATTGTGCGCAATTTAAGCATATGTTTAAAAGCTTACGTATCTGGAGGAAGCAACAGTAAGAGAGAAATGTCTTGTGGAAGATTGTTAACACGTATAAAAATTTTTGACTAATAATTTTCAGGGAACGTATATTTTCTGCATGAATTACACAAACAACAAACACTTAGCATCAATATAATACTATACATTGCTGGATAGTTTCATTTGTTTTGATATGTGTCTAATAACTTTTCCTTGTCGTTATGGTTACTGGGAAATGAAATTGCTCAGATTTTTACAAAGTTTGGCTCAAAGGGTTTTAAAAAGGAACAAAAACTAAATAATCATCTTATTACATCTGCTTCCGTCATAATTGACCAATTGTTTAAAAGAAAATAGAATTATTGCAAGTGTTGGCCACCCAATATACCGTGTATTTTAATCAACCAAATAGCATCTACCTCAAACTTGTGGGGTCATATACTTCACACTTTCAGTCTTCACTTCGTGAAATTGTTTGATGTCCATATCAGAAGAGATTTAAAGTTTTCAAAGACTTTATTTCCCAGTACAACGCGTTTCACCGACTTTTGGCTTCATCAGGTGAAATCATATCTCGAATCATTAGAAAAGATGCAGTCAACGTATTGTATGATATCAGTCTTACCGCAAGTCAGTTTGATGAAACCTACAATTTTTTCATAATTCTCAACCAAGGTTTTCTAAGTTCAAGAATCGAAACACAAAATGACTTCTCATAGAATTGCTATACGGACTAAAACTGAAAATTTTATTGCATGTTGAATATAAAAAAATCATCTAAGATTTAAATGCTTTTGTCCAAAATAGGACTATCATTCTTTAAATTCTCTTTTCGGAAAGTGAAAAAGTTATTACAGGATGAGGAGTGATTGCTATATTATTTTTTAAAAACCTAAGTTAGGATTATTGGTTCAGCAAAATAGTAAGAGATATTGGTGTTTAAATACACCTTACAAATATTTCATTCAACGAAAGAATCTAAGAAAATGGAAAAATAAGTTAAACAAATGTATCATACGTGGCGAGGGGACAAGAAATGAAAACCCTTCTCGGGAAGAGAAGTGGTCATGTATGCTGAATCAACGGCAAGCTATAAATATATTTCTCCCATGAAGTGTCTTATCGAGGCAAAGACTGCACGCGCATAAATGCTAGCCGTGGGTCAAGTAGAAATGAAACAGACTTTGCAGTGGGCTGTTGAAACAAATAAGAAAAATTTATGCGGGAATGAAATAATATACTAAGGAAAGATTTTTAAATATTACCAGTATTTTTAATAATTGCTCTTTCTTGCAAGTAAAATATATTGACGACAGTGAAAAAGGAGATTTCAAGCTCAAAATATAACAATAAAAAATAACTACGGCACATTACTGTATTGGAATTATTTTTCTAATCTTGGCATTTAATAAAATATATAAAAAATGTATTTCTCCAAATTGATTTTTCTTCCCATGGCTACGGGAATTTGTACTTAGCTAATCCATGAGTAATTTTCCGTAGCCTAACTCACTCAAGTGCTCATGGATTTAAGTTATGAATAAGAGCTCTTGTTTTGCATTCAACATTTATTTAACACGTGATTGGTGCTTCAGGTTGTGTATTTCATCCATTAAAAATGGTTAGCAATGAGTTAAGCTTTCCTACCTCACTTCCTAAAATACATTAGGATAATTAAGTAACGTATATTATGGATAAAATTTTTCAAATGACAAATTATTCGGAATTATGAAGAATGCACTTTCATATTTACTCTAAGACTAGGATGAATAGATCCCATATTATTGCTCTGGTTTAAAGTAAAAGGGTTAATTTGCGAAATATAACATGTAGGAGTCACACAGGAAAAAAAAAAATATATATATATATATAAATATATATATAAATATATATATATATATATATATATATATATATATATATATATATATATACAGTTAAATTTAATTAAAAAGGAAATGAAATTTTATGCTCCACAACTTGAAAAAAGTATATCTTTTATGCAACGGATCATGGATAAATTTTTCCAAGAAGTCGTTGTCCCTGCAAAGATACAGATTTAACCAGAGGATATGAGGATGGATAAAGACATACTTAGGTACATAACGAGACATATAATCAAGTTTATGAAAAGAAGAACATCATAAGGGGGAGAGAAAGAGATTGCCCTGCATAGCATCATCTCTTGATATTCTTGATATTATTATCACTATTGGGATCATAATCGCGGGGATTACTCCGTCACTGTTACGACCGGATCACGCGCGCCAACAATAGGCTGGAAGTATGTGTTTATTGCAGCGTCCTTTCCTGGCAGTTATATCGCGAGGCAGGAGTGGGAGGAATGGAGAAGGATGGCTGGAGAGTGAGGTGGGACTGGGGAGATGGAAGATGGCAGGAGTGCCTCCCCGGGCCAAATCTCGCGAATGATAGAAAATCTGGTCAGTGGAAGGCTGGTTGGCCGCTCTGGGAACCTTTGGCTGGGATTTGGGGGTTGTTGGCTTGTGTGTGGAGGGCGAAAGGGTGGTGCGGTCGTAAGATTGAAGGAGGGGGGTGAGGGGTTAATATACGAGGTGGATGCATAAAAGGCGATGAAGGAGGGGGGCTGGTGGACAAGGTGGTGGGAGTAGCTGGGGAAGAGGCTGAAGGTTCACAGTGGGGTGCGTCCGAAGTAGGCGGGGGCTTGGAGTGGATCCATCCGCAGTCACAGCCATAACTATACGGCCGCGTCGTAAAAATCTCTGCCCCACTCATCCCGCCCTCCTTCCAATGCCCTCCGACACCCCATCGCAAATCTGCACTCACGCACACAAACGAAGACACGCACACACACGCAAACACGTACACTCGGACACGCTCGGTAACTGCTTCCTCCTCGATCAGAGCTCTCTCATTTCCCTCTCGGCGATCTCTCCTGGTCTATATAATCTCAGCTTCTCCTTCTTCCCTGCTCCGTTTTTCGTCTGCTCTTCTCCTTCCATTTCCGCCGCAAACTTCCCTCCTTCACTTACTCCCACGCGTAAACACAACGCACTCCTCTTCCCGCAAGCCCTTCCCTCCACACTTCATTCCAAGCGCTTTTTTTCTCTTTTTCTGCAGCCCTCCACGATTCTCAAAGGGCAACCGGCACAACAAACCACTCCCGGAACAGTTTAAGTAGTCGAAAAATCTCCACGCAAATGTGATACCTCGATCTTTCGGTCATAAAACGAGAACGTTCAAACATTACGTGGATTTCGCGGGTTTGGTCGGACGTTTATTCCACAATTGTTTTGAGAATTCCCCACCGCTTACTAACAAGAGGGTATCCTGTTGTTTTAAAAATATTTTCGATTGGTTGCAAGTCAGAGCTGGTTCAATTGACTGACTTTTGATCATCAGAAGGGCATCACTGTCAATGCATGGAGGCTTTGCGGGGTGTTTAGGGGAGGTGTCGTAAACTTCATCCGCAGCTACACTTATTCAATGACTAAGTAACGAAAGCATTACCAATTCTGGAAAACGCACGTTTCAATTTGCCGTTTGTTACTTTGAAGAACATAAAAACTGTAAGTACTCCAAATTATGTTTTTCGATTTCTTGCCATCGATTGATGATCAATCAACCCTGTATCTAAATCTCTTCCACCAATCCCGTCCCAATACATTTGTCTCTTTATGCATTCACTTTTTTCCCTTTGCGAAACCACTCTTTTTATATCATTTCTTCTGTCCTTCAAGTATACTGCCCATTTATGAGTTTTCGAACAGTTCCAATGCAAACTGCATTAAAAATAGAGAGATTGAGCAACGGAACGACGTTGCCTTTCAAATCGCGTCAGAAAATGAAAATAAATACGTTGAAGAGTATGTTAAGGGGGTAACTGTAATTTTAAGTATATATGCAAGTTTTTAATTGAAAATGAAATTAATATGTAACAAATATTTTTGAAACTGTGCATCCAAGTCAAATTGAATAAGGCTGCCGAAAAATTAACACTACAACATTCAAGTTTGTTGCATAATCTCGGTCATAAAACTGGATTCGTGCGATGTAAGTCAATGAAATGATAGTAACACATAACTTATGTAAGGCTTTGTTGTTTAATATAAAAATGACTAAATGAGTAAGCACATGAAGATTTCTTCGGAACTTTAAGTTCAAACTAAGGTTTTCACCATTTTAAAGTTTTACTACTAATACCATTGGTGAAACTTCGGTGCTTGATTATAAAAATCAATACAAGAGTCCAGGTTAAGTCATTTCTCTCAGTCAAACTTTTAGTACAATATAAATGCCTTGTTTTGAAGCTGAATTGTTCGAACGAGTAGTAAAACTTTTCATCTTTGATTTTCGTCACTTGACAAATTTAACATTTAATAATTGATCTACTCGAAAATTCAAAGGAAAAATAATGTGAAGTAACCCAGAGCAGAGACAGTAAGGAAATGATGGGAAGAAGGCTGGGGTTGAACAAGTCATGAAGGAGGAAACATCGCGTGAGGTCCCACGGGGAGTTCGTTCGGAAAGAAAAACGGATTCGAAGCGGGTGGAAAGGAAAATGGGAAGTGAGGGGTGATGGGAGGGACGGCAGTGTAAGAGAGAAGTTAACGATGTGTGGAGAACAATGCTCGGTGGTGCAGGAGGCCGTCTTCATTTCCCAAAAGGGCGCCTACGCAAAGGGTCTCTTTCGGGGATTTTCTGCCTTTGTCCTTCCATTTCCTGCTACTCCACTCACTTCCCACTCTCCTTTCTCAGTTTCTCATCTTTTCGATATTCCCTTACACTTCCTTTTACCCTTTCAACTCTTCTTACCACGTAAAATGGGATAAGTGAATGAAATAAATGAATTTTTTAAGAGACGCATGAAGCAAGAAGAAATGGTTATAGTTATATATACATATCCCTGTTTTGCATTATCGACCTATTTGGACTTCGTCTAGTGATTCTGTTTTCTCTCATTTCTTTCTCGTCTCTCGAAGCTACAAACTTGATATATTGGTGGCGAAAATTAAACCATAAATTTGAGCGAGTGAGTTTAAATTAAGAAAAGAGAGCGTGAAAGTTTATAGCCTCATTTAAGAGTCCATGAAGTTTCAAGATATAGGAGAGGGTATTTGTTTATGCTCACGGATGATTGCATGGCCTCACATTTTTCAATTTTTCAGAGCTAAAAAACCTAAAAGGACTCACAACCACGGTTTTTTTTCCATCAAGCACCACAATATTTAAGCAAATACTAATCTTTGCCACTTACGCTTTAAGCAATTGGCTGTCGATTCGTCATGCAAGGACTTTATTTCCGTCCACCGCAACTCGTTGAACATTGCATTGATCTTTTAGGTAGGTACGGAACTCAATTATTTTTCAGCATTGTAATTATATCGGGCAAAATGTTTTTTTAGTTCTTTTTGAGTTCTGCAGCACCATTATTCATGAAACCAATTCTCCCGGTTCCCACAAATGTGCTCTCTCTCTCACACACACACACACAAACAAATTCACCCACACACTGTGGAGAGCCCTGACTCTCCACCCGTGAGTCTTGGGCCGTAACTTTCTCTGTCCATCCTTTTCACTCTCCTCCTCCAACCCCTTGCCCCCCCCCCCTCCGCCGCTGGTGCCCGCCTCAGAAAGCTTTCTCGGAAGAATTACTGCCTTCGGATGACGTCATTGCCGAGGATGTGGAAACTACTGTAGTGGATGTGGTAGGAGGCGGAGGTGTATTGTGGGGAGAAAAACGACGAAAGAAGTATTGATTCAGAGTAATTTCCTAAAACATATGATGTGAACTCCATTAGAATTTAGCCTTTTAACAACTTGCTAAAATAAGATTGGATCAGGCATTGGATTTGGTCAATGCATATAAAAAAGATTCTGCAAAAATTGGAAACCTTCTGAAAACTTATGGTACATTCAAAAACATTATATAATATCACTTATACAAAGCGTAAATTATCGTAAATATGTAGAAATAATGAAAATAGAAAGTATTACGGTATTTTGAATGAATGAATTTCATCGGCAAAGATGTTACTGTGTCTGATTTTCAATTATATGACTACTCGTAAAGGCATTTCCAACTTTTTAGAATTTATGGCGGTATTCTATTATTTTTCTAGATTCGTATTTTACATAAGTCATTTGATTTGTTTTTCATAGGATTTGATAAATTACCTCAATATTTTATCAAATTTTAGATATTTTTCCAGTTAAATATTAATAAATATCTTTTAACGGCTGTTGTTTTAAAACTTCTGTTTTTTATCTACATCTACATCTACATAATACCCCGCAAGCCGCCGCAAGGGCGGTGGGCGGGGGGTGTTAGGTCACCAACCGTAAAAAAGAAAAATACCACATGCAAAAAAAACAACACGGAAAATAACACCCACAGCAGCGCACACACTCATGCAAAAATCCCTTCATCCAATACTCATGCAAACACATATACCGCAAAACAACTAAAAAACTGCACATCATGATGCAGCACGAAAGACATCCTACAACACGGAAGCCAGGACACAACAAGCAAGAAATTGAAACATCACTCCACATGAAAATGCACCACGAAACACTACCCCCAAAGAGTCTCTAAATGGCAGGGAATGCGACCCAACGTTGCAGGTAGCAGGAATTTGCCCCCGCGGAGAGGGACGAGGGATTGAAAGGGAGACTTAAAAACAGATGAACGGAACACGAATGAGGTCATTCGGAAAGAATGGGTTATTATAGCAAAACACATAAGGTTAGTGGAAGAGCATGTATTTAAATACAACTAATTATTTTTTAGACGCTGAGGGTGGCAAGTGGAATTTTTGCTATCTATAACCCTGCAGTTGCTATCCCGTATTGTCCGTGGGAAGAAGGAGTCCTTGAGTCGGCTAGTTCTGGCATCTATTTCCCGAATTTTATATGCATGATCCAAGCGACTAATGTATGTAGGAGTACGAATAATTTGCGAGACCTCGGTGCTGAAACATGCGGATCTAAATTTATTTAATAATTTCAATCTTGCATTGAATCGTCTCTCAGCCAATGATTCCCACCCCAAATCCATGAGCATTTCGGTGACGCTTTGCGTTTTATCGTAGGAATTTTTTACAAAACGGGCTGCCCGGCGTTGAACCTTCTCAATTTCCCGAATGAGACCTTTTTCACTCGGATCCCACACGCTGCATGCGTATTCTAAATGAGGCCTTACAAGAGCGTGGTAACAACGTTCCTTGACCTTCGAGTCACTTTTGCCGACAATGCGTCTAATGAATCCCAATTTTTTATATGCTTGACCGCAGACTTTACGTATGTGAGTCCCCCAAGTTAAGTCTTTGGTGAATGTGACACCTAGGTATTTTACCGTATCAACTACTGCTAGGTCACCTCCAGCTAATTTGTAAGCAAATCCCGTTGATCTTTTAAAGAAATTTACCACTGAACATTTATTATAATTTAGAGTCAATCCCCAGTTAGAACACCATTTAGTAATGCAATCTAAATCCTGCTCTAGAATAAAACGATCCTCATCCTCAGATATCTCCCGATAGATCACCGTGTCATCCGCGAACATCCTAATTTTACTTTTCACTTCGCGGTTCAAATCGTTAACAAATATCAAGAAAAGCAACGGCCCGATCACACTTCCCTGAGGTACCCCCGACGTGACTCGAACGCTGTCGGAACTAGCGCCATCAAGGACTACCCTCTGTTCCCGCTCCGAAAGAAAATCTTTAACCCAACTTATGGCGCCCTTGTTTATACCCGCGACCTTTAATTTATGAATGAGTTTACCGTGTGGGACCTTATCAAATGCCTTTTGAAAATCTAAGAATATGGCATCCACTTGCCTACCTCTCTCACCCGATAAAAGTAAATCATGTGTAAATAATCCTAATTGGGTCTCGCAGGAGCGGGTTTTCCTGAATCCGTGTTGATTGTCACTTAAAAAGTTAATATTGTCAAGGTGTCTCATTATTGAACTGACAATTATGTGCTCTAAGATTTTGCAACAGATAGAAGTGAGAGATATAGGTCTGTAATTACTGGGATCCTCCCTGTCACCACCTTTAAAAATAGGCGTTATTTGCGCGGTTTTCCAAATCTTGGGTACTTTGCACTCTGTGAGGGATTTGTTAAATATAAATTCAAGGTACGGGGCAATGTTTGGAGCTAAATGTTTTATCACCCTAGCTGGTATATTTTCGGGACCCGGGGATTTGTTGGTTTTAATCTCGTTAAGCAATTTTAGAATTCCTTGTTGGTCCACTGTTATTTTTTCCATGGGTGGAGTATGCATTGTTTCTTGGAGATATGCGGTGGCAACATCATTCGAGAAAACGCTTTGGAAGAATGAATTTAGGATGTTAGCTTTACCCTCACTGTCTGTATGAATTATATTGCTACAATCCCTCAAGCAAGCCACGGTTTGTTTACTCCCATTTACTTCCCTAACATATGACCAGAAAGCTTTGGGGTCAGTGTCCAAGTGCTCGCAAAGTACTTTGCGTTTAAAGTCCAGTAAAGCGCTACGTAATTTTGTTTTGGTTTCAATTTTAGAGGATCTATATGTGTCCCATAATTGTTTATTCTCAGGGGATGATGTGTTCACGCCTGCCCTCTTTACCCTAGAGTGTAGCATTCTCTGCTTTCGAAGGGCTTTTCTAACGTCTTTATTGTACCACCTGGGGTCGCGATTTGCTTTAACGTATTTTATAGGTATGAAATCTACGATTCCTTTTTGCATGATATTGACAAATTCTGTCCAAGTTTCTTCCACGTTGACATGACTTAAGCGGGTTTTGAACTCGGGTAGTGAAGAGTTTAATTGATTGGCAAAAGATTCAAAGTCTGCTTTGTGGTAATTATAAATTTTTCTTTTTGGTTTAACAATCATTTTTATTTCTATGTCCAAGTGGACATTAATTGCTCTATGGTCACTCAAGCCCTTTTCAGTTGATACACTAATAATACGTTCAGGCGTGTTTGTAAGAAATAGATCCAATATGTTTTTTCCACGGGTGGGCATGCGTACTGCTTGATGGAGGGAGTTTCTTTGAACCAATTTTATCATGGAATTGCAAGATTCGCGATCGCGGGTCCCAGATTTAACGATATTGTTGTCCCAATCTATACCAGGGAGATTAAAGTCGCCACCAATTATGTTTATGCTGTTATTATATTTACGTGTAAAATTGTAAATTTGATCGTTGAGGGTGTGAAGTGTTTTCAAATCTGAGTCTGGAGGTCTGTAGAAAGAGCATAAATTTATGTTGGGTTGATTGGTCCGTATTAAGGTGCACCAAACACTTTCTATGTTATTATTCTCAAATGAAACTTGCCTGCTTTCAAAATGACTTTTAACTGCCACGAAAACACCTCCTCCGGGTCTTGTATCTCTATCGTGTCGGTAAACTTTGAAATCTATTGGGAAAATTTCTTGGTCATTTATGTCATTGCACAGCCAACTCTCTGTGCCTATTACTATATCAGCGGAATGAGTTTGGATTATGTGTTCTAGATCCGCTGATTTGTTCTTGAGGCTTCTGCAATTTATAACAAGTATAGTTAAATTATTTTGATGTTGAATAACGTCCTTATTTGTGCCTGACTGTAATTTAGGACGCCTTTGTGGGGAAGTGCGTGTCACATGTCTTTCTAAATCAATGCCAGTTTTGTCGGTGACTTTTATATTTTTGTTAATAATATTATACGCGCTATCCCCAGATGTTACTGACCCACTAAGTGACCTGCCCTCTATCCTAAAAAAGGCCTACAGTGGTCGAGTATCCTATCCGCTACCTTACTCGCCGCTTCCGCCGTGTAATGAACCCCAGATCGGTTAAGGGGAGTCCTGCAAGATCGGAGGGTTGGTCTCAGGTTGACGAAGGAGGCTCCTATGTCCGAGCAGGTTATTGGTTTTTAGGATTAAATTTGCCATTGAACTTACATTCTATGTTCAGCACTTTGATTTATTGATAAACTCATAGAAAAACACTTGATATTGTTAATTATAAATAGAGCTGGTGTATCCGAAGAAAGGATATCGCCAAAATATTTTTCGTAAGAGAATATTTATTTTGAAAAACGTTTTTAGAAACTTTATGATGCATAATTTATATTTAATTGATATTTAGAGCGAAAATTTGCCATTCTGAACAGATAAAGTTAATCAGATAAGTTGTAGTGGGAGTTAGTTATCTGCCGCATTCCCTGTTTTGTATTTAATAATGTATTGAGAGGAGTTAGGCGTTTTAATAAAAAAATAAGTTTATAAGCTTAGTATAAAAGTAAATTATATTTGAGTGATAAATCCAATTAATCTTTCATTTTTTACATTTTACTCGTGCCTTCTAATCGTTTACATACAAGCTTGTATCACTATGATTGTTTTAAGTTTTTTAACGTCAGTAAACCTCGAGTTTTTGCAACATGCCTAATCATGGCTATTAATGCGATAAGTTATAGTTCATGCTTTGGAAGTTTTCATAAGGTAGGCAAGAAGTAATTTTTGGCTTATAATCCTGTAATTGCACAATACTTTAAACCCCTGTCCTAGTAGCATCATATGGGAAAAATTTGTGTTTATGTATGTACAATAATGTTACCTGAATACCTAAAGAGATTGAAGGATGAGCAAGAGATTTAGTATGCAAACTAGTAAAAGTATTTGTTATCTTATTCTAAATATGATAATAGTGTCCTTAAAAAAAGGAGGAAAAGATTAACTGTGTGCGAGCTAATAGAATAGACGATTCTCATTTAAACTTACATTTCCAACTCTGGAGAAAATTTAACCTTCTGAAGTTTAAGAGGGACGTAAACTTATGATAAATGTATAATAAATGTATTGAACTAAAAATTAAAAAGCAACTTGTCATGACAGAAATTATGATACTAAGGATAGTGTACGATAGGTCATCATTGAAGCAAAAACGTTAAAACAGGTGGAGTTTTAAAATATAAGGTTACTGTGCGTATATTATATTTTTGGCTATTATAGTGTATTTACAGTACACTATTTATTTTATTAGTCGTATAGATTATCTTTACGCATGTTCACCTGTAAAATATTGATAGACTTAGAGGAAAACACTTGATACTTTATATTACAAACGGAACTAATATATGCGAGTATAAGCAATATTTTTTCTCTTCACTATGATGAAAATTTTGACAAAAAATTTGAAAAAATCTTTGATGAAGAATTTTTTCATGATAAAAATGTCTCTTTCTGAAATGAATAATTTGATTTATATATTAAACTCCATCATCTCATTTTAAATGGTATATTAATTTTTTATATCTTGCGAAATATGGAAAAGTGAAACATACTTTCGTTGACAAAATATGCACCTAACGAAATTTTCAAGACATCTTCTAAATATTCTTTAAGGCCATGAATCATTGATGTGTTTGCATGTTAAGCCAGAGGAAAAGAAAGTCAGACACAAAATTCTCAGAAGAAATGCATCTAATGTTATAAGAAGGATCTCTGTGTGTAATTCATGAAGAAGAAACCCTTTGCATGAAAAGAAATATAAAGATGCTTGAGGGAGTAACACGAACGAGACATCATAACATGAGGGAAAAGAGAGGTTGGAAAAGGAGAGTGAGGAGTGGATGAAAATGAGACGTGGGGTGGAGTGCCCTCTCATGGAGAAGTGGAATAGAGAGCGCTGGTTTTTGTGCTTGATCGAATATGATGATGGGGAGGCAATAGAATATGGCATCCATTGACTATTTACTGATCCGTTTTCCGCCCGAATCCCCGGAACTCTTTTTCATTCATCCTCCTCGATTCGCATAGGATCGACAACGGAAATTGGACGAGATTAAAATAAATATCAACATTAAAGTGTTCAGGTATAATGCGAGCATTCACCCAAAAAGATATGTGCTATTTGAATGATCTTGGCGTGCAATATCCGAACGAACCTTGAATCAGAGGAGGCTACTACCTTGTGACGAGTGGCGACTCACTTGTAAACAGTCCCCACCTCCAACCTCGATCAGTGGTGGGTGAACTGTCGCATTCATACACACACACACACTGTCTCCCTCTCTATCCCTTTCTCTCTCTACTACCTCGATCTTTCATTCCTTCCCTTACGTGGCGCGTAATCGCTGGCGGCACCGCTACGCGATTGCCCTACAATAAAATCTTTACGGCCCTCCTATTATCCCTTTACTATCCGGACACTAAAACTGTTTTAAGGGCGTTGTTATGCTCGGTGGTGACAAGTAGGAGATTTGTCTTTCCAAAAGGCATGAGCAATTTAGAGCAACGAATCTTTCCTGCTATTTTTTTGACACACTGACGCCTTTGATGCAGTGTTAACTCATGTGAAGGCCCTAAACTTTATTAATGAGGCAAAATAACACGTGTTTTCCAAACTTTTGGCTAAATTCCTCTATGAGATCCCTTACTACGCATATGTAGCTTGATAAGTGGCCTTGAAAAAGTTTACATCCGACTTAATGGTAACGGAATTACATTATTCATTAGCTTCACGAAATATATTAGTTTGTGCTAAAGTAAAAGATTGAATATTACAGAGTGTAGCTCATACTTCATTATTTCAAATCATCAGTGGTTTAGAGTTAGGACTTGTTAAGGTGAAATTTGTAATTACAAATCAAATTATGTGTTGATTATTGCGAATGCGAAACTTTATCCTCTTTGAATCATACATTTGAATTATCCATCTTTGAAATTCTTGATTGTACTATCAAAACGGGTAGTTGCTTAAATTCAGAGGCGTGTGTAATTTTGTGAATCCATTTCTTTTACCCTAGCCTCACTGAGAGGGCATCGCTTTCAGGGGCCCGAGCAGAGAAGTCGAGAGTAGAGTTAGGAGTGGAGGTTGAAGGTAGGAGCAGGGAGTTGGAAGTCGGGGTTGACTGGAAGAAGAGAGCGGTTTTAAGTCCGAACCCCGATCAATACGTTAGCGAGCAGATGCAACGGCGGCCCCCCCCCCTTTCCTCATGTCCCTCTCTTCACCCCCCGCCCCACTCGAGCTTTGGGAGGACTGAGCGGCACGAGGGGGAGTGAGAGGAAAGGAAGAGCTGGGGAGAGGAGGGTTCAGCAGGATGAGAGGCAGTGGGTGGGTGGGGTTGGGCCGGGAGGCAGGATGGTCGGGAAGGAGCGACGCTGGGAGGAGAGGGGGGAGGAAGGCCACCCAGAACAATGGAGATGGCCACGGAGGGAAGTTGGGTTTGAAGCGGAGGGAAAAGGGGACGGTGGGTTCGGAATGATGGGGTGGGAGTTGGTGGGGAGGGAAGGGAAAAGAAGGAACACGGTGTGGTGGAGAGGAGTGGTGGTGGTGGAGTGGAAACGGGCCGAGTAGGGAGGATTGGAGGTTAGACCTGCCTGAGAATGCGCGGAAGGGCCAAAGGGGTGGAGCTTAAGGCGCACCATTGTATTGAGCGAACTGGGGAAAAGGGTTGAGGCATGATAATTACATGGGGATCGAAGAGTTAATGGAAAACGTGCAACAATGAAAATTTCAGTCATTAGCGCACCGGTTCGATTTTTACGATCTCTTGAATGCATTGATTAAATCGGGCAGGCATTCTTTTTCCTCCGGCCATCGCGTTGAGAGAATATTTCTCCTCATCCCTCGTTGGTTACAAATTTGCAGCTCACTGGATATCTAATAGAATGCTTCCAGGGCAAATTTCCTCGAGTGTTAAAAAATGCATGCAATTTGAAAAACTGTATTTAAGTTTCCTCCATCAAGCATCCGAGTTTATTGCACAAATGCAAAACTTCTTCGCTGAATTTATAGAAAAAATATTTATTTTTGCTCATTCACTGCACGCAAATGAGGAGTTATAGCAAAATATATGACATTAGACTATCGAGTGATATGTACAAAAAAGCCTATTTTTTCAAAAAAAATATGGGTTTCACTTTTTCAGAAAAGAGTATATCTGGAGTTTGATTCTGAGACAGAATGTGAATTATTTATACTGGTTCATGAATCGCAAATTGTGATGACATTTTTATTCCCAACAAAATTATTTTACTCCTTGCGCTTATTTGCTCTGTGAGGTCATGCTGAAATGTACTTTTATAACTACAGGATTTTGTTAAATCGTAGAGCGGAAAATACAATATTAATTTTTTTTAAAGCACGTACTTTATTAGCATAATAAATTGAAAATGTTACATAAAATTTTTCCTATATTATTTCAATCAAAAAGAAACCTGAAAATCTTCCTTCTTGATATTTTTACTTGATATAGATGAAGAGAAAATAATGTTTTTTCCTATGCGTTTAAATAAATTAATCGCACGACAAAGCTTACCACTGTTTGCTACTCGCGAGGTTTTTCTAATGCAACGTCTTATGACGACCTTTGCTTCAATCATCGCGTTCCAATTTCCGCGCCAAGAGCTCAGCAATGACTCTGCTAGCCGTCCGTGCAAAAAATAGACACTATGTTGCAAAATCGCCATTCTGAGTTTCTCCGCGTGCAAAAGAGAGATGAGGGTGACGGACGGTGGACGGAAGCCAAGCGAAGTACAGTTATCCAAATACACAGCGTTCAAGAGTTGGGAAAATAAATGGGAAGATAAGGCCTCGGAGAAGTTTATGCAAAGAAATGAGATGAGGTGGGTGAAATTTCATTTAGGGAGATCAAAAAGTCATGGTGCCCCGAACGAAAAGAAATGGGCTTGGATTTATTTTAATATCAAGACAAACTAAAAACAATCTTTGTAAACTGATGAAAACTTAAGCAGAATAAATGTATCTTCGGTTGCCTGTTTAGAGTACATGGTTTGCAAATTATCCCTTAATGACGAAATGGGTCTTGTTATTTAAAATTTCTCTTTTGTCACGACAGAGACCGTTACTATCTTTTCCTCACCTTAAAAATGTATTCAGTAGCCACCAAATAGACTAAAGTGGCATCGAATTTATACGGGAATGATCATATTCTGGGAGTTATTTTATTCCATGCACTTGAAGATGTTAGACATATACTGTTCGTCAGCCCGCAGTACATCTACATCTACATCTACTTAACACCCCGCAAGCCGCCGCAAGGGCGTGTGGCGGGGGGTGCTAGGACACCACCAGTAAGGTATTTTCATTTCATATTACTCCATGAAATGACGAATCAAGCCAATATAATCGGTGATTTTAATTAGCCCCCAAAGTGTCCGTATCATAATATTTGTTTAGTATGATAACCATTGAAACTTAATTTTTAAAATGCAGCAAACATCATTACACCCCTCGACTATTGGAAATATTTGCCAAAACCTTCATCTTCCTGTATGTTATTCAAAACGTTTCAATTATGCCGAGGGAATAGGCACTTAAGCGCCACTTAAGAAAAGTCACTAAAAGTCTGAAAAGATCTTAAAACTGCCTTTAGTGCCGACTACAAAACGCCGACTACATTGTCACCTCCTACCCCAACCATTTCCGCCACTCATCCCTCCCGTCTCCCATCCCACTCATCTAAAGCCACCGCCCCTTCCTCCTTGTCAACCGATTCCAGGGCAGTAACCCTCTTCAACTCACCCCCAGACCTCTCCTCCACCTCTACTGTAGTAAACTTGCAACGTGACATTTATGAAGGCCGTAATGGGGTTTTACCTGTTACGTTACCTCTCGGACTTGTAGTTTCCTTTCTTCCTGGTTTTGTGCCACTCACTTGGAAAACTTCCTTTGGTCCACAGTCGCCTTAAACTTCGTTTGCTCTTCCCACCCCCTGACCTACAACGTCTACAACCGCTGTAGGTCCCCTTCACATTCGACCAAGGATCGCCTTCCTCTGCCCTTGCCACCATCGCCTTGGTTTTTTCATCCATCTCCTCTCTTTCTCTAGCCAACAACACCATTCCGACCTCCGGCATGTTCCCACCGCACTCCCCCCCTGCTTGTGCAACCCCCCCTCCTCACCAACCCTACTCCGCGGCCTAGGTCCCTTCTCATCGCCCATAGCCTCAGCCACTGTGCACGCTGCCTCTAGAGATTTTACGAGTGGCGGTAATTCTGCAGAGTGTTGCCAATCATTTCTTCCACCGCAACCTGCGACTTCCCTAATTTTCTAAATCCAGTCATCCTTCCCATTTGGAGGAAATGGGAAGGAGGTGAGGCGCTGGGATCGTCGTGCACTTGAACTCGCGCACTATTGATGTAAAGGAATCTTTTTTCCGGCCTAACGTTTCCTTAGAGGGAAATAAAATTACTGATGCTGCAAAATTCCAAGCGCCATTAGGTTTAATGTTCGGTTGTCATATATATATATATATATATATATATATATATATATATATATATATATATATATATATATATAATTATATATATACACACACACGCACATGCATACATATATTAATAATTTTCTTTTGGCATCTAGGTTATACTAAGGCAATCATTCCAGTGTGTTTGAGAATAACGATATTTCTCGGTGAAATTATATTTTACGCGTTAAATACTCTTTAAGCTTTATATGGAAACTTTGTTTCTTTGTTGGCTAGAATTGAATTTTTGACAGAAATGCAAAAAACTCTCTGTTAATTATGTGATTGTTTTTAGTAGTCCTCATTTTGCTCACCTTAGTCTTTTATTTAAATATTTTTATGACTATTGAAATGAATTGAGTGTGTGAACTTTATATTTCCTCTGCATAGCGATTTTACTTATCCCGATATTCTGCAGATGATTTGAGCCATTTATTCTTTTGGAGGGTGATTGAAAATAAGTATAGGTATGAATTCTTGAAAAAGCTATTATAACATTGAAGAAAAATGAACGAATACTACTGCAGTTGGTAAATTAAAAAAAAAGTCAGTATAAGTTATGAGATTATCAGCCATCTCGTTGAAATTTGGGTATGGGCAATCAAGGTTTGTTTTAACCAATTTATGCAGACTTTAAATATTATTTGGAAAACGTATACTTAGAAATTAAATTAGCCTAGTTTACGTTTTGGTAATAAAACGTTTTTCGTGTTCCTACAAAATTCAGTATAATGCTATTTTAGACTGAAGTAACCATGCATCACGTGTTTACTAATGACATCCTCTGAGTTTCCGTTGGAGTTTCGAAAATTTACTTGTTCTCGGCCCCTTCTCCACCGAATGTTGTTTCACTACACTATAATTCCATTCACATACCTAATTAGGCAAATAATCTCCGATGAAGACACCTACTTATTTAGAACATAAGAAAAAAATGACTAATATATCGTACTTTGAGAAGATTTCCAATATCAAGGATTGAATGATTATTGATATTCCGAACAAAGGTCTCAGGGAAGTTTTTCTCAAATATATATTACCATTCTCGGAGAACACATTCAGTTACAAACCTATTTTAAGAAACGGATCATGAGAGGTGATGGATTTACGTTAGGTTCTGACGGAAAAGCTAATCTTTCCTCCGTGTACCTACGCTCCGGGGAGTCATGCTCCCCGGCGCGTTTGGTCACACAGAGGCCGCCATGTACGATGTGGGAAGGGGGAGGAAATAACCCAAGCCATGATTAAGGGGACGGAAACTCACGCGAGCACGTTTGTGCGTGGGGGAAGGACACCTCCGAAGCCAGCAAGCCCTCACGCACTCGGCCACAGACAATGCGCTGTCCACCCATTCCCAGCGCCCCCTTGTGTCTTTCGCCGGATTGCGGCGCGTTGGGTTCTTCATCACTCCCCTTGCATCGGGAATTATCCGCTCCTAATATCTCAAACACACTCCACTGCTGCCACCATCCCTTATCCCCTTACCCCCACCCGCATGCACCATTCTCCCTTTTTTCTCTGTCCTCTTCTCCCTGTCCGTCTTTCCCTCTCTCCTCCTTAACTTTCTCTTCCTTCACCCTTCCCCACACGCGTCCACCCACGTGGAATTCTAATGGCAATGAATCATTCTTCTGGTACCGGCTTCAATTATATGCTCCTCTCTTCCCATACCCTTCCCCACGACCAGTCCACCCCCGCCACAGCCTACCCATCCTCCTTTCTCTCTCTCGCTCTAACCGTTCTACCACCTCTTTTTCACCTCCGATTTCCCCCTATTCTTTACGAGTATCTCATACAGACTCATTCACTATGGGGTCTCTCAAATCGTCGACTCCTTTTCATGAGCCATAAAAAAAACATGGAACAGTTAACCTGGTTTTACACCTCTGGCTGCATTTATAGTCGTGAAATTGGTATGATATATTGTTTATGGTCCCCTTCGGTTGGAATGAAGACGTCTATAGTACCAATTTGTCGGAACTGCTAAGGAGACTGATGCCGGGCTTTACTTATTGTTTGTACCGTAGGATGAATAGGCTTGTGCTTGTTAAATATCTTACTGATTCCATAATCTGATTTTCATAGAATCCCGGATTTACCACTAATGGACATAGGCATTGATACTATTGATTAGTATTACTTCGAGTTCATTTTAGCCTTTTCTTCTGGCTCTTCATGATATTTTTTTGTTCAACCGTTTAGGTCAAAATATGGTGATTTTACAAACTTTTCCAGTGTGGCAATTTAGTTTCAATATGGTCCTTGTAATCAATTACTATTCCCATCTTTCAACACAATTCTATGATTATGAAGCTTTTTCAGGAAAAATGCATCTATAGGTCTTATATTAATGAATATGATAATAAATACTCTTTCTCAATTTCTTAAATCGAAGAGAAAAATGGAAGGACAAGAAAGAAATCTGCAGAGGCATATGCTAAACAACTTAAATATTAATTAATAACAGTGGATCTATTCACTATTCGAGTCATGATTCAACAAACTAAGCTATTTAATTTGCATCAATTAGAGTATCTATTGTATAGTAATATTACTATCATAGTAGGAAGGCAAATCATGTATTTAACTAGAATGTTAAAACAATATTCTTAACTCTATACCGGTGTTATCATAGATATAACATATAATTCAGTATATTGAATTATATTTTTACATATTTTATTTAAAATTATAATTTTCATGACAGTTTTAATAAAAATATCCTATTCATCTTCATCGAGAGAGCCATTGGACTGAATTCGCACTGATCTTATTTTCAAATTGATATTCCCTGAACTATATAATTTGGTGATATAAAATTTTCAAAAGATATGGTAAATCCAGATAACACCGCTTTCGTAAAACAAAAAAATTTTTCTAATTGCAAATAAATAAAATGTAACGACCTCCGGGCGTGGATGCCAAAGATTTTGATAGATAAAGGAAATGGGAATTTATTTTACAAATACGTAGTGGAGTATCATTAGTTAAACACATTACTAAATGAAGAAGAGCTGTGAAAGGTTTTAATCATAGAAGAGTGAAGCAAAAGTCATAAAGGAGGAGAAAGCTTACCCTATGTTCGTTCTTCTCGAAATGATGAGTTGTGGTGATAACACGCCTACGACTCTCTGGTACAAGTAATTCTGGTGAGGAAATAACTGCTGAGCCAATGTGCCATCACTGTCAGCATTTATGGAAACGGGTGTAGAAAATAGAAACGAAAATGAGTGAACAAAAACATTGGATACAAACGTTCAATGTGGTATAAAACCCCATTTCGGTTACGATCTTATATTATAGTCCCCCTAGTATGATGATTGTCCATAATTATTAACTGCTTGAAATTTTTATTTATGTAAACAATATATGTTCCCATTTAAGCCTATTGTAATATGTTGCTTTTAGAGGACCTCAGAGGACATGTGTTCATGCGCCATAGATATTGTTAAGCATATAATTGCATCAATTACATATGTACTTAATCTCATATACCACATTCATATTTCAGTAAAATTTAAAGTAAAATATGCATTTATTTCAGTAAAAATACTATTCTACCAATCGGACAATATGGATGCTTAAAGCGCAAACTTATATGTTCTAATTATAGTTTCCAAAAAACATCTGAATCTAATAATTTCCTCTCAATGCGAATTTATGGACTAGTTGTGAATGCAGTTCTAACACGAAAATATTGAAGTACTAAAACAAATGTGAATACCGTAAAGTATAAGATTTATACTTTAAATACAAAGAGAATTTATTGAGATAAAGAAGCAACACACAGAGAAGAAACAGGCAGGTTGTCATAGGAAAGACATGAGTTGATGAAAAAATAATGTATGGCAAAGTGTAAATAACGAATTTGGCAGAAGGGATAAAGCGAAAGGGAGAAGGTGGTGGAAGAGGAAGGACATGAGTGGAGAGATGAAGAGTTTGGAGCACGGAGGGCGGGAGCGACGTGAGGCGCCTAGGGTTCATGGGACGGGCTCGGAAGCGAATATTGCATGTGAAAGGATGGCATCGCCTGGCGTCGCGGGCAGAGGGGAAAGAATGGGGTGGATGTGCCATGGGGTGGGGTTGAGAGAATCAAGAGATGGCGGAGGAAGGCATGTAAAGGGGGAGGAGTGAAATAGGAGAGTGGTGGGTGGATTGTGGAGAGGGGGAAATGGATGATTTGTATTTGGGGAGCTGATGGAGAAATGGTCTTTGAAAAGGGGGATGCGGTTGGAGGAGGTAGGGAGTTCGGAGACGAATGAGAAATATGAGCCCCATCACGACGGGGGTTGGCGAGAAGGGTAGGAGAAACATTATGCGGCACGGGGAGGCCATGAGTAGGATCGGGTTTGGGGGAGAAGGGGTCGTGGGCGGACACGAGCGAAGGGAAGGGAGGAAGATGGGAGAAGGATTTCGAGGAGCGGGAAGTATACCCTTCGAGAATTTAGGGATGTTCAGGAACCGATAGTCGTGGAGGGCGTATGGAAACGAGTGGATGGCACAAGGGATAAATATATTGGACAGCAGAGATGGCCGCGGCTCTCCCTTCTAACATCCCAAAGGGCACTAGGCCCACATCCCCTACTCTGGTCCTGACCCCTCCCACCTTGTATCACAAGAGTCCTCTCGCCCCTTCCCATTCCCCATACTTCCTCCACAATCACCCCACCCCCCGATTCGGTAGCCCCCATTCCACGCCCACGACCCACCGACCCCCTCACTCTTCCACCCTCTCGTTCAAAATGGGCGGCCACTTCTTCAGCATTGTACTTATTTATGCCGGAGACGCATCGTGGAATCCCTATTCTCCTTTTAGGAAAAAGGATGGCCACAGCATGCGGTGGAATATCTTAGGATATTATAATATATACACTTCGTGCATCTCTTGTATTCATAATATTAAACCTCATTACTTTTCCGCCGTCGTATCTGGCAGCAGACACACAAAAGGGAACAATCCGATGTTATTCGATGTGATCATTGTAACCATTCTGCATGCGTATTTTGGCATTTCTCGGCGTCAGTGCCTCTCAAGTGGGCGGTATTCAAAGTGGAGGTATGTTTAAACATCCATGTGAGCTATAACTTTGTCCTCCCGCCTGTATTATTCAGTAAAATGTAGTGGATAAGAATAATATGCTACTTCACCATATTTTTACACTTGTTGGCAGCTGTGATAACTATTAATTCATAATTTCACTTAAAAATTAAAAAACTCTAGGGAAATATAGTTGAAATTTTTTCCAAGCATATGACATTTCTTTAAAGTTTTCAAGAATTTTGTACCTTTTGCGGTACAATATTGCAGAAAATATCAATATCGTCCTCAAAAATGCCTATTATTACTCTATTAAGTTTTGATATGGACCCAAAACTAAGCTATGAAGATAATAATACTTAAAATACCCCTTTATTATGCTTCTTCTCCCGATCAAATATAGAATATTCCCTAAATGGGGATTTTCTCACCAGTGTTCTAGGAGGTATTTAATGACGAAATAAATCCATGGGTGCATAAAAAAACTATTTCCAAAATAACCAACACTTGCGTGCAGATGGTTCAGGTAATTTAAATATTTATCCTCTTACCATTTTTTAATGGATCTTGGTAATTATAAATTAATTTCAATGATGAGCAAAACAGCATTGAAACTTCTGAATTCTGAAAAAATATTTTCTAAGTGAAATGGGCATGGTTAGTCATGTCCATTCCACTCAGTCTTCCCAGTTATTTTCCAGGCAAGAGCATGATATAATAAAAGCTAATTCAGAGAAGTTTCAAAGCATCCAAAATCTACCGGGCTTTTTCTATTCGCCAGAATTGAACGTAGACATGTTTATGTACCAAGTACATGAGAACTACTTTTATTGACTCCCAACCGATTTTTATTCCAAAGTTTTTCTATTTTTAATTTTACGTTTCTCAATGACTAGAAATGATTAGGCGCACTCAAGAAGTGCTCTTCCTCTCTCCCTCACGGCTTTTTATTCTCTGAAACAACACCACGGCTGGCAAAGGTTCAAAGGAAAGCCATTTAGAGATTTATAAATCGTTTCAGGCAGAAGAGATGAATTTGACAGGTTAGAAAATTAGGTATATAAGGATAGCATTTCAAATTTTATAAGTTACACATTTTAGATTTTAGGAGTTTTAAGGAGATTTTAGGAATTTAAATGCAACAATATCAGAGTGTAAAAATCTTTCGCCTTGACTGGGATGGTACCGTTCAAGGCGAATGATTTTTACACACTGAAATTGTAGCATTTAAATGCATATCAGCGGATGATTCCGTTAAAACTTAATGTTCTGGCATCTACCGCAGTTAATTTGAGATTTTAGGAATTTTAAATATAAGTGCAAAGCCGCCACTGGATGATAAAAGCTATTGGTCAGTGATTTTTTTACGATAGCACTTATTATAACAATGTTCTTCCGTGATGTGGACGGCGTGAGAAATGTATTATAAAGGTGAATGATGTGTTAGCAGTGCGTAATTTTCAACGGTATGTGTCGTTGAAAAGTGCGAGATTATGGACGGAGTGTGGCGATGAACGTTCCATTGTACTTATATTGCCAACCCAGCCCATGTGTTATGGTAAAAGTACGTTTGATAATCTATAAGTTTCATTGTATAGAAGAGAATTTTTTCCCATACCTAATCTTGAAGTGTATGTACGAGTGCACACACACTTCAAGAATAGTCAGTGTACGTATGTGCATTGTAAGAGTAACCGTTGACCAGACTTGACCGTTGCCACGAGGATAATTGCCTAACTGCGACGAATTATATACAATAATATGTATAATTTACATAATAATAAGTTTAATTTCTATAAAAATAAGTATGATTTGTAAATTAATATTATAACTATGGTGAAGAAAAAACCTGAAAGAATTAAAAAAGTAATTCAATTTAGTTCTTAATAACTACACACCTATGGAAAATGTGTCAGAGAAATCCATGAAAAATATTCCCTCATTTGTTTCATAAAAATCCTTCGTAGGTTGCTCGACGAAGTAATGGGTTATCTAATATTGATAGGGCACAATATCCGAGATATCAGATGGGCTTCCTCAGTAGATTAAAATTTGGGACTGATATACTTTTCCGCATTGCGTAATTTGACGGTATCACTGTACCGAATCAATGAAGAATTTTGGCATACTTTATAATTTATACATTAATAAACATAATTAATTTAATTTCAAATGTAACATTGTGATTCTTTGAAATTCAATTAGTTCAATGTAGATCAATACTCAATTTAAATGATTTTCTACTAAGACTTTTAGTGAATGATTACACGATTAAATTATGATTATTTTTAATAATCCCCGGCATTTAACTTCAAGTTTTACAGCATGCTCGAAAAGGTGCAAAAACCTCCATTATTCTCCTTGAAATGAAGATCTTACGTTAACCTAACAATTCTACAGGTATTCCTCGGCAAAGGAGCAAGCTTAAAATCATTAATTTGAGCAGTTAATCACTCAATGTATCATTTGAATATTGGGTGGAAAAACCATCATACGTATTATATTATTATACATAGTAGTAAAATATCAAAATCAATCCAATAAGGAGAATTGTAACGAAAAGATACCTCACTTGCTCGCCAAATAGTAAGTTATTACGTGCTAGGCACAACTTACGACACTCCCCACAATGACTCCTCCCTTCTAGGTGGTAAATCCCCTTCTTCTTTGCAAAATGTCGTTATCTCACCGCATATTAATCAGAATTCAAATGAAGAAAGGGCGTCGCGGCTCCTTGATCATCCTTACGTCATCTACCGCCCTGCTTCTCCCTCTTGCCCCTTCCGGCTAGTCCTTCTGCCCACCGTGGCGAGCGTCACCGCAGCAATGAAGTGGCACCGGCGGGGGCAATAAAGGCACCCAAACGACCACCAGGCGTTTATGTCTCCTTAAACTCCACTCTTGGTCTGTACTCATCCCCGTCTTCCCTTTCCCTAATTGTGCAGCCCACTTCATTTGAGACACTTCCCTCCCCAGGCACCTGCAGCCTTTCCCCACTCACCCCTCCCCCTCCCCAAATACAATTCCCTTCGTCCATCGGGATCACCTCCCATAGCGATCATGGACACGCGACACAGCAAGTTTTGTCTATTTCTCTGCATCAATTCCATTCAGGATATAAAGATACCTGCTGGTGCCGTCGATGTCAGGCATTTGGCACATAACGTTTTCCTGGAAGAAGAAAATGGCAGATGTAAAAGAAATGGCATTTCATATATTTTAAATAGATGCATGTACATGTATATAAATATGTATTTATATGTATATATATGTATATGTTCCCTTTTCCTTATATCTGTTTCTATATAAATGAATATATGTATATATATATATATATATATATATATATATATATATATATATATATATATATATATATATATGTACACATATATACGTACAGTTGAATATTTATAATTCTATTTAAATTAACACGGCGATTTCCTTAAAAGAGCCAGTAAAATAATTAGATAGGTAAGGGCGTATTCTTATTACCAATGCAGAGGGATGGGAACACGGTATACTATATATTTCCACAGTTAACATTATTTTGAGGTGTAAGTGTATTTTTATGCTTGCCATATATGGGCTTCTGTGTATGTAAGGTTAACGAAATTATATACCATAATGCAATGCATATTTGTAATAAGAATGGTAAATAATGGGGCACGATACGAAATTTTCTTAGTTTAGCAGCTGTGAAACAAATTATTTTTTTTATTCTTATATGATATTTAAAAGCTCTCTGTTAAATAAAATTATGATTTCGAAACATGCGAATGTAATTGTAAGCAAGCATTTCCAGGCCAGTTTGAATTGAATACCTAGGCGTAATTGTCAAATTACTTTTAACTAATTCAGAAGTAAACATTAGAGTAAATGGAGAACAAGTACCAAATGTAACGATCAGAAATAAAGATGCTTAATCAGGGACTCTATTTCAAATGTGTTTTTTCTCTTCAAGAAAGATCAATGAGTGTATTTTTTTACCAATTAATCCAATTACTTCCAAATATTCGATTTCACTTTATTAAGAGGTTTATGATAAAGTTAAAAATACTTTTAACTTTAAACTTTCCGCAATTGGCTTCATGTACCATATTATTTCATCTCAATAACCGTGACTTAATAGATTCTCGTCTGCACTCTGAGATTACATAATTAACAGTTTTTTAATGATTGAAAGAAATACACCCATTCCACCTAAGGCCAATGATCATCATACATGATTTACCTGCTCGAAAGAAAAGAAGGGAAATGGCTACGCATCATACGAAACATTAAAATTTTAAATATTTCTATGATGTGAATAACTTTCCAGTCAGCTAAACTTCGTCATATAAATCACCCTTATCTGTATTTTTACGATTTTACTTCTTCCCTCTTAGCTCTATCTAAAAGGAAACCATTTTTTAATGCATGCGTAGAATATCTCGGGTTGTAAAGGGTAAGAGTCCCATCCTCCTTTTCGACCTCTCTATCTATCTGGGAGCGCAGCAAAACGGGGTAGTTGGGAGTGACACAAAGGGTGAAGGGGAGAGAATGAGAGACAGTGGTAAAGGAAGTGAGGGAAGGAGGGAGGGGAACGATCCTCATCGCGCAGTATAACCCTGGGCATTGCCGCATTGGCCGTAGTGGAAAGATAGGGTCGATGAAAGCGGCAGTGGGGGCAGTGGATGGTTGGGGTAGAGGGGGCGAGTAAGTGAAGAAGGGAGGGGAGAAGCAAGGCTGAGGTTGGGGACGGAAGACACGAGGGGCGGAATGGGATAAAGAAATGAGGGAAGTTTAGAGGAAGAGTTAACAATGAAGAAATGCCTTTCGGGACGCCAATGAAAGGGTTATGGATTGATTGAAGAGTTTGAGATAATATGGGAGCAATGAATAGGTTATGTTGAAAGTAAAGCACACGCAATAGAAGGAAGTGAAAAATTAATAAGGAAGGCGGGTATTATGGGAACAGTATTAGTCTTACACGTACAGAAAAATTATAGATAAAAGCACAAAAAAGTAGAAATACGTGGAATACATCGGTTGAAGGATTTTTTACCGTTATTCCTCTATGCATTTTCTAGGTATTAGGTAGAAGGTATTTATCATGGATTGATTAAACTGTATTTGTGCACATTAAAATTGCATAATGATTTAATATCGCTAAAATTATTACGCTTAAACATAAAAATATTTTTTACCCTGCCTTATGTGACGATCTATATGTAAATACAGCGTATTATTATTCCATGGCCTATTTTTAATTCCAATTTAATGGCAAAATAAGGAACTAATAATGTAGTACAGTGAAAAAAGAGTTAATATTAGATATAATGAGATAGTTTAAGATTATGTAGGGTAATGTTTGGTACCAGTGAACATGTCACAGATCTATTTACTGCTATAATTTATTTGAGGAGCATATGTTCTGGAAAACATTTAAATAATCGAATTTTTTGATGATCTATCCACCAAAGCCTCGCATTTAAAAATATCCCCTCAAAATTACCTATTTTGGAAAGATTACTGATATTTTCAAAAAAGCTTCAAAGAGTTTACGCATATTTAAACGGGAGCTATCGCAAAGGGTAATACAGTGCGTCAAGTATTGTATAGTAACCAAAAGAAAGAGAATGTTTGCGTGGATATGCTGGGAGGAAGGGAATAACATTCAGATTGAGATCTAAAATAAAAGATTATATTGTGGAATGGGGTTAAAAAGAAAGTGAATTACGAAAATTAAACGATAAATAGATGGCGGGGAGAACTTTTGGCATGGATATAGATGAGGGCAGAGAGCGGTGGAGGCGGGGATGGTGAGGGAGGGTGTGTGGCACCTCAGCACTTTGAGGATGAAAGAGGTTTGGCGGAGGGCTGCCGGAAAAAACCCTGTTTTCGATACGGACACCAATGGGTGCGGTCATATTCATTGACATGATGGGCCGTCTTTACGGCGAAAGTGCAGTTTCCTCCGCCACCATTCCCTCCCCATTTTCCATTGCCTTCCTTCCATTTCGGTACTCTTCCCCATCCTATCTTCAGAGGTGGCCCCAAAGGGAATAGCATATTTGTAACCCTCCATTTCCGTAAGCGTGCGTGAGCTTCCTCGAAAGATGCAGATTAAACAGCAACAAAGGAGATGGTGGAAAGAGGAGGATGAGAACACAAAATTAGCTAGGGGGTGGAAATAAACATAGGGGTGGAGTAATTGTGCACCTAACGATTTCCCATATTATTCCGATAGCGATGGTTAAATATGCTTCTTTTATTTTCCACTGTTGTGAAAACTGTCGAGGAATATAAATATTAAAGTTTAAGTTGCCAAGGAAGTAGGTGAAGTGGAACACAGCCGGAAAGATCTAAGGAGGGAATGGAGGGAGGCAGGATGAGAAAGAAAGCGAGAGAAGGGAACGGCAGTGGGGAACTCACATATCGGGTATTTTTCAAAGGCGTGCGATAGTTATCTCGAGCGAAATGGAAAAAGCGTAATGCTGTTGGAGGTGAGATTATATATTTGATCGTTGAAGGGATTGCTTTTTCTACCACTTACGGGCGTGGAAACATTGTGAGACAACTTTCAAAGAAGGGTGCTGCTTGAATATCTGAAATAAATAAACATAAAATAAAGAGAATGGATACTATTTTGAGGGAACTTATGGGTTATGCATTGCTTATATAACATCATGTTCATAAAAATTTTTAAATTCCATCAAGTTTTTACAATTATATAATATTGAATTTCAAAAAAAAGATATGGTGAATGCTGTTTGAAATCAATTGCTTCGCTAATTTTAACCTAAATATCGGGAAAGGAGTGTGCAGGATACTCAAAAGAAAATAAGCATGAATTTTGGTCAGCTAAACACTCTTCCATAGATATCGATCAATCTAATATTTTCCGTAAATAGGGACAAATTTTTCCAAATTTAATATAAAAATAATAGCGTAAGTAATATAATAAATTAATGCTTGCATGTTTCCCATATAATATCTTTAGATAGAAACCCCTTTGTATAAAAGACATGATTAAGAAGTTTATCTAAATAGTAGTGCTTACTAAAAATTCAACTTTACCAAAGTTTCTCACATATCGAAAATTGTCTTTTTATATTAAGTAACTCATTAAAGTTATTTAATCCACCAATACGATGAATTATACCAACAATTTAATTGGTCAGCACGCACAGGGAAAATGCAGAGTTCCGATAAGGTGACCAAAGTCTGTTAGATGGGACAACTTTATCTAAGTAAAGACAAACTTGCTTTCTATTTTTTTCAAAAAGCGTTCACGGACGGGGGTTTGGATCTTACGAATCTCTGAAAAGGATCATTGCACAACCCTTTTTTTCGATTTTCGACCCGTGAGAAGGGAAAGTATTGGGGAAAATGGGCGATAAAGGTAGAACAGGGAAAAAGAGAAGGAAAAAAGAAAGAAGCGGGAAGAGGAACTGGGAGAGACGGAAGGGGAGGTGGAGAGAAGTAGACGATTACGCCGCGCGCTCATGCGTACGTCCCAGCCAGCCACCCGGGCGAATTCCTCCTCCTGCTCCAACCCCCTTACCATCCCGACCCTCCCTGATCCTCCCGCCCCAACAAATCCTCCCACTCCGATCCCTTATACAAGCCCTTTTTTCTCTGGTCTCTCTCTTTTTCTCCCTCTTTCTCCTCGTGAAGCCGTTCCCTCCTACCCCCACCAAACCCTCCACCCCAGCCTCCCGATCCCTCGCCAACCCCCACTCTCTCTATCCCGAAAGGCCCTTAAATTACGATGCGTGCTCCCAGCACTTCGCGAATTCTCTCCTGATTTATTGCGCCCGTTCCGGCCCTCCTCCTGCCGACCCCACTCCACGCCCCCCCCCCCCCCCCGCAGAGCACCCTTGCACACAAACTCCATCTCTTCTCTCTCTCTCACACATACACACACAAACGCACACAAAGGGCTCCGAACTCCTCGTCCAGGCCCCGCCCACAAATACGCCACCCACCCATCCACTCCCTACGTAACTCGCGCACCCTCCACCCCACTAAAGCACCCCCTCTCCGATTGCTTGCAGCCCTTCCGCTCCACCCCTTTGTCCCATCAGCGCTACGTGCAAGCGCAAAAGCATTGCGCGATTTTTTTTCAGAATTATGATTTCGCGAATGAGCGCACATGGATTTTTCACATAAGAGATTGGCGATAATAGAAATATTGATATTATCATCAAAGGTGATACGATAAATACAATTTAATGTTAATTAACCCATTTATGAACTTTCAAAAAAAATAAATGTAACTTTTTCTCAATAAATAAGTACCCTATGCAGCTATTCAACGGAAACGTGTGGTCAGTGAACTACTGAATAGTAAAATCTCTAAAATCTTGTTAAATATGGCAGGTTACAATTTGTTATGTCATAATGAAATTTAATAGCTTAAAACCATAGTTTTGACGGTTAACGTTATCATCACCTGATGCTGACGTTAATCGTCGAAACTATGGTCGCAAGTTATTAAATTTCTTTTTGGGATAACAAAGTGTAGCTTGTTCAACCAACATGTCCAGCAAATTTCATAAAGTATCACCAGAAACCACCAACAAATTTCTAACTTCGTTTTGGTTAGTGATTAAATACCTCAATACTCACGAGAAGTGGGCACGGCTAGATTATTTTTATATTAACCGTTTGCTTATGTATTGACATACCAACGCAGAGAAAATTCTAAATTTTTATGAAAAGTTGAAATATGCAGTCCCGGGATTTAATTTTTTTGCACACCTTTTCCGTTTTGCTATGGTACGACGGAGAGTTAAATTCCATGGAACTCCAAAATTTATTTGTTCGCCTTCCATTAATTACCTACCTTTTTCCTTGGTTTTTTTTCGCTGATCTAGCAGTGCACGTTACGCATTTCTCCCTGCATCCGCACATCTCGCTCTGCGACTCCTATTGTAGGAAGACCACTTTGGTATAAAATGCGCATCATCATGCCGCCGAAGAATTTCTATCTCTGTATTCTTTCCTCACTCCGCCTCCCATTCTCAGGAACTCAGTATCTACCGCCTGTCTCAGTATCTCCAAACAGCTCCCTTTCGCCCGAATTCACGTCCCGAACCACTCCCACACAACAAAATGGCCTCCCAATACCCCCTTCCCCCAACGCCACCCATTGCTTTCCCCAGCGTCCCTCCACCCTCAGCATCCAATCCACGTTCTTTTGCCTCATCCCCTCGCTTCCCGCAATATTCACTATTTTCCCTTCCCTACCTGCCCTGATCCACTCTACTCATTCATGCGGCATTTTCCCTCCGGTTTCGTCTCATCTCGCTATCCCGCCTCCTTTCTAACTCTAACCGCGGATCAACACCGAAATCCCAATTCACAGAATAATCGACACTGCTTTCCTCCGTAAAGAAATATTTTGAAAAACTGTCACCGATATTCAGTCTACTTCTGGACATTAGCTCTTACTATATATATATATATATATATATATATATATATATATATATATATATATATATATATATATATATTAGATAGAAAGTGACCGCGGTAGTAATAACTTCATGTTAAAGTTTCGGCACCCGGAAAACAAAATTGAAACTGAAAAACTAGTGTATAAAAACATTTTCATTACATGCGTTTCATTCTTACTCGTTCATAATCTACTACATAAAACTTTTTCCCCTCGTATTTTATTTATTTTAGTTTCCCCTTCTCAAAGGGGACCACAATTCCCATTTTATCCGTGTCTCTGTTCCCATGGAGACCTTTCCCTCTACTACCCGTTGTTAGTAATGCTCGCTCGCACCCCCGCCGCGCCGTCCGCATCCCTGGGATAATCCAATTACCCTTTTTCGCATTCTCGCCGGTCTTTCCGCGGTCGTCTATTCCGCGTTTTTACTTCATTTCCACTCTCGCAGGTCTCGCCGATGGCTTATTCCACCCTTCAGCACATTCTCCTTATGTCTCCCTCCCCATTTACCCCCATCCTGCCTCCATGCGTGCCCACATTCCTTCTTTGAGTATCCTTGCCTCCCACGAATTTCTCCCACGTCGCCTTCCCTTTCCACTTCACTTTTACTTTTGCCATTCTCTCGTGCGCTCCCCATCCCACTAAAATGACACGTTTTCGCTTTCTCCAAATATTATCACAGTTGTGCATAATATGTTTTAATAAAAGTTCCAATATTTTTGACAATCACGGTGTGCGTATGAATCCTAGGAACTTGGTGCCTTCACCGTCCTACTTCCACCAAGGTACCAGACGTCCCCTCCCTTAGTCAACCTCCTCCCGTCATCCTTTCTATAGCACTCTCTAATTTAAAACTGGAGATCCTATTCGACCGCACGAACGATCGCTCCTGCAACGCCCATTCAACCCTTCCTGCCAACCGCTCGGCTCCCTTCTGAACCTCCCTACCATGTCTCTGCCAAGCACTCCCCTCTCCTCTGCCACCCTCCAGCTTCCCCCCAAGAATGGCTTCCAAAACCCCTCCCCCATCACCCGCCCGAAATATTCCATTATTATTATTATTTTTTCACCCAAACCCTCTCACCCCTTATCCCTCTCTCTCTCGCCTCATTTCGCATTTGGGACACCTGCTACCCTCTCGGCGTCTCCCTCCTATTCTTACCCGACGGTGAAGGGTTTTCCTTTTGCGAGGAGGGCGGGGATAAAGCAGGGAATAGAAGGGACTCGTTCGGGGAGGAGGGTTCGCAAAGGGATGTAGCTAGGGTGTAGCTGGGGGAGTGGGAAGGGACAGAAATACTACAGGATAGGGAGGGGAGTGACGAGACTGGAGGAGCGGAGCAAATGGTTTTGAGGGAGTTGGGGACAGGGAAGGCGGCGGCAGGTGGGGAGGAGGCCCTTGCATTTTGAAGGGGCTGGGCGGGGGGATTGTTGGTGTGTACCTCCCGACACGTGAGGAAGTAGAGGGGAGTGGAGGGATTGCGATGATGCAGAGGCGAATGCCACCGCCCTGCATACAGATGGATACTCTTTCCGTGCTCATGTTCTCTTCCTCTCCTCTTTGCTCTTTATTTCATTTGAAGGGGCACAGCACTGCCCTCCCTCAGGAACACCTCCATCTCTCTCCACCTCCGGTCCTCCCCCTCGCACCCTTCCTCGATTCCTTTTTCCCCAATTGCTTCGATGAACTCGATGACTAGAATGTGACCAAAATACCGACGACTGAATATGAGCGTTTCTCTTGCCATTTTCCAGTTGGTATCAGTGCTTTAGTAAATACGCAGTGGGAAGATTTTCCACAGCCATTTTCATGAAAAGCGTTAGTGAACCAAGCTGTCAGCGCAGAGTGTAGGTGTTTCTTGGGTTCGGAGGTCGGTTTGCTATGGAAAATGATTTTATGCCTGAAGTCCTATATTTTAGTTTTATAGCAAAGATATTCTCCGTTTATCGGAGTAAAGAAACGTTCGGATGAGACATTCATCAGAAACAGAATTAATGTCAGGGTTATTCCATTATAAAGAGTCAAAGTAGGTGAAAATCCGGCAGTAATCTCATTGCCATGACACCACCATAGTTATTAATTTTGTGATTCAACATGGTTCCTCATTTTTCGTTACCTAATTTTAATTGCTCTAATTTCTACGTTTTTGTAAATTCGTTTAACTTTCTGGAAATACTTCACAAGAATATCTTTGGAAATGCGCTTTCATGCCTATAAAATATTCCAATTGTAAAAAGATAATGCAGGTAAAATGATGTGGAAAATCAATTAGATAATTTTTTTCAATGGAATCAGCTAAACTTGGATGAAAATGGTCGGGTCTTTCATCGGAAAAAACTTCTGGAATATAATTCATACCTACTTCTACGCCAAGTCAATGGCATCCAATAGGCACTTCAAAGCATATTGATCGTCGGATATTCTCCGATCTTCTCAAAGACGAAAAACACGGCTCGCACGGATAAATTTTCCATTCAATAGATCCTGTTATTTACGGCCGATAGGAAGCACTAACTCGAGGTGACGCGCGGGTTTAGCCCTCGCCCTTCCCCAGACTCTCGCGACAACCGTCGCTGAACCCACCCCTCGTCTCTCCTGGGCACCATGTGCCTGCTTTTCCTCACCCTCTTCAACTTCCTCCACGGCTCCCGCCTTCCCTGCCCTCCTCCCTCCATCCAAGTCTTCACACCGCCCCCTTATTC
This sequence comes from Hetaerina americana, assembly GCF_022747635.1. Taxonomy (NCBI): domain Eukaryota; kingdom Metazoa; phylum Arthropoda; class Insecta; order Odonata; family Calopterygidae; genus Hetaerina; species Hetaerina americana. The sequence goes on along the minus strand of NW_027286874.1, from coordinate 98,448,268 downwards.
CACACGGACAGCTTCCCTCGCGCGTATCTGCAACCCACCCACACATAAGTGTGATATCTTCCACCCCTTGCCATTTTGCCCACCCACGCAAGCCCTCCAGCCCCCCCAACACCACTCCCCCGAAATCTCCCCATCCCCTTCCCGCCCGTCCTTTGCTCTCCCTCCTCCCCTCCTCCATGGCCCATCCCATTCTCGCAACGCCCCTCACGATGGCGCAGGTAATTATGGGACTACGACGCTCCCGTAAAACTACGGAGGCAATCTTTCTGCTCCTCCGTCCCCTCGCCTGAGCCCTTTTCTCCTTTCCTACCCTCTGGAACTATTCTTATATTGCCACACATGGCGCCGTGTCACGGTGAGTTCGTGACGGTGGTGGAGAACAATTTGAAGTTCCTTAAGAGGTCTTGAGAACAATTCTATCTGTGTAGAGGAAGGCTGAGAGAAAGTTTCCCAAAGAGGCTGTATAAAGAGCGGTTATGCAGTGCTGAGCTGTAGCGGAACGGATGTACTCATTCTTGCGCAATTCGTGAGAACATACTTTCAAGATGGTAAGGAGGATGGTCACTAAATGGTATGCCCTGTTACTCCACGTCAAGATAATTGGTAGATATATGTGTGCTTGTTATGGATTAACTTCAGGATTCATATTTTTGCCTCTCCAAACATTAATTATTTGCTACACGGCACACCCGAAAGAAGTACTAGACCTAATATTATAGCTTATAACCTCCAGCTCATAAAAACTAAATTATTTCTTTTGAAGTTTTCTCATTTTTTCATTTTCACGCAGACTACTTCTCATATTCAGTATTACAAATAGCTTCAAAATAGTTTAAAAACAATTTCAGTCAGAACTTCCTAAACTTGCTTCAAAATATTTTCTCAGATGAAATATTTTTACTAATTTGCTTCAACTTCGATCACGTTTTAGGTCTTCCTCTTTTAGATTTTTTACGATAGATGTTAACGCAAAGAAGTCACAATTATCTTCAATGAGCTATACTTTTGCAATTTAAATCATAATCTAATTCAAGGTGAGACATAAAATGTTCTTTTGTTGAGTTAACCAGGCAAATAAGTTTTACGGAGTAAATTGTTTATTTTACAACGGCGCTACAGTCAAAATTGGCCATAATTTTTGAGTTCTATAAATCTCCGGGAGTAGCCTGACAAAAACCTGCTGCACAGGTGATGGCTGTAATTTGATGGGAGTGAGAAGTGAAATAATTAGGACATGGTTTTCTACAGTGTGGCTCAGAATTGTGGATTTTTACGTTTAAGATCATCTAGAGAAAGGAAAGGCTTGAAAGCGATTCTCAAGAATGCCGAGGAGTTCTTAAACTTAAACCCTTGCGTGAGCGAGAAACGCCTTGGGATCACGCGGAGTAATAATTTTGGTAAATGTGGGAATAGAGACTACTTCAATATTTTTTTTGCTTGGTTTTGAATCAAAGAATCTAACATTCCATTATACCTCATATTCCTTGATTAAATAAAATTGGTGACTTGCTTCATGAAAAGGGTCACGTAAGATACCCATGGAATATAAATAAACCGAGGTAACTTGTCCTTCACATAGTTCTGAATAATACATCACATTAAATAGGTACTTTCTTAAATGTAGTTAAAAATTGATGCTAATCGAATGGATCTACTCACTATAAAACAAAAAAGAACCCAATGGTTAACCTATTGCACTTGAGTGAATGCAATACATTTAATTGAATTATAAAGGATATAATGCCATTTCTAAGTGGTGCTTTAACTTTAGAATTGAAAAACTATCTTTCACTTATGCGACTAATTTTTGCGTACACCTTCAATTATTGAAACCATAAATTTTTCTTTGAAATTTTCCCTCAGCACTTTGACAGAAGTGTTTTTTAAAAATATTTTATGCTATTTTTACAGTGCGAACACAAGATATGCTTCATGTTTGCGTAACTTTAATTTTGAATGCCTGAAATTTACAAAAGCTACAAAAAATCTGAAACTGAATTATAATTCATTCTAACTACACTTAAGAAAGTAATATAATTCGTGATCCTTATATTTAACATCGTTTTTATTTGGGCGTACGAGTGAAACAATATGGCTCTGGCTTATAGTGATTCCACAATTTATTAAAAAAATGATAAGTACAGATAAATTAAAGATAAGATTAAAGATAAGTAAGTCAAGTTAATGAGGCAAAAATATATAATTTAGCAGCTATTTACTCGGAAGTCCCTACTGCACATCATAGCTGAGAAATACAGGGTACCATATTTTTGCAAGTTTAATTTCATATGTCATAGAATAACCTCTATATTATCTCTCAGGAAGAAAACAAATAATTGAAATAAATAATCAATCCAACATGCCCTATCTTGAAATAGATAATCACTTGGTATTCATGGCTGTTTGCACGCCTTACATTCTGCCCAAAATAATTACTTAACTTTCTCTAAATTGTGCTGCTTATGAACTCATGCCCACACTTTCCTCTCTACCTGTTAGCTGCAAAGCTAAAGTTAGAAGTTACTTGCAACTTGGTGAGGGCAACTAGAAATTGTAGACGGAACGCGAGCGAGCTCTCGGTGGTTTGAGCTTTGGAATGGTAAATGGCGGAAGGAATGGTGTGGGTGCCCACGGCGTGTTGCCAGAAGAGGGTTTGTGTCTTACCTAAGAGGAATGAGGTGGATTGAGGCTTACATGTTCTTTGCAAGCGGAATGACGCGGCAGTGTCGAGGTTGGAGTGGAAGGCCTGATGCTGGGAAAGAAGGTGAGGTGCTCGAAGAGTAAGCAAGACGGAGGTCTGAAATTGTGAGCGACCGAGTTTGCATTCCTACCAGAAGAGGAAGAGAGCAGTGCAGATGATAGTTCCCCGCCGAGTAATAGGTAGTTAACTTGACTGTGGCTGGGGTGGAACTTCAAAGGGTGTACATCTACGGTGCGCTATCGAGAGTTGAAAATGTTACTCCAAAGTAAATTGGGATATTCAACGTGAGATACCAACAAATTTACCTCCTCATATGCTTCAGAAAAGTATGCTTAAATCTGTATGAATATTGGACTTTAACTGCAATATGTGTTGAGGACATCTTCCATTAAACTTACCATCTTAGTATGCGGATATCTATAAAAGAGTATTTACTGCACGTGAATATCGTTGTATTTTAACCATCCGAATGCCATTAGTTTCCCATAGAAACGTAACTTTCAAAATCTGAAATTGTATCCATATTTATAATGAATGCTCCCAAATAATAAGGCAAAACGTTATACTGAGGACAATTATCATACTAGTAATTAAAAATCACTCAAAATAGCTTGAAATTAGAGAACTATGAGAGAAAAAAATCAAAAATCTATTAAAGAGCTATCCACTTAAAACTATACATTCCTGGAGAGTTAGGAGATATTTTACCGAAAAATTGGATGCAATAGTTTTTTTGAATATCCGTATTATTCAGAATTTTGGTTCGTAGGATACCGCATCAAATTCGTTAGCGGTTGTAATGGTCATAGCGCCTTTCCTGAACGGTCTCCTTCATTTCTCCCTTTATGGGTTTATGATTTATTTTAAGGGGGCTTTATGGATGAGAAACTCACTTAAATCGCCATTTAGCTTCCCTTTTTTCACTTTTCGCCATTTGTTTTTCCTTCTTCAAAAGGAGTAATAAAAGCTACACATCAAGACCCTCGTGAAAAGTTAACGAGTCTTCAAACCAATAACTCGGTCGCATTATGCCTTAGAGGCCGCCTTTTATTGGACAATAAAGTCGAATGTCCGCGGTAAAAGTTACCAAGAGGTCTTGTTATGAGGTTACAGCCTATCAAGTTTAAGTGATTTAAACTTGCTGGCGTGTGAATGTTCAATTGCCACTTAAAGAGATACGGACTTGCAGATATTGAGTTTATTGCGTGATTCGTAGCGTGAATGAAAACACTGATTTCTCTCACAAACCTGTCATTATTTCAATTTTTGTTCTTCTGTTATGTGATATACGATTCCCTCTACAATTTATTTGAATTTCTACACATGCTAAGCAGTAAATGTTTTATCTTTAATGCTGAATGAAGCGTTTGTTGTAATGCCAGGAAAATTATTTGGGTTTAATTTGTGCCGATTCCTCCGAAATATCTTGAATCAACTTAAATATAATGTTATATATGTGATATGACGTATTATTGTTCAATGCAAAGATGTCGTTGAGCACCTCAATCTGTTAAAGAAAGAGGTATCATGATTACAAATGGAGAGAAACTATCGCATCAACGATTTCAGGAAATACTCCCTTACCTTCCATACCATTAAAGCTGCCAAAAACTTATTTTCATCACTTAAGCCTCGTTGTGCTCCTGGGAAATCTCCGAGTCGAAGAGGAATCTAGATTACCTTTGGTGAATCGAAATATCTCTAAAAAAGAATTTTAAGTGATTGATTGGTTGGAAGAGGCTAAAACGAGAGGAGTCAGCGGAAAAAGGTGCCGGTTGGTAGAGAAAATATAATATTCTGCCACATTTCCAAGACACTGTTGAAAGACGAGGTTTACCGGTTCTCTCTCTGTGGGAAGATGAAGGCGGTAGCGCTCAAGGGGCCGGCTACAGGCACACCTTTGAGACCAATAACGAAGGAACGTGCTACTCGAACAGCTCCGAACTTCCCTGTCGCCGCCCGTCCTGCCGATGCTGTTTTCGCCTTCCTCCTTTCTCCTCTCCCCCTTTTGCTCTCTCTTCAAACCCCGTGCTTCCCCTCGTTCCTCCGCCGGCTCCTCGGTACGCCGACCTCGCTGGGATCGCGTTTTCATGGCGGAAGGTACTCTTACCCCGCCAAATGATCCTCATTGGCGCATGAAAAAAAATCACTACCGCGGGTCTGAGCATTATCGGAGGTGGTCTAATTTTCCATAAAGCGCAGTTTAGTGCCTGCGCCAATTCCGCTTTATCGCAAAAAGTATGAGCTGCCTTCAATCTGTGGTGAATTGTATCAAAGATGCTCGAAAAATTGTTAGGAACATATGCACTAATAAATATAGCGTGTTCCAAAACTAATAATCCATTTCCTTACAGGTTCATTCATTACTGTAATTGAGGAAATGGTTTGCATTACTTATTTCAAATCAGGGGTCTTTCTCCATTCCTTTGGATCATTTATATTAATGTGTAACCATGATATTTATTTGAATAATTTATAGGATTTAAATTGGCATTTTTCTTTGCACTAAAATATGAGATTACATCAAGTCCTATTTTCTGTTAAAACATGAGCGCTATATATATATATATATATATATATATATATATATATATATATATATATATATATATATATATATATATATATATATATATATATATATATCGTTTGCAAAGACTTGTATTCCAATTCTTTAAGCGAAAGAACTTGTACAAACAGCGGATTAAAAAATCGTGAATTACATTTCATCACTACTTGATTTCCATTGAATTGCAGTATTTAAAAGACAGATCTATTTTACATAAGTGCCTTTAGCATTTCAATAGTATCATGTCTATTATAATGTCAATAGCATCAACAGGATTGAAATAAGTCCGAAACACTCGGGGAAAATGTAATTGAAACATCCAAATTCGACCAAGCCATCCAAATTAAACACGACAGTAAACTGTGACAGATATCGAGCATCACGCACTCCCTTACTTCGTTCCAGCTCTGCATATCCTCTTCCCTTATTAAAATTTTCGACACAAACGACCCAAATTTCCATCTCTAGTGTCCACCAACGCGATGGTTTTTCCCTCTCTTTCTATCAATTGGGCCCCATTCGTAACATGGCCCTCCCGCCTTTATTGCAGAGTAGAAATATGCCGCAATTTTCGACAGCGAATTTCGTCAAGCGGCAGTGGGTGGCGTAGTTTCAGTGGGGGAGAAAACGACCAGGCACCCGCAGAGTTTTATGGAACAAAAGCTATGCGCGGTACATTTTTCCCACTTTTTTTTATTTTTCCCCTTATGAAATCGCCTGTATGTCATATGGGCCAGCGAGAGCGTTGCGCTCTTGGCGGCTGAGGAGGGAAAGGACGGGTGGGTGGGCGCGTTGCAATACAGTAAAAGGCGAGAGGGGATTGGGGAGAAGTGAAAAAGAAACGAGATATGTAAAGAGAGAGAGAGAAAGGGTTGAGGGGTCAGCTCGCGCGGGGAGGTTTTTAAAGGAAATAACGTAGGAGGGGTGCAGGGGCGGATAAGGGAGGAGGAGGTTCTGCAGCGGGAATATTCCCTGTCGAAAATTCGAGGCGTGTTTCAGCGAAATTGACGGGAGAGACCCCGAGGGGTGATTCAGTCTCTCTTTCTCTCTCTCTCTCTGCCAATTTCCATAGTAGACCACTGTACACGATTTCTCTTTTTCTACCTCTCTCTCTCCCTCTTCTCTCTCCTTCTCAACACTCTTATCTTCCGCCCTTTATCTCTCTTCCATTTCCACGTTTTCTCTTCCTCCTCCCGAACCTTCCCCATTCCTTTGATTCCATATTTCCTCTTACCGTCATCGGCTCCGCCGCCACCCTTGCCGTTCCACAGCTCTCAAACGATCTCTTCTCAGAGCCATTCCCAAACCCTTTTGCGCCATAGGTATTTATCGGCTCAAGGGTGAAGACGATTTGGGGAAAAAAAGGACGTAAGATTCGGGAGGAATAGTATTTTTCCGTATTTCTTCCATCCTCTACCCTCTTGACTCATGCTGGTTGTGCCTCTAGGTTGTTAATAACTATTTTGGACTGGTCTAGATGTGTGTGTTATCCCCCAAATACCCACTCTTTTTCGTTCTAGTATAGCATTTAGCCGTCAATTTTGGAACGCGTCGCTCGTTTTCCACCGCAGTGCACAGATTTTAAAGATTCGATTTCGAGCTTGTTCGGGAGGGATTTGGACAATTTAGGGATTGCTCAGAAGAGATTTGGGTAGTTTCTGGACATAATCGAGATCGAAAGCGTGCTGGTGACCGGTTCTCGACATGGCTGGGTGATTTAGCGGGGCGATGTGCAAATAGAGGGAGAAATGTGGGTACTGCTTCGGCCTTCTCGTTGTCGCCGGGCTTAGGGAGGTAAAGGAAGTGGTGGGACAAAGTGGGCCATTTATTTCGAGTGGGATTAGCCGATGGAGGCGAAGGGTAGAGGTTTTTTGGGAGGGTAGGAAAAGCGGCAAATGCGGGCGTTTTTGCGACAGGATAAAATGGGGGAAGGAAGTCGAGCCCAGTTACGAAGGTTATCTGCAGGTTGTAACACGGGGGCGGGGATGCTTGCCGGATACGTTTGAAAGATGGGGTCTGGGGGCGGTCGAGACTACAGTCCGCGAGAATATAAGGCTGAGGGTTGCCATGGCACGGTTGTTGAAGCGAATACACCCTCATTCTCCCTTCAGTCCTACCTTCTCCCACCTCCTCCTTATCTCACGCTCACAAGGTAAGATTTTTCCCACCAACCGTTTATCTCGTGTCTCTGACGCCACCCTTTTCTTCTCCCTTGAACGCAGCCCCTCACCTTCTCCCGCAAACCAAAATCCTATATCACAACTTCCTATTAACAATTAATCCCTACCCATCCCACCGTTCCGGCCAAGAAACCGTTACGATGCTCATCCATTTACGGTGTCGGCGAAGCACCTTTCGGATCGCGATTATGGGCGCTGGGTATATGCTCTCAAATGCCCATTCTAATCCCTCCGTTTCCCCCGCAAGGATACGTAGGGTATCTTATTAACATAACCATTTCAATACCGAAAAAATTCGTACATGCATGGATAACCTAACCGGTCGAAGGCAGCGCCATAAACCTATCGACTGCCCATCTACTTCAATGTTATCTTCATCGCCTAACGCAGGAAAGACCTTACTAGCATCTCCACACGGAGAATTACCACTCTCCCTCCTCTTCTTTGCGGATGAGGATGAGTTGCTAAAACCTCCCCCTTTTACCGAGCGCCCGTGCTAAAGGATCCAGGGGCACCTCCTTTCCTTACATATTCCCAGTGCTCCACCCCTCGAAAACTACTCCCTCAGACTTTCCATAATGGCCTCTTCCTCGCCAACTCGGACATCCCCTGTTCCTAATCCTTCTGTCGCTATCTCTCTCTCTCTCCCTTCTACCCGCTCCGCCCACTCCCCAAACGACCCAAAACTCCCCAACGCCCTAGCCAATTACCGTTTCGGTATGCAAAGCGAGGACCATCCGCCGCCCCTGTCCTTTCGCTCTTCCTCTCCCGCCCTTCCCGAGAAACCTTTCCCTTCCACCCCACCAACGTCCGCTCGGTTAAACCCCAATGTCCATACCATCCCGCCCTCCGTCCTATCCCTATTCAACCCTCTCATGCTCACCTCCCCTCCCCCACCCTCCCTACGCGATCCCCTTCACCAAGTCGTTCCGCACCCCAGAACCCCTTTTGCGCACGGGGGCTATGTGCTGTAAAGGGCTCCGCTAGGATGGCGTTCACACGGCTGGATCGCCGTGGACCACATGCGGGAGTAGGGGCCGCGAATGCCATGAGATGGCCCTCTCTGCCATGACCAGGGCCCGTAAAGTAAGATCGTTATGGCCACGCCTAACTCCCACCCCGACCACCTCATCTCTTCCTCTCTCTTCTTCTCTTCCTCTCTCCCTCCCGCCCTTGACCCCCGCATTTGCAATGTCCCTATCTTCAAATCGTCCTCCGACTCTCTCTCCCTACTCTTATCCTCATCTATTTTTCGCCTCGCCATATCCCACATCCGCCACCCTTATTTATATTTTCTTTCTTCCGTGCCCATGAGCCCGTTCTTATAACCAATATCGCCTTCATCTTCTTCCGCCTCCTTCTCTCCATCTCCTCAGTGGGTATTCCCTTTGCTTTCATCGTATGCCCTTAAGGTGAGTCCGAAAAACTCTTCGGCGGTCCTTATTTTTTTTGCCGGCATGCTATTTTGAAAGTGACAACATTTTCTCAGTATTCATTTTTACATGAACAACGGTTATATCCAAACATTCACAAGCTTATATCTACCATAGTGATGAGTGAAGCCTTCATAAACTCTTTCTCATTGTGCAGTTCTGTCAATGGAATATATTTACGAATGTATGATTGAACGTTGTTTTTAAAGCAATGGAAATATATTAGGTAAAAACAAAAAAAACTGGAATCTCGAAATAACTGAAAGGATATCGACTCATTTCCTATTTTATCAAATGGTCTTCTTTTCTCCTCGGTGATACAACCCATTTTGGTCTTTGGCCGCCATTATATTGTAATGAAATGATTGTTAATTGTGTTCAACTGGAACTTAATGGGTTTTCCAGACGTAGCTAAATATAAGATAACCTACTACCAACTAACTAAACATAAAAGCAATGCACAAAAGACTAATATGTCCCTGAAAAACATATGAAGACCAGTTTGGCAGTCATTTTGTCTCAAATTAATTCGGCGATTATGGCGGTGGTTTATTTATTTCATGACATCGAGTGGGATAGGTTATATAGAAGTTTCGAGTTTATTATTGAATACGTGGTATGGATTTTATTAGCACACTTTGACAAGGCTAAACTGAGTGGCAGCGTAATCATATAAGCGCAAAACTATGGATATGAACTACTGACCATAAACGCATTAAAGCACAATTATTGTACCGTAATGCCGCAATTAATAAATTATGATAAACACCAAGCTTAGAAACTCTTTATACCAAATCGAACTATTTCTCTCAAGGTAACGTCAGCAATATTTTACATATCTAGAATTGATACTCACATCTAGCCCATCGTAAGAGCTCAAACCGAATGGTAAGATGCATCTTTATTTTTGTTCCGAGTCACTGGAAATATTACTCATACCTCCTTGGTCGCATGAGTCGTCTCATTAAATCACGTGGTAGAGGTACACGGATGTGCCAGCCAATCTCCGGTGGAATTCTCGCGCACGCACCTGGATCGTCTGCTGAGTGGGCTAGAGGATGGTGCGGTTGGAGGGATGAGGAAAGAGGTACCTTCGAGCAAAGGAAAGGGGCCTCCCTCCGCCTCTTGTCAGAGGAAATTCGTTTTCTCCTCGGTCGTAGATCACCCAGGCCGTACCGCTGTCATCCCAGTACACCGCCTCCCCAAGCCACATTCCTCCAATCTCAAGAAACCAGTTACGAGAATCCTAGAAATTATTGGGAGCTGGCGTCCAATGGGAAGAAGAAGGCAACGCTGAAGGCTTAATGCTCATCGAGTGGGGATTCTTCGAGCACCAATACAACTGGTGCACAATTTTTATTGAGTCTATAACACCACCGCATTATTTATAAAATCGGTGTAATTGGTATAATACGGTGGATATTTTTCTAATTTTAGAAACGGTTATGCTTGTACCAGTGAAATAATGTAATATTACATTGATAACAATTCCTTGAATTGATTTACTTCCGACTTAGGCCTATTAGTTTTTTATTATTACTAAATTTGCTGATATAATTGTTGAATTCCGTTTCACTGGTATCATTTATTTTTTATTATATTTTTTCCTATTCATTCCAATTACATTATCCATATCTGTGTCGTTAGAAACTTTTTTTCAGAGTATTGCTATCCCTACCCATGAAGTAATATCGGACATTAGATGTTTGTGCTGAGTAATATACAGCGATGCTAGAATGATTTATTGTGGTGTCAAAAGTTGACCTTAATTTGAGTTAATAAGAAATGATTGAATCCGATAGTCCATCGATTATCTGCGCTGTATCACGATAACGCGATATTAATCAAGGTTTCGAAGTAAGCATTAAGATTTCGAACAAATTCTTTATCAATTGGAAGGCATATTATTATGATTACCAAGATTTATGAATTTATTACATAAAATTATATTCTCAGAGCATACGAGCACACATCTCGTATTATTCAATGTGCTACACATAATCCTCTACTGCCGCACTGAACACACATATTTGCTGCAATCAGGAGACTTTAGATTTAGGTTTAACGGGCTTGCCCTATTTCTTCCTCAAAAAGTTTAAAATTGTGATTCATGGACTACATTTATCATCATTTTATCAATTCCTTTTCATCAATTTTCCACGGAAAGCCCTCTTGAGTCGCTATTCTACCAATCTGACTCAGATGATCGTTGACCCTCCCCTTTTAAGTTTCAGCCAATCCCATGCTGCGACTACCGAACCCTCCCAAGGAAAACCTATGCCCGTATCCCCTTGGCTTCCAGATCCATTCTTCAACCTTTTGCCACGGTTAATATCCGTCCGACCGAAATTCTTCTCCCTTTCAAATCTTTCATTTGTGCTCGTTTCTGAAAGTGTAATTGCATGAAGTACCACTCAAACGTATCAAAAATTCATCACACAAAGGGCAATTTGCAGGATATTGTTGGATATTGAACGGAACACTCATATATATATGTATGTATGGCTGTCAAGATGGGACATAATTCTTCGTTTTTTATAGATAAACCTTGTCGTATATTGATTTCATGTATTTTTGTCAAGAATACAAAATATCAGTAACACAATAGTTCTATTTTATAGTCTTATTCGGTTTATTACTATTATGGCGTACTTTTCTATGAAACGACAATGTCACATCTTACCAAAAAGCTATTATCATTATGGATAAAAATGTATACTTAATATAAGATTTCTTAAACTAATTATGTTTCAGTAATATGTTATTTATGTTTTATTCAATAGATTGCTAACAAGTATTGATTGTTTGATGAATGTAGCAATTAAATATGATCCTCTAATTTTGTAAACCATATAATTGTTTATTCTATCATTCAGAATTAACTGTCATTATTAAACAATGCAATCAAAGCCAATATGATCGAAGAATAATTGAGGACTCTTAGCTGTTCATGCATTGAATAGGCGTAAATCCATCGATAATAAATGCTAAATAATATTGCATCTTAATGTTGCATGTCATACTCTGTTGTAGTGGCTTTCTTGAACGATATCGCTTCTTTTGTAACCTGAAATATTCCAACATTGACTCTTGATTATACCTGTATGCTATATGAAGCATCCTTCTCCAATCTGTATTTCAAACTGAAAAAAAAACAGTTGCTGCTTCTCAGTAGTGCAAAAGGCCGTTGGGAGAAGCTACCAGCGGTGACGCACGCACTATGTTCCACGACCAATGTACAGCGAGACCATTTGTGAACCCTAGAAAATTCGGCTTTGAAAAAATACGGGGCGGGCTAGGGTAGAGTGGCAAGACGCTGGAGGACATATGTATGGAGGGGGATGGTTCCGCGGATGGGAAGGCAGGTGAAGGAGTTTGTTCGATGGGAAGAGGAAGGGAGATGGGAATGGTGGTACGAGTATTGTCAATGGTTTTTCCTTGTTACCTTTAATCCTGTTTGTCTTTTCCTGGATCAGAGAAGCGCTGGCATACGGACTGCCACTTCCTTCTTCACACCAAAACCCTTTCAGGGAAAATGCGGGTACGTGGGCAGTTATCATCGCCTCTATCTTTGTTCCCACACAGAAAGGATAGGAAAGCTTCATTCCTCAGAGGCGTCTGTGCTCACGCCCATGCAACACTAGCAGAACAATGCAGAAAAGAGGGCCGATGCACTTCATTGGAGATCGTGAGACTTAAAAATTCGCTGGCTGGTACCATGTTCTCATAACATAACCACTAGTAAACATTTTGAAACCAAGATTTTGTTTCTTAGAGAGAATATTACTCTAATACGATTTATATCACTACAAAGACTCATGCAGGCAAGAATTTTCTTGAGTATCGTCTATGATATTATTTGAACTACTACTTGCTTGAGGTCCGAGGATTTTTTAAATTGTTTTGATGGAATGGCTACTGGATATAATAATGCCTATGAACTCCAGTGTGGCCTAATACTTTCTTAAATTTTATTTTGTGAATTAATCCCATTACAAATTTTTATCATTTCGTTTTTTGCTACCTATTATTATATTTAAGGTACAGTAGTACATTCGGCAGTTTTTCGTGCACGACATTATGTCACAATTGTAAAAACTAGTAAAAGTCCAGAATTTTCATTAGTGTTATACTCCATAAACAATAAGAATCTCACCCAAAAGTCTGAGCGTATTTAAGTAAAAGAATGCAGTCATGGCTCAGCTTAATCACGACGGTGGTGAAATAGCTCCTCTATCTACCAAAAATGACAGCGGTGCCAATTATTACTATAAAAGAACAAGTAGTGTCTACAGAATGAGCTTGATAAAAATACAGTAACATAATATATATCAAAATTAGACATTTTATGCAAAACTTTTCCACTCAGCCTGATTAGAGCCTAATCAACAATATATGATGTAAGAAAACTATTGATTCAAAGATAACCGGAACCAAATTAGGGTTTGATGAGGTATTATAACCCAGACAACCTATGGATTCATCATTCTTGTAAATTAAGCTGTTTTCGTTATATTTTTTTTCTGGTTCAAGCAGAAGGGACGGAAATGGTGAGGCAGTTACGACGCTAGCAGGTTATCATCAAATTCATGTTCTAAATGAAGATTGACTCTTCTGGCCCTTCATCTATTATTCACTGTCAACTTTTATTGAAATAAGCAAAGAATCGCAGGATCAAATTGAAGGTAAAATATTCGTATTTTTTCATTTAATGGAAACAAATTGAAATTATTCTCTACCAAAGGTTGAAATATATTTCATAGTGTCAAACTTAAAATCATTATCCATAGGCTCAATTATATCAAAATCCATTATCTATATTGGCGAAATAATTTTATGAAATCTACAAAGTTGTGATCACATCATGTTTATCGAAAATCTATTTTAACATATAGTAACATAATCCACTTATGCAATTACCGATTAGCAATAGAAATATAACCTCTGAGGAAAGTTAAAATTCTATAACTCGACTGTTTGCGCAGAATAGATAAAATAAATGTACAAAACATTTAAAATAAGTTGAAAAAACTATTGCCCACAGACAATCTGACTAAACTTTTATTTAATTTACGTGCATCACCGTGGCTTTATTACAAGCATATTTGGTGTATTCAAGTCAGCGTTTAACTACCGCATATGAATACAAATAATAATCTTTTAAAGAATTCCTACTAAAATGAATCGGTGCAAAATGTTTGTTGAAACCTCACCGTCTAATGTTCTTTTGAAAGATTTTAGTCGTAATTTTTGTTTAGCAGTTGATCAAAATTACCCATTGCCACTTTTAAAAACAATCATTTGATTTAATCAAATGATTTATATAGTGCACACCCGTTGAAAATATTTGTCGGTATAATTACAATGCTACATACACTTTTCGTTCTTTATGATTCTTACCTAAAGGAAGCTCAGTAAGAAACTTCGTGTCTTTTAAGGTTTATTTCACATGAAACTGGGTAGCGTGGTTAGATTGAAGCAACCAAATGCTAGGGTGTCGCAATTCGAACAAAAAAATACATTTCTCCATCCTCAACTCACAGTGCAGCCATTATTTACTACCCCTTTTCCTTTCATCGGTCGACGGCCGAGTGAATTTTCCTCTTCACTGATTCTAACCGCCTCTTCTTTGGTTACTGCTCTTATATTTTCCTGATTTCCCTCACACCTCTCACATTCTCTGACCAACGGCTTTCACCACTGCTCTCATCAATTTGGACTCTACTGCTCATGCTCATTTCCGTTGCTCTTTGCAAATAACGAGTATTTTCCTTTAGTATCTGATGTTCTCCACAGTAGTAATCGCTAGCCTTATTCTCTTGGACTGACTAATCTCTCCCTGGCTCTTTTCCCCATCGCCCTCACCTTCATTAGTATGTAGCATTTTTCATAGTCTTGAATTGCATACTATCCACTTTCTCCATACTTAGAGCCTTCTACCCGCATGCTTGAGATCGTATTTTACCATTACGAGAAGAATTGGCATTTAACCGGTTTTCTCTCGCTTTACAATACAACCGACGCACTTCTGAGGTTAAGTTCTTCGTGATTGAGTCTACTCATGAATGAATTCCAATTTGAATCTGCTAACGTGAGTTTAAAAAATCTTATTCTCCCTGTTCTCATTTGTTGCTTAAGGTTGTGAAATTATGGATAACTTGGTGATAATTTCACCTTGATTAATAATGTATTTTTTATATTATATTATTTATTAATACAAAGTTATATGCTTATCATTTCCGACTGGTTTTTTTTCAATATCTCCTACAATTGGCTGTATTTTATCATATCCGTCGTTATTACATGAATTCACCATGTCTAATTCGTGATATTTAATATTTTCCGAGTAGACTAGGCTTATGCAAATAAAATTAATAATTACAATAAAACCAATATATACATTATCTAACAATGCCTGTATAAAATGAGTTAACTATGCATGATATGAAAAAATCTCAGAAGAGCATTGATGCAAAAATGTGAAAATGATTGATGAAAAGAGCCTTCTATAAAAAAATCACCATTTCAACTATTTAGAAGTGTTTGTCGAAAAAGCTTCAGTTAAATTAAAACAAGATATCGAGTTACAATGCTTATATTTTAGGCTAAAATTTCGAATATGACATTTAAAGGGACATAAAATGTTAATTTATCAATACAGATTAAATTCTACTTCAGCTTAAGCATTTTCCAATTTTACTATTCAACTGAAAAGAACCTAACGCTAGCTTAATAACAGATAATTATCACATGTGATAATTGAAAAATTTGAAGCGCAATATCTATGCTAAAGAAATCGGTTAATCTGTCAAAAAAATCACGAAATGGACATTGCAACTTCAATATTATGGGGAGCAAAAATTCTATATATTTGAAATGACACCATTGTGTAATCATAGTACTTCCACCGTCTGTTATATAAGTAGCCCTTAACCTTTTTAACTTTAGCTTTAACATTGATCTGGGGAATAAAGTTATTTTTATACCTCTTTTACATATTTTCTTTGGTACTTTTGAAAGTATAATCTTCACTTTCCTCGTAAACTCTCATTCTTTCCTCCCTTCTTTTGCCATGTTCACCTCCTCCTCTATACGAACTTTCTCCTGGACAGGCTGTATCATTACCATGCTGCCTTTTCCTCCTCCAGACGCGGCTCGCTTTCTCTCCATTCTCTTCTTCACCCTCAATTGCCCACGTTCTAACTCAACCCTATTCCTCTCGGCCCCTTTGACCCTCCGTCGGCCAATTAAATTTACCCATTCCCCCTGTCATTCCACAACACCCGACGGCTTTCCACTGCCAGTCAGGCCAGGCACCCCGTCGTTGTACGCTGCAAGAAGTACTACCCTTACACTCCGGCTACCTCCCCGGACCTCATCCATCCCTCCTCCTCTCCTGTCGCTTCGCCCTTTGCCCCTTCCCGTCCCGGCTCATCCGCATCCCATCACTCTCGCCTGTCATCCGCATCCTCACACTCCCTCTCCTATCTCCCGCCCCTCTCACTGAACTCCTTGCACGCCCTCCCTACAGCTCGCAAGAAAAAATTCCCCTTCCCCCCTCTCTTTCTATAGCATCAAACCTTCCCGTCCTCTTGGCGCACTAAACAGAATTCCTAGCGGACGTTGGCTTGAGTCCAGAGGAAATGCGACCACCATGGAGTCAAATGCTCAACCCTCCTAATTAGCCCGGGATCTCTTCCCGAATAATCGTTTTAAATTACGCGTTGCTCCACTAGTAAACGCCCGATTTGGAATACCTCTAATAATGGCAGTGTCACATGTTTAATGATAATATTTTCTAAATGTTCAAAATCACTTGATAGGTCTGGATGCTTGTTCTGACGTCACCATGGAGTGCTCATGGGTTTCTTATTATTAGCAAAAGAAAAGATGTTATATGTTATTCGGTTATTCTGAACATTTCATTTTTTCATAAAAATTAAAAATAGCTTTAACCACTTTAACAATATTTTAAACTCTTGATAGCCATTTATCAGATTTCAATTCTTAATGACTGTTAATTATTGGAGAATAACGCAAGCAAAATTTATAGTCCGAGTTAAGTCTTCGAAAGAGTTAAGTTTTATAAGATATTTTTATGTTATTCATGACGGACTACCTATGGAGAGTAAAAAAAGTCTCTCAAGGACATTTACCCTGACTAGTAATAATCTTGCATTTTTCCTGCCTTCACATGTATGACACATCAAATGAAGCAATACCCAAGGGGTATAATTCATGTCAGTTTCCATGCACTACTATGTTAAACGAGAAACGTTTTCTTTATCTTTTTCACTTCAAGCGTGAGAAATTTGTACACCTATCTCTGTACAAGGCACGTACAACCTCCGTGCGCTTTTTACATTTGAGGTTCGAGTGTTGTACACATCGTTGTTGAACTCTGGTCTAAAAATTGTGGAAAGTAAATTATACCAACTGTTTCCTCTAAAATTTGTGGTAGCTTAAACTTTTAATTTCTCCACAATTATGAATTGCTACGCCCTTGCACTCCACATCCAAGCAGTGGCGTTGCTATATTACGTGAAAAGTTGAAATGAACAACATTGTGGTGAGGTGATACAGAGACCATGTATTCGGAGAACCATCGGACCCACCATTTCCCCTCCTCCTTCCGTCGTGCAACGCTACTGAATGCGCCTCGACAAAGCACTTCAAATTCAGAGTAGTGACCCACCGTGTCAGGGAGTTCCCATTACAAGGCTAGTGCATTACCGCTGAGTGTGGTGCCCGGGGACTCGGCAAGGGTAGGTACGTAGGGCAGACCAGTGAGGCACACAGATAAATGGCATTCGGGGGAATTGACGTTGTCCTCCGTCTGCATTCCCACCTCCCCCCTCCTCTGTACCCTCTCCCCTTCGCACCTCCCTTGCCAGCCCCCTGGGGATCGTCGGCCTTCCCCACCGATTCCGCACCCCCCCTACTACTCCATCCAGTGACACCCCCACACCCCTCTTGCCCCGTTCCTCCTCCCACTAATTTCCTCCCCAACTTGCCTCTCATCCAATGGAATTGGTATTTCCATGGATGGGCTTCTGCGGTGGGGAGGAATGAGATGAGCATTCTCTTCCATCTCTCTCTTCCTCGGCCATTTTTCTTTTTCCCTTCCGACTGTGCTCCTGCCATATCTCCGCTTGCCTCTCCCCTTTTCCGCCCCCAGTCGTTCCGCTCCTCCCCAGTTCATGTCGCCGGACAAGACAGTCGGGATGGAGGTTGCAAGACGGATAGCCTCTGGTCATTAGTGTGGGACGGAAGGGTGTTCTGCCCTCCCATGCGGGCGCAGGGGGAGATGCGGGTTCGGAAAATCGCCGGTTGGGGGAGAGAGTGGCCTTTGGATGGCCCGACGATCCTCAGACGCCCACGAGTCAGGTAGGTTGGGCAGGGATGAGAAGGAGAAGGGGTGTGACCGGATCTCGGACAAAATGGAATCCCTGTGTGAACCGAACGCTTTGCCCTATGCCGCATGCATCTGCAAATACGTTTTATTAATGAGAATAACAACGCGTTTGTTTTAAAATGATTTATTACCGCTTCGATATTTTGAACTGCCACCATAAACTTTATTTCTGTGGTATTATGGCAAAAAATACATAAGATTGGATTATGAATAACCTTATTCCCCCCGTATTTAAAATTTAGATGATATTACTTACTTGGATAGGGAAGAATCTATCCAATATGTTGGTGTTTGGTAAAAATGTTTTATGAAGCAAACATAGTCGGTGTTTTCTTAGCCCTTTCCAGAATTATTTAGGGTTCAGCATGTATTTAAAAATGATGATTTTTTTGCATTGGTCAAAATTAATATTACACGTGACAATTATGGGACAAATTAACTACAATGTCAAAGAAAAGTCATTTATTCAATTTAGTTAAAGTTTTGTGGAACAACCTATGGTTTACTTCTTGAAGTAAAGTTTGAATATGTGTGCAATGGATAAGTAACGGTGCCTCGTATCAATTGTGAATCTACTTAAATTTTCGAAGTAAACTGAAAAGATAAAGACATATCAAAAAAGATAAACTGAGTTTATCAAATGATGGATCTAATTTATAGACAAGGTAGCAATTTATTATGCAGAGTTTTCTAGATTAAACCTTAATATTTTCCATGTGTAATGTGGTCTTTCGGAAGATTATGCTTAATTACACTAATATCGGCAGAATTAGCGTTCGAATTCACGGTGGGTGATTCTCAGCCTCAATGCCTTATACATTGTAAAAATAAATATATATTTGTTTTTAATGACCAAAAGTTGAGACATGTAAGTAATTACACATTGACTTGATTCCCTTGACTCCCCGACACTGTTCATGGTATTTTAATATGGAAAATAGTTATCGTACGCTATTTTCAACCAAGCGCACGCAATTGAAGACGTTGAGGAATAAAAGAAAATTTGGCGGGTGTAAAAGGTTTTTGGGCCAACACGTATTTTGAGAATGTGAGCAAGTGCAGCAATTCCATTCTGATATTCTAGAAGTTTAACGAAGGATCGCCTTCACCCGTTTTTTCTATGTCCACGGCAATTCGTGTGGGAGTGCAGAAATAATGAGGATTGAACGCAAATTTATTCCAGGCTTTGACGAAAGAGTTGCTCCCCTGAGAGATAAATAGAGAAAGAGGAGAGGATTACGTGAAGGGGATATAGCACCCATTCAAATCTTTTCCTCGTTGCAGCTGGACCGGGGAACATGGGTTTCTGGGATGGGTAACGGGGGTTAGGGAACAAGCTAGTGAAGCTCAGGGAGTGAGAGATAACCGGGGATACACGAAGATTGGATTTCCCGGTAGGGTTCGAGGAATAGTAATGAACGGTTGGAAAACTCATGTGCATAATACCTCGTGCGGATGGACATGATTCCCACGGGGAGCGCTGGATCAGTCCCGGGGATGCAGCACTGGCTGGAGAGGAATGAGAGGTTTTCGGGAGAGATAGGGACACGACAGGGATGGCTGGGAGAGCACGAATGGCCTCGCGTCGCATTAGATATCGTAGAGGAGGGGATTCCGATGTGGGGTGGTCGGGTTGCCTGTAGTGACACTGGAGTGGGTTGGACGCCAATGCCTTTCGGACCGGGATGAAAGGCTTCTTTTTTTGTTAATTATCGAAGAAGCTGCGCTGTAATTGGGATTGGGGTGCAGTTCAGAATGGCAGTGGTCGTTCGTCCGGGGAAGGGAGGATTGAGAACGGGAGGGGGGGGGAACGGACAATCCGAGCGAAATGGGAGAGGGTCGTGGATTGATAAAATAAGATTGGAAGTGTGTCGCACTGGTGTGAGATAAAGTGGGGAGGGTAGCCTCCGCAGTTTCGGCACGGTGCGGGGTTGGATGCTGAAGGGATGGGAAGGGGGGGTCTTTCGGAGTAGAGGAGGAGAACAGATAGGGTTGACGGAGGTCCACGCAGGATGGAGGGCTGTAGCAGGAATTGCGGAGATTCCAAAGGACGATTCGAGTTCCAGCGTGGGTGGGGGGAGAGGTTGTGTTAGGAGGAGGGAAGGTTGGGCGAGAGGGGACGTTATGCATAATAATGCAGCCATGAGCGGAATGAGCTCAAATGCGAGGGAGACGAAAAAACCGTCCCAGCTCGTCGTCGCCGCCGCCGCTGCCGCCGCCGTCCCGGGGGCACGTAATCGAGCGAATGCTCCGCGCGCGCATTTTCGAGTGAAAATTACATCATTCCTGCAAAGTGTTTAGAACGCTACGGAGATGCAATAACAAAAACTGGTCCCATTCTATGCCCTGGTCGCACGCCTTTGGTAGAAATTCCTTTGGATGCTGAAATTTAACCAACCCGGGCAGCTTGCGTAAAAAAAGTACTAATAAAAATATTTGCGGCAAGGGCTCTTCAAATAATCACGTTATCGTTGCGTGTATGGGCATCGGGAAGTTTGTTACTATCATCGTTTTGGTCTTTAAGCTATTTTATATTTTGATCCATTAAAAAAAATCGCGATGCGCCTCCCTACAAAGTAAAAGCCGTGATGCCTATATTCCGACTCTACAAGCGATGAACATCAAGAATATTAACTTAAATTTTGCTGGGAAAATTTCCAGTCTACACCGTAAACATATCAAGAAACAATTCAATGATGTATTTATGTCTCTGAAGGCCGCTTAAGCGTATGAGTTCTCAAATGAATGTTTCCAACAAGAAAGTCACCGTTTTAAACTGGTTCATATACAACGTGATTATGGTTTGACAAACCAATTCAGATGTTCATAAGAACCCAGTGTACTGCCAATATTTCATTCTGACACAGGCACGTTCATTTTGTTTCGAATTATGAACAGCTTTTCAAGGTGGATTATGCAAATATCCTTCGAAAAATGAATCCACTTACCTCAGTGAAGAGTAGAGACACTGTTTGTGACAATAACTGCTTTTATTTCACCATGGAAATATTCCTTAATTGTTGATTAGCTTTTAAAGTAGAGGAATTTAATTTCGAAGAATTCTCCTCGTGATTTCAGGCTGAAGAAAATAATGCACTAACTTTACAGTTTGGGTCGATTCCGATTTCTTTTATGCCCTCGCATTATAAGGCGATCTTGTTCGAGCTCCTAATGGCACACACACCTCTTTCCCTAAAAATCTCCTCCCCCCCCTCCTAAACCTGGTCCACTCATCCAATGCAGAAGCTCCAACCCCCTCCTAATCTTCCCTCCAAGCATCCCTATTCTCTCCCCAAAACCTCTCCCTTGATTCTCTCTTCCTCCTTACCCACCCACTTCCATGCCCGTCCTCCTACCCTCTCCCGTCCCTTTCCACGGAACCGCCGAAGCCAAAGCACCGCTAACTCACCAACGCCCCCTTCACCCTCTCAAACCCATACCCCACAATCTCGTCTCTCCCCCCGGACTCCATCTTTTTGTCTTTTGGTCCCCTCCACTCTTCGCGAACTCTTCCCCGTTGTCGCCGCCAAACGTCTCCCCTCAACCCGTCCCCCTACTACTCCCTTTCCTCCCCCTTCACCGCCTTACTCGCTCCTACTTCTCATTAGGCGCAATGGGCCGGCGAAATTTGTGGGGATGGCATTCCAGGGCGTTACAGGCCTTCTCAGCTCTCCACCTCTTCCCCTTACCCATCCCACCCCACATCACCTTAGCCTCCATCCCCACCCACAACGTTTTCACCATCTCCTTCCATTCTTTCTCTCCCTCTCTCTCTCTCGCTTCCATTATCCTCCTCCATCTCCACGACGCTTCGCGCAGCCGGCCATTTTCTTTCTCTTTGCACGGTTTGGGTCAAATCCCTTGACGAAACAAAAGGGCATGGTAGGTGCGCGGCGGATTTCGGCTCGCTCGGGAAAAAAATGTTCATTTTAACACTTGACTTCCTCTAATTTTCTCCCTCATGGGCAATTTCCAACGGTAACCTTTTGTTGAACTCGAAATTCGTTACAAGATTAAAAGAGCACTCTTTTGACGGTGGTACTGAATGAAAGTTAAACGTTCTTCATTCAGTAATACATTTCCTATTTCTCTTTGTTTAATTCGAGTTACTGTAGAATTTCGAGTAAATTACGCTTTGAGGTATTCTCTTGCGTCCCAGTACGACGATGGGGCTCCATAATCCTCACAAATTATTTATGAAGATTGTAAAACTACTCTGTCAAGCTCAGCGTTTATTAATCTTTAAGGGTAAATCACGCATCTTCCAATAAGAATACCAACAAAGAAAATTTATCCATTCAGGTAATACGACGGAGATACACGACGCAAATATAAATTGGAAAATGTTTACAATGTGGTTATTTATTTAAATTATATTTATTTGTATTCTCTATTGTTACCAGATAGTTTCCAAATGGGTGCAGTTCTCATATGAAAAACACTGGGTTTATAGTACGTTTCACCCTCTTATGGTTAACAGTTCGCAGTGGAACTCTAAGCCGTTTAACCAGCGCTAAAAAAAAAGCTAACAACTTTTTCTGAATTTACGTGGTCCATGAGCCAATTATAATACCTAATTGGCATCCAGGCGATATTTATAAAGGGAGCATAAATTTTTCGGCACAAAGATAACGTGAAATGCATGCAGACTGCTAATATGGAAAACGAATCTTGATTGTTTTCCTCTTGCGTCTCATTCCTCTCACACGTTTATTGCCTCGTGTACGGTGCTAGCGCGCGGGAGAGTGTGAGATATTAAGAATTCACGTCTCAGGCCGAGGACGTGGCGGTCCCCCCCCCTCTTCTCTCCCCTTGCCCCCGCGGTCCGTGTCGTGAGTGGCGGGAGGTGGGCGGGCTGGTCAGGGGGCAACACTTACAAAGCCCCATGGGACTTGTCCTCTGTCAGTGCCGTGCGAAAAGAGGCTGTGCTATGCGGATCGCCCCTCTGCGCACCGTCCTTCCTTTACCATCCCCTCCCTCTCTCTTTCTCCCTTCTCCTTTTATTTGGCCGCAGGAATAATGTTGCGCTACAATGTGCCCTCCGCCATTCCTTTCCGACCTTCCTTTCCCCCTCTCCCGCCTCACCCGGTCAGCCATCCACTCCTCCGCCGGCTGTCTTTTTAACTCCTGCCCAGTCCGTCCCACTCCATCCACTCCCACCGTCCCCGGACCCGCTGGACGCCTGCCTTCCCAACAGTCCCGTCCAGAGTATCCGTCCTCCCGTTTGCCGGCATTAATTATTTACGGATGGTCTTAAGTGGACTCGGACGTCTAATCTACATTTTATTCCTGGTCGCCATCGTGGCTCTCGGCAACGACTTTTCCCTCCACAACAAATACAGCAAGGGCCTCTACTTTTCCCTTCGCTCTCACTTAGTCACTCTTTTTTCCGGATTTTCACCTCCCTCTGTTATTCTTCGACCTACGATCTTCAGTTGTGTGAATACGTACATTGAGCATGCGCTCAGTAAAGCTGTGCAAAGCTCAGTACTTCTTTTGTGCAAAAATAACTTAAATCCTACGTTTCTTCATATATATCTGTAATCAATCCTCCCAGTAGTTTCAATAATAAGCAGAGAAAATAGCACCGTATGGGCACACAATGAACAAAGTACCTAAATGTCCAGGTAGATTCAATAGAATGTAATTTAATAGCAATTTAATGCTGGAGCGCCCAAAGTAAGATAATCATTTCATGGAAAAAATTCAACTACTAATTATTTTAATTTCAATTAAAAACCGAAGTGAGTAAAGTTTAAAGCATTTAAAACATTGGTCCCTTGTTCTCTCTCTCTGTTTCAAATTAGTGATAGCGGTTAATTTAAATTTCAACTTTCGGTTTCTTTCTTGTTTCTGCTGTCAATAAATAATGACATTTCTATTCACGCAGTCATTCCATATTTAAACCTTATTTATAAGCATTTCAGTCATCTATGTTCAAATCAATTACTCTCTTGTCGACATCTTTAGCTCATTTCCTTACGGCATGAATATACATAATGTTTTGCAATCTCTGAGGTTTCTTCACAGAGGGGCGGGCTATAAACACCCTTTTCCAGAAATACTTGAGGGAGCCAAATTTCTTGGCTAAGATATCTTAAGTTTCTTAACGAGGTGAACGTTTACTTCATTTAAACTTAAAGCACTTACAGGAAAATATTTATCCTCTTGTATTTTTTATACGAGTGTCGAGAGAATAATTGTCTATACTCGTAATAAAAAAATCTTAGTTTTTTATTATTTGAGTTCTTAGATCATCTAAGGTTAAACATTAGTTTTGTGCTTTTTTGGCTTAATTTTAATATTTTATGTATAGTATAACTTCTCTTCCTTCTTTGAGAAGGAACAGTTGGAATAATTAAGGTTTTTCCTATCAAAAATCATGGGAATGCTACGAAAAATTTCAAGGAATTGAGAAATGCCACGATAAAGACTACATATATATTTCAGTTTTCGTACAATTTGATTATTTCCTTCCGGAATATTAAGCGAAATTAGTACAAAAGAACTCACGTTTTTGAAGACAAAAAATAAGCCTTAAAATAAAAGATTTCGAGTAATTGTAAGACTTTTGGTAAAAAATTCCTATATCTGATCGAAAACAAATTTTTTAACTCATTTTTTTAACTGTTATTTTACAAGAGTTCCTTACATGATAAAGATAGCAAAAAAATAATCCAAAATATTTACGGACTTATCCGGTAGTTTATCCAAAATATGTGGAGAGTTTGAGAAACGCCTGAATCAAATGGACGTAAAGTAGGATATGGGAAATTGCCAGACTTTCGGAGGCTAATTCCCTACGCTTTGACTTGGTCGTGTTTTGCTAGAGAAAAGTACAGAGATGCGGAATGTGCAGCAATATTCTTGGAGCTTATCCCAATGAGTCCTTTCCTCTCTCCTTCTTTTTCGGTAGGTAATGCATGATAGGAAGGGAAACGCTCTTCGTCGTCCATTATCACCAATCTCGAATGGAGCTAAATCCAAAGCGGAGAAAGGCATTATAGATCCAAAAACTTTACTTCCCTGATTAATCGGTCGAATTTGCGACTAAATGAGACATATTAATTTAGCTGTCAATCTCTGCAACGCAATAAAAAATTATTTCATTTCGTAATAAGAAGTTAATAAAAACTTTTTGTCTCCTTTTATTTCTCTATGAAAACATCTCGCATTCGTAATTTTTCTGAGAAAAGAGCGAAGTGTTATGGTTGTACATAAATTTGTGGTACATTATTGCGGTACATTTTCTTGTGGTGCGTTATTATAGTACATTATTATTAAATTTACATTGTAGTATTATATTTTGTAGTAAATTATTATCCGATTCTCGTTGAAAATTCATAAAACTGTAATGTCAAGGGAACATTATCTGAATTGGCATTTATTTGCCGAAGTTTATAAAACAAAGTTTCAGAATATCATCATCTTATTCAAAGCATCGGCGCAGATATTGTCGATCCACTGATATTGTCGAATTTTCCCCAAAAACCATTTCCATTTACGGTATTGAGAGAACAAATAGAATCAGGGGTGCTGTCTTTATTTCACTTCATTGCTTCAGTAGGGCTGAGGTTATTCCGGGCAATGGATTCGAAAGCAATTGGTGCCCAATTAAAAGTCCTCAATCAAAAAGAATTTTTGTATGCGTATTTTACAAACCACGAGTCGACAGAACAAATTCAGTACTAGAATTATATCAGCAAATCAAATGTCTTTTATCGCAACACAATGATCGCTAAGTTATAATCGGTGGATATTTCAATGCCCCACCTATTGACAGGAGCACTTATAGTTTTTAAATGGTCGGTAAAGACAAAGATATCAGCTAATTGCTATTGAATTCTTTTACGTTGAACTCATTGAACCAACATGTCACTTCATCAACTAGAGGTGATAATGTTCACGATTTATTAGCAACTAATATTCCCGAAAAAGATTTAAAAATATAAACTATGAAGTAATTTGTGATCACAGGGCAGTAAATGCTAAGTTTTCGCTTCATGACGTCCGAAATAAGAAGCCTAAAAGGAAAACCTAATTTTTTAAAGGAGAGGACTAAAATAGTCTAAACTGCGTGCTACAGAATCCATGTGCTAGTCTTAAGAAGCATATTAATCACCAAAAAATCGAATATACGAGGAACCACTTCCTTGAGATCATGAGCTCAGCATTCAAGTTCCATCCCAGTAAATTAATAAAAGATCACACGGAACCTAGATGGTAAAACGCGGATGTTAGACAGGTATTACAAGGTCAAAGGCTGTGCCACGGTAAAAACCTCAAAAAACATATTTGGGGGTGATATATCTAGCGAAAAAAGGAATTAGATCATTTAGGGTTATAAGATATCTAAGGCGAATACTAAGAACTAATTTCGGAGGGAAAAGATTAGCGGAAAATTTGAAAGAGAATTCAAAAGGGTTTTCGTCATGCGCCCAAGAGGTTCATGGAGATAAATTAACTATCAATTTACTCAAAAACGATAAAGGTGTAATAGTAACCAGGATATTGGTAGAGGCTAACGTATTAAATTCCGTCTTTCAAAGCATCTTCACTAATGTCTCAGAGAATACCCCGGATGCCTCACCAAATCGTGCCGGTCAACTGATGCCTAAAATTGAAATCTCACATAATGGAATTGAATGTTTGCTGAAAAATATTAAGCCTAATAATTCCTCTTGGCTCGGTGAAATACACTCGTATATTTAAGGATCTATCTTCGGAAATTGCACCGCATCCAAAAATAATATTTAAGAAGTCGCTGGTGGATCACAAGGTTCCCATAGATTGGAAAACGGCTAACTTAAAACCAATATTTAAAAACGGAGACTTGGAGAAACCAATTAACTACAGACATACTTCCTTCACATCCATTTCTTGCAAGGTTATGGAACATATAGTTGCTAGTTCGATCGTGAGACACCTCGATAATCAGAAGTTAAAGAAAAAAAATCAGCAGTTTCCAAAAAGGTAGATCCTGCGAGACACAACTTGCGCTTTTTCTTCACGATATTCTTTTTACGAGATTTTTTAGTTTTTCAGATGACCTCCGATAAAGTACCTCATAGTAAAATATTTGCCAAGCTAGAAGCATTTGGCATGGAGAAAACATCCGGGGTTGGATTGAAGACTTGAATGGTAGGGTACAAAGAGAAGTGATAGCTTGAGTAAGCTCAAATACAGTGGAAATTACTTCTGGTGTTCCGTGGGAAGTTTGATCGGACCTCTTTTGTTCCTACCTTGCGTTAATAACATTGACTCCATAGTTACTTTGGAGTCAATTTTATTAACGTAGCGTATCAAAAATATTGGAGCAGCTAGGCTTGGAATCACTCACGGATCGAAGGTTAAATTACAGAGTTAAGCTCTTGCATGAATTGGAAGGTCTCTTAAGCAGTGATATTAAAAATGTGTAAAAAGCCCCATCGTACTACGGTAAGAGATATATTGCAAATAAAATTAAAAATATTAATAGTAGAATAGAAGAAATTAAGACGGACATTTTTCCACGAGCAATAGGGGTCATAATAACATTATTTAACGGCGGTAGGGTCATGTTCGGGTATACTTATTCCGAATGTATCCACCCCCTGCCACACACCCTGGTGGTGGATTTCAGGGTATATGTGAATAAATAAATCAACAAAATAAAGTTATTGAAATTAAAAACATTTTTTTTAATTTGCTGAATCACCACTTATCCATTAAATAACTTCAATGCATTTATTTGGAAAACTTTTAGTCCTGCTGGTATCATGTGGGAAATCGAAAATAACCTGGGGCATGACTGTTTTCTAATAACAAGAGTAGCAAACTGCAGTAGTTAGCAGTAGTTTTTATGGTGACCGACAGCCGACGGACGTCGTAAACACTCAAAGTTTTCTCCGCAAAGCACCTCAATTAGGAATCAGGATACCGCTGAAAAATATTTTTTGTCTTCAGGATTTGAGCCCGAGCCCTCATGGTGGGAAGCCTGTACGTTAGCCATCGCACCATCCCGATCCCCCTCATTGATCCCTAAACTAGGACAAGGTAGGAATTATTCTTGCGGGAAACGAGCTCGTAGTTTATGCATATACATAGATCGAAAATTTTCTTCACTGATAGATTTCGACAAAAAGTAGTAAGAATATTTCTGTTGTAGTAACCATTTCCTAAAAAAATTACTTAGCCATACTTATACTGGTTATATTAAAGTAAAACATGTCCAAGTATTAAATTAGTACCTGTTATTTAATCACACTTTGTGTGTGTGTGTGTATTTACGTAAGATGCAAGCCCTCCAGGAAATCAGGTTAAAATAGTGATTTGTACAATTAACTTATATAAAATGTTTTAAGGATAGTCTACAAATATGGTGTTTAGCATGATCAATAATGCCGCAGTAGCCTTCGAGAAACTATAGGTTGAATTTGCAGCGTAGTAATCACGTTACACTCAGGGGTCAATAGTTTCATAGGATATTATTTAATCATTACGTCATAGTACTTGCTGACTTTGCTTGAAATCAGATTTTCTTTTGGGCACTTTAATCTTTTGAAAATAGATGGTAAGTAGTAAATTATTTGTTCCATATTTTTTCATCAAAGCGAAGATATAAATTAAGAATGATCGATTACAATTCGCATATATTGGAATATCCTCGTCTGATAATTAGAAAAGCAGTACTTGTTTAATGCAATATCGGTGAAGAGGACTCAAATTAAAAGAATGCAAAGTACGGCGGAAGAAGAAGCGGGTGCTCGCGTGAGTTTAACGTAGTGCAGATGAAAGTACTGCAGAAGGCCATGCAACTGCTTGATTTGAGCGCGACTCTTTGTTGGAACTGAATAATGGGTAGTCTCAGGGAAAAGATATAATTTTAGAGAGGGGGGTGGCGGACCACGGAATAAAAGGTTCGGTTTGTGCGCAGCGTATAACTGAATTTATTGGGAGGTGTGTCGTCCGGTTGGATTTCTCTTTCACAACGCCACCCACCCTCCCGTCCATCCTGACGTGCCCTCTACCCACTCTTCTTATCTCTCCGTTGTCTCCACATGCCTCCCTTGGTTTATCTTTCTCCATCGATCTTTTGCTCTGAAGCCGCTCCTTTTTTTGCATGGTTTACTGGGGAAGTGATATAGGATACATAGGTAGACCGTTAGGTAATTTATGCGCTACACATTTTCTGATTAGTTAACTGAAGAACCGTGAATTCCTGGCTCTAGATGTCTAATCTTTAGTAAGGTGGGGCCTACATAATATACTCCGAAACGTTACTCGATGTCAAATGTGGCAAACCAATACTTTGTATAAAATTAATGTTTTTGTTTTGAATACATTATTCTCTCATTGAATGGAAACATATGCTAATTAGGGTTCCCATGTTCTTAATGCCATTAATTACGTTAATGCGATTTTGTTTTGACTATAAAATAGCTTTTTAGCGATTTACTTATTGCTTAATTATTGAATGTTTGTACTAATTTCAACTTGCGATGTTATAATTTACATTATTATCTGTGAAAATTGACGACTAAACAGGGTCCAATTTTGAGAAATAGTATGTGACGAAAGATAATAATTGATCTTGAGATTGAATTTTCCCGAGTATATTTTTTTAAGTTTCTCTAGAGTTTGATGTTTTCTTACGCACAGGCCAAAATAATAATTGATTAAATTTGATCTCATTTTAATCTTTCCACGATGTTGAAAAGATAAAACATGAAAAAGCAGAGTTTGCCTATTTTTTAATAAGTTTTTAAAATTTTGAGATGAACCTCAAAAATAAAGCATGTGACTGGCAGCAAGACGCATAATTTTTGGCATACACATCTAAGTTAACTATAAAATAATGACAAGAGATTTGAATGCCAGCTCTATTTCTGGAGACTGGTTTAAACGGTTAAAGTGGAATAAAGATTCTTTCACATTTACTTTTATACCCAGGACTCCAAGAAATGATGCGCCAAATCCCTCGAAACAAACCTGCTGCGAGATAGCAGCTCCTACCCCGCGTTTTTCGCAAGGCATCTCCGTGCGCTGTTGGAGAAAACGCAATCACGGCGCTTGTCAGTCCACCGCCCACTCCGCCGGCTGGGTGGAGTGGAGGCTGCGAGTGAAAGAGGAAGGGAATGAGAGCGAAAATCTCAGAGCTACCGCTCTCCTCCCACCCTCCACCCGCGGGCTAATCCCTATCCCATTGCGTGCCTCAGTGCGTGCCAAATCATTTCTAGTTATTCCCTCGTGACCCCATAATGGAGAGCAATCGGCGGATATCCTGTATTAAGCACTAATATCTCGGCCCATAAGTCATAATGCTGAACTTATATAATTGGCTCAGCTGCGTATATTTTATCATCGCTTACTTTATACCTTACGAGCCAGATTTTACCACAGAAAAGTAACCCCTATTATATTTCCGAATTGTAGGTTTGTCAATGTGCGTCTTTTAATTATTAATAAAATAGTTTAATGCTATTTTGTCATCTACAGTTTCAGATTAGCTTATTCCATGTTAATATTTGAGGTGAGCCTTTCAGGCAACATTATTCACCAATTGATTAAAATTTATTAAAAATAGGGAAATTATGTACGAGAGAAAAATATAAATAATTTTAAGCAAAAAATATCCTTTTGTAAAATGAAAAGAAGAAATTAATGCGTATTTTGTATTATCGTTATTTATGGTATCTGATCAATTCAACTCGTATTGAGCCCTTTATTCTCGTGATAAGTTTTATATTCTGAGGAACGAACTTGTAACCATATAACTTGACATTTTAAATGCACATATTTTCTTTTATTTTATATAAAACTTAAGAATTAAGAATAATTACAATGCTCTTTCACATTGCAGTTCGCAAATGTGAGATCAGTGTTTAATTCACTCATTCTAGAAATTACTTCTATTATTAGTGTACATGCATTAACCTTAGCGGCATCCAGTAAGGACATGGCCTCGGAAAGCATATATATTAATAAGACTTCTAATAGTTTGGGTGGTGAAAGCACCAGAAATCAGTGTAATTCCTACCATCCTTCTTTGCTGTGGATAATTTCAACATATCGTAATAGCTAGTCTATTCCTTCTAATTCTAGCAATTCTAATCCTACTTCCTGTACGCAACCTGTGTACTAGATTCGCTTATTTTGATCCCTCCCTAATATATGCGCACCTCCAACTGTTTTTAACGG
The DNA here is from genome assembly GCF_022747635.1 of Hetaerina americana. NCBI lineage: Eukaryota > Metazoa > Arthropoda > Insecta > Odonata > Calopterygidae > Hetaerina > Hetaerina americana. The sequence continues at coordinate 98,416,791 of NW_027286874.1, read as the reverse complement.
AGGGAATCTTCCTTCCTTCCCCCTCTCATTCTCCACTCTCTCCTCGCTTGGCTCGTTACCGCAAATACTCCTTCGGGATGATGACTCGCACGGCCTCGCGCCACGCCTCTCAGTCTCGCCGAACTGTCGAGGAGAACGCTGCGGAGCGCCCTAATTTTTCTGCCTCCTTTTTCCTCTAGATTTGTTTCTCTTAACCATTTGCCAATGGGCGAAACTCTTTTTTGTATTTATATTTAGAATCACACGTAACAGCCATCCGCTTACACACACGCCAGACTTTGTTAAAGGGAAAATAAACTGCAAACAACTCCCCGGGTTTGGTTTGAAGACCGAGGGCGTTTTTTGCTGGTGATTAAACTATATCAAACAGTAAACAAAGCAAAACAGTCGTGAAATTATATTTTATATTCGTGACTTTCGTCAATGGATGTTTATCTAAAATTTATCTTCCCTAACATAAAAAGGTGGATCTCGACTGCATACAAATATGGTCACAATATCAATGTGTATTCTTCGTGAATAACTCAAACGCTAACTATAATGTGATGTCTCCAATGTCCTTATTTCGGTTATAAATGTTTTCGTAAAAAGATTTATTAAATATATAACCTTTCCAACGGTTTCATTAAGTTTACGTTAATCGAAAGCTGTAGCGTTCAGTTGAACAAAGCTATTTGTCAAACCAGGGTTACTCACGAACAATGTCAGTCATCTTTGAATCGTTCCTCAATCTCTCTCCCTAATTCCATCTTTGTCCCTCTTAGTTGTTCTCTGTTTAGAAATCAAAGCGAAAAAGGAAAAACGTGACTATAAGAACAGCATTATCAAATTAATTGGGTGTTGGTACTCGGGACCTGCGTCGCTAAACATCTCCAGTCGTAGCTACGGTGGACCATATAGGGGAATTTACACGCGTTGAAAGTGTCTTTCTAAGACATAGGGTGAGATAAAGAGGTGAGATTAACGGAGGATGATTGAGATTAGAGCGCACTCGAGAGTGAGCGTGCTGATTGGGGGAGTGACGTGCTGGCGGTAGACGGAGGGATATTTAGGGAGTGGGGAAGAGTAATGGAGCGAGGCAAGGCCGACTCACTCCCAACACCCTGTTCCCCACCCCCCAATTGAAGTCACTCACACTCCGCTTACTCTTATCTTTTGGACGTGTGCATTCCTCCCTATCGCGCGTTCTTGCAGGAGATAAGGAGCCATTGAGAAAGTTAAGGGTCACTGGCGTCCGAGGTTGGGTGCGACGGGCAAGCCCCGCCCGCTGATGCCATGGTCTGCTGTGTTCTGAGCACTATTGATGTCCCCGGCGGTATTAAGGCGCTAACAACATCCTAAATACACTCTTGTAAATCTAAATGAATATTCAACGTCCTTTCTGGTGTGCACCATTTTGCAGAGAATGCGCTTTAAGTAAAGTTAATAAAAAAATAATTTGTCGGTTTGCTGAAGTATATTTTAACACATTTAATTCCATCAAAAGTAATGAATTTAATTAGACTACTTACGACATAACAAGTATCTTAGAAGCGTTTAGAGCCTCGGAACATTCTTTTTGCTTTAAATTTCCTTAGCCGCATTATGGTATTTATTGGATGTAAATTGAAAGCCTTAAACATATGTTATCAAGTGAGAAACATTCCATGTGTATATTAATATTGTATTTTAGCTTAAAGTCACATTTATTTTATTTTACACTTGAATATAAATCTCTTATTCACATGTAATCGCTAGAGATAAATATATCCAGATAATATTTTATCTTCCAAATTTGTACAGGAAGTGATTTTAAAAACAGTTATCCATTATTAATTAGTGTTTTAAATGAGTTTCAAAACAGATACAATTTCATTTTATAATTTTGGAAAACTCAATTTGCATATTAACCCAAGAAATGTAATTTACGAATCATTGGTGTAAACTGAAATATTTCAGATTTATAAACCTTAGTCGCCCTGTAAACTGTATTTATGAACTCAAAGTTTAGAAATTATTATTTTGTTATTTCTTTTACACTATAAAATTTTTGACGATAGACTAATAGTTATAATTTTATAGGGTACTACTGCTTACCGTTGACCTTTTGAAGGTTCTTCATCACTAAAAGAAGCAATATCCATATGTAGGTTCGTCCTGCCACACTGCTTGTGCATTGTGGTGATTTGCAATAAATGTCCCGGTACTATCGCACCGCGGCGAAACTAAAATTACATCAAATCAATTTTTGTGTATAATCACTATGTCAATAATTATGAATTTTATTTTTCTGCTTTAATATCACATTGAACTCTATATTTATTTTTTTCAATGTTTTCCATGTTTATTGCATGGTTATGTTTTCCCTAGATTCAAGCGCGATTATTTCTAACAATTTCCGCATATGCTTTGGGAAAGACAGTAATGATTCTCCGTTTCTTCCCTAAGTAACTAGTTAGACACTTAAAGTGGAAAACTATGCCAATTATACGTTGAAAGCGTATGAGATATATTATAGTTTATAAGATATATAATAATAATTTATGAGATACATAATAATAGTCAGAATTTAATGAGTACAGTTATTATAACTTGGATCTACTTCTGTTATATTTAAAAAAATGTATTTGAGATGAAACGATTGCGGAATTTGATTGAAATATAGCAAGAATGCTGCCTCCTCTATCTATCTTTTCCCCTATATGTTTTCAATTTACTTTGCTGTTCACAATAGCTTCAGGAGTAAAGTACATTGATTTCCACCAACAGGGCTGCCTGGGAAGGCGGAGTAGGTTTTGTGGGTGGAATTCTATAGTGGAGGAGGGGGTGAATGGGGATGGGGAGAAGAATGGCTGCAAGAGTGGAAAAGGTGGACTTGGGTAGATGTAGTTGAAGGAGGGGAAGGAATTGGCCACGAGGGGGAAGCCTGGAAAAGAAAAGGGGTGGGAAGAAATTGAGGAAGAAAGACGATGAAGGGAAGAAAGAACATTTATCGCGAAGAGGGAGTTGGAAATATATGAGTTTTAATCTCGGCCCCAAGGGAACATAATTCTAATATCAAGTTGGCGTGAGAGTGTTTCTCATGGGGATGAAGGAGATCGGAGAGGAGGGGTCGGGGGCGAATGTAATGGAGGTGGAGGGCTAGACACGAATGGGTCGGAGGGGGGGATGGCCCGGGAATGGGAGGGAATGGCCGTGGGCTCGGGCGGAGAGGGCGGCGACGGAAGGATCCATCCGAGATGCAAGTTTGGGGTGGGGAAGGAAAATTCGCGGAAAATACTCTGCCAGACATTTTGAAATTAGGGGGAATTCCGAAAAAATGATAAGATAGCACGTTGGATTGGATTTTCTCCGGGAGTAAAAGAGCTTCTGGCGGTGGATACCACGTCAGGGCTTTGTATAAATGAAGAATTCCGGAGTAGTAAATGAAACATGTAATGCTATAAATAATATCGTGAAATATATTAAAACTATGATTCTATAAGGTTTAGGCTAAAATATCTATGTAGCAAATCACAAGAAGTATATGTATATTTAGTAGAGGCCTGCTGTTAGGAAAAGCGATTGTCAACTAGGCCAATGATCATAGTCGAAAAGGTTAGGATTTTTTGTGTTTTTTAATATTTTGGAGTATTAAATTAAAAAAATTACAAATGCGTTTCCCGTTTATGGATTAAAAAGTATGCAAACATACTAAAATATTATTGGGATATCTCTTCTAAAAAAGTTGTAAGGGTTATTTTATTCTTATTCATTGTATATACTTCAAATTATCATTAAACAAAAAGTCATCCGTCAAACCATTTTAATATATTCAGAACTATTAATGATCAGTACTTTCTGAAATCAGGCTTGTCTTGAATAAGAAAAAAGCTACTTTTTTACAAGAGAAATGAAGCTGGTAAAAATGAAATTGAAAACCTAAATTAAATACAAGAAATGTACAATTCCTGCCTAGCATTTGAGGAGATCTACAAGGTTTTAGGGTAACATGCGGTCATTTTGTGTTGGATATACCTCCTCAACTAAAGCTCTCAAGATTTATTTTGAAAATAATCCTTTGACCTAAGTATCCTATCATTTTCCAGCGCCCTCGTAACGGGAGTCGTGAAAAACAGGCGTTCCGTTGAGTTGCGTATGCTGTGAAAGAGGAAAAGTTTAAATGTAGAATGAGAAGAATTCACCCCTCGCAGAAGAAGGAATGGGCTCCACGTGCTGCCCTGAACAATCTTTCATGCAAACTAATCCAAGCCGTTTCCCTCGACTTGTTTTTTTTCGCTTCCTACTCTGCATAGTTTTTCTTACCCTTACCCCCATTCTACCCTTCGGCGGCCCGCCGTAACTCCAAACGCCCCTCCACTCTTCGCTTCCGCCTCCGCGCCACCCAGTGATTCCGATTATATCACTGTTTATGTGAACCCTTGCGGCCGGAGAAATGGCGGAGGGTAGGCACCACCGTTCGTCGTGCTATCCCGACTCCCACGGGTGCCTCTTATTTGCGGGGGAGTGGCTAGGGGCGGCACGGGGTGAGAAGGGGGGGCACTCGCGAGGGGTTGGGGTGGAAGGGTTTCACACACGTTTGAGTGGCTACAGGGGTCGGGGGCAGGGAAGGTTGGGGATGGGGTCGGAGTGGGAATGTGGCGGGTTGTTTGGGAGTAGGGGTAGGTCTGGGGCCGAGGGTGTGGGGAAGATGGATTGAAATTGCGAGAGCTCTGCCCTCTGAAGATTAGAAATAAGCGGAAAATACTGTACCTAAGAGAGAAGGGGGAAAGGCAGCGGGTTGTGGTTCGTGATGGAGGGGGAAGACGACTTAGGTAGGGGAGCGAAAAAGGTAGAAGTTGGGTGCAAGGAGATAGATTGGGGAAGCGGGGCAGGGAGGAGTGAGATTAAGGGGGAGTCGGGAATGTTCTTCGTAAGTTGAGAGTAGGAAGGGTAGAGCAAATGGGTTTCCTCGAGAGAGAGAGAGAGAGAGAGAGAGAAAGTGAGAGAGGTTGAGGATGGCGCACGAGTGTGAGGGCGTGTGCGGGGAGGTGAGACTTTTGTGGGGTCGCGAAGAAGGGGAGAGGTTGCGGGTAGGGAAGTGGGATGAGCAGGATGGGATGGAACGGGAAGGGTAGGAGAGAAAGCCATAGAAGAAGGACCCGGGACTCCCTTATTGCTCGGAGCGGGAAGCCAATAAACTATTCGGGAAGACGTTTATTTCACGTCACGAGGTTTCAACTCTTCAGTCTTCAGAACGCGCTTCCTTCCTTGCCTCAGCCCTTTCCCAGGAGTTTCCCCCCGCAGCGGTGGAGCGAAGTTTTCCCTTCTATTCCTCGCTTTCCTCCTTCCATTCCCATTCTTTCCTCGTCACTTTTTTTTCTTTTACGCCGTGCACTGCCTACATCCTCATCTCGGTATCTAGACTATGTATACTCCGCATTCCTTCCCATTTTGGTTCAATCTCCTCTGTGTTTTCCTTTCTCCGCATTCTTTGGAACGTACATAGCTTCGGAAGGATGTTGGTGCAGGTTTTTTGTGCCCGCATCCTATCTGTGAAGCAGTCTGAGTTCATTCCTCCACAAAAGTAATGCTATTTTCGCAAAAGTTCAAGCTGTTTTATTATTAAATGTGTTCCTTTTGAAGCAATTTTAGAGGTGAAAGATAACGACGTGCATGGAATTGGTAATGTGCAATAGGCGTCCGTGAAAAATTGACTTTAATAATTATATAAACCAATATGTTTAATTAAATGTTTTATAAACATACAAATAAATATATTCTATAAAAAAGTTCTCTAAAACTATTAGTTAATGAATATATGAAATACTAGATGCATTAGTTAATTAATGAATACCATATGTTCTTTTAAATATTTCCTCGTTTTCTCTTCGTGGATCAACACGTAAATAATCACTTAAATTTACGCTAAGGATTTGTTGATGAATGTATGTACACTTTATCTAATACGTGTAATAAGAAAGCGTGAGATAAATTCATCCGTTTACCGAGTAAGGCATTTTTAAAAATTATCTTTATACTTAAAAATGTTGTTTTGCATTTTCTAGACCACCAGTGGTGTAGCAAACTTAGTCAAAATGCACTCATTTAAAATGAACAATAAATAAATATTTAAAAGAATATATAATGAGTCAATTTGGAGTAAAATCACTTCTTTCTTTGTCTTCAATCATTTATTTTGTCGTCTAGTCTTCCGTCTTCTGGACCTTACCGTATGCAGTCGTCGGTGGAACACAGTTTTTTACCTATCCCTCGCTCCGTGCTCCTGAGTACGGCAGTCCCGACTCCGATGCAGTGGCTCACTCTCTCAGCCTCCCCACTCTTAATGACATCCCTCCTACGCAGCGGCGTCCTCTCCTCCACCTACCTCCCCCAACCATCTCCCCATCCTCCCCTAACCGCTCCCTGCGTTCCCCTCACTTCCCACGTTGCCATCAATTCCACTCCTCCGGACAGCCAAGCTCCTCCAGTCAGAATACCCATCTCACCACATACAGCACGCACGCACACACTTCCATCCTAGCGTTACTCACCCCAGTCCACTTCCACTTTGCACAGCGTTGCCAACCGGCGTTCAGAACGATGTTTGAGGAGGGAATGAAAAAAAAGTATACGCATACAAATTTATACGATCATATGTTTACATTTGTGTTTTTATTCTTGTTGACTCTTTACTCTTGTTGACTTGTACCAGTAGCGACCGATACAAAATTCCAATATTTGTCACGATAAAAGTTAGTAGCCAGGATCGGTAATGTTTGATTTAGCTGGTACATAAATAACCATTTGTTACACTCGACGCTCATTTTACTCATCACTTCGTTGTGGTTTTTACAAAAAGTTCTAAAATTGATATTTCCATTCCAGTCTAATATTTAATTTTTTTAAAGAAAAATTTAAATTTACCTCACTGCAGTAAAGTTAATTCTATTTTAGAAAAATAAGTAATTCCTCAATTTATTAAACAGGTCGATTTAAAGGAAAATAAACGTTGAATCTCGATGAAAATTTATTTTGCCCTCTTTTTTATTTGCGAATACATTTGTTATATTATTTTTCTGATTAATTAAGCAAAATTATTTTCGCAACGAACTCGATGTGTGAAAACGTCTCGCAATTTTGATGAAGATGGATTTGCACTAAAATTTTCTGTTGAAAACGATTGGAAGGGATATCGGACCTTATACTTTAACATCAAACCATCACCCATGCCAACTTTTTCTACTGTCTTTAGGGCACTTTTCTATTTCCCTTTTTTTCAATTTCCCTTAAATACACCATGTGCAAGTTGTTTCATATTTATGGCTCTTTGAACTTCTTTTTAATTTGCACGACTTAACTTTAACATGATCTTTATTTTGCCCAAATATCATACCTTTCTCCCAGCATAATGATTACGTTCATTTAATTTCCATTTGCATCGTTGTACTTTATTCAGATAATTTTATTCTTGCTTTTCATCCTACTTTTTGCACAAATCCTCACATCATCATGTAAAACTTCTCCCTGAATTATCATTCTTTTCATTCAAAGCACCTCAATCAGGATTACTGATACGTAACTATACTCGGATTACTAAAGCTGTAACTTTGTTACCAGATGCGTAGAATATAATAAAGTCCCTGAGCAAAGATCAACCGAACTTTGTGATTGGGAGAAATAAAGGCTTCATTTTAAAAGTAAATTTATCTATTTCATCTTCATACGAGTTCATTTTTCAATTGCGTTTCTTCTTTTCTAAGACTGATAACTGCAATGGGTATCCTAGCCAATAATAATTTTTTATTCAACGAACGCGAAATATTCACAAGTCCCGGAGAGTTTTCTCATTCGTCATCACAATACGGTAAAAGTTCTGGTTGGTGAATTAAAGATAAAACTCATTGTTAAACAAAAGTAGATTCATTAGCTGTGCACTTGCAATTTCTTAAGTAAACTACGTTTTTTGGCCGTGACTCGACGACCACTTTCGGACGTCTCTTCAATATTATCTCTCCCCTCACCATTTCTCTCAGTATCATCTCTAGCCTCTTCTACGTCGGTCGTGACGTTCTCTTTCTTGGCCCTGGCCGCAATTCAGGGGCAGGAGGAGAAGCGAAGGGTGTGAACGCTACAGATTAGTTCAATGGAGCTTGTTAGGCATCGGCGGCATCAATGGGCCGTCTACTGGCATCGCCTTTGAAGTCGTTTCCAGACACTTTTTTCCAGCCCGCATGGGGCACGGCAGAAGCGAAGAATGGATGCATGGGGTCTTCTTTACACTGCTCCTTATTCCCAACCACTGGGAGTACCGTCTAGCAGCCCCATCACGCACCCCAGTCCCGCTTCACAAACTCCCCTCACTCATTATTGTAAGCCTAGCGTACTTCCATGTGTCCACCCGTCCAGTTATGACTACTTTGCCTGAACCGGCCTTGGGGGTTCATATTTTACGACTGCGGTAGCACTTTTCTCGTCCTGATGACCCAGGATACTCACAAAATATATTGCTTTCGAGCTTTACAGCTTTTTTTACGTATATTTTCGCTCTACGAGTTGGTTTAGTTATACCGGTCACGTATTGAAAAGGAAAATTTCTGAAAAAACTTCGCGAACAATTAGTTTAACAATATAAGGCGTTTCAAAATTCATTTCCACGTTGCTATATAATGATTAAAAGTGGTTTAAGTGCCTAGGTAAATTTCACCCATGTTTATTGGGAATATGTGTTCCTTAATTGGAAAAAATAATGAAATTGTCTCAATCATCTCGAATGAAAAATGTATTAATTCCGGTTTGACTCAATGAACATTATTACAGCATTTTTTCCATATTTATTTGTTTAGTAATTTAATTTTTGTTAATTCAGAGTATAAATTTGTATAAAACTCTTTCTTTAATGCTTGAGGCCCGATGAAACAAAATACACTTATTTAAAGGGGCTTTGAAATAGTTTACCTATTTATTTTTACTACCACATTCCATATTTGTAACGACTTGTAGAAATTGGGACTGGTTGTGTACAAGATATTAGTAACTACATCGGTGACGATATGTACTTTCGAATATGCGTCCATAAAATACCAGTAATGACATCATCCGATTATTCTGTCACAGTGTTTTCCTGAAATATTGAATGTGTAAAATATCAGGCTGATTAGGGAAAGTTGTATAGCTGAGCCGAGTTCGTAAACCATGGACTGCACCAACGTGCATTCATAGGCGTCCGCAAGCAGACGGCGTGATATTCTCTCGTATGCAGCTCGCCGAGCATTCCTCCCATTGTCTGCTTTTTATTGCGTAGCGAAGCCGAGGCGCATGCGTAGGGCGTGGCCTGAAGCCAAGATCCGCCCGATGCCTCCACCTCCCCGGGCGTGCCACAGCGTTCTTGGCCCAAACCCTTTTCCCCAGCGCTAAAGCACTCCTCCCCCCCATCCCTCCTGTCCCCCTTCTCCCCCCCTAGTGCTGCTTGCTCCCTTCCTCCACCTCAACAACAACCCTTCCAGCCACAGATCCTTTGTCTCTCTCGAGTCGGCCTCCCATCCCACCCCCTTCACTCCCGATCTGGGCGAGGTAAATGGCTCTTCCTCGGCCTGTTATCGAAATCACATCGTAATTTGCGAGAAGCCATTTAGACGAAGGAGGAGCAAATGTAAAATTTATTCGTAGTCAGAATGCAGACAGAGTGTCGCCCTTGTTTACATTTGATATTGGAGATTCAAGGGACTTTGTTCGGGGAAATAATTTTTTCTTTTCAAGGATATAATGCGAAGTGGACTTGTATTGGATTGCTGATTTATGTACCTTTAAATTTCAAATGTTTACACTTTGCTAACCGCAGGGTGAAATAAATATGTCAAAAATAATCAGGATATATATCTATTGAAATATTTTACCAGATTTTCCGTCGTACAGGCAACATAAAACAAAGCTATGTTACAATTAATGTTCACTCTGAACGAAAATGGTTTCACGGCTGTATGACAAATATAGTTTCATTACGGAGAAATCTTTCACTAAGAATACGGTTTCAGCCCCTGATCATTTTACAGAGTGGTAAATTAATGCTCGCAAAAAGGAAAAATCAATTTTGAATGGGCGTTCTCCGTTATTTTCATGTGTCTTTAGCTTGATTATAATTGTTTTTTTTTCCGGGAACGATTATCTTGCATGATTTTGATTAATAGATTAGTTTATGTGGCATTAAACTGACTAATATTTCTAAATTAACAATCTTACTTAATTAAAAAAAATTGGGTCATTTAAAAACTCATATTTGGGTAAAGTAAATTATAGCGGGGTGGGAATAATATCCTGGGCAGTGCATATATCTCTGAGCCATTAAAATTTGGAACTGCTTAATAAAATAAACGGTGTTTATACCTTTAGAATTATTTTGATAGTTTCAAGATATCATGAGTTACAATTAAAGTTTGATCAAACCTGAATCATCCAAATCAAACGCTTGACTGTCTCTTAGTTTAATCTCCTAGGCATTTAAGATTAACTGCTTACATTCCGTCTACTGACGTTTACAAGGCATGAATTCTTTCCAGTTCAACGCACTGTAGTGGCCTTATGCAACAAGAAAACCGAGTCCCTGTGAAAATTCAGTGTCAAGCGAATGATTTATGCTGCCACAAAATTTGGTTTTATGACGAGATAAATATTAATACTGAAAAAATTTCTATTTAGAGACAGGAACTTCAGCGAAAGTCTTTAAATCTGAAAGATAATCTTTAGCCTCTTGACGGTCTGTATGTAATGGCTTTTTGAAATGCCAAGTGAATGCATATATCCCACCCGAAACCCCCTTTGCTACTGCATATGTTGCCTACGGGGATGCAGGAATGCTGAAATCACGGGCAGGGAAGTTGGCGCGAATACGTATACTTGCATGGTCGCGTGTTTTTCGCGGGGCGGACGGCGCCGTGTTACTCGGCGGCGTAGGGCGACGTGAGGCGCGGTGGGGTGAGGGATGAGTGCGGAGGGAAGGAGGGGGTTTGGAGAGAGGGTGACCAAACGTGCATAGCAGCGCTGAATGAGTTGGCCATCCATCACGTTTTATGACGCCGTAAGGAGGGAGGAAATGAGCGCCCGAGGGGAGCTAACGTCCCCAATCCTTTCAATGGGATGCGGGGGAGACTACAGCCCTTCTCCCCTCCCCTCCTCGACAGTCGACCGGGTCTCGATCATAACTCCCACCCTCACAACCTCCCCCCCCTCTGCCGCTATCAGACCTCCTTTCTCCCCATTTGCTTACTCAACCCTTTCCTACTTCCCCTCCGAAAGGCCACTCACACACACAAACGCTCGCTCGCTAGCGCACGCAGACAAGCCTACACCTTTCTACGCCCCTTATAATCCTCGGCATCGCCGCCACTTGGCGCAGATGAAATAGCTTCCAAGCGCTGTCATCCGCCACCACGCCACGGGATGGACATGGAAGGGGTTGACGCTCGGGGAAGGGGCACTGACAATGCGGTTGCACGGAGCGTCGTTAAAAGCGGCGTTTACAATCTCCGAGGGCTTAATGAATGGGGGTCGGATTCGTCTGTTGTCCTTCCTTCCTTCCTGCGCCACCCCTTCATCTCGGCTCTCCTTCTCCACGCTCCGTCTTCCCACTTTCCCACTACTCCCATTTTTTCTTTCACCATTTCTTGGTTCCTATCCGCCTCCTCTTTTGGTCTTTCGAAGTGCGAAGTGAGTGATTTATTTCGGTGCATTTACGGCCCCGAGATACCGAAAGCCGCGCACGGCCGGATTCCCTGGCGTGTGTGTGAGCGTCCTCCGCCTCCCTAGCTACACCTGCTATCCCTTTTCCCCTGTGTATCGGCAACCGTTCCCATTTAGTGATTGACGGTTAATTTTAGTCAGTCGTTGATGAAAAATGATGACAATTTCCTTCGCGTATCATACATTTGGGTATCTTTCACTCCAAGAACAATTCTCACTTGTACGTAAGCCAATGAAGGAGGGAGAATGGACGTGAAGTGAAGTTATTTACGTTTCTTACAGTTGTTTAACTAGCCTTTTTAGTGATTATATGCAGAAATACATTTTTTTTCAAACTTTTTTCTTAAGGAAGACCCCTGCCATCGTTGAAACACTTTTATCCATTATTTCATTACTGATATTCATTTAATAATTTAGAATATTTGGTTTATTTATATTTTCAGTTAAAATTACTCGTATTTATAAATAAATGAACGTTTAATCTAATCTTGGCATTTAAGGAAGTAATAGTGTGAACCCAACAAATTATCCGTATTTTTGTGTATTTTGTTACCTCTCGGGTGTTTTACCCTTTCCTTTGGGAAATATATTTTCTGCTTTGTTTAATTTACCTGCTTGCTCCCTGTATAGGCTAAATTGAAGAAGTTTTATTTCTGTTCGGATCCACCTTATCTTTTTGATATTGACCATTAAACGTGCATAGATTGATCGACCATTGCTCCGTGTACAAAATGTACGAATGGATAACTCTATTCAAGTTTGCTCAGACTTTAACATTCATGCCGGGTCTTAACAAGATGATTTTCGAAATCACATAGCCTAAGGTTGTTTCCGAGCACCTTTTAGAAATTCAACTGATCGCCTAACAAAATGTAACTTTCCATGAAGTGAAAACCCCGATTAATTCCTAAAATTAACCTAATTTCAATTACTGCTAAACAGGACTATATACATTTGTGCTTGAACAAGTGTCAATATTTTCTGAAATTTAGACGTTCAGACCTTGGTACGCTATAATATATCAGCATTGCAAAAACATCTTCATGTTGCAAATGAATAGGATGATGCTGTGTTAAATCCCGATTATACAATGCTCTCTAGAGGAAATAAATACAAAATAATATATACAGGTATCCAATATAATTTATTCCACTATAATGCGTTAAATTATTAAAGTAAGATATTTGATTGACAGGTAACTGCATTTAAAAATCGAATATCATTCTTCAATTGATTTTTAAATAAAAGATGGATGATTCTATTTATATCAATTTATAATTAACTCATAGAGTTTTGACATGGTATTTGTGCTAGTTGTTCTTAAATATAACATTGCATCTATGGCAATCTGTCAACATAATATTCCGACATTTTTACCTATTTAGTTTAGTTCAACATACAATAAGATTATGAAGAGTATTGTTTTTAATAATTTTAATTTCAATGTTGCTATTTTTTTAATTAAAATTTTGAATTTTTACGTTTTCATGTGATTAATGATTAATTTAAGCATTTTAAAATAGTGATGGTCGATAAATACTCAAAGAATGATTTCACCCGTCTCTTTTTGGTTTGGTCGGCGCCGCAGGTCCCACGCTGTCTGGCTATAATGGTGAGTGATATCTTGCCTTCTTTTCCCTCACTTACTAACTCACTTCTTAGCCTGTTCCCACTTGGGTTACTGGAGAGCCTTCATTTGCTCGGGTAATCTGAACAAAGGTCGTAGCTCATTTAGATAGCTGCGTTATAGCCGTGATCTTTTAATCCTTCTACCCGCTGGCTTATATTATTATTGTTAGTAATTATACCCATACACCAATGTTGATGTTTTTATGATGTCAGAAGGAAAGTATTTTAATTTCGTTTATCCCCACTGTAGGGTACTCTTCTGTAAATTGAAGATTATTTTAAAAGTGTTTTTATTATAAAAAGTATAAATGATTGAAGCTTAACCAAACAAATGTGTTTGTTTGAAATTTTAGCATTACAATAGACAGCATTATGATTTATGTACTGGAAACTTTGACTTAAAACAGCTTTTTCGGCCAGATATGAAAAGCAGTTACTTCGAGCTAGAATTTGATTTTCACCTTGAAATTTTAATTCATTGCTTAAATAAGAGAAAATATTTTATTTTATTGTTCACAGTGAACAAATATTGATACATGGAAACATTATATTCGTATGTTTGCATATGTTTTCCAAAATGATTAAATCCTGACCCGTTAATGATTCCTCAAATTTTCCCCCTACAACCGATAAATATTTGGTAATTTTGATAGAACGGTCCTCACAGTTACATTGATTCCATCCTGTACGAAGTAAAAATAGCATGTGCCTAGGGAATACATTACTTTTTGAAACCGTAGGGCGTATTTATCACATGCATACACTCAGAAATCAGCCAGATAAATATATTTTTTAAATATACCATTGTCCTCCTTATTTATTTTTCTCTTAGAAGAGGAATTACAAATGTTAAAAGTTACGCTATTTGCAGAAATAATTCATAGTATATATATTTTGAAGAATAAAACTTGGGCTAGAATTCATAAAATAATTACCTAATACTTTCCACTGGACAGGAGTAATTGATCATTGCAAACTGAATTGCCAATGAAGTGGGTAAAATTAGGTGTTTTATGTCAATAAAAATTAATAAAATACCGTAAATAACTGCGACTTAAGTTGTGGATTACGACAAAAAATTGGTATTATTTCCTGCACACGTAGCGTTATATTTGCAAAAGAAATATTGTAATGTTCCGTTTTTATTTATTTCCTATTCTTTCACTGGTTACCAAATGCTCGTAATTTATTCTAATTTGTACCAGTAAAAAAAAACTCCATAAGATCGAAATAACCATCATCAGCTAGAGTGAAAAACCCACTGTTCTCCTCCAAACATCATCTCGAAATAAAGCCTTTAATACGCTACATGTCTGAAGTGATGATACTGCATGGGAAGCCATATGGCAACAATGCAATAGCTGGATAACGGAATAAATCGTGGTTTCTATGATCACATTAATCGCAGTTAGCAATAAGGCGGTCCCAGAATTGGAATTCCCACTGTGCGGTTAAGGTGGAATATGCACCCGTTTATCCATTTGTGTCAGGCAGCGAGCATCGGCTGTCATCCACAAAGTGATAGGGACACTTATAATTGACGAGGTTAGGGCGTCCTTAAATGATACCATCAACGTAAGCTAATGTAGATCCGTAAAGCTCAGAGTTTATTACCAGGCAGTCTATTGAAAATGCGACAGTTTTTTTGAAAGCGACTTTGTGCTACATGAAATGGAATGCAGAATATTCATTTCCAATTTTACTTCAACTGCATGAATGTCAAATTGAAGGCCTTCCCAGTAAAATCACATGACCCAGCACTTCCCACAACGCACGAACGCCAACGCTGCTTTCACCTAACCTAGTGACTTCAAACCAGACCGCCATGTGGACTACAGTTGGCTCAAACCCCTCTACTCCGTCCAATTTATATCTCCCCTGATAATCAGTTACATGGAAGGGGTAAGGGATAAATACATAATAAAAGCGAAAGTCCTTGAAACGAAGGGAAAAAGAGAGAGAGAAAGACGTCACTTTTCAACTCAGCTGGTGAAGCGAAAGAAGGAATCGGGTATAGAAAGATAATCTCTTTCAAAATGCCTCTGCTTCTCAAGGTGGCGCTCGGAGATGAGGGCTGAGAGGGGAGGCGTAATTTAATGAGAGAGATGGAGAGATTTAGTACGCATGTAAATGCGTTGTCAGGGGACTTCTTTAAGAAACGAGACAATGTATAGCTGCGACTGAAAGAGAGCCTCCCCTTATATTAGTATCAATTCATGCCTCGCCACGTAGTGGATAGACGGCAAAGTCTCCCGTCTGGTAACACAAAATGATAAAAAAAAACTTTTCATCTTTTTAGAATGGTCGAGGAGAAGTAAGTCCGTGATGTACGGAGGATTCGATGGATAATAGGCTTGCCATGTACTATGATCATAAGGTTAAACCGGTTACAGGGGATATGGGGCCCTTATAAAAAAAGGAACAGAATTAAGATGTACGTTTACGCACAGAATGGCTGCAGATCAAAGACATCTTTCCGACGGTAAGCGTAAAACCCAAACTGGAACATGGTCGAAATATCCGCCTGTTTGTATTCGAGAGGTATGTCAAGCTATGGTATGATTAATGAAGTTAGACATACCCCTTAGTGGTTGCTACTCATTAATTCGTGATAGGTTTATCATATAATAATAAAATTAAGTAATAATTGAAGATTTAAAAAGAATTGAGAGTCAATATAACAGTACTCAGTGTGTGACATAGTTCAAAAAGAATCTTTTGGTGTTACTTATTTAGTTGAATCCTATAAAATACATAAAAGAATTTTGCTTTTTCTACTTTTGTTGGAAATTTCGCATTCTGCATTTTCTTATTTCGTGTGTAATGTTCAAATTAGATTTACATCTTACAGTTGCATATTACTTTCAATTATCATGAAAATATTAGTCATACCTTTCAAATTCATGGGATAACTGTAGTCAACTCACTGGAAGCATACAGTATTGATAGATGGAACTATTGCAGATTTATATTCAATGATATTCTTTAATTATCAGCGTACCTTCAGCTCCATAAACAGGCCTCATTACTTTAAAGCTGTTTACATTGGTTCTCATCTATAAGCAATAACACTGATCCTCTCGTACACTCCACATTGCTTTATTTACTTTAGCTACGCGGCTTACTAGAACTTAAAAATGATAGAAAAGGAGTTTGAGTTCAATAACCTTTCAACATGGAAGTTACCGCACCCAAAGGCTAGTGACCCCTTGCACAATGGCTTAGTAAATATTTAGGAAAATAACAAAGAGATCTGGAGAACAATAATTTCTAAATCAATTTCTAATAAAAGTCACGGAGCCCCATTGTAATTATTTTCTAAAGGCATAATTTCCAAACAGTTTTCTAGTCCTGTTAAAAATATTTGGTTTGTGGGGATATAAGCATCCCATTAAATAGTTTTCCGTCCTATCTATTAAAAATTGTAGCATCATAAGTATAATCCTCCCAATGTTGAATTTCAAATTTTCCTAGCACCCCTAAACTCTTGAGTAAAACATAAATGATATACCTTATATTTAATAAAGCATATAGGGGTGGGTCAGAATTGTGTGAGGCCGAAAAATAACCTAGAGTAGTAGAGATTCAGAGGAGTGTTAGATGAGGGGGAAAATACAGAGTTTTGGACCGGAAAATGTCGAATAAATATACATCAGACGTCTCTTCTTTAGCAAGGGTACCAAGGAACTACTCCCAATCGATAGATAAGAATTCTGGCCCTCCAAATCCTTTTCCGTGCCCTGTATTTTTGATGGTGTGCGAGGTTCGTGCGCCGTAAGTTTGGGATCTTTGGCAGTGCGTTATGGGATCGCAGCGGGTAAATGGAGCAAGAAACGAATGGCAGACGAGGGAAAATCGGAATTTGGGGAAAGGTTTCCTTCGTGGGGGAACGGTTTGGGTAATGGGTGGGATCCTGGTGATTCGGAAATGAATGTGGGGCGGGTCCTCAGAAGAAGGTAGTTGTATTCGAGCATCTTAGCTAATGCTATAGCACGTGAATGTTAGAACTCGTTTGAATTCTTGTATCCTGGTCTTCTCGGTCCCTAAACTGAAAAACGGGAGACTCTTCCTTCTTTCCCATAGCCTTCAGCCTTATCTCTGGCCTACCAGGCGATGCCTCCTTGTTTGTCACTGTGGACATTTTGAAGTCCTTTAAATGCACTTTTGTTGGATATATGACATTAAAATTAAGATTTAAGCGCCTTTTTTACTATTCTTCTTCTCGTGAAGGGTACCCACTTCTCGGGTCTCACTTTTGGCTAAACATTTAACATAGGACTCATTCTATTCAAAATTTTCTTTTCACCTTAATTTTTTTCAAAATTAATTTGCAATGATTTAGGCATATTTTCCTGAAGGCCTTTGCATCACAATAGCATATCTGTGTTGTAAATTCATTTCACAACTGTAACATTTTGAAATATCTACATATTTAGTTTTAATAACACATAATGATCCAATATAGTCAGAAAAAGTAACCTATTTACCAATTATCAATTCGTATAATGCAACTATCCATAAATTTATCTCGAAGTTTGAAGCAGCGAAATTCTGATAAATCATAGATTTCATCTTTTCTGGTACAATTTTTTTCGTTCACAAGATTTTTTATGTTTAATAAAAAATTAAGTTTAAAATGGCAAGTTTACGAATTCAATTTTATTGAAAATAATCTACACCGATTGAGCGATCATTTTATGCTCTTGGGACGCGTGATATTGATGATGATGGCGATCAATGCTTATATGTCCAGCGCACATCTGCTTCCTAGAATTTTCGAATTTACAATCTCGTTACCACAAGTCATTACTCCGTAGCCCCGCGAAACGCTACTTTATGATATGTTTGTGGTCAGATTTTCAGATTCTCTTGAAATAATCCTATTTTTTTCATCGTCGCTGCTCCTTTTATTATGATTTTTTTATTTTACAAATATTGTATCAGCTAAATGCATAAAGCTAAATAATGCATAAAGCTAAAGCATAATAGTTGTAAATATTAATAAGTACGCTTTAAGGGAGGCCATCAAATAAATCTCTTTTACAAACGTTTCTCACCTCAGAACATTTATTTAGGTGCTTTCACATTGCTCGATTGGTGTTTAATTTTTCTCTTTCAAATTTGTTAACAGATAGTTTTTCTTTATATTTTAATATTTTGCGAATTCATTTTGACAACAAATAGGTTTTTAGTTAGCCCATTTGACTACAAATGGATACCGCTGAGCAAATTTCCCTGAAGGAAAATTAACCATTTTTTTCTTTATCTCTATCCTTCTCATCAATTTTCTGCTCCAGTACCATGTCACATTTTTAGTTAAGATTACAGGATTACCTATTTCATGAATTGCCTTGCCATGGGATCATGTAATTGAATAATTTTGATTTATTGGTACAGTAAAATTTAAATAAATAGTCTTATTCTACCCGGTCAGTGACGCTTTGTATTGATTTCCTGCGAATATATGATTAAAATACAATGTAATCGTTTTCCGTAAGGATATTGGAATAAATACTTTATTAAAGGTAATGAAATGTTGGTAGGGAGAAATAAGTATTGCCTTGTCGTTTAACTTCATCAGAAGTGAAAGTAGTGGACACATTGTTGACTTCGTAACTGAGTATTTATTTAGTCTTTTGAAAAAGGAGTCTTCATATTTTTTACGTATTACTTAACTCTCCTCCCCCATTTCTGTCTAACTTCCAAAGTTGTTTGTAACAGTGGTTATTCCAAAGGCAACGATGAAGAATACAATTCTCAAACGCATACGAAATAAAAATTCATTTGAATAACAAGTATAACTCCTCATTGAGTCTAGATTCTAAATACTAAATTTCCAAAAGCTTTATCGCATTAAGCGGCCTACATAGTAGGGGCGCGCCATTTACTGCCTTCTGCCATATTACATTTTCTTACATCCTTGCAAGTTCGTCCAAATTAAATTCTCCGTGACACAAGGAAATTACCAGCAGAAAGTCTCCCGAAGCTTAAAAAGCATGGGAGAGGTATTCCTGAAATATTTCTCTTATTTTTTAAACCGTCACCCTAAGGAGGAGGAGGGTGTGAAATGAGTCTATTTGAAAATCAACGGTTTCGTCCTGATGGGCCAATTGCAAGCGGCACCTTCGTGTGCGGCGTGGAAGATGGCGATGCTTCCATTTGCGCCGGCGCGTAATCGTCGCCGACGCTCTTTCACTCCCCCGGCCAAACCTCCCCTTACCTCCGCCCTCCATCCCGCTTTTCCGCCCCCCCGTTTGCCCGACCGCTCCTCCCCTCTGACACTTTTCCTCACCTGCCTCCATTCCCATACATGGCCCACCCGTAAGCCTCTCATGAGATTTGTCAAATTGCCTTGTATCCTTTTGCCCGGTGAAATTTCTTCAACTGTATTCTTATGAGGTTAAAGGATCTCGAATGCATACTTTGATTATGGTATACTTATTGAGAAACGTCATGAGGGAATAAATCAAAAACTTTTCCTTTTTGTCGAGTTGTTGTGGAGAGAAAAAATCCCTTTATCTTTCGAAAAAGACTTTTAACTCTTCGTAAAGAAACCATAAGATTTTAATGGAATAGGTTGCCCAACAAATGTATACCGGTTTTAATAGGTGGTATGAAAATTCATTGAAAACTTATTTCAATTTTAAATGATAAAAACAAAAGTTTTTTCCAATTTACTTTTGGGATTGAGAAATTTTTTCTTCCAATTAATGAACACTTATGGAATGACAAAATTTATAATAACTGGTGAAAAGTATATTTATACAATGCCATTAGCTTTAAAGTACATTTTTCTTTTCAAATATTAATTTCAGATTTCAAGGTTTACTTTAAAAACCAATAATTTAAGCAGTAATAAATAATTTAGGTGTGCAAGGTATTAAAAATCCTGTCATACATCCTATAGCGGTAGTGTATAAAAATATATAATAAAGAATATCTACAAATACTACTAATACATTTTTATAATAACTAAAATTTTATGTGTGAATACTGAAATGCACTATGTCTGAAGTTTCAGTTATCTTAAGTGAAATAAAATATAAAACAAACGAAATTTAACAATGAGAACTAAAATCAATAGATTAGACTTTTTATTATGACGCACAATTACTAGAAAGCAATTATGAAAGTTTCAATGAATAAGATGCCTTTTTACTCAAGAAGTAGAAAGAAAATTGAACCTGGAATGGAATCTCCACTTGAAGTGGAAGGAAATTGCCTTTTGCAATCTCTTCAAAGTTAATATCGAGAAAATCCATGGGTGGAAAGTATTCTGAAACTCATTCCTGAATTTACCTACTTTCGTCATTATTCGAAATTCGATTTTAATCTACCATCTCACAATTCGACAGTTGCGCCTTTTCACAAAATTTCCCCCTCGATTGGGCACCTATTTTTCATCACCGTTTTCCAGCAATTTCCCTCCCTTGCCCTTCCTTGCTTATTGCCGTTATACTCTCTAGCCCCTCGCCACCTTCACCTTGTAATCCCACTTCCCAGCACATGCGCTTGTCTCTTCACCTGTCCACTAGGAAATCCTTCCCTTCCACTTCCCCGCGCGCCATAAGCATTCGCCATTCCCGATGGAGTTGCTCCTCTCCCCCGCCAAGCAGTACGCCTTCTCACGGCCATTTCTACGGGAGTCCCCTTCGCAGAGAGTGGCCAGGGTCGTTCCTCCGAACTCCTCTCATATCGATCCGCGCGGGGCAACTTCTTCTCCGGCCCCAAAAAACCACCTGAAAGGGAGGGAGGGATGAGGGGGGGGCGCATTAGAGGAGTTCGAGGGGAAGAAGAGAGAAGAGGTATTTGGGAGGGAGGGGGAGGACGGGAAAAAAGGTCGAATAGAGCCTTTAGGAGAATCCCTTCCACAACCCCTTTATTTGCACCCTCCTCCTCCCCCGATCTCTCCCCCGCATCCCAATCCTCCTCTCTCCTCTCAGCCTCGCTCCCTTTCTAACTGCAAAGCCATTCCAAACTACGCCTCACGCACCCACTTGCTCGCCCATATCTTTCAATCTGCTCTCTCTCTCTCTGCCCCTCCTTCTCTCCTCTCATCTCTCTCCAAACCATCCAGTTTCCGTTCCAACTCCACCCATCACTTCTCTTTCTTCTTCTCTCTTCCTCCCTTTGCCGTCGATAACGCAAAGCGTCTTTTTACGCGGGAAAACGTATTCCCAAAAAGGCATTATTTCCATTTCGAATTTTGTCATTGGCGATAATTTGGTTCGGGGGGAGCAAAATTCTTTGGATGAGCTTAAGTGGAAGAAAAAAACCATTATTGGCAAAAGTGCGAGAAAATGCCCGTGGAATAAAGTTGTGCGATAATGCGATCGTCGAGATATTGCATTGATTTAAATCTTAAGAAGGGAAACTTTTATCTCAGTTTAGTTTACTGTATAGTATCCGCCGTCACTTTGTGGAAACGATTCATAATGAATAAGAAATACTTAGTTTTTCCACACAAACTTTAAAAAATAATAAAAAAAAAATAATAATTAATAAAAAAAAATAAAGTTTGTGTGGAAAAACTAAGTATTTCTTATTCATTACTCAGTTTAGTTATTGACAAGTATTAGAATATAAAGTGGCACTTTAAAATAATTAACCCAAATGCTTCCAAAATAAAGTTATGTCAATAATTTTATGCCGCGTTAAACGTATAATGTGTATGTATAACTCACAAATACTAGTTATAATAATGTTTCACTTCCTTTTCTTTAAATTGGATTTTAATCTCTAAATTCACACCTCTTATTTGGCTAAAAATAAAAGTGTATCAGAATAGTTCAATTAAACAACTATACAATATGTTACCTTACAAAATGCTTCTTTAATGCTGACATTACTGATTTTTCTGGTCTTAATTTAATCATGAGTAAGCATCACATGATAAGTTTCATGAAAAACCTTTCTGCAGTGATTCACGGAATACTTGACGGAAGAGAACATAACCCCTACCTGACTCCCGGTGGTAAATATCCGAAAAGTGGGGTTATTCCGTTTTCCCTTGCTCTGGAACAGGCATGTGGAACGCCGAGGGGGAATGAGACGATGAAGGAGAAGGCCGAAAGGGGAGAGGCTTTGGGAGAAGTAGAGATAAAGGAATCGCTTATGCCACAGCACAAAAGAAGCGAGGAAAAAGAAATGTGGTAATGGCCGCGGCAATGTGGGTTCCGAGAGATGAAAGACGCTGGGAAGGGGATAAAGGAATGCGTATGGCACCGCGGTTAGGCAGTGATACATTGTCTTGATACGTTTTTCCATTTCGTGAGTAAAGAAGCAAGAAGAATACAGGGCACGTACACACTGGTGGGATGAAGAAAGGAAAGTCGTGGAGGGAATGGACTGGCGAGGGGGGCCTCGAGTGGGGAGGGAGGAATGAGTTGTTGCTGGAAGGGGCGGCGTGGGGTGGCGTTGGTTGTGTGGTTCGATGCTGGTGTACGCAAAGAGGTAGAGAGGGTACGGAAGTAGTTCTCCAGGGCTTCTTTGCCAGTCCAGTCAAACATTGTTGGATTTAAGTCAAAACGACCCTTCCGGGATTCTTCCTCGCTACTTACACACCCTATAGCGGCTGCCTCTCTTTTATTCTTACTGATAAAGAAATATCTCCGATTTCTCCCAACTTCACTCTATAAGAAAGGTCTTTAGCATTTCAAATATAAGCCGCACTCGTAAACATTACTAGTTTCACGCTCGTGTATAATCGGAATAACGTTCAGGTCTTCATTAGTATATGTCGCCAACGGTCACTAAACTTTTGCTTTCTTTCTTATTATTAATTCTGTTCCGAAAATAAAAAACTTTGGCTGCAAGAAAAACTTAGAAATACACTCTTTGTTATTCGTCTACTTTCTCCCCTTGGTTGTCGTGTCATTACCCAATGTCTTAATGTTTCCTTACTTGAAACTCTTAGAGATGAAATTATTTTTTCGCATGTATTTAATGTATTGTTGATATCTGGGTCTTGTGCGCCAACTCATTATCCTTGTGTCGCAAGATTTTTTGCATAGTCAAAAATACATATTAGACATCAATTTCAGCATTCAAAGTACCTCAGAATTAATACCATCCAGTTGGTTAAAATGAATTTAATTGTACCATTAAATTCCAAATAGTGGCATGAATTTTAGTGTTACGTACTTCGGCATTTGTCTTAGAAAAGCAGAGGTTGTTAATGTAAATTATAGTATATATTGCTAAATACGTATAATAACGATGACTCCATTGATTGATACTTCAATTTTACACTTATTCCAGCAGGCTAGTGTATTCCGATTTCGGGTAAATAATTTATCTGGCCAAATGAATATTCATGCCATTAACACCATTGGACAAATCCAAATAAAATTTGTTTCACGATCAGATTATTTTTATACAACGGTAATGTAGGAGACGTTATAGGCGCATCGGATAGAGCTGGTCTCGTATCTTCTATGGGAGACATTTTTCCTACCTGTTCTACGTGAGGCAATTATTACTAGCCAACAGAAAGGTTATGCTAAGTGAAGGTTTTTATTGAAAAGTATTTCTTATCATACGTTGTTATCCTCCTCATTGGTTTTTTCAACGGTCATCAAAATTGCTAACAATTCTATATCGCTTCGATTTAAAATATTTTTTGGTTAACTTTTAGATATTTAAATAGTTAAGTGAGCCTCATGAAATTTTCAGTTAGTCCTTTAATTTTCTTTCTTCTACGAAAACGAAATTCCAAAGAGACGGATCGCGGGTGCATGGGCGTGTGCAAAAATTGATATTTATTGTAAAATTATTCCACTTAATTATTTTTCTTGAGAAAAAACAATTTTGAATGTCTTGGTATTAGCCTTTAGACTTGGTTAGTATGAATTCTCAAGTATTCATTTCTTGTTTTATATTGAATTTAGTATTGTGGGTCATATCTGAGAAAACATTGACTTTTTTATTTCCATGAGATAAATTTGGTCTTTAGTAATATCCTTGACATGCTCTTTAATCTCGGCCAATTCTTTACTCTTTCCCATTGATTTCTTACCATAAGCATCCGGTAGCATCTCGTATTATCTCTCTCTCTCGCTCTTACCTACCCCCCACCTGACTTGCAGTCAAAGCGTTGCTTTGCCATTGCCTTTATGGAATTCTGGGATTGCTGGTAGCTCTTATCTTTGCCGCCTCACCTCGTAGAGATTTCTAAATGTTTATCCCGCACTCCACCACTCTCTCCCCTCCCGGGCAATGCCCGTCCCTCCCAGCCTACTCCGCCGGTTTTCCTCATCTCCGCGCTTTACCTTATCCCCGCATACCCCGCCTAGTCCAGTGCTCACTTTGCGCCCTAATCTCCATTTTTCCCCATTTCTCCCGTGCCTGTTCCCTTCTAAATCCCACCGTATCAACCAAATGTACCTGCTTCGTGCCGCATGCTCTCTATAAGACCGCGGAATTTCCACTTGAATTGGCCATTTGGAGTTAATACTTGCGTTATCTCACCTCCCTTGTATGTTCAGTCATTTACGAATAGTGAAACCAACATTATTTCGGATGGATGATTAAGATTTTCAGTTTAATTTAAAAAATTTAATGTGGGTACAAAGGAATTGTGTTTTTCAGAATATTAATAAGTTTTATTTTCAGCGTTGTAGCTCATTCCTTAGCATAAGTTTGCTCAAAGAAAAAAAAGTTTCCTAAATTAACAACGTCACTCATAAGTCGCTCCTATTATAAGTTCATTATTGTACAAATAATGTACCTAAAACTCTAGTATTCAGAAATCAATAAATAAATAGCAATTCAAAGTGAAAAATATTGAATGAAACAAAATGTTTGGAATTTTGTAATGATTGAAATTATTTACACTTTATTATTATGCATCGAAATTAAAAAACTAAACAGTGTTAATCTTCGTGTGGTTATTAGTATGCTTTCTTTTGGAATAAGGGACAGTGAGTAGTCAAAGTTAGATGAAATATATTGTGAATATATTATGAATATATTTTTATAGCTTGAGGGAGAAATAATTTTTAAACTTAATTATTAAATATTTAATATGATTGGTACACTAAAAAAAGATACTAGCTGTGATGGAATAGTACGTTGATATTTTTAATTATATTGTATCATATGTGTGCCACCAGTTAAACCAAAGCTACTTCAGAAAATTACACATATTTATTCCATTACATATCCCTCCTATAACATTTTCCTATTTCATTCGTGAAAATTAGCAACCATGCAGTTGAAAGGAATTCACGCCACATGGGTAAAGTTCTCGAAATGGAATGGAAATAAAAATTGACTTCAGTGAAAAATTTTCATTTTAAATTGTCGCCTCCTAGTATACCAATGCACTTCAGCAATTTTTTAATGTCTTGATCCCATCTCGAAAAATAGATTCCTTCCGGCCTGCAAAATATTCATCTAATTAGGCTGTTTGTTCTTTGTTTTAAGAGAATCTCCGTCCATCGGAGGAAAAAATGAGCTTGGGAAAGAGATGTAAATTTGATGGAGTCAAGTTAGGCAAATAAGGAGGGTGCGACAACAATTCGTATTTTAGTTCAGGCATGTTTGCCATGGTAAATGCACTTTTGTGTGAGCATACATTGTTTTGATGACTTTCTTTTTTGCATAACTTTCCTTATTTTAGGGTATCTTTTTCTAAATTTTGTCCAGGAGGATAGCGTAGTGTTTTACCAGTGGAAAGATCTATCAGCAGAATCCCTTTTACATCCCAGAAAACTAAAGCCTTCACTTTCCGACCGACTGTAATGTTTTCCTTTATTTGGTGGTAGTAAATCAATATTTTTCCCTTGAAATCTGGTCTTTTGGGTATATTAGTGAGCCCAAGTTTTATTTTTGATCCCAAACTGACACCATAAACCTTTTTGTTTATTTGAAAACGGGTCAAATATTGTTCGTAAATTTCCATTCCAATACGTTTGTGATCCTGTGGCAAGAGTTACGACACCCATCTAGGAGATTTTTTCTCATATTCAATGCCGCTGTTAAAATTTGATATATCTGTTCAATTGATATCCCTACAGCTTCGAGAACTTCTCGCACTTTCCGTCGGTGATGTTCAATGACCATTTCATACACTATTGGAATAATATCTGTGGTGGCATATTTTGGTCGATCACTATTAGGACAATCATCTAAGCTTTGCCGACCTTAAACTCGTTTGTCCTCTTGAAAACAGTTGAATATGAAAGAGCCTGGTCCCCCAGAGTGCTCTCTAAGTCGGTATAAATTTTTTTTGCTTTTATACCCTTCTTTAGGAAGTATTTAATCACATATCGAAACTCAATTTTTTCTACTGTCACAGTTCACTACACGGGACAAAGAAGAGAGAGGCGTCCATATCACAGATCTCCTCTCAGAGCGCTGACGCGTTATGTGATTACTCATAAATGTTTTCCTATTACTACGCGGGAAACTCGTTGCGCTAGCGCTGACACCCGGTGGTTATTTCGAGAACCTTTCCAAATACCCTCATTTTTGGTTCAATGAAGAAGAACGGTAAAATCCAAGAAGGAAACGTCTTCACGGGAAATTAATCTTACCTCATGGCGCATTTTTACCATCATAGGTACCGCTACATTTCCCACCGTGGAGAATCAACTGTAATCCATGGGATGCTTCTGCCATTCGTAATAAAATTCATGGTACATTGAGCATCAAAGGCACTTAATAAGTTTGCCCCGGCAATAATCCTAGGGTGATGCTAAAAAGCCGACCTGTAGACCTGGGTCAAATACATTACCAGGCCGGGACCTCAAACCCGAAACTCTTTGGAGGCACTCAGAATAATGTTCATAACGGGCATGAAACCAACCAGGATATAAAACTGCCTCCAAGACTGAAAAAATCTGAATTTGCTTAGTAATTGCTATTGTTCTTTTTCCTCTTCCTCATGCAAAATCACAAGCGATTTATAAATTTTTATCACAAATTGTTTGATATTTCATGGTATATTTCAAAATTATAATTAGGATCAAATATATTTGGACAAAAGGCATAATAAATTTAAGGTATTCTTCAAAAGATTTTTGTTCATTATTTTCCTATATGAATAATTCCTGCGAATTTATATGAAAATCAGAACGAATAGTTTTCACATTTAAAGGCATTGTGGCCTTTTCTATAGGCTATTGTTGCTCTTACAAAATGTTTGAAATTCATTAATTTTCTTTAATTATAAATGCAGATACTACTCCCTTTTCGACTCTATGACCAATGAAAGATGATGTAATTTTTGCGTAGGCATTTAAATGTTTCAAACAAATGTTTTTAAGAGCACACCTTGCATTTAGAAGATTGACGTCCCCTTAAAACACCATATCAGTGAAATGTTACTTCAATATTGTCAACATTTCTGGTTTCATAATCACTATAAAATTTAAGTATAAGATGATGACGTTAAATTAGATCACGCCGCATTCGTTCTTACAGAAATTTCATTTTAAAATATCCTTTGTTTCTATTACATTTGAAAGGCCTACCTAGCAAAACTTAAAAAATTGTTTCGTAGAGTCATAAAATTTTACTCACAAAACCACTATGGTTTCATGAGATAGAATTATAAGTATCTAGACAAAACAGAGCCTTCCGTGAATTCGGGAGACTGTGAGCTATTGTTCTCTTTTCATGACTTCCTTCGGCTTTCCCGGCCGTGTGCGTGGAAAACCAGGCCTTCTCAACGATCACGACAACGGTGAGCCTGATGTTAACAAATGATCTTTTCCACACTTATAGATTTGGTTTATTTCAGAGCTCGAAAATATGAAGCATGAAAACCATTTTCTTTCCTTTGAATTTAAATGTTCGTATTTTGATTTTTCGCTTTGAATTTTTTAATTTCTGATTTTTAGGTTTATTTGAGTGCATCGAATTGTTTATACAAATCACTCATATTTTCATCAGCAGCTTTGTACCACGCTTAGCCTTGTTTGCATACGTCGACGTAACTTAAACTCGTTTCAAATTTCCCGTTTATTCACCTGTATATATTATTTTATGCGTCAAAGCGTCAGCCGTTCTTCCTTAATAAAATCACCGGTTTAATGTTCAAAGTTTTAATCAATTGAATGTCATGTAGTATATTTTAATTTAGCGTCTCTTTGAAATACAGAGTAGATGCAACACGGCTAAAACTAAGGTAGATTAAATTACCAGTTCCTATTAAAGCTACTTTGGGTTGATATGAGTCGTTCTCCACTATCGTAGATATTTCCCAGACGCATCGAATTTACTGCTTAAATTACATTAAATCATATATAAAAATGAAGTAAATCTCGAAATTAGGCCATCTGAAACGGAGAGAGGTGTTTTTATAACACACTTATATTAACACTCAATTGAAAATTGGGCATAATGGGAATCAGGAGAGTACTCTTATCCCACGAAACTGTTTAAATGACTCAATGCAAAAGCTAAAGATTATTAGTAAGTACATTATTTACTGGGGGTAAAGCTGGGAATGTTTGTTTGAAGGAATCAGGCAACTTATTAATTATGCTCATTCACAGCTAATGTTCTAAGTTTTTCATTTTGTAGGTTGTTAGAGCTATTTTTAAAAAGTAACCCTCAATGATAGGGAGATAATTGACCTTTTCTTATAACCTACTGTAAATGTAGAAGATATGGTGTTTCTTTGCTAGTGTACAAACCGTTAATGAATTATTTCCTGTATAAATATCCTTTTCGGAAAGAATATTATTTTAAGAAAGGGTTAATTCGTAGCACAGCATGTTCATCAAAATGAAATGCACCAGCAGTAATTTCTATATTCTCATGAAATTAATTTCTTTTTGAAAATATAATTTAATCAAGGTTTTTTCAATGTTGATCATTTGCTTTCCTGATTAGAAAACCCTTCAAATTAAAAAACGCCCACTATATCGTCTTATAAGTTGTAATAAATGGAATAATTTGGACAAAATTTCCTAAAAAGGGTAGAAAATGAAGTAATTGGTTTTTGATTGTGTACAAGACTGCTGTAATAAGGATAAGCTGAAGGACTGCTGTAATCGGAAACTGAAGAGAAAAGTATTTATTTTATTTAAAAGCGTTATCTACTGATTATTAAATAAGTCCATCAATATCCTGCAAAGTGATTTCCACAGCCTAACATTTAAACTCTTTTACTAGAGAAAATACCATAAAACCTCTTTAATGCGCCTTTTTGTTCAAAGCAATTTGAGGCAAAATTATTCCATTTTTTGATCAGTAGGGTATTAAAAATCCCTAACATAATAACAATACCAACATAACAACAAATAATTTTTTAGTACCAGGAACCATTATTTTTTCAAAGAGTATCATTTGACCAAATATCAAAATTATCAAGCAGCGTTCTGCGGAAATGCTCGTAATTTTCGAAGTTATTAGTCAACATTCTTTTAATGAATGATTACGGCATTCCTAGGATTATTCTTACTGTTTTTCTAAGTATATTTATGCACATATAAATTTAAAGCCAGTTAAGCATGTGATTCATATTATGGTCTAAAAAATAGATCAATCGAACAAGCTATGAAAATAGGATAGACATTATGTGTGGAATTTATTTATTTTTTTAGCTTTAGAAACAAAAGATTTTAATATTTTTCCCGGCACATATTGCCTTTTCTCGTGCAAATATCTCACAAATTATCCAATCGCACTCATTGTAGCTCGCTTCACAAAAATAGGTGTATGAGAATGTAACACTGCACATATTTTCAGCTTTTAACAAGGTTATACAGTGCACCACGAATCTACACAGGAAAACCTCTGAGCCAGTTCTTTTCTACTCCCTAGACAGTGAAGCGGCACCAAGGTAAAGGATGAAGCAGGAGGCGGGGTAGAATGGTCGACCTGCGCACACACAGCGCGTGCTGATAACTACGCGATTTAAAGCTCCACATTTTTTCCCCCACCGAGCGGGACATAATTTCAGCGAATGAGAAGAGCCAGCGGATAAATAAACAATCCACGGAGGCGACTAATGCAAATTAATGGAGGTGCGTGCCGAGGATGGTTTTTGGGATCGCTGTAGGGAGGCGGTTGGGGAGGAGCGGGTGATGTTACAGGGATAAGGGGGGCGGACGGGTTGATACCGTGATGCGGTCGAAGGTGGGGGGGGGAGGTTTGGCACATCCGAGGGGGTTTATGAGTCGAGAGGTAGGGGGTACGCGTGGGAGGGGGTCGTGGGCGTGCCGGGAAAGGGAATGGTGGTGTGGAGGAATTGGTGAAGGAGTGGGTGTAGGAGAATGCTGGGTGGGCGAGAACGAGGGACGGGAGGAGGATGGGTTGGAGCGGGTGGAGGTTGGAGAGTTTTGGGGGGAAAGGGCGAGTGGAATCTGGGATTTGGCGGAGATGAGAGTAGAGTGGGAATGTGCTGCGCCCTGGGGGGATGCCCGGCCAGAGATGGAAGAGGGAATAAGGGAAGGAGGGAACGGGGAAAAAAATACAGCGGAGGCCAAAAGTCATTTCACCGTATTGAATATTCATGAGTAGAGCATCCGCGTACGTGATTCACAAAAAGTCTGCTCGTTAATATAAAAGGGTGTATGGGAGGGAGGGGCAGGGAAGAGACGGCGTGGTGTGAGCGGCGGGAAAGATGGGGGAGAGGGTGGAAGTCGGCAGATATGCGGTCCTGCGCGAGGGTGGGGAGGGTTGGTGGAAATTCACGGTGGAGTTTAGGGGGAAGATTAGGGCGGCAGAAATAGTCGAGTCCAAGAGGAAAACTCGAGAGGCGTAGGGTGGCGGAAAAAACCGATAACTGCCGAGGGGCAAAGAATCAAGTTGAGGGTACGGCGTTTCCAAAGTCTTCCCAAGGAAAGTATTCAATTGAAATGTTATACAAAACTTCTTTGTCGATCACCCAGCACGCTTAAAAATTTCAATAATTTCATTTTACTGGTGTACTTATAAGGTAAGCATATTCAGCCGAGTCACATATGTAATTCCAAATATAGAAAATCTGTCTTGTTTAAATGAAATCAGATGATATTCACTGTGTAGCAGAATCTTTTCGTCCCTGATTCTACTCTGGATATGATGTATTTACCCAGAGATCTCTCAAATATATATAGTTTCATTAAATTTAAATGACAATGACTATATACATTTTAGTATGATCTCAAATTTGAGAAAACTGTTTAATTTGCCCATACATTACATTATATATGTAATAAGATATGAAAAAATTAAAATTTATATACTAATTCTGCGCATCTAATTTTCGCAAAATTGTTTTAGGTTGAAATTCATGGAAGTTTAGACTGATAAAATTATATAATTTACAAACGGGAGTTTGCATGCATGAGTTTTATGGAATGGTTCTGCCCATTAGCACAAAGTCGTGAATAATATCACAAAGAGATCCTTCGTAAATAATAAACAGATAACTATAGACCAGCAAAGTACTCGAATTATACTCTCATAAATTTCCAATTACAATGGACTCTTTTATAGCTCGTCAAATGCACGCCAGCAAACCAGTGGAACATTGTATTTCAAATTCAAACGTGTACTTATGCCTCCGCAAGCCATATCTGCGACAAGAATTATCTTCACGAGACTTATTAAGCATTGTTTCCCCCCAAGCATTTTCTCTTCGTGGTAAAATTTTCTATTCCAGTGTTTTTTCTTCTTGCGCCCTATATCTTTTCAAGCGTGGCATAGAAATGGGAACCCCCTTTTCTTAGGAATTATTCCTTGCAAAAAAAGTCTCCCGAATGAGCATTTGCTTCGGTAAGTGCCAATTTAAGAGTACCTGGTACAAACAATTTCCTTAGTCTCCGACGTGTAATGAGACCCTTCTCCCCCCATCTCTGGAAAGATAATTGTCACTAAAAAGGCTCGCTGCATTTTTCTTCATTTGCCCCCGCCCCCTCCATCCGAATTCCCTCCTTCCCTCCGGCCTCTTCCATTCTTATACTTCCTTCAACTCCAGGCTAACCTCCCCTCTCGTAGCCTCTCGCCCCCTCACCCGCATTCGCCTGCACGCCCTCCCACAGCCTCCCTCCCAGAGGATCCCGAGCAGCGGTGCACCATCTGGCTCGGTTAGGGAGCTCGGGGGAAGGGTGAAGGGAGTGGGGGAAAAGGGGAGGCGGGAGGAGGACACGGACGCTTCGATTTGCATGAAATTGCTTCTAGAAAACGATGCTAAATTTCGCTGTAATTATAGGGCAAGAAGGAGGGGGTAGGAAGCAACGAAGGGGGGAGGCCACGGGATTGGAGGGCGGAACAGGGTGGAGGGGTGAAGGGCGCTAAGGTTGGAGAGGGTGGTGAATTGTAGAGTGAAGGCCTTGTGGGAGTGGATTGGGAGATACTACCGCGTTGGAGGGAGACAAGAAAGTTGGAAGGTTAGTTGGAGAGGTAGAAAACGCGGAGGGGGTGGATAGGAAGTTCGGTGCATTGCAGAAAGAAGGATGGAAGGTTGGACGGGGTTTATATATCATAGAGGGGGGGGGGGATCTTTTGGAAATCGTAGGATGAGTTCAGAGTTGGGACGTAGCATTAAGGGTAGAGAGAAGCGTTGTGTGTGAAAGCGCACCACGTTTTGGCGGGGAAAGGAGGGAGAGTCAAAAGGGGACTCAGATGATCGTGCGAGATGGATGGTAAGTCTTAAAACGGAACCACTTAAGGAAGTGAAGCACACTAGGGATGCTAACAACAGCAGCTAAAACGATACCTTTTGTGGATAAAGGCAGAAGCACATATGCTCACATAGCAATTCGAGTTATGTACATTAGAGCCGATAACCGTTACCATAGATTGGAGATGAAATAAGAAGAGTTTGTTCAACTCATGTGCTTATAAGGACCTATCTGCTCATTTTGTAACTATAGGAGATATATGGCTATTAATAATGAAAATTGCTGTGTGAGAAATTTCTAGTAATCGCTGTTAGAAAAATAATAGATATCCCAGCCTGCTATTGACATCAATCATCGTGGTAAA
Source organism: Hetaerina americana (assembly GCF_022747635.1). Lineage (NCBI taxonomy): Eukaryota > Metazoa > Arthropoda > Insecta > Odonata > Calopterygidae > Hetaerina > Hetaerina americana. Next base: position 98,383,542 of record NW_027286874.1, on the reverse strand, counting down.
TTTTAAGCTTAAAATGTAATTGGATCCTTTATAGTTAAAGAGAGATTTATTATTAGGTAATCCATTTTTCAAAAGTCATAGTATTTTCAAAATGATAAGACTGCATTCAAAAGTATGTAAATTGTAATTTCCAAATACTATACTAGGATATTTAATTTTCGGGGTAACATCTTTTAGATAAACATGCTTTACCCTTTTATATTCTTTTTAATCACAGAAACAACAGTTTTGGAAATATTTCAGCTTTATATCCTCAAAAAAATTGACTTTTATTTTGGAACCTTAAGACGACTCCTTTTTAGCTTCTTTCTTAAATATTTTGTATATTATCAATTTCATAAAACAGATATCCATCGTAATTAGGAATGATGCCACTCCCTCCTATAAGTAAATAAAGTTAGTAAATAAGCACCTTCTCCTTGTATTTTGAATTCTATGACATTTCCAAGTATTTTAATATATCTAAGGGTATTATATGAGATGTATGAGTTTGAGCTTGATCTACATTTACGGGTGTCATTTTCCATAGTAATTAGAAAGTCAGCAAAATTTTTGTGACGCGTCCAATCACATCTTGTAAAGATAACTGCTAAAATTGTTATTTCGCCTTATAACTTAGTAGCAATACATGAATCCATGCCAAATTATTATACAGCAGGATCTCTCTACGAGGGAGTTGAGAATAAGGGCATAATAAATCGGGAACGGTCATTATATTTGGCGTATCCTCATTTTCTCGTCATTTTTCGGCTCTGCAGCTTCTTAGCCGCATCATTCAGCAGTCTCATTCCTTTTAACCTCGGTACCATATCTTCCTCACCCTCCAAACCATCTTCTCCCACCCCCACGCCCCGCGTTGCTTCCGCGCAAAACTCTCGTGCCACCCGTCCCCCAACCCCCACACCCCTCCAGCTCCATTGTCTCTCTCCCCTTCCTCCACGGTCCCCCCAACCTCTCATAGTTCTCTCGCTCTTCCGCCGCTCCCAACCCCACCCTCTGGCCCGGCGAGGCTTCTCTCCTCCATCGCGCTCCCATTCGCCCCATCCTCAAATGCGCCCTCCCAACGTGATACGACCCGTCCTCTCCCAACCCCTTGGCCAATCCTCCCCGCCGCCCTCCCCCTTCGTAATTTTCCAAGCTCGCCTCCACACCTCGCCCGCACCCTTCCTACCCCTGCACAAAGCCGCACGCAGCGAGATGCTTCCCTCTGCACACCCCCCTTTGCCCTGCCTCCCTCTCCTACTGCCAACCCTCCCCCGCACACCCCGGCCACCCAGCGCCCTGGAGCCAATTCTCTTTCCCCCCCCCCCGCCTTTTCTCTCCCTCTCTCTACGACGCCCATCCCATTTTCCATTCTCTCTCTCTCTCTCCCATTCCCTCTCTCTTCTTCCTCTTCCATCCTTGGGACCCTGGGAGTGAATTTCACTCCTACGTTCCGGAACCATTCTCGTCAGCCCCAGCGCTACTTTGCGCGCAATGGCTGCTTTTCGTTCCTTGCAAAAGGTATTGCGGGTTCATTTTGAGCCCTGACAATCACCTTTTCCTTGCCTCAATAATAGCGAAACGTAAGGCGTTGCCCATCGACGGTTTCCACGAACGGCGCATATAGGGGAGAGGTGGTATGAGGTAGCCAGTGGGATGGAGTACTGAGCTGATGGAGGGAAAGGGGCTCTCTGCCCGTGGTGGCCAAGAATTTCTCAATTAAGTTTTGTTAATTGGAGTCCACGGCGTTAGTGCTCCATATAAAATTATATTAAACGAATTAAAATGAGTGTTGTTGCCACGCTTTCTTCGCCGTCTTCTTTTGCGTATGCTCTCGTTTTTTCGGATTTAACCGAGCCAATTAATGCTCTGACTCATTAAAAAGTATTATTTTTTTAGAATGCAAAATTCATTGCTAAAAATACTCTCCTTTGCACTAGTTTTTTTGCACTAGTTGAATCGAATCTCTAAATAAAGTAGATAAGTTAATGAATGCTATTTTCTCGCACCTCTATTCTTAGACCCACTAGAAAATGATTCACCAAACTTGTTGCAAATACCGCATTCTGGCCTTTTATTCTAGATCACTCTTCGAAACATTTTCCTATCATGATTTCCTTTCATCCTTAAAATTCATCCTTTTACACCCGTTAGAGATCATGGGCCTCAAGGTATTGCATGGATGAAACGCGATGGCTTAAGCCCATCCCTGCGTTGAGTATTTCATTAATGCTTCACATCACTTAGCGTACACGACACTGGTTCGGAACTTAGCCCGTGCTGAGAAAAGTAATTTAGTTTCGTTATTAACCTCCTTCGGAGAGAGAGCAGGGCACGGGAAATGGGCGGAAGGGGCTTGGGCGTGGGGAGAGGGTTGCGCCGGGAGGAAATGGGGGAGGCGGCGAGAGATGTGGAAAGGAAGAAGTGGGGAAGAGATGTGCCGAAAGAGGGTGGGAGTGCGGGAGGATGGCCCTCCTGCTGGTGGAGGTAAAATGGCTGGGAGGTAAGATGATGCTTCCTTCCTTCTTCGATCTGCACTCACACCCCCCTTTCTCGACCCCCCTCCACGCCCGTGCCCCATCCTTCCAGCATCAAACCCCAACTCCGCTCCGCCTTATACTTCACCATCGCTGGCTGTTCTTCGCCCGCTTCCTCTCTATCTCCTACCGTTGCCAAGGGAACGCGGAAAGAAATGTCGGCGGGAAAGGCTTTTGGGAGGTCTTTAGGTGAGTGAGGAGGAGAGCGGTGGGGGGGTGGACGCGAGCGGGTTGGTGGGTGAGGTGTTAGACGGTGTATTCCTTCCCCTTGCCTACTTCTCCCGCTACGACTCCCCCTCCGCCACATCCTCTGAGAGGGCTTGCCTCCTTCCCTAAACACCCCTCCCACACTCCGCCCCATACACACCACCCGGAGAATGGCAGTCTTGCCGAACGTCCCTCGCCGCCCTCCGGGGCCACCAGCCCCTCACGACCCCCGCCAGCCTCCGTCTTCCTCGCGTTCTTGCCGCCAATTCCTCCCCCCCTTCTCCCAAAACCTCCCTTTTCTTTTGTTCCGTTCCCACCAACCATTGCACATTTTCCCTCCCCATCCACAACCCCTCGGCTGTCCCCGCTCCACTGGTTCCTCCTTCCCGTCGGCTAATGCCGAACTTTTGCGAGAAAACGTCTTACCATCCCTTAGCAGCTCTCTTTTCTTTTAGAAAATCCGCTCTCACCTAGAATCGTCGGCCATTTCAAAACTTCAGCAACGGAGTTCTTAAACTGACCCTCCCGGATATTCTTGCATTTCTCTCCATGTCTCTCGAGTGTTCATCTTTTACCCTTCTTAATCTCACTTCTGGAGCTAACTCTTATTCCAAGCTAAGTGAGAGATATTTCTACGGAACAATGTTACTGATGGTTGGTTTCATGCCGAATTAGGGTTTTCAGTATCTCGGTCCGGAAACGTTCTGACCTCATTCATCACTTATGAAGTATTACTATAATTATATCGTGTATCTTCAACCATATATATTCCATGTATACACTAAAAGCTGATTAAAAATATTTATCACATTGTTGGATCTACGAACTGAAATAATTAAATGATACAACCTTTTGGTAAACTATATTTTTATTAAATTTAAGGTTTAGAAACTAATTTATTGTTTGCTTATTTTTTATTTGTAAATAAGTTATCTCAAAAAGTGAGAAATCATGGTTTTAATTACTCACCAGCTTAGTATTTTGGAAAAACTTCAGGTATTGAGATACTCTGAAGAGTGCTTGCAAATTGATACTTTGAAGATAAATAGTTATTAACAATTTTCATGAGCGGTCATTAGACCTTCAATAACTAGTTAGCTACCTGAGTAAATTTAAAATTGTGTATACCAGTAGCGTTTTCGTAATATGGCTCGTATCCTACCATGAAACAGACAGACCACTATCATTACTTATTCACATAAGGTATCCAGAAAACAACTAACCCCATAAAATACGAGTAAAGAGAAACCTTCTTGCACTCTATCTATAATAAATGCGGAAATGTATTAAACACGGTAACAGTAGATTTGCCAACAGAACTTTTATATGCCACCTGAGCTGTGGAATTTCCTTGACCTCAATATTAAGGACATATTATGAAATATTAGCCTTTTATTAAAATTTAAAAACATGGCTTTAAAAATTATCCACAGAGTATAACCAAATATAAAAATCTTGGTAAAAGTACGCAAAACATTTTTTTCAAATTTACTAGTCCCAAATGGTGTTCATTTTATTGTTATTAAACTCGTCTAAAGTTGTTTAGAAGTTACTTTTATTGACCTTTTTTCATTTTATGCATGAGGTGTTAGCATTTTTATACTTGCTTAATAATTGATGGCTAACAGTCAACTCTCAAATACCGTTCTATAAGAATTGAATTAGCGTTATTTTGCGTGGAGATAATTATAACAAATGCAAACTTATTTCCACTCATTCGTTATTTTAGTAAAAATATATTAGTACCTTTAAAACCCCTTGCATATAGGGATATCCTATTTAGGTTATAATATCATTTCAATTTATAGAATTTATTAAAGCAAGACAACATTGCCCAAGCAATAATTGTCATCGTATTCATTTTTAATAATTTTAGGAAAAATGTTGACTGTAAACATTTCAGTTTCATTGATTTGATACACCCCATCAATTATAATTAAATCATTTTTAAAGCAATGCCTAATGATTGTTGTCTTAGCCCTATTGAATCTGTTGCATTAATAATTTTTCCCATTCACGGGAATCTCATTACTTGATGGATATTATTATTTCATCTCTGGCTTCAGTAAGTAAACGGAATTTTTCTATGCTAAATGGAACCTGGGAATCGAATGCGTATTTTTACTGTCTTTTTATAATTTTCATTTAACAAGGCTGAGTTAAAAATTTTTTTGATTGACTACGTGCCAGTAAGTCACCATAAAGGAAGTCCTTGGCTCATCGTCTGACAGTCTCACGCGTGTTAAGCCTTTTCGTCTCCACCCTCTCCCCTTCCCATATCCCCTTTATGCTTTGACGAGTGAAAGTGAAGCTGGCTGTCGGGTGTCAGTCGGTCAAGGAGCGGGCGGGCGGTTTGTAAAAAGCGTGCCTATTCTTTCCCTCAAGGAGTGATTTATCCCCCTGGATTTTGCGTGAGGCTAGGGGAAAGGTCCCGCAAGTAACGCCTCCGGATCGAAGGAGGAAAAGTGCCAAGGGACGTTTTCCTTTCCACTGAAATAGAGAACAGGAACTAGGAGAGAAGAAAAAAAGGGCTAAGGCAGCCGGCAGGCGGTCGGAAGAGAGGCTGCCAGGTATCGTATTTTTTTCGTAACTGACGTAACCCCTTCTGGCATTTGACCGGTGAAAGTTTCGCAAGGCACCCTTAATGCAAGTGGAAGGCAGAACAAAAGGTCGTCCGTATGGATGAGGGTCGAGAGAATAAACGTCGTCCTGGCGAAAAAGGACGCATGGAATCCCTTTCGGGACTCTTTACCTTTAAAGTCGGGGAAGAGCAGGGTTTCCGTTGACCCTTTCGCTCACTTGTTCATTTCCTTTCGATCCTGCCTATTTTCTCTTTTTCCTCTCGCTTTTTTTTGCGGCAACACTTTCCATGTTCCGTCTACCGAGCCACTTGCGTACCTGTATCCCCACACTCCTTGTCGTAGCCTTCTCCGCAGAGAGTCAACCAATAAGAAACCACTCACTTTCCACTTTTTTTCCATTTGCTCCGCTCCTACTCTCTCTTTCCATCGCTCAGGAAGGATTTATAGCATAGCTGGGAGTATTTCCTGCTGTCTATAATTCTTGAGTCCGCTCTCCGATTAAAGCAAGGTGATATTTTTTAAACGACATTGTCTGCTCGAACAGCCATTGAGTAGAAATTATCTCCTGGAACAAGTGGCTACAGGATAAGCGTAATTTGTTGGATCTAGTCAAAAAGAGTCTAGTTCTACTTAATGAAGGTATTATCTTCCGTATTCAGAGCCAATATTTTTCAATTCTACTAACATTATTATGTAATAGTTAAGTCAATATAAATGTCCATTTCTGGCGGTTAGCTTAGCGTAAGCACATATTGCTACAATTAGACCTTAGCAGTAAAATTCCGCAAGTTCTTCCGACATAAACGGGCAATAGATAATATTGTTTCCTTATGGTTAGATTGGGATGTATTAGAACACACTTTAATGATATATGGGAATATATTTCCTCAGTTTGAAAAGTTTCGTTGCGTAAATGTTTGGGCAGTAATTTTATTATTTAACAATCTATTTTTCCTGGCATGAATTTCATTTGAATCAAAAAAATCTAGATTTTAAGTATTTAGCCTAAACCTTTCCTTACCATTACCTACTAAAGATGCTTGATATGAAATTAGACCGCCGTAATATTTTTACTTGCAGAATCCTATGCTAAAAGTAGTTTGAAAGGATCACAATAAATTTGAACTTAACAACAAACACCATTTATTGGTTGATATATTTTCCATATAAAAATGTAAACTTCTATATTTCTATGCACCGTTGAGTTTTCTACGAGCCAATACTAATGATTTCATTTGAAGACGAACTTTAGAATGTTTTTCCCTCAGTTGCAGGTTCAGGCTATGATTTGTATCGATTAGCTCCAGCGTCATAGAAAAACAAATTAGTAGCTTAGTGTCATAATCATATTGAAATCTTTTAATTATTTGGTTAGACTGAAAGTGACAACGTAGTTTGAACAGTCTTATAAAATTAAATGCATCGTACTTGACTCACGTATATTTTCTGCTGGTAAATAAATTCAATTTAACTCTTTCATAAAGACTTATATTAAATATTGCCAGAATTTTTGTATTTACTGTATATTCGACCGGATGTATTTATCATTACATTTTCTTTCTATCCAAAGGTCCTAACGGATGTCCGCGACGGCGAGGCAGACAGACGTACACCCGATTCCAGACCCTGGAGCTGGAAAAGGAATTTCACTTCAACCACTACCTTACCAGAAGACGGAGAATCGAGATCGCTCACGCCCTCTGCCTCACGGAAAGACAAATTAAGATTTGGTTCCAGAATAGGAGGATGAAGCTGAAGAAGGAGCTTAGGGCAGTCAAAGAGATTAACGAGCAGGCGAGGAGGGAGCGGGAGGAACAGGACAGGCTCAAGCAGCAGGCGCAGGAAAAACAACAGCAGCAGCAACAACAACAGCAGCAGCAGCAACAGCAGCAGCACCACCACCAAAAGATGGACCACGGCGGTTCACTGGTGGGGAAGGGCCCCCAGGGCCCACAGCAAGGCCCCCCTCCCGTCATCGGTGGCATGGACAAGGCGGGAGACCTGATCAAGGGGGTGGTTGTCGGGAAGCCGCCCACATAGGCCGGGGGCCATTCCGGGAGCGATGGCGGGGGATTAGCGGCAGCCGAGGACGACGAGGACGACGAGGAGGGCGATGGAGGCAGCGGCGGGGGCATCGGGGGCGGAGCGGGGCACCTCCCTGAACCGAGCTCCTCACCGGCGGAGTGGCCCACGCCACCCCCGCTGCAGCCGAGCCCGCCTCCAGCGTCGCACCCGACCGGCCTCCCGCTCCACCCTCAGCCGCGACAGGCCCTCCCCACCCCCGCCGCCCCCGGCATGGCCGAATTCACGGCGGACGAGACGCGCCGCCTCCTCTCCCTCTTCGATTCCGGCCACAACCCCCTAGCGGCGAACCAAAACCCGAACCCGCACGCATACCAGATGCCATCCCCTCAGTCCTCATCATCGTCCTCCTACGCCCCGGACTCCCCGTACAACTTCCTGCTTCCGTATCCATACCTCCCATTCATGCCGTTCCCTTCGCTTCAGAACCCGCGGTAGTCCAGCAAGTTCAGAAAGAACGATTCCTGCGAGACGGGAAAAGTGCTGGTGCTGGCTACCTCTTTGGCCAGGATTCTTCCCTGAAATCCCCGCGCGAATCTGAGGAGATTTTTCCTTGGATTCTCGAAGAATTACCCCTGATTCGCCTAAAATATTCCTTGTATCCATAACACAGACGAAATGTAAACCACACTATACGTATTTTCTCCCTTTTTACTCTGCCCATCAAAACATTGATTTTGGAGAGTAAATTCTCGAGGAAGTTTGGTGAGATGGAGAAAAAGAGAGAGTGAGAGACTGTGGGACCTTTATGAGAATGAGAAAGAGATGTATAGAGAGGACTGTAAATTTGAAAGATGACGCACGCAATGACTCCGTCTTCATTCTCCTTCCAATGTTTTCGTGTCGAATGTATTTTTTTTCTTTCCGAACGTGCTGAGGAGTGTTGGTCAATACAATATTGGAGCCAATTTAAGGCCAGTGACGAATCTGAAGCTGCAGAAGCAACGTGAGTAATTTCGGCACCTCGACAGATATCGTTAAGGATCCTCAATGGTTTCAAGTTGCCTGAATCTCCCAACGAGAGTAACACGGGAGGAGTCCACAAGTGTTAGCTTTTCAGATGGAGTACGTCTTCAGCAATGTTTGACGTTTATTATTTATTCAGGCGCTTGGGTCACGACCCACATGACGGTCTTGAGTTCTGAGTGGCCTGTTTGAGTTTAAATGGACGCATCTCAGTAAAGAGGTCACTTATTAAGTCTTAATGGCCAAGTGTTGTGGGTCTAAGTGCCCGCTTCAAAGTGTCTAAAAAGATATTTTTGCCATACCTTCTGTTCTACACAGTCATTTTCCTCAACTGCCTGGAAGGAGAGATAGACAAGACGTGTGCCGGGATCGTATACATTTTGTTACTTATGATATATAGATTGTTTTGTTTAAATTTTCTACGAAGGACTCCCAGTGCCCGAGATCCTTGTATGGTTAGTGTTCTTTATATTTTCAGTGATGCGTTTTAAAAAAAAAGACATCGAGTGTTAAACGTAACCAGTGCATGAAGTAACTCCTTCAAAAACTTCAGCCAAGTGATTTCGATTTTATAAGTGTTTAACCATTTTATTTCGGATATTTTTGTTTCCCGAAAAGGAAAAAGACCATGTAAGGAGCTGATGAATGAGCATGGATGCTGTACAGAGCCTGCTTCCCTTCTCATTTTTTGTCATGAGCTTTTAATCCGATGTTTTTTATTTTTGGTAATATTTTCCAATTTTTTTCAATAACTTGTTAAAATATCAATAATTCAGCAATTAAGTTATTTTTTCGTTACATCAATAAGTTGAACGGGATGGACATAAGATTTTATGCTGCATTAACATTTTCTTTCAGGTGACTTAAAATGCGAGTTGAGCAATAACTATTCGTTAGTCGAAATTATTGAGGGTGTTCGCGTGCACGGCGAATAAATGCACGTGAGTGTTCTCCTGATACGTGGTGTAATGGATTTCATAGTTTTCGCAACAATGCATTGGAATTTTCTCAGTAGAATTCGAACCAAATATGATCTTCAAACGTTATGAAGTTTATTTAATAATCTTTGATTTCAATAACTCTTCCGCGCACATTTTCTATGAGTATCACATAATTGGTTACTGTTTCACAAGTACTGGAAGTACCCATTGCAACCAGTGAACTCAATTACTGGTTGCAGTTACATCTTTTGGCTGATGCATTTATGTCCTCCCGCATGCAGAAAAAGTGACGGAATTCCTCTTTCTATCGTTGTTATTTAAGGCGATTGGAAAATGCTCGGAGTTACATCCATGAAGTAGGTGAAATGAAAATTATTTTGTCTTTAAGAAGAGAAGGGATTTTCATTCCGTTCATACCGAGAGAAGTCAACATAAATAAGTCAAAATACTGAACGAAGTAGGTGAAAAACATACTCAATAACGACAATGAGGGATTCTCTAGTAAATATACGTAATTTGGTGTCAGGGTAGGTCATAAAATTTAGGAATGTATGAATATAAATATATATATATATATTAAAAACGACATACTGTGTATGATATTTCTCATCTAATTTTTTATTTCCGCGTCGACCCAAACGCATTGTGTTTTTTTTAAAAAAAGCGTGCGTGAAGGCGACAAAAACGCGCGTGAGCATGCTTATTCTTCGAGTGCGTGAGTGCCAAATCTTGGAGTGCATGCGACTGTTTCCAGCGGGCCCAGAGTACCCGCCGATTGCGCAGAGTTGTGCGGGATACACACGGCACCCGCCCACTATTTCCCATGCTCTGTCTGCTGCGTGACACTGTATTCTCTGTCGTTTCGTCTCTTTGCCATTTGCCATTTTATGAATATGTGTACACTAATAGAGCTTCTTGCCGGAATCAAATTTGACTGTCATTGAGTAGAAATTATTATTGGATCTGATTGATCAGGAATGGATACTCATGGAAGACACGTTGCCCCAGGTATTTTTTTTTTATATGATGTAAAAACCAAACTGGGTCATTGACTTTCCTGAATCATTAAAGATGGACGCTCGAGTAACAGATGTATTGGTAATGAAATAATTTTTTCATTAACGTTTTCTCGGTATACGGTTAATATAAGTTGTTTGAGAAAGAATTTGGAATTTTAAAATTTCACACAGATTTGAACTTGTCGTAAACATGTTCAGAAAATAATAGGGGACTTTGACTACTTTTAATCAAGAAAAATCAGACTTCGATAATCCCAGTTAGTTTCCTTGCCAAATAAGAAGCAGCTAAGAATATTGTTATAGCGATCTGTATATTGAGAGAACAAGGTATTGGCGACAAAGAATATGTTCCATGATTGCAATGTTCATATAATTGGCACGAGTGCTGTCTTTTTAAAGTACTTTATCATCCAAATTTTAATATTTGCATAAATAATTGGTACAAAACAAAACATTAAGAATCCCGGAGCAAGTTTCTCTCATACGTTCACCGGTAGCTTTTTAATGGTTTTTCTATTGGATAAAGTAAAATTTTATCAATTAATTTTTACTTTTACCATTATTACCAATATTAAAAATTTGACCTTTTTGTGCCCCGAATAATAAACTTATCTCTTCTATGATTGGGTAAAATATAAAACACTTGATGATCTATTAAATTTTGGAAAAACAACTTCATGTTGAAATAATGTACAAAACTTTGGAACAAACTAGGAGTATCTATTTATAAGTAAAATAAATCATAGTTATAATTTTACCCTTCGAGTGCAAACCGTTTGGATTTTGTCGTAATTGATTCATTGGTTTTAATCGATAGCCAAAAAAATACTATTTTATTAATCGATTAATAGTTAAAAACGGTTTATTACTCAAGTAATAAGTATATAAACAATTAAAGCACATATTTTGTTGACTGAACATGACGGATGATTTTAATATATCACTTCAAAACGAATCCCGTTTGTTAGCCATTTTTCAAAGGAGTTCCATTGCTTCATTTTGATGACTGTGTCACAGGCGTTTTTTTATGCAAATATTTACTATTGCAATTTGCAGGAAAATTAATTTACGTTTTCTTTAATAAAATTTTCTTGCTCCAGCCTGTGATAGAGGACCTATAACAAGGTTCACGTATACGCAAATTGTCAAGTCGTTTAAGTGGACCTAAGTAGCTTATAAATCCCTTATTGTTCAAAACATTGCAGCGTTATTTTGTTTTACCTAGAATAAGCCAGGGAACTTTGGCAAAACTTCTCAAATCCGAATTATTTCCTGTAGAATTGTATATCAGGCGTAAGCGCTTGGGGTTTATAATATTTATGAATGGTGAGATGATTTTGATAAATGAATGTGTGGCGTAAAAATAAGAGATTTCCAAAGTGGTACCTGCGACTTTGGTGGTCCAACGGAGTGCGTTGACCTTTGCTCAGCTCACAGGCATGCAAAGAAAGAATACATTTTTCAGGCTGAAGACATGCTTGAAAAGTGTGAAACAAAAATATCAGCTATTGAAAAATGTCATTGTTTTTGACGACACTAATATACGTAGATATGATAATCCATTTATAAATTATTGATAGATAATCATTTCCTTGAATTGATGATCCCTGCAAAAGAAGAAAAAATTTATAAATTTACAGTAAGATGTGATCGTAAATTGTGAATGTGTGTGTGTGTGTGTACGTTTTGTCAGTCTCTATAGAATAGTGATGTTACTGGTTAAAACCGCTAAATTTCCATTTTAAACAAACGCCTTAAAATAGACGACAACTTTTTTGTAATTTGAGAGCCCTGAATGCTTATTGTTAAGTTAATTTGTTTCAATCCTGATTCTGTAGTTCATGAAGATCTAAGTTTCAGGAAGTGCTTCATGAAATGATTAATTGCAGTTTAAGTTTTCTCTTGGCATGTTTTAATGATAACAATATTATCCGTTAAATTTTACCTATATATGTCGAATTTGCTGGAGTTTTTGTTGCAACTTTTTATACCTCTGAGCTTACCTAGTATTTAATATAGGAGCTCTGTCGTTTTCCTTCTTTGCCAATGGGTTATTTTTATAATTGCACCGGGAAATCGTAATGCGTTGTACATATTTGATATTATTGGAAATATTGTTACTGTTGTAATAACGGATTTATACCGTGTTTCTTTTAATTACTTAGTTCTTATCATTCCGAATTAAATAACAAAGTTAGTTAAAGTTTTAAAATATTCTATAACCTTTTTATTGCTTTAAAAGCTACTTCAAAATTGGAATTTACTGAAATTTGTTGGATATTTTTTGTGTTTTTCTGAAAGGTGACAATATTCTTAATTTAAAAAAACGATAACATCACAGAGTGCCATATTGTATGGGTGCTGAATAACATTACCTGCATTAGAGCTTGACATTTCTGTTGAATGATGCGACATTTGTTGGGTTAAAGACGTGAGTGTGTTACCTAAACGTATCATAATTTAATATTGTTTTCAATGAACTACATCAACAAGTCAGTAGTCAATAGCGTTGTCTCTGTTTCTTGAAATGATTTTTATTTACTTAGGAGTACGATTAAACACTTAGACAGTCTTTTAAATTCGCGCACTCTTATTGCTAAAGCATATATATGAATATAGCATGTAATCGTCTATTCCTTCCCTACTTGGTATGTATTTTTAATAATAAATGTTTCAAGTCTTTTTTATGTGTTCACCGTCCCTTCGAATTTGTACATAATTATGGCTCTCATAAAATAGTGGCAAAATGAAATGGTTGTGTTTTAATTAAAACTGTTCTATTTCTGTTTGTGTTGTTCGGAACATGTGTAATTGTTTTGTTTCCGTTTATATTTGTCTCCCTATAGTAGTATGTGTAATAATAGGACTTCTCATTGCATAAGCATTATATAACTGTTTTTCATGTCTGTACTTCAAAGTGTTAGTTGGATATAGGATGTTGATGTGTTCTAGAAAGTGTCCATGCTGATGTGTAGAGGTATGGCTCATTGTTTATTGTTTTCTAAATCAACGAGCGATTCAGCCAATAAGAAACGACGTATAATGAGAAAACACTGCAGTGCTTAATAACATGCTCGTGTTTTTCTTTTCACTGTCCTCCATGCTTTTATTTTTGAGCTTCCCCTGCGAAGCCAAAAACCACTCTTTCCATCGTAAGATTCTTATATGCAGTACAAGACTGTAGAATTTTCCCCTTGTGTAAATAAAGATTTAGAAAATTAAAGTTGTATCTTATCACAAAAGTGATGAGAGGTATTTTTTTATCATTCATCCTTCCAAAAAATTTATCTGTCCAGGCAGCGTTGCCAAATTCATGCCGACTGATTAAAAAAACTACAAAATTACCATTTAGCTGATGTAAAATGCATTTATCCTGGATGTGAGTTTTTCATTCAAAATGTTATCATCAATTATCCCGTTGAATTTCTGTTTAAACATTAGAAGTCATAATTATTGGTGAAGTATTTCATAGTCCTTACTAACTAGTTTATCGGAGGGAAACGACTAAAACAGGTAATAATAGTGTTTGTAAGGATATATAATAAGTATTTTCAAATATTTATGTTGATAAATATTAATAATATCAATTCACAAAATGAAAAAGAAAATAGTATTTCTTTTACCCAAAAGGTAGGCTTTAAGAAACACATTTCATAAGATTCTCTGGTTTAACATGAACCCGAAATGAATATGCATACAGTAGAAAAAACTAAATTATTTTGCTTTCATTTATGTAAAATAACTTTGTCTTTTTACATCAATAATTCTAAAAGCTACCACTCTTATTTTCAAATCATAACTCAAAATGTTGCTATTCATGTAATAGAAAACTGGTGGCATACAGCTTGTAACATCTTAAACAAGAGGACCTGAACCATAAAGTACACAATTTATTTCCACATGTGTCCAGGGGGATGGTTAGTTATTTCTCGGACAATAGTTCGGGTTGCCGTTCTTCCTCCGATCGGCTAACGGGCGCCATCCTTCTCCTTGCGTTGGGAGGGCTTTGCCGGGCGGAACAGAGAGCGTGTCTCCGAGACTCGTTGCATTCAATATAAATATTTTTAAGTTAACAATGCCTGCAACTAGAACGTAACCAAATATTTTTTGCAAGCGCCTCCCATAAATTAATCTTTTAATATAAATCCTTATTTTGCTGACTAAATGTTTGAAAACTTCTAGTGAAAATTCACTTGTAAAAGTGACAGGGAATTCAAACCGATTTAAATCAATGATGCAGTTTTAATTTGCAGTGAAATCCAATTCAAAGGAAATAATGAGATTCAAAATATCGCTTCATTCAGCACTGTTATTTTAAATCCCAAAATTCTAATTATTTCCTAAAAAATAGATATTAATCTAAAATGTATTTTCACAATATTAGTTTTATATTATACATGTTAGTTTAATATAAATGAGCAGAAAGAATATAAATAATTTTTCAAAAATGAAAATATTATTATTGCTTTTACTGGATGTACAAAACTGTTCAGTCTATTCGGTTGACATTAAAAATATTGGTTGACTGAATTTTTTCGATGAAAAAGTTGGGAAATTTCTCTATTTCAGGGGTATTTAGGTAATTCATACTGTCGATAATAATATGCATTCATTAAATTTTTTCATTCACCATTACCCTGCACATATTTAGTTGGGAAAGTGCTGTCAATATACCTGAATTTTTAAATGAAATCTTGCCCGAGTTATTAATTTCAAAATTAATGATAGTAAGTGAACAATATTCTCTGCATCAATATCAATTCAATTGGTTCATCATAATGTTGATGCATGAAAACAATCTGATAGAACTGTACTTTAGGTAGACTCAATCCAAAACAATTAAAATTTATCAAATAATTAAGGAAGGAGTTAAGTACTTTTTTTAAGTTAGGGACATGGATTATCAATGAATGCTCAAAAAGTAAGTTTGAGAGTGAACTTTTCCAATGGTACAACTTTATATCCAATGACAATTTTTTTCAATTTAAGAAAATTTACTGAGCATGAAGTTCGTAATTACTGAGTACAAGGCTTAATTGTTTTAAAACAGGGCATTTTGTGCTGCTATGCTTTATAAATATGTTTTCTATGAAAAATAATTACTATCATGTTTTTATGATTTATTTTTTCCTTATATTACGTATTCAAAACTGTCAACTCTATTTCTGCGATATAATAACCATTGCAAATAGTAATATATTTTTAAATTAAAAATGTGAAATCATTTACGTTAAGCTCTTTGCTTGGAAAGAAGCTAGAATAGGGTAATCGGAATTCCCGATAACATCTGGAAAATAAATGTGTGAGAAAATATGTTAGAGTAATTTTTCCATTTGGATCCAATCCAGCAAACTTCATCGTTGATTAATGTTCACGCCATAGTCTAAGGTTCACTTCTTCCTCTAGGTTTTAGCTAAATACGTGCGTGCTGGACTGATGCAAGCGAGATTCAGTTCCAGTCGAAGAGATCGTAATCTTCCGAGTTATATCGTCATGTGGAAATTAATATACAATGAACTAACTGCCCGTGCACACTCCATCAAACGATATTTGAAGTGGAACATTCTGCGTCCCAAGTCCTAATGATTTTCATCCCTCAACTCCTAGCAAAGTACGTGCAAACCTGGAAAAAGTAACAGAAGAGAAAGGGCTTTACTTGAAAAAAAAACATATTCAAAAAAACGCAAAAAAAATAAACATATGGTCGTCACAGAATTCTATTCCAAGTCACGCGACCGTATAATTTGCTCATTACTTTTGAATGCTCGCAACAAACAAAACTTTCGGCCCCGGCCACCGGAATGGATGCAAGAGGAGGAGAGATTGGGGGATGCTGGGTAGGAAGGAGTATGGGAGATAGCAAGGAGAGGCAAGAGGGGTATGTTCATTCGGAGGGGGATGGTAAGATTCCAACCCACCACTCGCAATACTCCATCAGACCCTCAGGAGCGATACGGCGGAAACGAGCATCGGGAACTCATATAAGGGGAACGTGCTGTGGGTTTTCTTCGCCCCTCCCGCCGCCCAATGCCTCCGGCGCGGGCCGGCCGTGCAGGGGAAAGGGACAGGGGACGGGTTTTGGGGGTGAGAGGAGAGATGAGTTTCCCAGACCTCAATCATCTCCGGTTCCAATAGTGATGAGTCGAGGGCTACGAATTGGATAAAAGTATGCGGAGGGCGATTAGAGGGAGAGACGTGGAGGGCTGGAAGAGGGGGATTCTAGAAGCAGAGGACGATGAGAAGATAGTAAGTAGGTTGCGTGCTGCTTTGAACGATTTCGACCGGGAGTCACTCGAAAGGCGTCCCATAGGACCTGGTTCCTAAGGACTACTCAAAATTTTATGAGTTAAAGAATCGTATCCCTTTGGCATATGAGTTCTTTATTGAGTTGAAAGTTACGGCTCATGTAGAATGGGGTACAAGACGAGATCCACTAAAAACGTAGCTGGTATTTAATTGATATAGTGGACCGTACACTGTCCACCTCGATAGATTACCTTGAAATGAACCGAAAGGGCAAGTTTAATCGTCTATTTAAAAAATATTCATCATGGTACAATGGCCTCTGTGACCTTAACTGCACCGACACTGGTCCAAAGCCACGGTGTCTTCCAATTGGACTTGCTGATTTCTGCAGTTTAGCAACAGGCAGTGCATCAAGTGAAGGTATTCCTCCGTTGTTATGCCATGTGGCCTTTAAGAATTCAGTTGCTATTTTGAAAATCTGCTGATATTATTTTCTTTACGTATCTAAGGTTTTTTTAACAATAGGATCAATATGATAAATGTGAATTACTTATGGAATTATTAGTGAATAATTTTTTTTGGGCTTGAGTGTGGGTAAGATTTGTGTTTTTTTAGCAAGATAACTACTCAGGCCTAACTCTTAACTCATGAGGTAAGCGTATAAGATTCCGTCCCTTTTAATGACACCAAATATTCCTAAGTTTGGAATGGAGCGCATGCTCTTCGGTTTACTCGGAAACCACGTTACACTCTGGAATAACTGACTCAGAACGTTTATGCGTATTTGACATATTGGACACAATCAAATGAATCTGAAGAGTCTTCATTTTATGGAAAAGTAATGGGCATAAAGCGCAGCAAAGTAACTTATTTCATTTCACAATGGTGCCAGGTCCAATACGGGATAATCAATTCAACAACCGGATGCTGAAAGACTTACCAATGTGGTTTAACATCTTCTGCTAACGGGAGTGTCAAGAGGGGTCTTGAGCTTTGAGTAGGAATCCAGCCAGCAGTGAGGACTTCGGGGATATCTATGATTTGCCCGGAGGAGGTTGATTGAAACTGTGCTCAGGATAGAGGTTTGGAAGAAATGAGGAAAATATGGTGCGGCCGGAGGGGGAAGAACCAGGAAATGGTCTCTTAGGGTCTCTGGAGGGAAAGCCATTTGGGAAATTGATTCCGCGATGAGAGGAAAAGAGAGCGGCGGATTCCATCGCCATTGGGTGGCATCGAGGCAGGTTTGGGATGGGTGGGAGGAAATGGAAGGGGAGAGGGGGCCCTGTCAATGGTGATAGGAGAGACTCACTCCTTTCCTGTGTCTTTTTTTTGGTACAGGGTTTATCCGGACAACTAAAGATGGAGGAAAATCTCGGAAAATTTCTCGGTCCATATGGTTACACTTGATCTAAAGCCCCATATTCACGGATATTGTCGAAGCTTTAGCATTAATTTTGATTTAATAAATGCGTGGGGTTTCGATATCCAAAGAGACTAATCCTTCTTGTCAAAAACATTGTTTAGAGGTCTCTCCACGCAAATAATACCAAAGCATAGCTACTTTTGACTACAAAAAAATAAGTAGTATACGGTTAATAATAACATGAAAGTTATAATCTTCTGTTCAATTGCAAAATAGAAAGGGTTGCTCTTTTCAATTTTATCTTAAATATATATTCGTGAAAGGGTTAGTAAAATTATTGGTACTTTTATATATTAATAGTACTGTTGCGCTAGTAAGTATTATTTGTGTGATTTCTGCTGAGTTCATCAACCATCCTCTTTGATGAATTAATTGTCAATAATATATAAACAAAATGAAGCATAATCGGGAATTTCATGATTTTTAGGAGAGTCAAAGTAAATTAACAATTTCCAGGCAACAATTTCAGTGTAAGTGTAAAAATCATTCGCCTTGACCGAATAATTTTGACACTGAAATTGTTGCATTGAATGCATATTAGCGAATGACTCCGTTAAAAGTCATTGTTCCGGCATCTCCCGTAGTTTCTTTGTCATTTAAAGTAACAATATATGTTGAAAAAATGCCTGCATCTATGAATGACAAAATAAAGATCGTGCATATTAAAGTGTGTGTATACAGATTATACCTAACTAATGAAAACCAAATCATGATGAGTATTGTTTTGGCGAATTAACACGAGATACGTAGCCCCTTCTAAACTAAACATTTCTTCAGGTGTAGAGAACCATAGCATAATTTCAATTATCTTTGCAAAAATCTTGAATTTTTGCGGTACTCTTCCGCATATGTATGTAAGTATTGTCTATTAAGTTCTGAGTTAGTAATATATGTATTATACCGCTCAAATAGTTAATTTAACAGTTATATAATTTAGTTTTTTAAGCCACTTCGGTAGTATCATTCCGATGTTTTCTCGTTTGCTTCTCCATTGTGTAACTCATAGTCTATAATACAAGTGTCAGGAAATAGGAAAATATTCTTTTTGAAGTATATGTACCAATTGTACTCCTGACAAGTGAAAATTTTTCTATTTTGAGTGTTGGTGTAGAAATAGTATTCTACCATCGGGGATTTTAGAGCATTTATTTCTGAATGTGTTGTGGCTTAGCCGCGTACTCCAATAAAATACGGTAGTTTCATGCTGTTAGAACTATCTACTTGAAATTGAATTACCATGTAGACCCCTAAATTGTTTTTGAGGAAATTAACGTTTAGCAACAAATTGAAATCATATAAATTAATTCCAAATAAAACGTAGCTATATATTTTATATTATCTGGAATCTGTATAAAGTCACACATAAATAATTACCGTTACCATAAACTACGGTGTTGACCAGCATAGTTTAGTAATTTTTTATAATAATTCATGCTCATGAATTTTGTATTGTGGTATATTTTGTATTATTTATAATATAAGTTGATCAGAATATTCTTATTAGCTTGAAGGTAGATATATAAATAGAATTAATATTATTAGAGTTATTAATAAGGTAGCCATTAACGTAGGTTAACGTTTTCCCAAATAATTAAGTTTTATTTTTTATAATATTTAATATAAGGGGTTTATTTTAAATTTCAATTTTGAGCATAAATTTATCAGAAATCCCGAAAGAATGCTTAAAAAATTGGTCGGAAATGCTGCTAATGCACGCTTAGTAAGAAGACTAAAAATAAGAGACTCAAAATTTGCAATATTATAACCGTTTAAAAATTTTTTTCCCTAATATTACTTTCCATTTCTCACAGAAATCTTTTTTTGAAGACTATATTTATGAATGTTTTTAATTGAATTTTTACGTCTGAATTGCTTTCTATTCGGAAAATTAGTCCCTACCCGATAGTTTATCTTGTCTTTCATTTGATAATTGGTGGTAGATAATTATACCTACTTTTACCTTTGCTCGAGACTCTTATCAATCATTATATTGGGTGATTTCCAAAAGCAGTACAAGAAATTTCCCGCCGTGCTCCTATTGGTCGGTGTGGGATCAAAATTTCTTGGAGAAGAAAGAAACGCTAAGCTTAGTCGCAAAATCGTTCTCAGTAATCTCCAAGCTGCGTAAGTGGCAGGACGTCAGTTATTGTAAACCTTTGCGCGCCGACCGTATTACGAAAAAATGGAATTAATGAAGCGATTAAAAAGTTTTGTGCTAAACTGAAAAAGTCTCCCGAGAAGACTAATAAAATGATTCGTGAGGCTTACGGGGACGCTGCTCTGTCCTACTCAGAAGTTGCGAGGTCCGGGAAGAGGTTCACGACGAACAACGCTCTGGGCGGGTGTCAACCAGCAAAACGGACAACGTGGCTCGTGTTCGACAATTGTTGGACTCTGACCGTCAATTGAGAATCAAGGTGGTTGTCAATGAACTGAAACTGTCGTCTACTGTTGTGTTTTGCATTGTAATTTAAGAATTAGCGACGGACAAATCGTGCGCCGAGCTCGTGACCAAAGTTTTTGCCCCAACGCACTACGAGTCCACGAGTTCCTGTCCATACACAAGGCGCCAACACTGCCCCACCCCCCCTATAGTCCTGATGTCGCCCCACCAGTCTTCTTTTAACTCCTTCGGATTTAGGTATCCCTGAAAGGAAACCGTTTTTCGTCCAAAGAAAAGATGCAATCAGTCGTGATGTAGACTTTGCGTGAGGTACCCGAAGACGCCTTCCAGGGCGCGTACCGGTCATGGCAGAGTGGCAGGAAAAATATGTAGGGGCCCAAGGACGGAACTTAGAAGAATTTAAAGTGCTTGTGCAAATCCGTTCAGTAAATTACTTTGAAAAAATAATTGATTTACTCTTGGAACGCACCCTAGAATTTTGAATTATTTCAGCTGCACATGATGTTATAATGTCTGTCTCGTCCGTGCTCAGTTATTTTTGCCATTTAAAATCTACTTCAATAACCATGTCCTAATCCGGTCATATTAAAAAGCAAGTATTTTATTTGAGGGCATATAATGGAACATCTACTTTTAAAAGAGAAACAGTTCGTTGTTTTCATATTTCTTTTACCTTCCAAATTCAGTAACTCATTTCACGACATGGTGTCACCCACCCTATTCGTATCTGCACAATGAAAAATAATAAGTCAGTTCATAATGAAAAACATCTTATGATCCAATTAGCAGCCAATTCTAAAAACGTTCATATAAAAAAATCACATATTAATTGGTGAATCCATTAACCTGGATATTTTTACAAATAAAAGAACATCCCATGATCCAGGATAATCATTAAAAGTTACGTATATACTTTCAGATGTAGAAGACAATCAAATAAGTGAAATTCCATCCTTCAAAATTACATAAATGCGTATAATTTATGAGTATACTGTAATCTTAAAATTACAATGATATTTTATGAAATATTTCAGGGTGTTTTTTCACGTTAATATATAAATTTTACTTTATGGACATAGTATAATACAAAAAGGCATTTTTTACGTGAGGAGAAAGGCATAAGTGTCGTTTGAATAAGATGTCATGGTATCATTTATATATATTCAATCACTTCACGCTACGTATTTTATACTCAATTTACATGCCGTTTTTGAGGTCCTCATGCCTATTTAATAATGAAGAAATTTAATTATTATCTGCTGATGAAAATATTCTTTAGATTGGAAATGAAAAATAATCCATATCAAAGATTAAAAACACTCAGCGTGAGGTTTGTGGCAACAGTGTGTCGCAAATAACTTCAAATCTCCTGGATTAACTCGACGAAGAGGCTGGATTTCTCTCACTATTAACTGCTGTTTTTTCCTTCTCCGCCGTCAAGGTTAGATCCCGCTATTCAGCACCAGTACTTACTTAATTAGTTTATACCTTTCCGGCTTACCTTGAGAAGTCTACTTATGTTTCCCCCAACTCCGAGAGGAAAATACCGATGATTTAGATGGCTTCTTTTGTTTCTTATTCATTTTATGTCTAGTCGATTCTCCTCCATCGAAACTCTGATTACAGAACAGCAGTATTTGAGATCCTTATCGTCGAAAATAATATCACTCACAATGAATTTCACCCTTAAGGTATGCACCAGAGATGAAACTGTTGGGTACAATTCACCAATGGCAAATTAATTTATTAATTAAAAGTGCTTCTCTCCCTTTGAAATACATAACATTTGTGCTGAAATACACAGAGAGTTATTGTTATATGTTATATTATTGTATATATGAACTAAACACATTCCTTATGAGTAGCAAGCCATGATCTAAACGTTGATTAGACTTTTGGGAACACAGGAAGGAATGCAGACCCAAATTTGGCTATAATGAAGAGAAACGTGAGGAAATAATCATGCCATATTTACGTAAAATAAAGGAGGATAAATACTTTTTAATAATCCTTTTACACAATTTCATGGTTTAAAAATGATTTTTTGTATGAAATATAAATTTACCACCAGTTGTTTGCTTAGTTTAAAAAGTATCTATTTCCTTGATGTAAAATTCAAATTCAATGGTCAACTATTTTGTATGTAGTCTGAATGAATTTTGTATTGGAATTTTGTAGAAATATAGGATATTTCCGTAGGAAATAAATTCAGAAGGTGGGTATTCTCTATAGTGTTCATTTAGTGTCTAAAACATACACGTAAACTAAGGACAGTATCTTGAATAAACACCGATTTGCAAAACAATTTATATTCACCGGCTTCTCCATCAAATCAATCTCTTCATCAAATTTAATAAAGGTAAATATGACTTTATACATGGATAAAAATATAATGAAGTAATTTCGAAAATGATTTTCATTCATGGTAGACACTTGGCAAAATTAATAACTACCTAAAAGTGTAATTAATCTCTTGCTTCAAGTGTTTCATCTGTTTATATTTTTCCTGAATTCAGAATTTTAAGTCAATTGGTCGGCCCTTAAATGCGTTTTATCTATCTACTATGACATTATGAAAATGGATCAATTTCGTTAATGAAATTTTCCGCTACATGAAATCACGAGGAATAGGTATTTATTTACCTCGGATGACTCCTCGAATGTTGTGAAAATGGCCAAAGTTGCCAATGAAAATAACTCTGAATGCATTAAAAAACTATCATGTATTTATTACTCATCAAAAAACACAATAAATGTGATTTCCAGTCACCATACCCATTTCCTCAATCTGATTTAATTGAATCTGGTTTAAGGAGATGGTTTTCGAATTCAGATCCATGCTCATAGAAAAAAGATTAAGTGATGATAGGATCACATTGGATGAACTTTTTCCAAAATAACGGTGCAGTCAGTTAAAAAGAAATAATTAACAAAAAATAAAATCAATATATATATATATATATATATATATATATATATATATATATATATATATATATATATATATATACATACATACATATATATATGTAAGATAACCCATCTTGCAACAAACATTGACACATTTTGCTTTTGCTTAAATGTGGTTATGAATTGGTGGAGCTGACATCTTTGTCATAAGTCAGCAAGTCCGTTCCCACTCGTACGACAAGAGAAATCACTTTCAAAACTATTGAAATGAGTTAACGGAATAAAAAAAGCGTGAGAATTTGAGATACACATTCAATCACCCGCTAACAACCCAACTATTTAATAACACTTTCAAGCGCAGTGGACGTAGTCAATAAGGAAGGATGTTTAAATTGAGCCGAGGTATTTTATTTTTGCTGTTTCCAAATAAAATTGTACGAAAGAGCCATTCAAAATTAGGGTTCCCCTATTCCATTAAACCGTGCCCACAGACGAGAGGCAACGATAGACGAGGCAACCGACATTATTCGACCACCGCGTCGCACCTTCTGAATTCTCACTCCCCCTCCCCCCTATTGACCCACCGAGGAGACGGGACTACCCCTTTTCATTTTACCACTATCTACACGGGATGGGCGTCCTTCCAAGACATCACTCCCCAGTTTGACTGACTTCTTGTCCCAGTCAACCCACCACGACCCTCTCAAAGGTGGAAAGGGGGACAAAATACTTCACAAAGCCCTTTCCCATCCTTTCCTTTGGACGATGGGAATCTCCCCTTTTGCCTTTCCTCCGCCTTTTCTCCCTCACCCTGCAGTCACCCCCACTCTCACCCTCGCCCCGGAGGCATACCACCCTTGTCCTTGCGCGAGGGCGTCTTCCAGCAAAATGGAAAAAACGCCCCCCTCCTCTAGCACCCAAACTCCTCTCATTCCTATTCCTTAAGGAAAGCTCAGGGTTTCCCTGTATGTTCCTTTCCTCGGGGCCCGGCGAACCGTGGGCAAGGTGGTGGGCGAGCAGGGCGGGGAGTGAGGAGATGAGGGGAGGATTGTGAGGCGGAGTAAGAGGTGGTGGAGGGTATATCGATCCATGGCAAGTGGAATAATAGTAAAAAGAAAACAGAAGGGAGGTGTGCGTGTGTGTGTATTCGTGTGTGAGTGCGCGCGGTTGAGCTCTCCTCTCTTCCTCTCTCCCTGTCTCGGGGCGTCGCGTAGCGTTGCATGGAACACGGGGAGGAAGCATGGCGGCCGCGGCGTTGCGTGATGGTGTGCGTACGTTATTATGCGCCCGGGGCCCGGTGCGGTGGGTAAGAGAGGGAGTGGGCGAGGGAGGGAGAGACAGAGAGAGAGAGCGCGTGAGAATATGGAAAAAGGGGAGACTTTTCTGGCAGGGGAGTAGAGAGACGGTGTGGAGGGTTTTGTAGCGAGTGCCGCGTGTGTGTGTGTCCGGAGAGGGCGCAAAAGGGGGCGTGGAGGGGGTTATTTCGGTGAGGAAGTTGCGAGAGGGGGGTATGAGGTGGGAGCCATGGGTGAGGGGGATGGGGAGGAAAGAGGAGGAAGGGGCGGGGCGGGGAGGCTCTTGTGGATCGCGCCGGGCCACTCGGCCGACGCCGCCCCCGCGCCGGAGGCCTTCTCCCCCGGAGGAAACCCCGACCTGCGCTGCCGGAAGCAAGAGCCCGCCTCCCGGACCCGCCGTCTCCGGCCGAGAGGAAGCAGGAGGGTCTGCTCAAGAGGTGTGTGTGCTGGGCGGTAAGGGAGAGTGATACCGAAAGGAGGAGCTAGAGATAGACGTTGAGAAGTGTGGTCGTTGGTCAGCTGCTGCTGGCGAATGTATGTATGTGTGTGTGTGTGTGTGTGTATGTTTGAGTAGAACCATCTTTCTGCTTGATTGTGTGTGTGTGTGTGTGTGTGTGTACGTGTGGGTCTTTACGTTTGACTGAATGCGTCAGGTTGTATCGTGTGTGAAACCTAAATTGTTCCGAAAAGTTTCTAATTGTTAGGCCATGCCGAAGGGAGTGATATCTTGTATTTGGCTGATAGGTTCCTGAATGGGGCATGCGTGTTTACAATGCTTGATCTCGAAGAATGTCCACAAAATGGCCACGAGTATCGAAGGTCATTGATTGTCATGCTTGGATGGTTCTGGCGTAGTGATTTTTTTCATCCGAGGGAAGGGATTGGTGCATGAATTGAAAGGTTGGCATTGGCAGTAGCCGAGCCCATATTTATACCAATTTTCTGTGTTTTAGGGTCGAAAAATAATAAAGTCCTATTGATGTGGCAATAGGTATCTTGTAAGCTGTTGTAATATTGTAATCAAAGCGTTAAACCATCATTCTTATGATAAATACATGGCTTGAAACACTTCCTTAAATCATGATGATGAATATTAGGCTGATATTTTGGAGTCCTACGGAAAGAGTGGTATTTATTTGTGAAAAAAGTACTTTAGATGTAGTCAATCTAAATATATGTTTCAGCCAATCACAGTGACTTCCATTAGCCAATATTCAGTTGTCAATACTTTGGAATCAAATCGTTTCATTCGTCATTTGCATATTTCTTTTACATCGAGTTGATGCAAAAGAAAATGCAAATAGAAATATATATGTTCCAGCATCATTTATAACATAATTTGGCTGTTTATTCTGTCGTTAATGTAACATTCTTTTACGTTTGAAAATATTACCATTTAATCAACAAACTCTGATAAATTTGAATATTTTGCATATAATTTCCACTTCTAGTTAATGTTAACGAATTAATTTCGTCCAATTAAGAAACTATGAGCATGCATTTTAGTGGGATGTGTCAGAGGGTTGTATGATAAAAATTAGCAAACTTGCGTTATTGAAGTTACAAAAATGCTAAATAAAACTTCTAAATAGGAGCAGATTTTGTACTTCTAACAATAAATCGTGAGTAGATTTCTTCTCTGAAGAATTATCATGTTACGTTTCAGATAACTTATCCTTTCGCTGATGTGCTTTTGGATGTCTCTTGATTGTCCAAGGAATAATTTAATCATGCATTTATTAATTTATATGGGAAAAACAACTTGTTTTCTCCATCAAACATTGCAATTTGGGAAAAATACGTGGAACTACGTTAGTTAATATATCAATACATGCAATTACCCATAATTAAAACTTAGTATGGAAGCAAAAAGAAATATATTTAATTGATGCCGATGGACATAATATTTATTTATAGGAATCTAGCATGTGTGCAATTTCAATATACTCAGGAACAACGGTTTCTATACTAATTGGAAATTTTTCTTAAATAATAACAAGATGATTCGTGTTGTGCAAGTTCATTGATTATTGTATTTACAGTAGAAGTATTATTGTATAAATTTCTTATTTGAAGTACACGCGCTTTTGACACACCTTTGTGCCTAGGAACAAACAATTTAAGTATCTTAAAAGGTGAAGCAATTTACAACTAATTCTCATTTGGGGGATTTCCACAGCAGTCATGGATACACGAAGTTCTTTGCGGTCCGATTGTAGAATACTATTAGCTGTGCTATATGTTTTAGAAAACATAGTAAATGAGTATAAAACTTCCCATTATTTATTAATAGTATAGTTGGTTTTGACCGTCTTTTATCAGACGCGTGAACAAAACATTGTCCATGATATGACGCGACGCCAACTCACTTAGAGGAGTGAATTTTGAAAAAGAATTGTTTTTGATATTTTCTCCCTTTTTTATTTTAATCACTAATATTTTTCAAAATATTATTTAAAATCGAGGAACTATTTCATCATAAAATCCTATTGAAACTTTGATAACTAAAAAACGTTTAGATGTTCATTTTCATAAAACAGAAGCAGTGGATTAATGATTTCGATTATAAAAATTCTTTCTTGTTTCGAAAAAATAATTATTTACCACTCTTTGAGGCCATGTCATTTACCTACCCGGTTATAATTACTTGTAGTACACTGAACATTTAAAAACCTATATTAATTGAGAATATCTTTTACGGATAAAAGAATGAAATGCACAAACTTGTTAAAATTATGGGTGTAAATGTCAAGTCTAAATGCATATAGAACCTATCAAACTCTTATGAGGAATTTGATAATAAGGTAAACATTTAGGTCCAAAAGAGTTTCAACATTAATTCAATTTCAGTTATATTAAAAAATATTACTGATTAGTTAAACCTTTTTATATTGTCTATAGAAGTACCATACGGTAATGATTCGTCGGTATATGCGTCTCGGACTAATAATTCATTGTATAAATAATTATTTTGGCATCATCATGATTACATTATCTCTGAGAACGTATTTCAGACGTTAGTTTTTGAAGAGAGTAAATGTACTCCGAAGCGCTTCGTGATTCTCTTTTTGCCGATGGTTTTCTATCATTCATAATACTTTAGGTAATATAGGACAATTTCATCCCAAATTATGTTAAAGATTGAGCCGAGTTTGCCATTAAAATTAATTTGCCAGCTCATATGCTAGCTTTAGTTCTAGAAAAAAGGTTTTCTGATCATTTAGTTTGAGAGCTATTTTTCCGGATATTACTGTTATGGCAAGAAATCTAAACAAAAACATAAATAATCATTTACAATGACGACAGCAAACATTATAAAAGTTTAATTTTTTTCTTTATGTACAGTATATGTTATATTCGAGGCAAAATATATGTAGGTATTGATAGAGAAAACTGTAGTTAAATTTTCAAAATAACAACAGATTTTCAATCTTCATATTAAGAAGTCTTGTGATAGAGGTATCAATAGAACTTACTTAGTATTACAAGGAAAATTAATCAGATTTCGAAAATTTATTAGAAGTTTGGAGCTCAAAATGTGTCAATAAGTAAATATTACCATTGAAACTTCTTTGAAAATTGAAATGCTGAAGTTACCGAACGCAAGGACATTGTTTCAATTTCAAGTAGTATTTTATTTTGATACTGTATTATTATTTACTGCCAGACATTATAAATTGCATTTTAGGTGTATTTATGTTAAGTAAATTCGTTCAGACAGAATGGAAATCGTTAAAATATGTGTTAGGAGGTAGCATTCAGCAGTTTGCTTAGCAATAAAAATTTGATTTGTTCATCAAGTGCAATATTAATATTACTCATTAAAAGTAGCATTATTGGTCACATCATCGAGTCAATATTATCACAATTTTTGAAGGCGTATTAGAATCGTTATTAAGATATAATTCAGCTGAATGATTTTTCGGTGCATTAAAAATTAATCCTGAAATATAACCAATAAAACAGTCGCACTCGCGGTGTAATGTCTCGCAAAATTGTGGAGATTTCTTTGCAATGAAAGGTTTGGTATCAGTAAATGACATGATAACTTACTGCTTATTTTTGTTTTGATTTGAAATTAGTAATATGAAATGTAGACTATTAGAAGGCATTTATTGAGTAAGAATATGGTAAAGATATAAGACGCTAATTTTACAAACCAAAAAAAAGCCATGGTGTAATGGTCTAAGGAAATCAAATCGAAGTTCGAGAAAATAACATTTTAGATACATGTTTCAAATAAAAATATATTTTTTTCAAGAAAACGTTTGCATAATTTAGTATTCCTTGAAGGAAAAAATTGAAACTTTGGTTATGATATAATACATGCTTACAACATTATAATTACGTGAGACCAGGATCGTTTACGTTCGTTTACGTTTATTAAGTAACTTATGACGATAAGTAGGAACAAACACGTTTTGCGTCTATGTATTTCCTCAATGACCTATGAAGATATTCACTGTCGTAGATACCATTGTATATAGCGCAGTCAAATGAAATTACTATTTAATTATTAAAGTTTTGAATAAATTGATTACTCGATTGTAAATCAAGAATTTTTACTCAATAATGACAGACCCCTGCATTAGTACAACACTAAGGGAAACAGAAAAAGGTATTCATTAAAAGATGATAAGAAAGAACTTAGGTGTAATCTAAATTTTCCAAAACTACGTTTGATGTATAATTTATCACCTTAAACTAAAATTATAATTGAAAAACTTAATTCTTGAAATGCTACCTAGGTAATAAGAAGTTGTAACTAGTAAAAATATTAAAGTTCTAACAATTCAAAATTTATAAAAATATATTAAAAAATTAGTTTGGATTAGGTAGTTTAATAAATATTTAAGCTGAATTTTGAGATTTTATAATTAAGTTCATTGTATTACAATAGTATAAGAACCAAAATAATGTAATTGATAATAATTTTACAATTCATAAAACGTCATTAAGTACCTCTTTCACTGCTCGAATTTGAGTTTGTATTGAGAACCTTTTTCAATCGAGCGTTCTGGGCGACTGGAGTATTTCTGCATGAGAAGAATTATGGTGGACGGCAACGCGCCCTTATAACTTGACGACGCTAAAATAAAAGAAGGATACTTATATTGCCGTAAAATAAGATTACTAATTTACTATTAAGAACAAGAATAAACAAGCAAAACTACGCTCGAATTGCAATCAAAAAGCTCTTAATCCTCTGTTTCCCCCACCTGCTAATGGACTCAACCCACTAAAATGGCCGCGGAGGCAGTCGATGGCAGTGGGAAGGAGCGACCGCTGAGGATTGTGGGAGAGAGGGGGAGGGGCAGGGTCCCTGACGTCACGATGTAAGCACCGCCTCCGAGGCAATGGGCGGGTAATACAAGAGGATTTACGACGTGCTATCTTACTACCATCTAGCGGCGAGAAGTGCAAACGTTTTGACGATGGCTTTCTGTGGGTCCTGCGTTCTCCCGGGATATCGGGGAGGGCTCTGCCGTCGAGTCCCCCCACTACGGAATTCACCACTTCTCCGCTTAAGCGCTACCATCGACGCTTCTATGGAATGTGACCCAACAGGATGGGGAATTGTTCGGCACACGAGCGGGAAGGCCGAAAAATCGATCGGCTCCCGGGGAATAAGGAAAGATACTTGGGTGTATTCGCCAAGGTTTAACACCCGATTGTAAAAGACGTTGGAGCGGAAGAATCGACCGCAAAACTCCCTGCTTTGCTACGCACTACTGTGCAGTTTGACCCCCTCCCCCCTGATTGAAGACCGGTCATGAAGGTTGAGGGATAACGACGATGACAAAGAATAGTCGAGCATAAAACCTTCAGGCGTGAGTGGGGCCAATTATTTTCTTTTACCTGCATCCAAGGACAAAATCGTTGGCATTTGCTGGATGAAGGTGGGACAGGTCCAATAAGAAAATGCCGCAAATTAAATACCCCGTTATGAAAGGGAGCAATCTTCTGTGAGGTCGATTGCCAATGTGACGTATGACAATGGCGCAACCACTTGGTGAGGAGTTTCGGTGGTGGGAGAAAAGACGACATTAAAAAAATCGTATGGTATGGGGCCGCAGGGATCTGGGGAGAAGAAGGGAGGGTTCCCAGAGGAGTCTGGGCAACCGCAAAGAGAAAACGGCTAGTGGGGTGGAGAAAGAACCTATAAAATGAGTTAAAGTGGTCTGGGAACTGCGCTTTTAACAGTGATAGAGGAATAAAAGTGGTCCATAAGCGAGTTTGTGAGCGTATTTATTTACTTTTTTCCTCCAGCAGCGGAAGATATATATCTTGGCCCCCTTTTGGCCAGCACACGACCGCCTCTTTGCTTTCCGCGCAACACTTATATTTAAAGCTTTGGGAGTGTTTCGAACGTGGGTTTTCCGTGGTTTTTTTTTCTCAACCACGCTACGTGTGTTTTTTTCCGACAGCATGCCATTTGGGAACGAGAGCAAAAAGTTCAAAAGAAATGGGAAATAATTTGACGTCAGTTAGTAGCAATATTTCACTTTTAAGTGTCTGCTTTATATCCCCTGTAAATTTGGCGCCGATGTTTTCATTGAAGGAGCAACCGTTTCTATTCCTGTCTGGCAAAAGGATTTTGTTTTCAAATGCGTGTTCCGTGCGGTTTGGACGGTTAATTATAATCGTTGATGTTGAATAGTCAGATATCTGTGATTGATGACCTTTGGCGTCAATGTCGAGGTGATTTGTTCATTTAATTGCTGTAAGTATACATATACATAAAATATTATTAGAAATAAACTGGCGTTAATAGCATTTTACTTGTATTATTGTTTGAATAACCATGCAGGATGATTTAGAATCAGTATAAAACAAAATGAAAAAGGATAGTATACTTGATATAAATTTCATAAACTATAATATTCTAAATGCAGCTGTGTCTGAGTTTTAATGCTTTATAATTCATGTAAATAATGCGGTATATCAGAAAACTTTTCTAAACATGCATGTTGATACCTGGGAATATTATATTCGAATGTTTTTCACTTGTTTAAATATTAACGTATTCATGTAGTTAAATCCTGAAATTAGTGTAATTACATATGCCTAACAATGTCTCTAACTGCAGTAATTATAATGAAATGCCACCGACAGTTTTCTATATTATTAATGCTCGTTCATTTATCACCACAAGGCATATTTCCAATTTCAATCTTCTTTATAGGCTTTCGTAACTACTATTTTTGATTTTGTATGTGTTAGTTTGTAAGCCATCCCTTTTTCTTCCCAGAGTATTCTGCAGAAAGCCGTAAGTGGTATTAAGTATTTCCTTGCATATGTTTGACGCACGGCTACCGATGAAATCTGACTGGTAGCCTGTCCCCTCGACATATAGCAAAGGCACCAACGGATCAACACCCGTCAAAGTGACTTAAAGGGTGTCATTTTTCACTTCTAATTGTCATCATATAACCATAACGTTTAACTTTAAGGTTCCATAACCAGGACGTTTACGGTTGCGAATAATATCATCAGCATAAAAAAGCGCATTTAGAGTTGGCCCTAAAAACGTTTAGTGGCAATAACCCGACTATACACTCGTTCAACTCGCGGCTCAAAGGCCTTGCCCCTCCCCTTCGCTCAACCCCTGCCTTCCAATCCTTCCCCCTCCGCGCCCGCCCGCCCTCCCTCTCTCTACCAACCCGCCCACCCTCCCGTGTTCTCACGTGAGACCTCCACGTGCTCCGCTCACTCGACCCGACCGACGAGCGCCTTCCCTCCACCGTTCCATTCACGGCCTCACGAACGACCGAAAAACGCATAAACAGGACCACCGAAAGCTTTGAGAGACCCCGCACGAAGACCACCACCTCGTCTCCACTCCTCTCTTCTCCCGTCTTCCCTTACGAGTGCACTCACTCGCTCTATCCACTTAATTCTGAAGACCCCACTTCCAACCAATTCCGTGAATGTGATTAGAATGGAGAGGCCTACAGGGTACGAAGGTTGTATATGGGAGAAAGTTGGGAATGATAACGTCCCTGCGTCGCTCCGCCCACATTGTATCCTTCACTGACTTCTTTATTCCGCACTCGTGATCTTTTAATCAATCCATGTTCCCGAAATTTCTCCGTACTGTAGCCAAAGCAGCTTTTCTCCGAGCACTGGAATTTGAAAATATTTCCTTTTTCCCATTTTTCTACTTCAAACCTTTACGAACCACATTTTAACCTTCCATGTGCATGTACATTTTCTCCTGAAACCTGAGAATTGTCAATTTTCATCAAACTTAGAATTATGACGAAAAAATGCCAAAATATAATATTTATTCATCTTAACCGCGATTATAATAACGGCTCAGGATTTTGGTTTTCATTGTGAGCTATTCCTTTAATTTTTAATACTCTAGCCCTATAGCTAAGTGTCCATATTACTCAAATACTTAAGTATCTACATACATGTAACTCTCTCGTTTACACACGACGACGTTTCAAGCTATATTTATTTATTTTATTTATTTATTTGGGATACATTGCTGTTAGGCGATAAGCCGGGTGGCAATGACATGATAAACAAACAGTAGTCATTCTTAAAATATATCATAGTGTCATTGAATAGTCATATAGTAGACTTACAAAATAAAAAAATGAGAAAAAACAATATATTTTGATACAGCCATACACCTTCTGCCGTATTGCATTTAACAATCCCATCATGTATACCTTTTGCATTCACGCCTAAATGATTTAATGCTTTTGGGTAAGGGCTTAAAGAGTTCATCACGCAGCTGGTTCCACTCTTTGATTCCCATATTTAGGAACGAAAACTTGGCGGTGTTTGTCCTTTGGGGCATGTATTTGATTTTATGCGGGTGATCATTCCTGCCGAGATAACATGGCTTATTTACACTCTCGTTCAGTTCTTTCCAGCCTCCGTCAGCTTTCAATATTTTAAAAATGGCACACAGTCTATTCAGCTTCCGTCTGTTCTTTAGTGACCCCCATCCTAGTGAGCCTAGCATGTCGCTTACACTGTCAGTCTGCCTATGTCGCCCTAAAACGTACCTGGCAGCCTTCCTTTGCACTGCTTCTAATTTTTTCATATGCCCCATTTCAAAGGGATCCCATACTGTGGTCGCATATTTGAGAATAGGCCTTACAATTGTTTTGTAGGCCAATTCTTTAGTTGATTTAGTGCTTCCTTTGAGGCTCCGCATGACCCAGTGAAGCGATTTGAAGGCCTTGCCTACCACATAATCTGTGTGAAGTCCCCACCCTAAGTCTTTACTTAGGTGTACCCCTAGATATTTACAATTATCTTTTGTTACAATCGTTTCTCCCATTATTTTATATACCCTTCCCTCACCTGCCTTCCTTTTGGAGAATGAGATGTGGATAGTTTTTGCAATGTTAATCTCCATTTTGTTGATTTTGATCCAATTAGCCACGTTATCCATGTCACCCTGGAGAACGTCGCGATCACTGCTGCTGCTGATTTCCCTATAGAGTATACAGTCATCAGCGAACAATCGTATTTTGGAATTGATACATTCAGCAAGGTCATTCACGTAACAAAGAAACAGAGGAGGACCAAGCACGCTACCCTGAGGTACTCCGGATGTGACGCGGGTTTCTTCTGAAATTTTGTGCCCAACACGAACCTGCTGGGTTCTATCTTGTAGGAAGGCCTTCGTCCATAGTAGTACTCTTTTATCAATATTTAGTTTTCCAATTTTTTCTAACAATCTGTCACGGGGAACCCTGTCGAAGGCTTTTGAGAAGTCGAGTATAACTGCATCTATTTCTTTACCTTTGTCTAAGCAGTCTGATATTTCCTGGCAGAGTCCAAGTAGTTGGGTTTCGCATGAGTACCCTTTGCGAAAGCCATGTTGGTATTTAAATAGCCAGTCCTTATCCTCCCAGTGGTCACGTAGATATTTTGCGACCTTCTTCTCCATTAGTTTACAGGTTACAGACGTTAGGCTAATGGGGCGATAGTTCTCTACACTGCTATTGGTCCCACCCTTAAAAATTGGTATTACATAAGCCTTCCTCCAATCATCGGGGATTTGATGATTATTTAACGTGATGTTAAAAATGGTGCGCAGATACGGTATCATTGCCTCTGACCCTAATTTGAGTGCGTCTCTATATTCCTATGACGAACATACGCATAAATCATTGGCCTCTTAGGACAGTTTGGCCAGAAAGGTTTTCTCACTCAACGACTTGAACGAACTGACAGCAATGAAGATGGCTCAATTTTTAATACATTAGCGGATGACTCCGTTAACAGTTACTGTTGCGGCATCTCCGGCAGTTTCTTTGGAATTTCTCAAGCTTCAAGCCTGGTGAAGTTTACTTTAGTTGCATCGAAATAGTCTGATGGTTTGTTGATGGCATTGCTCTTGATATTTCCTGCGCAGTAGGTAAAAATAAAAAATGGTAGGCACTGTAACTGTCTCGGTAAAAGGTTATGAGTCTAAATTGTGAGATTAAATTCCTGTTCTCAGAAAAAATCATTCCTAGTTTTTATTCAATATTTGAATAATTTTGAGGAATATTTTTGGCCATATAATTGATGTGACGTTCTTTTTTTCACCTACTATTTTTTATGAATGGGTAAAGGTATAAGTTTATGATAAATAATATGAACATAAACTTAATTCAGGCAAAAACCAATATTATAACTCGGAATTCGAAAGTTTCAGCTTCGTTGCGTTATTTCTTGTCGTACACTGAAAACTCTTCAATTCCGTGACCTTTGATGAAATGAAAATAATATGGGGAGGGCAGAGTTGTTGACTCATCGCTTCGGCAGCTACCTCCTCTTATTACAGCTGGGGAAACGGATAGAGGGAGTGAAAAGCCTCCAAATTGTGTCGGTCGTGATGGTTGGCAGGGCTCGTCCAAAGAGGAGAATGGGGATAGACGCAGTTGACTTTTCAGAATGCTCCACGACGCCGTAAAAATCACGGGGAAGTCGGGTGATCAGGCAGCAAAATGCCAATAAGACAAGGCGTTGGGGAGGCGGAGAGGTTGGGAACGAAGGGGTTGGAGGCGAGTGGAAAGCAAGCGGGGGTAGGATAAAGGTCGGGGAAATGTGTGTGGGAGAAGTTTGTCTCTCGAGTTTGAGGCGACAGGGTGTTTTCTCCCCCATTGGAGGGCTTGAAAAGCGGGGTTGAAGGGAGGATTTGGAGGGGAGACGCTCTCCTTCCGTGCCATTTCTAGGGAGCGACAAACCCTCACCGCTGCCCGAGCCAGGTTGCGTTCCACCCCTTCCACACCGAAATTGCTATTTTCTGAGCCTCTATCTCATAATTCGCATCCTCGCTCTTTTGCAAGGGAGGAAGGGAAGACATTTTTCTTCTCCTCACTCCCGGCGCGGAACTTCTTCTGGCACAAGCTGAGGAGGAAGTGAGTCTGTGTTATAGCTTAGAATTTCCGTCGTAAATTAGGTTTCTAGTCCTTTTAAATCTATCCCCCTTGGTAGACGTTGGGTGATATGTGCGTTCCCCTTATTTTGGTTTATGCGTCTCCGTTTGCATTTCCGTGGCTGTTTGCCGAGCCAAGACGAGTCAGTGCAAGTCATTCTGCGTCGGAGCCGTTAAAACCTAGACATGCGGCTCGTTGGTGTTGGTGGATTTCACTCGAAATATTTTATGTCCCTTTGGGACCATAGCGATTATTTTAAATGATGGGCGTAAAATTTTATTCGGGAAGACCGCACGAATCTCCAAGGGCGTTTCTTGAACTCTTAAAATACACATGCAAATATTAATTTGCTCGAATGTTTTGAGCATAAGGTCTCCTTTTTTTGCCAAAAATGTACACTTTGGGAATTACGGAGTTTAAAATTAGAATCAAAAGGCTCAAAGATTACTATTTTTGCATCGTTAACGTCTTTTATATGTACATAAGTCAGAAAAAAGAAATCTTAGGTAACTTACAGCTCACCTTATGGATATGTGACCAGAGTAATAGTTTTACTCCAGCATTAATATTTAACTCTATCAAACACCTATAAATGACGGTCAATGATTGTTCATCATTTACAAAATACACGAAATACCGGTTTACACAGTTCATTTAAAAGGGCCTCAATTTGAGATTATGTGGGCTTTTTGTGACCGTTCCATCAGTTGAGAGACAAGAAGGGTGGCCTACTATCTGATTCCATATCAGGAAGCAACATCAAAGTGGCCATATTCCCGGTCATTGCACTAATGCTGTCAGGGACATTTGAAGTGGCGTAAAGCTCTTGGCTTTGAGACGGGTGTAAGAAGACATAAGGCGGCAGTGATGGGGAAGCTACAGGGTTGGGCGTGTTTAGCAAGCCCTGGGCCGTGGAGGAGCAAAAGGGGGAGGAAGAGGAAAGGAGGTGGGAAGGATGGGGCAGGCTGTTTCGGAAAGGCGATGGGGAGTGGTGAAAGAAGGGCAGGGGTAGAAGGGTAGAGGAATGGGGAATGACCATGTAAAGCGAATGGGGAGGAGAGACATCACGGAATCGACTGAGAATTGCCGTCTTACGAGCGAGACGGGAGACTTTAGGCTTTTGATGAGAGAGACGGCGAGGGTGAATGCGTGGTATGTTGGAGAAGGGTGAGGTGACGGCCTAGGGGAGGAGACTTGAAGGAGTTCCTTTCCCTATGCTATCTGTGGTTTCCCAGGGTATATGGTTGCCTACAAATTTTAACACCATGCTAGGGGTTTCGATTTGAATGAGGTGAGCGTAATATGATGTAAAGATTTTTCCGTCTAACATTTTAAAGTAATTTTTAGGAAAAATAGACAATTAATGATACATAAGCATTATTAGCATAATAGATATTGGGATTACTAAACTCATTGTTTTTATACCTCGGCTCAGTATAAGGCGTGAAAATTGGTGACTTATCCTTGAAAATATGGGTTACTTCTCTAGAAATTAGAATCAAATATTTGGTAAATAGGCAGTCAAAAGATTACGGTGATATTGCAATTGAAGTTAAGTTATTATTGGATCGAAGGGAATCCTTCTTACAAAGTTCATTTTTTACTGATAGGATTTTCTAATAATGATTTAGTTTTATCAATGCTTACGCACTTGATTTCAAGCGCGTGAAGGAATAATGCGAACTATATCTTAATTAACTTATCTGCATTAATTTGTAAATAAACAAATAATGCATATCTATAAAGGAAAAAGGAGTAAGTTCAAGGCAAAGGAGTTTTGGAGGTAAAAAAGGAAAGAAATGTAATTGAGAACGAAATAAAAAGCAGTTGGAAAGTTCAAAATAAAAAAGGAGTACAAAAAATCATAGTAAAGAAGAGAAGTAATGGTACCCATTTTTTCACATTTTCATTCATTTGTTGTCCACGACACAGTCGCTCGAATGATATTTTTCGCTCATTGAGTAATTTTCGCCTTTGTCATGGCGGTACCACGTCTTCATTTCTCTCTCCCTCGTAATATTTTTCCTGTATACACCACCTTCAAAGGTTGCCTCCCACATGGTACTGAAAGCGTCTGTTTGCGACACGCAAAACTTTAATTAGACTAGGGCTCGCTCCAGGTGGTTTTAAATTGTTTAACGCGTGTTTTGTGAGGATAGGAGGAAATACTTGAAAATCAAAGAGTGAGGACATGCACAAGCTGGGTGAAGGTGGAAACAGTCACGAGGTGGGAAAGTAGGAAGAACAGGAGTGACCATGGAACTGGACCGGTGGCTATTCCCGAAGTGACGAAGTGTTAGGGGCGGTACTGTCCGAGATCTTTAAAGCCTACGAAGAGGTTCATTGTGTTCAAACTCCTTATTGCATAACACCGTGAGGAAATAGGAGAGAGAAATGAATATTTACCTGATATTTTGAAGGACCAACAAAAAAATATATATATATATATATATATATATTTAATAATAATAAAATGATATATATATATATATATATATATATATAATGATATATATATATATATATATATAATGATATATATATATATATATTTAATAATAATAAAATGATATTTATATAATGATATATATATATATATATATATATATATATATATATATATATATATATATATATATAGTGGGTCGCGGTAGTCCAGTGGGTAGAGCATTGGACTGCTGACCGGAGGGTCCCGGGTTCCATTCCCGGGCACGGCTCTCTGGGCACCTGCAGCACCACCCAAGCTAAGGTGATTTTTCGGGTACCAGGTCTTCCTGGGAAACCACAACCGGCACAGGGAAAGGAACTGGCCCCCCTACCCTGATGTGTGAATTTTCACACGCCGTATAGGGCTTAGTACTGGGCGATCTCTACCATCACCTACTAAACCGACCTTCGGGTTGATTACTGTGTTTATGGTTCATTGTTATATATATATATATATATATATATATATATATATATACACACACATTCAAACACGAAATCCCGCCAAACGGCGAACAAATATTTATACAGAAACAGGTATAATGAAAAGGGATAGGAACACACATAAAGGACGAACACAGGAGAGGTGGGGAAGGCGGAATCAAGCAGATCACGAGAGTGAAAATATTTCCTAGACCGGGATTTGAACTCCGGATCTCTCCTTTTGCCGGGCGGAGGCTCTCAACCACTTGAGCTATCCAGGAAACGTCATTCTGCCTGAAATCTTTGATGATTTATAGAACCAAGTGCCCCGATTCTTTGGCCAACAGATGGCGTTAGGGAGCTGTTTCACCCACCAAAGGAGAAATGCAAAAAAACACACAAGAAGAAGAAAGGATAGTAGTATAGCAATCATACAACATCATATAGGATAAGAACAGTGCGTTTCGTGGCACACATAGCCAGAAGAAGAGAGGAGCCACATTGTAGAAAGATACACTTCTCCTAACGCTCCGGCCATTTTTTTAACCCCTGCAAAAAATAGGATTTTTCGAACTCTCCAAAATACGCCTCTGTCTCGGCGATAACTTCCTCGTTTGAGCTAAATGTTTTTCCCCCGAACCATTTCTTCATATTAGGGAATAAGAAAAAGTCGCAGGGAGCCAGATCGGGTGAATACGGGGGGTGCGGCAGCTATTCATAACGTAGTTCATGCGGTTTGGCGGCGACAACTCCAGATCAGCTTGTTGTCCACCGTGAGCAATCGCGGCACCCATCGGGCCGACAATTTATTCATCGCCAACTTATCAAGTAAAATATTAATTGCCGTTCCGGGCGACACACCCGCGGCATCTGCTACTTCGCGTACCTTCGTTCGTCGATCAGCGAGAATCATGGCGTGGACTTTTGAATGATTTCCTCGGTAACCACGTCTGCCGGGCGTCCTGGTCGCTCCTCATCAAAGAAAGATGTTCGCCCACGTTTAAATTCGTTGAACCAATATCTAACTGTGGTCATAGATGGCGAAGTGTCCCCATAAACAGCATCCAACTTTGCTTTTATCTCCTCGCATTTCTTCCCATCCAAAAACAAAAAGCGAATTACCGAACGATACTACCTTTTTTCCATCTTGGCGAAAATCGCGAAGCACGTCTTACTCGAATAACTGCCAAATTCAAACCAACCTTTAAATCAG
Source organism: Hetaerina americana (assembly GCF_022747635.1). Taxonomy (NCBI): domain Eukaryota; kingdom Metazoa; phylum Arthropoda; class Insecta; order Odonata; family Calopterygidae; genus Hetaerina; species Hetaerina americana. The sequence goes on along the minus strand of NW_027286874.1, from coordinate 98,343,429 downwards.
TCTGAAATATGTTTCACCGTCGTTTGATACACGGCAGCAAACGATGATAACATAAACATGCCTCAGGAGCGCCCTTAGTCTTCAAAAACGGGTGTTTATTTAACCGCCCTCGTATATTTGTGCACTTATTGAAATTCAATTCATTTACACATGCTTCAATTTAAAAGTTCTCCAGAGTCCGTCACTGTTATGAACTAAGGAAATAAGCAGTGCAGTATAGACCTTTTCTTTTGCAATAATTGACCGTTTGGGCGTTTACGTCTTTCTCTTCTCGCGGGAACCACATGAAAAACAAGATTTGAAGACGGCGTAGGTATTCCCGTAAGGCAATCTAGAAGATGCTCTGAGGTTATGATTATAAACCAACTTCTCCAGCAATCATCTACATTTTTCAGTCCAAAACTCTTTATTAAAAAGAAAAACACTATGGCAGCAGAACCGGAACTCATCCTGGGCGCACACGCTCCTCGTTTGCCCACGGATCTGGATAAGTCGCGTTGACAAACTAAGCACCAGTCCCTCCTTCGTAGTAATGATGAGCACGCACACCCGAAGAGGGCATAACGGAGGGTTTGTGAGGGGCGGTAACTCGCGGTAATTAGGAACGGGGAGCGCATGAGTCTGGTGGTCCAAGATCCCCCCAGGGGGCGGAAGAGAAGGAGGAGTAATGGAAGGTAGGGGGGAGGGATACGAGTGGGAGGACGAGTGTAGCGGCTTTCGGGGGCGAGGGAGAGGTGGGCTTCGATCTGGTGCGAACATGCGAGCACGCACGCTCGCACTCACACACGCGCGCAGGCATGCACACGTCCGCCACCTTCTTCGGAGCCGGTTAATGCGCATTAAGAGACGGGTTTATTTCTTCGAGCGGCCATCAAAAGGGAGGTTTTAGTGGAGGCCTGTAGTCTTTTAATGCCCCAAGAAGTGCGCAATAAAACATGGATGAGGGTTTAGGGGACGGAGAGGTGAAGCAGGAGGGAAACAAGGTGGTCTGAGGGTGCAAAATGCTTTGCGAGTCAGAAGTCCTGGGTGAGTTCGCATCGTTTAACTTGCCTGGCGTGGTGAGATTCGATCCGTGAAAGCGTTTGAGGGAAGTGATAAGAAGCCACGTACGATTATATCTCCCTCGGATATTTATATTACCGGACTTGATTCCACGTGTTTATTCTCTTGTAACCTATGTAAAAGATACATGCATTTTTGAATAATGATTATTGAGATTCTGTTTGTTCTCAATCTGCTTGCAACATTTCTAATTAGTAAGTCATTGGTTATGTGTGAATGAACTCGTCAAGTGTCGGTCACGTCAGCTGCGAGTAACGTCGTCGTCCACCGACTATGAGGACGCCTGAGAAGTTGTAACTTTAGTGAGTTTTTTCGACTAGGACTTGAATGTTTTGCTATCATCTTTTGTGTTCCGTACTTGAAAAATATTCCGGTTTTTAGTCAAAAAATTCTGAACTTTCTGACAAGTTTCATTAATGAATAATTTTCAAATTAGAAACAGTTTGATAAACTTCTTTACATTACCTTTTTACTTATTAAAACATTATGATCATATTTTTGAGTTCTAAGTTTAAGCCGGACGCTGGAATAATAAATGGAATCAGAATATTCTTGGAAAAGTTAACGGAATTGCGTCTTCAATGGAATTATAAAAGATGATGAATGTTTAATATTGTTTAGGCATTCATATGTATCAGGATTCTGATGGCAGCAACTTATTATACCAGCAAACTAACGAATGCTTATACACAACTTTAATGAGAAATCCATTTTCTTCTATAGTTCCATGAAAATAGTTTCCTTATAACCTACTATAGGACGAAGGTTATAAACAAATCTATCATAATATAGATACGTTTATTGACATTAAGCGTTCATGTAAACTTGCTGAACTGCTTGATTCCGTATATTTTTAAGTAAGACATTAAACATAGCTCCCCTCCTTTAAATATTTAAATTATTATGCTGATATAACATTCTGATTTATGCAGATTTAAAATCCATGCGTGGTAGTTCAAATGTAGATCGTTGAAATAACGACCGGAGGGCCCGGGTTCGATTTTCGGGGACGCCTTCCTATCCTCAACTTCACCCTAGCTGTGTGATTTTTCGGTTCGATGGCACAGTTCAAGGATCATGCCCCTAACCCTGATGTGGGAATTTCATTCGCCTTTGAGTGAACTCTACCATCACTTACCAGACCGACTATCGGGTTGATAATTGTGTTTATATTTTTTAATAGTCTATCATGCGAATAGTGATATGTGCGACTTAAAAGACTGGTGTCATTATCAAATATTATTTGCCAGCAACCGGCAGTCCTCTGAATTTAAGATTTGTGTCAATAATTGTTATTTTTAACCTTATGGCAAAATGCCTCTAACTTATTTCCAGCTCTTTCATTTCGTACGAATTGCATTCTTTCAACTATTTAGAGTTTGAGCGAAATTCAGGAAACATTTCTTCCTGTGCGTCGCACTCGAGAGTTGTCCACTGTATTGGCTCTCTCATGGCCTGCCATGCCACCCCCTTAGGGGATACAAAAAAAACTCACCCCTCACCGTGAGACATCTGCTGGTTGTTGTGCACATTACTTGTGCCTAACTTTAAAGGAAGAGCCGTGTGATGGCGTTAGCAGGGCACTACAATGGGAGTGGGGACGAAATAAGCTTATCCCAGATGGCGTGGGGGCAGCCGCGGGAAAGGAAGGCAATGAACGATGCTAGCGGAGCCACCAGGGCAAAGTTGGAAGGAGAACAACTGGACGGGAAGGAAAATTTAGAACGTAAGGAGGGAAATCCCAGAAGCTAAGTATAGGGTATTACCGTTTAAGAGGATCAAATTCTGACCGCGGGTTTCAGCTAAAATGAACATTGTGACCACTGGAATTAATTAAGAACTCATTTGAACTTATATTTCTTATATCAGAAAAAAATCTTTTGTATGGCTCTTAGCAAAGGTAAATATTAATCCTGCAGAAACGAAAAATAGATGAAAATTTAATCATACATTGGCCCGAAGTAATTCTATTTCGTAAAAGTATAATTTATCAAATAAATAACATAATCAGAAAACAAAAACTCAATACATAATATTTGGAATAGAAAATGAAATTTAGTCAATTTTATGTTTCTAGGCTTCATAAATATTATGAAAATAATTAATTATGCAATAGTTAATATCAATCACTGATATGGAGTTGAAATTGCCAAACTATATTTATTTCTAATTTACAGCAAATTTGGTTGTTTTCTGGAACTGATTGAATGGACTGTTATGCTGTTAATTTTTGAGCATACAAATGTGAACTTAATTCGCATTAGATTTTGTAATGGTTAAAATTTTTATAAACTGATAGCATATTTTGTATTCAAAATGATCAGGTAAACAAACGAAGAGGTATTCTTTGAAGGTTCAATATTCCTAATTATTCCATGGTATGTTCATCCTCATCGTCTTTGCGGAATACTTTGACTCACTTTAGTAACATATTTAATGGATCATTTTTATCGTAGGAACCCTATTTTTAAATCGAATGGCATTTTATCTTAAATCCAAAGTGCCAATATATTAACTTAACTTCAAATAATATCATGCTTTTACGAATTGATTCTTATATTCTGTTCAATTTTTGACTGTGAATAAGGTTTTGCAGTATTTCATTCTTAATAATTACATTACTCATTGCAGAGATATTCTCAAACCATAGTGTTACAAACATCATTAATAAAGCATTAAATATTTTGGAACACATGCATATTGGTGACAACAGTGATAGCAAATTAATTTTCAAAAAGACCTAAAATATCCGGTATCATTTGTTAATTTTGGGAACAAAAAGGAATTAAATACTGACTTTTTATAATTATGTAATACTGCACCTTTAAATTTACGTGAAATTCTAATTACATATCATTTATTAACTTTCTTTAAACCGTGGACGATTTTCGAAATGCCACCAAGATGAATTATACATGAGATGATACACTGTACCCATTTGCCTCAGGAATAACATGCAGGAAACGGTAATTGGATGGATGGTACAGTCTTAATGATTTACCCTCACGACCTTTGTCTACCATCGTTAAACATCTCTGGTCTATCGATGACTGCCACCCAAATCACTCCAAGCGCGCCTATTTCTGATCTCTACGTCCATATCTTTCCATCACACTCTTCTCCCCAAAACAATTCACGTGCTTTTCTAAATATTCACGGACTATGTCGTAACCTATGTTGAGAAGTGTAGGAAAATGGTCCCCAATGAAAGTAAATTGGATTCACAGAGTACTAATGAAGCAATAATTTATACAAATCGAATAAGTAATAAGTCAAATTAAAGGCTACCATAAATATAAAACCTATTTAGCTTATTAGCCGTAATATCTATCCTATCAGATACAGTTAAAAAATGTGTTGTGTATTGTGACATACTGTTCGAGTTGATTAATAATGTCATATTTGCAGAGTATAAATGTTAATAAAATAAACAGTAGACAAGAGATATTATTAACATTTCGGAGGTATTACGAATAAATAACAAAACATAAATATTTTCAATGGACTATCCATGTCAGATTCGACTAACCTGACGAAAAAGAAGCTAAAATCAGCCAGAACTTTCAACTCTTGTTCCATAGTTTAATTTGTCATAACGAGAAATTTTAACTGGTAAGAAATGTTTAAAACTCTTGGAAATATAAAGATTATTTCAAGGAAATCGCATATTTTTTTACGTCGAAAATGGAATACCTTTAGTGATTTTATCAAAAATAAGGTTTAGCTGATCATCCCTGCTATGCAGTAATATATTTTACAGGACGTTCGTGGTTAAACTGGTACCTTAGTATGCATGCAAAGAAATTTTATCTCTAAAGAATGCAAAAAGTTATTATAATTCAAGCACCATTATGTCTTCAAAAATGTGTGCAATCAAGAACGCCTAAGTATCGTTTACGAGTTATTCGCCATCCACCGAAATATTATTATCAGCGTTGGAGCGAAAAGACTGCTAGCTTGACAGCAGACGAGATATATATTCAAACCTAGACTTAGAATATATTTTCGGAGCGCCTATTTGTATATTTTTGGTCGCAATCAGTAAATAGCATGGTTCTTGGAACAGTACACTTTTTTTTTGTTTTTAATGCGAAACCTGATTTTAATGACGCTATTGACACACGTTATCATGGCAAAATATACTGTGTACGCTTTCCCTTTGATAGGTTTATTTTTCCAGCCGTTCTGAATAAATATTACTTTTATAGTAAGCAATCCTTTACTCAATGCTGATTTTAGTATTGAATTATGTCCTCTGCATATGCACAAAATATTATTCCGCTCCTTGAATAATGTCTAATTCCTCGTTTTGTTAGGAGCGTAATACTAATTAATACAAAATTGGAGTGGATTAAATTTTTCATTTTGTTTTGTTTATCCATCATTTATTATTATTTTATTGTTAATAGATGGATGGCAGATGGAAGAGTTCACAAAATTTGACCTTAGTATGATATTATACTCATTTAAACAGGCGATAGGGAGCGTCAATCGTACCATTGTGTTGATAAATTATCTCTATACTTTAGCCGAAAATAAGTCTAATAAATAGATTTTTTTTAAAGTATACTCATGCAGAATAATTACACAAAAGCAAATGTTGATTCGCATTATTACTCTCCAAATATTTGTGATTCAATGTGTACTTTGGAGTTACCTAACTGTTGGAAGATTTATAAAAGAAAAATCATTGAAAACGCGTGAATTACGAATGATATTTTTTTAACAATTTCATGCCTGAGTACGTTTTTTTTCAAGATACATTGCCGTGGATAATTTACTTATTTCTTAATAGCTCAATATAAAGTAATCATGGTTAATACTTTTTTACTCTCATAATTTTATTTCACTTACCATGACTGTTAAGCATAGCCAAAAGCTCTTCATATTATTTTAATAATTAAAACACTAGCCTTAGCGCTCGAGATATCTTCATTATTCTATTCTTCTTGTAAAAATGAGATTGTAACTGCTTTCAAGTTAAGCAGCAGAAAGCAAAACTATCCAAACACATTTCGATGCCCTTGATAAAAAAGAAAACATCTATAATAACGAGGTATATAGAGTTCTGTTTCAACTAATTATACTCATTCTGGCTTATATAAGTTTTGAATGAAGGTCCGCAGAATTTGGACGAATTTTATTCTCTGTTAAAAAAAATTAAGGGACTACATGGCTTGATGAGGAGCTTCTGAGAATTTCCCTGAGAAGATATGCTGCGATGGATGGACAATATATTTCGGAGCAAAAATAAAGCCTTGTTCTCTAAGCGTCGTTAGTTTAGTTTGTCCACTCTTGCTTGATCTCGTTAACTTGTCTCTTCTCCCAATCCATTTTCTTTCTGTGTCATGACTACTATAAAAGGTAATTTTCGATTGGAATGCGTTCAAATTGCCGAAGGAAATGCGGCCAAAGACTACGAAAAAGAAGCGACTGCTTGGAAAAAGGGGTTAATGGAAAATCCCCCTCCAGCACTCCCATGCCTTGTCATCCCCCGCCCTCACCGCTATTCAGCAGGCTGCTCGAACCCACTCCCCTCCACCACCCTTTCTTCCCCATCTTGAACCGCCCACCTTTCGTCCTTTTTTTTCCTCTTTCCGACGAAATTGCGTAAAGTCAGCGCTTTTAATGGTTGGGGAGAGAGGAGAAAGAAAAAGAAAGAAAAATGCAGCCGGACTGGAAGGGAAAGAGGGGAAGGGGGTGAGGCAGAAGGGAGTGGAAGGGAAGATAGGTTGGGAACAAGTGGAAGGTGGAAGGAGAAATGGGAGGAGTAGTCCCTTAAGACGATTGCGAAAGAGAGCTCCCTCCCTCCTCTTTTGCAATCTCAGCGATTGCTTACGAGAGGACGACTGAGTCAGTTCGGAGACGGGGGAGCAAGGAGGTACGAAGGCAGGAGAGAGGATGGAGAGGGGAATGCGTCTGAACCTTGCAGGGGGTGAAGAGGAAGGAGGATTTGAAGAGCGTGCCAAAAGAATATGGCGGGGGTAATGAGGATTCGGAGCTCGGCTTGAGAGGAAACTCGGTTGTGGGGTGGAAGAGGTATTGCTGAAAAGAATGCGCCGCTTGAGTTGTGGACAGGGCTCCTTTCCTAGAATGCAGTCGTTCGCTTTCCATGAATAACTCAACGTTTCCAAGCGGACAAGTAAATGCAGGCTCACAGGTAGAGAGGAAGTTAATTACCATAAATTACCACCAATTGTCGATGCTCGTTTCCCGTCTCGTTGGACTCATTTCCTATCGGTGAAAGTAAGAAAACCAGACAGTATTTTTAGGCGATAAGAAAAGAGACAGCTTGAGAAATTGCGCCTCACTCATTAATGCGTTTTCGAAGGGACAATTTTTTTTTACTTTCCAAAAGGTTGACTATGCATTCATATATCTCAGTATGAAATATATTAAAACTGGACTTGGCTTACTTCTTTCCACCCAGTTTGCAATTGTGGGATGGCTCTGATATTTAATTCCAACAGTCATATAATTAATTCTGGCTTCAATCATTCATCGTCTCAATATAAGATGATGAAGATTGTAACATCTCAGCCTGATTTTCTGTTTTAAATAGTCAAGTGGTTCGCCGTTATTTATATCGCTAATTAATAATTTGTAAAAGATATATCAAGTTAGACATCACTTTTTATTTGCGTGACGTATTTGGGAGAATAAAAGTACTCTATTAAATGATATTTTAGACTTCATTGAAAATAATTATTTAGGTAAATTTATTTATTTTTAGAGAATTTTTTTAAACACTAAGTTGCACACTTTACAGTCAACAAGAAGTCTTGTGACCAGCTCATGGAATGTGTATTAGCATGTATTTGTTAATATAATTATTTCTTGGTTCAGAATTTTTGCATTTCCAATTTAAATATTAATTAGTATCTTAGAAAATGCATGCAATGAATGAAAATAGTTGAATTATAACTGCCATGGCGATTTGAGGTACAACAAATACGTGTATTGTATTCTTTTCTTTACAAAAATAGGTGATATTTGAGAACTGCACAATTGTGCGACCATTCTTGAATTGCAGTTGCATGTTACGAAATGTCAGCTAAAAGTAAACATTATCAAGCCAAAAAGTATGCATTGTTCAACTCAATTCATGACTTTATCGTCTGCTTCCACAGCCCATAAATAAGCATAATAATTACCAAAAGGTTGGGAAGGAAGTGAGGAAAGGGTTTTATAGGTGAATGAGAGAGTTGCATAAAATTGAGATCCAATGTATTATACGATATTTATTCACGACCGGCCGCTCCTGAGGGTACATCCAGTTGCCTTCTGTCGTTGGCGAATATAAACTAAACTTTTATAATTCATTTGAAAAATATTTAGTCACGTATTTTTTTTTTAATAGATTTTTATCAATTCCTTTCTACGCCGGTTGCTGCTAAATCGAATTTGAGGATTGTAAATTGCTTAACGCGCGTAGCACCGTAATCTTTCAATATTTTCGTATAGTTTTAAAATACAATGATCGATTGGTCCATTGAAAAAATAAGGAACCTGTTTTCATTTCAATTTAAGGACCCTTAGTAACGTCTGCGATGAAAGAGTCTTCTAAGAAGTAAGTTTTTTGACTGAAATTAAGTAATTTTTTCCTGTATTTCAGTACTACATGAGATAAATGACTTTGTTTATCGTGTGTATCGGCTACTGAAAAATTAATGGGCCGTACAAGTTCATTGTTTCTGGATATAATAATTTACGTCACTTAATTTTTCTTTCTCTATTTCCAATTATTATTTTACCCACGGACAGCACAATGAAAGGCAACTGCAAATTAGAAGCTCCAGTGTGTACGTACAGCTATCTTCGTTTTTCAATCTACAACTTCCAGGTACATGCCTAATTTCCGTCTCGCTGGCAAAAGATATGGTTTACGTTATTGTGTAGGTTCGTCTCCGATCGCATTCATTTTGCCTTTACCCTCAAACGAAATAGATATGAGCTACTGAGTACACTTCTTTGGCTTATTTTTTACGTTAAAATTCCTATTCTATATTTTTCACTACATTAAAAATTATTTTACTGAAAAGAGCAGAAAAACTTTTGAAAAAATGTCGGAACGGGATCATGTACTTAAAAACCACAATAACATAGCTATTATATAGCCAGTCCATTGGCATTTATTAACACTAAACTAGAAATTATATTTATTCATTAACATATTGGCAGTAAGAAGAGAACATAAATTAAACTGAAAAATATTGTAGAACAATATATAATTTTGACACCAATGTCACGCATTTTTCAACACTCAAAATATTGGGAAAGGTGTCACTCTGTAGTTTTATTAATATAAAGTACTTAGATATTTACTGTTTTTCTGTGCATATTTTTTTTCAAAATCATATTAAAAAAAACAAAATTTTCAAACTTTTGTTCTAATTTTAGGGCAGATCTAGTATTGCCATGAGTTCAAGGTAAGATTTGTTTTCATATTTTCGATCTGTATAAATACAAGATTAGTTTTTCAAAAATAAAAACCTTTTTCAAATTTAAATAAAAGTTATTTAGTGATATCTCGAATAGACCTGTCTGAAGAAACCTTGGCTATTCTATATACAATGCATGAGTTAGTAACCTAATTCTACTATCATTGCACTTTTTTATTTGAATTCTCTTTTAGCTTCCTCACAAATGTAACTTAGCCATTTTGATGCTGATAGTGAAACAAACTTAACACAAAAATCAACCAAATACGCAATTAGTTCGTGGACTTATATTTAAGAGATTTTAACTTTTCTAATACATAACTATTATTTAATTACAGATTTGCTGCATCTCTTATTAAATCATCCTACTTATTCCTATAAAATGCTATCTGAATACCATATACGCGATTTCACAGTACAAAAATGTAAAATGTCACATACTAAATACCACTCTGGTACACGACATTTAAAGCACTCAATTCCTTAAATTTACATGTCCATTCTTTGGCTTGTAAATACGAATTTTACGAACAAATTTGATTAAATGAAAAATAAAGCAGATTCATTCAGGATTATTATGGCACGTACCTCACTTTCTAGGATTTTTCAGTCACTGGCCAAATGGATGAAATAGATTCCGTAAGAAAGCGCTGATTATCCCTCTATGGATGCTGGCGTTGCTGGAAACTAAAATCACTTTTTGAACCACTTTCAACAACACAGCACAATTTCCTCGTGACACTTTTGATACTTATTAGGCTGAACTTTGTCACCATCACGATATCAATTGGTAGTGGACATAAATTTCTCTATAAACCACTTGGCCTAAAAACTTGATGACATGTATGAACTTTTAGGTTTCCACGTGGGATGTGTTCTGTTTCTAATGTGTACGATCGTACCACGGGGACGTCCTCACGTCGACTGACTTACTTGGTTTTTCTGCTTACTCTAAAACTTATTTTAGCCTTATTTTAACCCTGACCCTGACAAAGCTTTCCCTCGAAATGTGACCACCCTAGAGGCGGCTCATACTTATCTATTTACACCTCTTTTCCTGAATCTTTAACGAAACTTTCTCCAAACGGCCTTAGAAATGTGAACCTTCCTCCAAAAATAAACTTTCTATTTGGTTTTTGCTTTACAAAGAACATGGTAACAGGTTTTTTAAGGGTTGAGGTCATAAAGGGTACAGACCGGGTGGAACAGAATTCATCACAGCATTGAAAAGAGGAAGGTCTAGTGGAAGGACAACAACGGCATATTGAAAGTGGGGTGTGGTGAAAACTATCCTCATCGGTTAAAAAACAGTCTTGTGCAATGGTTACACGGTTGTCCCAAGGGACATTTTTTACCCCATTCTCACTTTCTCTTTTATTGGGGGTCCTTCCGCGCACTCCTTTCCTACACCCCTTCGCTTTTAGCCCACCGGTGAAAGCGATTTTCAGAAATCTCAAAGGGTTCCCACGTATTGCCGCGTGGGTCGGGAAAAAAGTGCACGTGCGGAAGGAAGCGTTAGAGGTAAAAGTGGGTTCGGTAGATTTCTCATTTGACGCAAATTGACTGAAAGAGAAAATTGTACGGCCATTTTAGCCTCTTCTACTTCCATGAATGCATAATCAATAATGTGTTGTTTAAATATGTAATATATATATATATATATATATATATATATATATATATATATATATATATATATATATATATATATATAGAAAATTTCGGTCGCGGTAGTCCAGGGGGTTGAGCGTTGGACAACTGACCGGAGGGTCCCAGGTTCGATTCCCGGGCTAGGCACTCTGGGTACCTGCAGCTCCACCCAAGCTATGTTATTTTTTTGAGTACCAGGTCTTCCTAGTAAACCATAACCGGCACAGGGAAAGGAACTGAGTGGGGTGTGTGTGCCCCCCTACCCTGATGTGTTAATTTCACACGCCGTCGGGCTTAGTACTGGAGGAACTCTGCCATCACCTACCAAACCGACCTTCAGGTTGATTATTGTGTTTATGGTTATATATATATATATATATATATATATATATATATATATATATATATATAATGATATATTGGAAATTTATATAAAAACATATATATTTGAAAGCCTGTCCCAAAATTAGTACAGGTATATATGCAAATATCTGTGTTACTTATTTTTTCCCGTATTGGTGGATGGATGGCCGGCAGTTTCTCTGGCTGGTTTCGAATAAAGTTTCTCAGAAGAGGCTGGCGGCCAAGGCAGTTGGCCTCCAGCCTAACCGTTGCAGTGTGCGAATCGTTCATTTGCTAAACCTCGTTATGCTTAGTAATGAACCGGTTATTGGATCAGTGTACGCCGTCAAGTTTTGCGTGAAATTTAGTAGACTGGGAAAGACTCTCATGGCATGCTTTTGGCAGCATATGGTGATAACGCCACGGGTAGATCAGGTGTTTTTGCATGGCACAAGTGGTTTCGGGAGGGAAGAGGTGCCGAGCGTTCAGGACGTCCTTCGACCTCAAAAAGTGATAAAAATCCTGCAAGAATGAAAAATTTGCTGGACTCGGATCCAAGATTTGTTGCTAACATTTCTTCTGATAAATTCAGAGTACCTAAAAATGTGATGTCCATCGACTGGTGACCAAAAACATAGGCATTATAAAGGACTGGGCGAAGTTTGTGCCACGAGTTCTTTCGGACGAACAAAACGAAACTCGCACACGGATCTGACAAGAGCTCATCAGCCATGTGGATGAGGAGGCAATTTTTTAGAAAATGCTCCACCAGAATTCATTCTCTTCCCGTGCTTCAAAGTCATGTTCAAATGGCGTCACAACGCTTGGTGGAAGCGTCATGAGGAAGCTTAGGAGCATTCCCGGCGCCGCTTTCCAGAAAGCTTGTAAGACACGGAAAACCCGCTGGCAGCGTTGCAATAAATTTCAATTAACCAAGTATATATCAAGGATCGTTCATATATATATAATAATGGGTGTTTGCCAAAAATAAGTATAATTCCTTTTTGCCACCAAAAAATCTGGCTGTATTAGGGTGATTTGCAGTGGGAAAGGTAATGGGAGGTCTTGGGAAAGCAACGAGACCCACGACAGTTGACTTTGTGCATATACAGCGCGCGGTTTGATGGACCCCAAATCGATGTTTCGTCACCAACTCACGATACCACTTTCCATGAAGCATTTGGATTGAAAAATTGGGTTCATAGAGCATGAGCATGGGCAATGACGCTATTGGATGAGGAGAAATGTCCAAAATGATTGTTTTCTTGTTGTACAGAATATTCTGAAAAGGTAATGAGGAGGTTTAGAATGAGGAATTCTGTGGACATTAACAACACAGTGTGATGAACTTGTGCAAATAATGAGATGCATTTTCAATTCTAATTGACCTTCCAGTGGCAAGATCATAACAGAAGACAGTAATTAATATTCAGGATAACACCGTACTTTGCATTCTTACAATGATTTAGCCATGAGAACGGTGTGAAAATTTGTGTGTAGATATATGAGGGTGCTTTTGTGCAGAATTTTAGCAATAAGTCCTTCGATCTGCAATAAATGTTTTTCCGCCGCTATAATCTACTTATTTCTGGGACAGGCCATGATTATACATATTATGATGTTCCTTTATTTAAAAATTTTCAAGCCATAGTTCACATCTTCAATATTAAATGAATTGAGGATGATATTGTGCATGAAAACAAGCATCCATCGTATAATGGTTTCAAAATTTATAATTAATGATACTGGTTACAGTTCTAAGGATTTTTATGGACAAACTAATGAAGAAATTTCAATTTTTCTATCGATTCCAACTGAAATAGGAGTCCAATGTATAACGTTAGCTTTTAAACTTGCGTCAAAATTCTTATCTTTGGATTGGTAATATAGGGGACTATGTTAAAATTTGTAAATTTCGGCCATTGCCCCCTTGATAAGCTCTAATTATTTGTCACCGTTATCATTTCCGTTTTCAAAATCATAGTGTATTATTTTATACATATATCTTCCAGTTACACTCACAATGTATCAATTTACATTAAGTTTTATACCATTTGTTTCTAACAATTATATTTTCTCCATTTGCTTTTAAGCGCTGTCAACAACCTCTGTCCTGTCACCAAGATTTGGTTTCAAGTAAAAAAATAGACTGCTAGAATTTTTTCTACTTAAAGTCATCCCATTATTTGCACTGTATTTACTGCAGTTATTTCGTTTTTTCTCAATTATTTCAATTCCAAACTGATTCCCCCACTCTGCAAGAAGCAAGTTGTTGAATGGCAAAGAATAATTCATAGCTTCTACCCAAGAAGTCCAACTAATACAGTATTCCCTTTATTGACCTGATATCTTCCAAATGTTGGAAATAAATATATGATCGCATTAAATTTTCATTTAGCTGTAATATTTGAAATAAAAATAATATTCAAATAAGTTATTTCGTTTGATATTTATTGTCAAAGTGTAAAAACTTCCAGGAGTGAATTTAGTGTATTGATTTTAACAAAATGAAGTTGATGAATCAAAGCGTAGCTTAGCCAACTAATTTAAAAGCAACAAAAATAACCTTTCCTATTTAAGGCTAATTTACTTTGCTTTAGTAGGAATACATGGTAAGGCATACAATAAATCCCTCACACATGATGACGTTCAAACTTAAATTAAAAGCAAATGAACATCTGCGAGAGCGAAATTAATGATTCCCTTCGTTTCGTCGTTTATTTGACGCCACGTGACGCTTTCGCGCCAATTAAGTTCCCGTTAATAGCCCCCGACATCATTTCGGCTCCTACCCCTTCCTTTCAGTAAGCCCCACGGCCCTCCTTGCCTCTGCATCCCACTTAGTGAGGCGGTGGGGAAAGGAGGAAGGGAGCCCCACTCCAGAAACAACCTCTCCTTACGTCGCCGACAACTAACCCACCCCCCGCCCCCCTCGCCTTATCCATTTAGGCATCGCTCCTCCGACCTTCTACCCTATCTCTTCTTTTTTTTCCGTAACCTGTCCCCACACCCTCCACCCCAGTCGCCTTTTCGATCCACTCGCCGCCGCGACCTTATTTTGCCTCCTTGCGCTTCTCCCGTCTTCCCACTTTTTCGCTCTCCCTCCCTTCTCTCATTTTCCTCCTCTCACGGGTCCTTTCCATCTCTCCTAAGAGCGTGCAACCACTGCCGCAATGCGTAGGAACTTCCTAATTTATGAAATTGCGATTTATTCTCTTTTCTCCACGTTATTACCCCTCTCGTACATCATTCGCGTCCCCGAGACCCTACCAGCGTTCCCGGTTCCCGTCCCTCCTCTACCCGCGGATCTGCCCACGTTCCACTCACTCCCGCCACCCTCCCTCGTTAGTCATATCCCTACCTTCCATGCCTCTCCCTTGCCTCTACCGCGCCCAACCCTTTTCTTTCTCCTCCCGCGGACCATTATTTCATCCTCCTCCGCTCCTTAAGGAATTCGCCCCAAACCCTGTTCAACCCAACCGCCAGCTCGAAAAACCAAGCTTCTCACCCCCTCAAAACCTCCCCTCGTCCCACCACCTCCCTGGAGCATCGTCTTTTATCTTCTTCTACTCCTCCGTGCACGCCCCTCCCTCCTCGTCCTCCACCCCCGCCCCTTGCTCCCCTCGGTGTCACCCTACCACAAGCCTTTATTCTTCTTGTTCCCACTCCGCCCACCACGACCTCCTAGACTCTCTCTCCTCCGGGTCTTTCACTTGGCCCGTGGATGTTTATCAGCTGCTGAATATTTGTAATAACTGTCCGGGAAAAGTGCACGTAATTCAAAGTGTGCGCTCATTCCATAACTCCGGGGCCTATTGCTTTCTGGTGAGCGGGGATGGCGGGAAGCTGTGTGGCGTGGGGACGAGACAACGGGGGAAGGCTAGTGGGGGGAGATTTGGGAGGTCGAGGTTTCTGGATTTATCCCGAATGAAGGAGTGGCGCCCGTTGGGGAGTGTGGGAGGAGGTGGCTGAGGAAGGAGGTGGAGTGAGAGAGACGGAGAGAAGGCGAGTAATATTGCGGAAGACGAACGAGGACACAGTTTCCTTAGTTATATATGTGTATACGCGTAGAGCACGAGGCAAACCATTTCCTCCCTCAGCCACCCTCTCGCCTCCAACGTTCCCTGTATGACTCCAGACGATCTGCTCACTCACCCCGTTCTCCCGGGATCGCAAGAAACGAAAAAGTTTCCCCATTATATTGACCTAGGACCCGGGGCATGGCGTTCGATTTTTTTTCAGTACCTCCCCACCAAGCGAGGGAAACGGAGTAGATGGGTGAAGGTATAGGCAAGAGGATTCTCTGGTGGGAGGTCTCCTGAAGAAGAATTCGATGAATCTGCGAAGCGGTGTCGGGGTTTGGTTGTTGTGAGGCAATGAGCCTGGATCATGTTTTTTAGGGGCAGATTAAAAGAGAAAGTAAGTATTTGAGAAAAGTTTCGGAGAGATTTTAGCTCTGGATGGAGGCATGAATACTTCTAAAGTGGTCGCCAACCCTCTCTCTTAATTCATTTCGCAGCTCTTATTCCTAGTTCCACCCCTCGTTTCCGCTCAGAGAGACACAAGAGTGGGAAAACTTATCACGAGCTGCTCCTTCCTTCGGCGAGCTTTTCTTTCCTCCCATGGGACGTTTGTGTAACTTAAGAAGCCATCAAAATTTATCTAAAAGGCGTGCTTTTTAAATGCATTCATGGTTTGTCCATGGGATAAAATAAAAAGCGCGGTAAAGTTGTTTGAGAGAACTATGCCTTATATATAATTCATGGGATCCTGAATTCATTTCTCTTCCGTAAAATATTAGAGCAACCGTGCAACTTTTATTTCTTTCGAACTTTCTCAGCATTTCACGCTTGAGAATGAAAATAAATACGAAGAATATAAATTCCTTGTATTTGGGAAATGAAATGGTTTTTTATTTGTAAAGCTTTTCGCTGTGAAAATGGCCGAGATTTCCTACGCAGCTTCTTTTATGGCTTGCCCTGCAAAAAACCGGGAGCTTTCCTCATTTTTATTCAGCAACAGCCGCAATTTTTATTAAAACTCTTTTTTGGGTGTAATATATGCATTTTATCATGAAACATTAACATTACCATTGCGTGTAAATATTTAACTTTTTACAAAAATATTTTATGTTTCTGGTAGGAAAAAAGTGTTTTGATGATATACATCAATGGACCATCATGTAATGTGAATAACATCAAATTCATTTGCCATATGAAACCACAGGTTATGATTTATATTTACTATCTTGATTAAATGAACACAATGTATTTTTCCATTGTTCTTTATTCTGGCTGTACAAGTTTAAACGCTTAGGCATTATCATTAGCTACTGATGGAAACAGTGGAAATATAACAATTGTGGTCATCATTTAATGAATATGAACTCCCACAAAGTTGAGCCATCCAACAATTAAAAACGTTTTATTTTTCTTAAATGAACTAAAAGAAATGTTGTCAACTTCTTACACTCTACTAGTATGAATTAATGGCAGAGCGCAAAGTATTTTTACACAGCTTCACCTTTTTAATTATCTCTCCATAGCAACTATTTATTGATTACGCACACATTTGTTGGTGTACCAACATCGAATAGAGCAACATTCGTGCATGAATGAAAGGAAAAAGACCCATTTTCTGGGCAAATCATTCCATTACTCAGCGGTAATATGAGAATAACATGCTATTCTAAGGTTTTGTTTCTTGATCTTCTTTCTCCCTAAATAAGGTCTCTTCCTAATAGTGGCGCATTGTGTAGTGGCGGGGATGCCCCGAATCAGAGCGAGAGTAGGCCGAGGAGGGTCGAGAGGAGAACGGAGGGAAGTCGCGACCGTCGGCGCATCCCTTGCATGAGTTTGCCAAAAACCCGTCACGGAGCGAAATCCGAGGAGCGCCGCCGATAGCGATAGTCCGCCCCCGGGATGCACTCAGTCGGAAGCACCTCTTCCGCCTGCCCCGCCTTCCCTCTCCGGAGTCTCCTACTCCGAACAGAAGTCTATTCCGATTTTCTCCATCCACCAACCCACCCTCCCCTTTCTTGCTCCACCCCGCCCGCCATACGCAGGAAAACAACGTCTCCTTCCTCATCCCCCACCCCTAACTCTACATGCATTTGGCCAAGACTTCCACTGCGGCGCTTTTGTCACTGAAGAGGGGGATTGGCTACGGGGATAGGGGATGAGAGGCGGCCTGGGTCTCTCAAACACCTTCCCTCAGTATACCCACCCCTCGAAACTCCCACTCTCCCACCCTCTAAATTTCCTCGCGCCATCATCCCTCCCAGATCCCCCTCCTCTCATTCCCCACTCCCCCTCGCATGCCCCTATCTCACTTCGAACTGGCGTCTAGGAACGCCACTGGCGGAGCCGCTTCGTCGCCAGGGGAAGGATGGGGCAGAACGAAAAAAAATATACTGTTGAAAAATTGGAACGGGGCATTGGGGGGGCGGTAGTTGGGGATGAGGTTGGACTCGGAAAATCGTGGAACTGCGTGGAAAAAAGAGCAATAAGAAGGAGCGAGAGATGTAGTGAGGGAGATAGAGGGAATGGGAGATATGTGCACCGAGGTTGGGAATCCTCCAACCAGTGCTTCGACCGAACGTAACCCTTTTTTTCTCGACCAGCCTCCTCCTCACCGTGGAGGAACGGCGGTCGTCGTGGCGCCTTCGGCTCCTGCTGCTTTCCTCTCTCCACCACTCACTCTCCCCTCGCCCATTTATACCATCACACGTGCATTGACACTCTGTCAAACCTCTCCCACCACGTCTCCTTTCAAGCGTCTCCGTTCTCCAGTGTTACTCCTCCTATGCCACCTTATCCTCTCTCCACGCCGAAAGCATTCACTTCTGTCTACCCTGATCGGATTTCCCTCGGAACTTTTAACTGTGTTTGAGTACTAACCCGACCCCAATTAATCCGCGGTTCGTATTTTTTTTCTGAGAATCAAAAATGCGACGCTTGGGTTGAAATACTCCAGCAAATATAAAACAATTAAGTTCAGCCAGTTTAAATTTTGGTGAAATCAGTCCACATTGGACATTGTGTTAAACTGACCATTTGAATTTGCATGAACTATTCCGAGCATCCAAAGTTGCATATATTATTTAGTTTAACCAGTTAAAACAAATCATTTGCAATTACCATTGCGAGTAATCATATTTGCATCGACTTTCGATGAAAGGATCTCGTTGGGGAACTAAAAATGTACCATTATTCAATAACATACACGTAACTTATACGTTTAACTCATTCATGAAGATTTGTTTTCGTTACTTTAACGCATTAAAAGTTTCATCTCTTTTGATAAAGGATTTTTAAATTTGATACGAATATATTATAAATAATTAGCATAAATAAACTATGGAAAATGATTGAAAACAGCCCGGTGTGGGCCAAGTGCACTTAACAAAATTTTAAGTTGGGAAGGATTTTCGAAACGCTTGGATTTGCTTGCAATGGCTCCAGGTTTTTAACCTAAATCGAAATTTTTAACTCGTAATGAGCTGCGGAGAAGACAAGGACCGAAGTTGCATACATTGTTTTTTTCCTCAAAAGCAGTTGAATAAAACTTTCAATTTTGGATGATAAAATTTGCTTAATGCGAACTTAAGGATATGTTTACCTTACTAAAACAAAGGTATAAAACAATGTATTGCCTGTGTTTAATTATTGTAGTCATGCTATTCTAAGGATTGCATTTTAAATAAAGGACTATATTTGATACAAATAAATGCTTGCATTGATTGATCACTATTAAAATGATATTCATGCTTTATAAGAGAGCTTTTTTATTTGAAAGTTAGGATACCACATTCGTCGTTTATCCCTCAATATTTTCTACCTATGTGTGCTTGGACAATAGCCATAAGAGTATCTCTCTTGGCTTGAATCTTTTGAGGTTCCGTAAATTATAGCTCGTATTCGGAAGTTAACTTTATCTAGAGGTTTACCATCATTTAAGTCTGCTCTTTAAATCCAAAATAAAGTTACGCTATATATTGAAAAATATTTGTGCAAGTAATTATTTGCAAGTGATTATTTCGAAATTCTTTTTGTTTCGCAGAAAATGAACATAGTGCTGTTTTTAGGAGTATACATCTGTTTCATAATCCCGTTGAATAATAGTAAAGTAACGGGTGCTTTTGAAATACTCAAATTTTCCTTTTATTGTTTCATGTCAATTTTTATTTCAACGAAAGAGCTTCACTTAAATAATGCTCATTTATACCTTACTTACCATTAAATAAATGATTTAATGAACCGATAGATTATTCAATTAGCTATGTATCGGTAATGGAGTGCAGTAACTAGTTGAGAATCGGAAATGTAAAACATGCTTTCTGTGAAAGCAGGATGCGTCACTTTTTCATAGTGCTTGAAGCAATTTTTCATTGTATTTAAGTGTAGCCAATAGCTGTAATACAAAGTCCACCCGCATGACGATAATTTCGTTCCAGGCAAGCATTCTCCGAACACAATACATGTGATTGGATTCCATCCGCATAAATACCAAGATCCTTCCGTGTTCTACCCCGACCGCTCTTTTCGCTGCCTCAATCCTAATAATTGAATCTTATCCTGTTCTCCGATGCCGGAAACCCCTGCAATTGGTTCCTACTGCCCAAAGCAATCTTACCCTCTCAATAAAAACTATTTTGCCCCATCATGCTTGCCTTTTCTTTCTAAGCAAACGCTCATATGCACTCCCTGTTTGATGTGAGCGATGAATAAATTCTCTACGCATAATATCCTATCACTTTCAACCCAAAACTCTCCTTCTCTCGTCTCATCCCCCTGTATTCATAGACACCCTCATGATCAATGAATGAAATAATACTTTTGTGTTCTCTCCCATGCCTACATGTCTAAGCTTTGAGCGGATTATGCACATATATCCATCCTTTCTTCAGAGTCTTTTCTCACAAGTAGCTGAGAACAATCCCCCGCCATTCTCTTCAGTCTCCTTTCCCCCTTTCTGCCATTAATGAGAAATTATCGGCCGGAGGGATAGGACGTATTTTAGGGGCACCGTGGGTAGGGCGTCGGAAGGGGTCAGCACTGGAAAAGGGGAGGAGTGTGTCGTGCCCATCCGCGGAGGGGTCGCTAATTAAGATGAATGGGATCCGGCGTCGGCCGGGCCGGTCGGAGAGGGAGGAAGACAGAGGCTGAGCAGGGGTTGGTCGGGTTGGACTGGGCAACACTGGAATGAGGAAGGCTAGCGATAATGAGATGAGGAGGCGGAGGAAGGGACGGGAGTCGGGAGGAGAACGTAGCCTATAAGGGGGAGCTTGAGTGCTGGGGATGACGATTAGGCGAAGATGGAAGTGGCCATTGAATCCCTCGCAACATCTCCCCTTCCCATGTACAGATATCTTTTCTTCCTCTCGAACACACCCTCACTCTACTAAGAGAAGTTTCCGTCGTTTTTGTTCTTAGCTTAGCATGTTCCCACGTCGTTTGCGTTGTCCTTTATGCCATGTCAGTCCAGAATGCGTTACCCATCGCTGTGCTGAATAAGCATGATTCATAACGCATAGTGAAATTACGAGTAATCATAATTTGAAAGACTGAAGTTAGCATCTGATTTACAGAGTGGCCTAGTTTTTCATGTAGAAAAGGATAGCTACGACTTAGAGATATTTTCTACGAGAGGAATCTAAACTTTTTCAGAAAATATCCGAGTAAACAATTATGACAACAATAGCAGATAATAAAGCATTGTGAAGGGCTGTGTTGAACCAACCCCTAAAAAACTTAATGCATAGGTATGAAAATTTATTATTATTATTTAATTATTTTCACTAGTGTTACTTTTTATTTCACTTTTAATAGAAAGTCTCTCAAAGGAATTATATCCGTCATATATGAGTCAAAGATAGCTACCAGACTAATTTCTTTTGAAGCATTCAGTAAATCATTAAATTTAATATTAAAATCACTGAAAAACCTTTAACTGAAACCACGTGACTAAAATACATTCAAAGTTTATAAAACAGTTAAAATTTTAAAATGTGAACCGGATAGATAATCCTTAGTGAATCGTTTGATTTGCTGAAACTGGTCTTTGTACATTTTCAGCATATTGAAACTGAATCGTATCACCGTATTTATTCGAGCTTTCGTTGTTACAAATCAGCGCATTACCGGTCGGCTCTTTACAATGCAAGACCCCGGGACAACATCTTCCCTCCGACATCACGCTGGCCACAAATGCATCCTCCCTTATCACCGGGAGAGTGTGATTGCATGTACTCTCTTCATTGGGTCCTTAACAACTCCGATAACCACGAAAGTCCCTCAGTCATCAGAATACTTAACGCCATGGGAGAAGACGGCGGGCCCCAGCGTCCATCCTCCGCTGTGCGGAGTGACCCCATGTCCGGCAGCGGGGAAACGGATTCGCCAAATGGCCAAGCCGTGTCCGGCCCACACACGCACACACAACGGCGTGTCGAGGTGTGGGCAAAGTGCCACGCCCCAGGCTATCCCTCCGTCGCCCACCCAAACCTAGACACCCCACCACCTCCTCCACTAACGCACTCTAAATCTCCACCTTATTCCCTCGCTCCACTCGCGGGGCACGCACAAAGGTGCCCGGTCACGCCACGCACTGCTGGACGGTGCCGCCGTCCATACTTCTAGGTAAACGGAATACCTCACCATTCTCACTGTGCGTATATAAGCCCTCCCTCCCCCTCTTTCCACTCAGACACCCTCCCCAGCCAATGCGCTCCCACTCCTCTCCCTCCTCCTCATTCCAATCCGAGCGGGAGGGTCCGCGGGGGAAATGTGCCGCGGTAGGGTAGGGGGGACAGGTGGGCCCTTTTAATGGTCCAATAATTCCTGCTGATAACGAGTGAACCTTGTCGTCCCCGGAGACCGGACCGAGTGGATGCTCCATTCCCCCACCTAGCTCTCATCTCCAACAGCCTCCCCCTCTCCCCGCCACTCCCACTTTGACTCTCTTCCGCCGACCCACCCGCTCACCACTTCCCCGCACACCAGCTGGGAATCTCAGACTCACGTCCCTCCCGAAAATCTCATCTTTATATTAAATACCTAGGTGATGCTTGTCCCTATTTTTCTTCTAACGGGTAGCGTTTTTATGGTTTTTGCCTAATGTGCTGTCATTCAGAACAGTAGACCCGGGTTCAAACCGAATGGTTGAATGATTTCTTTGTAGCTTTTTAAATTCTAATTTGCTTGGCGCGATTGGGCAGCAATTGTATTTCATCAGATTTTCGGGTGTGACGCTTCACGAATTACTTCAGTCTTAGACAAGGCACTATGCTCACCAAAAATATTCAATCCGTTTAATTTGAAACTTAAACACAACTGTTACTCAACCTTTACAGCCGCGGTTCACTACTCCATGGGCGGACATTTCATTTTAAACATGTGTATGGTAATTAGGAGTATATGGGAAATTCCTGACGAAGGAAATACATGCCGACAGAAATGATTATTTATAAACTATCAGTAGATAATACGCAAAAGAATGTAGAAATTTCAGCGGATATATAGCTCTGCTCGGACTCTTGCTAGCACTCGTATTTTCATCTGCGAATACCCTTAGCATAAATGGAATGTTGTGTTTCCCCAAAATCTCTCCCGGGCTCTCGTGTGTACCAAATTATTCCATTTGAGCAACCCGCTGTTCGCGTCTTCATATTTCCATTTTACTCCCTAAACGTACTTTCTCAGCCCTGATCCCAAAACTTCCACTCCCCGGCTTCATCCATGCTTTTTCGTGCCTCCTATCCCTCCCCTTTATCCTAGACCCCTCGCTCAAGAAGTACTTCCACCCTCTACCGGGATCTTTCAGTTCAATATCCCATTCCTTCTCGTCTTGGCATTTTTTCCGCTCCAATAGTCTCTAGTAAGTCGCTCTCTCTTCACATCCCTACTCTCCGCTTCAAGCATAATGAGGCTTTTTTTAGGAGAGCCAAGTGACCGCCAAGCGTCGCGCACACTTGAGGAATGATAATTCAGAGGGCAAGAAAGTGGGAGCGAACTGAATTACCGTGTCATCGAGAAAAAAAACAACTCTTCCAGGCGATGGGAGATATTTATTTCACATCATGGGCAGGGGTAAATGAGAGTATAAGAGTGTGCATTGCGTTCACAAGGCCCGTGCTGAGAGGATGAGAATGCTTAACACATTCCGCTTCTGGAAAAATATGGTAGTTGATTTCAATGAATAAGTAGAAAAATTCGAATTATCTATTTTTTATTAATTTTTTTCCAATTAGAAAAATGGTTTTTAATTGGAATTAAGACCTGACCTTTTCTTACTTGCTGTTATTTTATATACCAGGGGAAAATGAGGATTTTTTGTTTTTTGGAGAACGAAATTTGTTTATTTATGAAACATAAAGTATTTACCAGGGGCTTTCAATCTAAAACTCGTAACAAAATCGATGTATATAGGTGAATCAATCTTTTTGAAGCAAACTAACATCTGATTACATGTAAAAAAGGGGTTCAATGCTTTTAATGCTATGTAATTTCTAAAATTTAAATATTTCACCGGAGAAGAAATGTGTCATGAAAACAATAATACATAATCATGAGCCAAACCAACTTTAAAAAGCGCAGAAGCGGCCTAATTTACTCATTCTATTCTTCTTAATTACATCAGAAGTACCTGTGTATACAATCTAAAAAGAAAGAATATTATTTTCTTCTGATCAATGAAAATTTTCGGTCAATATTTATTTATGCATGCACATTTTTGCCTTTGTTTTTGTCCCTTAACACCTTGTCAACAAACATTTCATCTTTTGATGTTATCATTAAGTATGCAAACCTTTGCTAATCTTCGTTCTATCACGTTTTATCGATTAAATCTCTTAATTCTACACCCACGAAAAATATGTTTTTCCCACTGTTTTACAGAAAAATAATTTACAAATATATAGCGTTCAAGCTTTGAATTCTGCCTTGGCCGAGCCTATGAAACTTCAACCATATTGCTTATTTGCCATGTTTAATTGCTCAAAAGTACCCAAAAATGAATTATTAAATTTTAAATTTCGGAAGAAAATACTAAATATTTCTAAACAAAAATTCAAAGAAAATTGTTTTTTTTGCATTATAAAAAAAATATCTTCTCATTTGCTCACCAAACTCATTTATTCATCAGTGAGAAACTGACAATCCGATACAATTTAGGTTTTCCATTAGGTTAGCCAAGGGCTAAACCGATGAAAGGCCAAGATATATATCCGCATAACCTTATCGCGGCTCTTGACTACCCGCTGGAGTCGTCACAACAGCCATGTTAATGGTGGAACTCGGACCCGTGATCTCTTCTTTTAAAGGTATAGGTTTCAAATATCCGAAAGATTATCTCTCTTGGCCTGAATCTTTTGAGGTTTCCGTAAATTATATCTCGTATTTGGATGTTAATTATGTCTTAAAGTTTGTCTACATTTAATTTTGCTCTTTACATCTAAATGAAAGCTACGCGAAATTTTGATTAATTAATGGGCAAGTAATTATTTGCCAGTGAGTGTGAATTTCACACGCCGTCGGGCTTGGTACTGGATGAACTCTACCATCACCAACCGAACCGACCTTCGGGTTGATTACTGTGTTTATGGTTTTACATTAAAATTATTTTTGTTTTGTAGAAAATGTACATATTGCTGTTTGTAGGAGTATAACCCAATTTTGTAAAATGCCTAATTCATTTCAATGACGCAATGCATGAAAATATCTACATTTACCAATTTAAAACAAAAGTATTGTGTAAAATTTCCAGTGATATTAGCCTTTTCTACTCGTAAACAGAATAGTCGTCATTGTGCATGACTAATAAATCTCCTTTAACTTTTTTTAAAAAAAACTTACAATCTTAATGTCTGCGTAATGGTGTTTTCTTTCCTCTGAGTCGTAGATAACCTTTACAATGTTTTATTTGACAATAATGACGAGAGAAGAAATGAAATGGCCTTAAAGTTATCCTGTTTGTACACTCTCACCACCACGGCTGAAATATCGCGGGAAGATTTCAGTTCTGAGAGTTCAGTTTTTGTTTTTATTCAGTCAGCAGGCACAATGGCCGTGTTTATTTGGAATGAAGGAAAAGAAAGTTGAAATGGGCAAGAGCGCGTGTGCTGAATAGGGGACGGTCGGATAATTGGAGTAAGAATCCCTCTCCGAGCTATTAAATATGGTATAAAATGTAGTTCGTTCGATGGTAATGGCTGAACATCGTATATATCACTCCCTATCCTTTATACTTCCATATCTAATTACTAGCCATAGATAGCAGGTGTAGAGTGGAAGGGGTAAAGTGTTTTCCTCCATTTGGCATATACACAGGAGGGACAAGAGAGCAAATGGGATATGGAATACAAATAAGCACGTTCTTTGGTCATGAGTTGGACATGCACCTGAAAGAGGGAAAAGGAAGAAGGTCGAGGAGAGGATAATGAGGCCTGCTTGAGTGATGTGGAAGCATTGTTCGAGAAAAACGAGTGAGAATTGGAAAAACCTTCGATGTGTGGAAATTCTAAGTTCCGAGGAAAATGACCTGAGGAGGAGAATTATATAGTGGAAATAGAGGTCGGCAAAATATGTGAGCGTTTGCATTCCGCCGTCTTCGGGGAAGAGGTTCTTTTGACCACCTAAGTCACTCCTGCATCCCTGTCACCATTTTAAACCGTCTCTGTGACCTCCTAAACACTACCTATCTCTTACTTCGTCTTATCGATAAATTTAAAAAAGTTGACTTTCCTCCCCATTTTGTGACGCCTAAAAACAGCGACAAAAGACGGCGATCCTCAGCCCCGGCTGCCGGTGACCCAGCAAGCTCCTTGAACCTTTCCCATCCGCCTCCCCATGGTCTTTTCCTCCTTCCTCACAGAACCCAAAAACCTCCAGAGTTCTCCGCCCACTCTATTCCCTTCCTCGCTCCCAACCCGACTCTCACCAGCCCGACATTTTGACGCCACATTAGACATGCGTGACGAAATGCTTCAACCAACCATCTCCACCTAACCGCTCCCCTTTCAAAGGTTTTACCTTCACCTTTTCCAACCCCTTCCCCAGGAGACTGCTCCGCTGCAATCTCCTTCCTCTCTTACGCCAATCTCATCTAGTTCCTCTCACTGGGAATTGCCACTTTATCATTCTGTAGCTTTCACGCTGATCTCCGAATGATATCGAATGCACGAGTTGGAGAAGTGAATTCTCTGGGCACCGAACGGATTGGATAAACCCACCCACGCACAGTGGCATTGACGGCTGACATTAAGTACTAGCAACGGCCTAGGATTATCGTTGTAAATTTAATTTTTAATATGATGCCAAATATCTCTAATCACATAAATCACAGCGATATGACTGACGGAAATTAATTGCCTACGATGATGTATTCATAAACTGATTATTCCTCTCTTTTTATGTGCTGTGTAGCGATAATGTAGCGTGATTTTTCTACATTATTAATATAGCATCAGATATCATGTTAATTTAAAACCAAATGCTTAGCCTGATATTTTATTGCTTCTTACTTTTTAAGGGGACAAATACATTAATTACTTTTAGGTGCGTGAAACAACTTGATGAATCACAATGGTCATTAAGATTTACTTGAGCTAAAGTATACTATATAAGCCACCGCAAGTAATGAAAATGATTTTTCTTGTGATATATCATTTTATTCCGCTTTTAAAGTTTTTATACACAATTGTTTCAGTTTACTGTAACGATTTTAAATGCGTTTCTTTGGAGTCGCATTTATTTATGATGTTAGAAGTGTGATTATTGTTCTCTTTAGGATAATATAACGTAAATTCGCGGTTGAATAAACACGTTTAAAGTTGGCCTATTATTTTTATGTGTACATGCTCCGTTTGTGAATGATATTCATTTGCGGAAAATAGTATAGAAGGCAACTAGGAAAACTATACAAATAATAAATATAAAATTATCATTTATTACTATTTCAATTTAATACTAAGCACTGATTAAACCACAATGTTTATTGCATCAATTTAAGGAATAGAAATTGTACACAGTACGTGATATGATACAATTGCAAATATACCCAAAGGAAAACGCATGGAAGAGATGAAAGACTGTAATGCGGTGATAGGTGAATAGGGAGACGAAAGTGAAGTAAGAATATACGGTTTAATAAAAAGGAATATTCATGAGGAAATTTGGAGAGCTACTTAAACCAAAATTCTTACTGAGAGCCTTCCGATCGACGAGTGCTATATCTTGTATTTTCAGAAAATATTTTAAAGGAGCACGTAAAATAGGAAAGGTACACCATTAAGATTTCGGAAACAGTTGATTTTAGGAAATATAATAAAAAGATTAAAGAAGAAAATGCCATAAGAAAATCAAAATAGAATTGGGGAGAATAAAGTACGAGAAGTTGAAAATAACCTGAGGGAAGAAATTAACTGGTAATAACGAGCACGGTAGAAATATTAACGTGAGGATATGGAGACCTGAAAGAGTCAAGACGAAATATAATCAATATAGGAGAAGATAGAGGGACATTCAGAATGAATGAAAAAAAGGTAAATTCCACGTAAATTATTTGAGATGAAATGAGTAACATATTTATTTTTGGAGATGAATAGGTTCTGACTTAATGGAGAAAATATACAGATTAACTTTATAATAAAATTAAAAGGCCAGTGAGTTTGGATATAGGAATGAACAGTGATGTTGACATTGCTAGTACAAGGTGTGCTTGACTTTGAGACAACAACAACCTGAAATATTGATCTGGTGTATCTTGAAATTATCTCATCTATGTCTGTGAAATAGTATCAAAGATGGCTATGGGTATGGATAAAATCTCTGCAATTCTACTAAAATTAATCCTTAGGCTTCCGCGCCGTCTATCTGATGAATCCATGCTGATTTTCGGGAATTACCGTCGCGTAGTTTAGTTAGTGGACAACTGTTTCGCCCCCAGTCCTGGAGGCGTCTTCAGGTCGAAGTGAAGTACGTCTATTCTCCTGCGTCTATCCTGGGGGCGAAACAGTCGTCCATGAACTAAACTACGCGACGGTAATTCCCGGAAATCAGCATGGATTCAATTCTACTAAAAATCTAGGTAAATAGCAAAAAGGGTGTTTTTAGGCTGAAATTTGGCCCCTGTAAGAAAGATAGCATCAGGTAAGGACTGCCATTACCGTATTTGTCTTCACTTTGGAAAATTCTACAAATATCGTAGGATCACCTTGGAAAAAATAGAAAAGAAGGGATGAGAAGAAAGCAAAAATGAATACTGAGCAAAAATCAACTTGCCTTTAGAAATGTTGCAAAATTCGCTTTCGTTCGAAAGTTTTAGGATTCCTTGTGGCAAAAGCATTAATGACGCTATTAGTAATGAGAAACATAGAGTACACCAAGAATATCTTTTTAAGATTCGTGGGTTTTGAGAAGGCATTGTTGACTGGTCACAATAAATTAACATTTTACAGAATATAAGAGTAAACTGGAAGAACAGGATGTTCCCTTATCCGGGATCTATACATGATCGATACTCCACTGATGTGGATAACGAATGAAAATTCGGACTAGGTAAGGTCTGGCAAGTGAATATATCCTTTATTATCGAATTTCAATTGAATATGCGGAGAAAATGGCAAAAAAAGGAGAGGTACAGGAATGATAATGTCGGAAAACTTTTCCAATCAGCTTATCTTGGATGTGAGCAAGTTTTAAAGCTAGTAAGTCAAAAGGTATAAGTTAAGTCAATCAGATAGAAAAATAATGAAAAAGATTTTACCGTTTTTGAAATGATCTACTTGTTCAAATCAATTACCCATTCTTCGAATGTTTTCTATACTATATGGCAGGGCATACTATATTGTAAACTTCAAATTTTAAATATCCGTTATAATTAAATAAAACATAATAGTACCTTGTTGATGACATAAGTTCTCGAAACCATGGTCGGTTTATTTGGTATTTTATGCACGCAAGTGTTTTTAATGCCATTGAATGTAATTAGGAAAAAATTTCCTCCAATATTTTATTGAGAAAATGTTTTGTAGGTTAGCTTTTAGTAATATATTCTATAACTTTTGCTTGTTTTCTGAAATATTTAAATTGTATTGTTTACTAACCAAGTGCATTTGATTTACAATGGAAGGTCAAGGTGAGAAACAAGAGATGGTACCATTAGTTCAAATAGTACATTATTAGAAATGTTTTCACGTATAGTCACACTAACTGTGGAGGAATTCCAAAGCGGTTTTCAGCTCGTTCATGTTAGGCTAAGATTCCCTTATCGTTAGATGTGTTAAGAATTAATGACCTTTTTAATGGCATGTTGAAAGTCAGCCTATGTAGGCTACCCCTTAAAGTAAAACCTTAATGACTTAAAAGCAAGATAACGATTTCCGCTCCCAATTATCTCTCATCGTAAACGTGCAGGTACTTTCTTTTTACCAGATTTGATAAAAGAAGAAAAGGAGGGTTGTCATTAGGGATTTTATTACGGAAAAAGGGGGAAAATAACTGGGGCTACCTATATAACTTTAAATTAAAGATTTATAACATTTAAATGAGTTACTTCTTTTAATTGGCATTTAAACTCTCATTTCTACGCCTTACGAATTTTGAATTAACCAGTGAGATAATTATTAGGACAAATGATTTTATATGAGAGTTTACTAAATAACAGTGTGAGCTAACTCAGAAACTTTACCAAATTTTAAGTAAAATTGTTACTAAAAATACTGAGATGATAAAATTATTCAAATTTAGTAAAACTAGAGAAACGATATGTGTCTCAATCGAAATGAATGCATAAACTTTTATCGTACATGATCTGTATTTCACGAATGAGAAATCAGTCTGCAGTTTTCAACCCAACATTTCGTCCATTGTTAGTGGTTTTTATTGTTTAAAGTTTATTTCAAGTAGAACTGACTTGGTAACAACTAGTAGTATGCTGTTTTAGGGTATGTTACTTTTAGGAAAATTGAATTATTCACCTGGATATTTTGGTCCAAATTACTCCATTACTTAGGAATCAGTAAAACAAAGTTACAGATTCCATCCTTCTCAATGGGCAACAAGTATTCATTTTCCCATTTTTCAAATGAATGCATAGATTTTAATGATAACCTCGTCATTTCTGAGTTTTTGATCCCCGATTTGATTCAGCTACAACTCAATAAGGTGGGCATAATACGAATACCTACGTTACTAGTCTTTGGTGACTGCGGGTAAAAAAATTAGTGGAATATGAATACGCCCCATTTAGTTAGTTACATAGTCCTAAAAAAGTTAAAGCTGGTTAATGTAGTTATATGCAACGAGCGAAGCGTATTCTAAATTTTAGAGGAATTTCACAGAGTATTCTTTAAGATAAGAAACCGATAGAGGCAGAAAGAACAAAATGTGAAAATCGCCGATTAAATAAAAAAAGAAAATAGTTCATAATTTCCCTTGAAAAGTGACTACAAAGACACCTTTGTTACTTATTTCCATTTTTAAATGCATTTTAAGTTCTCAAGGACTTAATATGCCTTCTAAGATTTCACACGTCACACGGTAGGAGGGACAATAAAATGCCTATTTCAGTAATGGATATGGAATTAGGAATTTAGCTGCCTAAATGATTAAAAGCTTAAACTTTTCCTCATTATTTCAGATTAGTTTAGTTTTAAACAATTCGGTCTAGTGAAAGAAGGACTTATACTACATGCCTGTTTCAACCTGATGGGATTTCATGCATTTTATCCTCCTATCCTCATGATTTTGCTCACATATGGGTACAAAGTCAAATAAATAATTACGGTTTTGTATTAAAAAAATAAATTCCTTAAACTATATTTAGAAATATTTTAACATAAACTATTTAGCGCATAACCCCACCAATTTAGTGCACAAATCTGCTTTTTGCTTTTCTTATTCCCAATCATACGATGTAAAATCTTAATTAACCTGAAAAATAGGTTAATACATTGATTACTAATTTGAAAGAGTCATTATGTACAAATACATATCCCTAAAATGTATGATAATTTCAATTTAAATAACGAGTAACTATGAGGCTTATAAGTAATAACGAAAAAATTACACGTGAACATTCGTTTGATAATAATAAAAAAGAACGACAATTTTTCGTACGCATATCGTTATGATTTTGTCAAAAAATTACCAAGGTGGCAATCGAAATGGACTAGAACTCATTGGAATGAAAGTATATGAAAATAAATATTAATATAAAATGGTAATCATAAATGTTGTCCCAATGATACTTATGGATTTCAAAAAGATTGTAGTTATGTGAAAAATAAAGGAAAATAAGCTGTACAACTTTAAAGCAAGCAGACAATTATGAAAACCTCTGGTAAATGCTGAAAAACAATAGCATTTTCATTGAAATTATTGTAATTTAGAGGAAACAAAGGGTAAGGCACTCCCTATGAAATAACATAGACGTCGGAAATGGTTTGATCGTTACATTGGCAAACAAATTGGCTAACATCGATGGTGGTGGGATAGCATCCTCGGCTGCAAACCAAGAGGTCGTGGGTTTGATTCCCTAGGTTGATTTTGCTCCATCTTGGAGTTAGATGTTTGTAACTGTATCTATGTGTGTATATATATATATATATATATATATATATATATATATATATATATATATATATATATATATAGCCCTTTGGCGTTTACATCAGACTATTAACAATAATATTTACATATATATATTATTATTAATAAATATACATATTATTGTTAGTAGTCCGATGCAAAGGCCAAGGGGCTATTTTCGGATAAATGCACCTGTAGGAGCGAGCAACCTTTATGGTTTGAAAAACTACCCTTTCCGAGAATAAGGTGAGCCAATACTGTCACAAACTCTTCTATAGTTTTCGGAAAACTATTGATTTTGTGTAAGGAGATGACATGAGTTAATACGTCAGATAATTCAGAATAAATAGAGATCTGCCTTTTTGATAGGCCATCAATGACGATGTAAACAAAAAACACGGAATCGCATAATAATAATTGATAGGAAAGTTAACTCTTCACTAATAAAATCCCCTATCTGGATTCTGCCTCTGAATCTATATGTTTGAATTGAATAAAACGTCTCCTGGAATTTTAAATTTTGAAATCTAATTGTTAGAGGAAGATGTGCCATATATTTCCATGGGTACGTGCTCAAGATGAATACTAGATAATAGGAATGGTATGAAATTGTAAAGTGGAAATACATCGCTCGGGTGAAGAGTTTTCGCAGTACGGCAGTCACCCAATGATAACATATAGGTGAAGAATAATTTTCAAATAAGTTAATTAGTAGTCCATGATTAAAATTTGTTCGATAATTTTATATTGTTTATAAAAAATAGGAGTAGAAAGAAATAAAATAAATATACAGTAATTGTGGTGATTATTAAACAAGTCAACTTTGAACCTATGACTTCGCAGGACTCAATTAATTATTTGTCTCAACGACTTATGGGATGATGTCGCTTCAGAAACGTTTGCAATGAAGCTATTGGCATATATTCCGTTGCTGATTGCTGCCTGAAATTTTTGCACAAGATTTGACGCCAAAAATCATGGCGAATAAACAGAACCCATAATTTATCGATACATATGCTAAAACATTTAAAAATGGTCAATCATTTGTTAAATCAGGGAATCATACATTGGTGGCTTAGCTTAGCGGTAGCTGTGAGCAAAATCTGGTAAACAACTGTGTTTTGATTCCTTTTCGTTAGAGGATTTACTAAAATTTTCCACCAACTTATGCCTAAAATATATTAAGAGATGTGATTTAAGGCTTCTTCTGGTAAGAACTCATGATGAATGGACGAATGATAGGAAAGTATTTGTAGGCTTGCAGCAACAAAAGAGTAGAGGCTCGTGGATGTATATAAATAGGTAATAAGACAAAAGGAAAACATATATTAACCAATTATTTATTACTTATACTACCAGTACTTTGTCACATTTATGAAAAATTAAAAATTTTATTCGAAGGAATCATTCTTACACATCCTCATTTCACACGTTTCATATTACATTTTAGAAGCAGGTGTACTACGTTTGAAAATAAAAGCATTGATTATAAATAAAAATCCATAGCTGTGGTACATCACTTATATTTCTGTAATGGTGGAAGTCTAATTTCAATGTTTCGCTTTCCTTTTTTTTAATTTCTGTCATAAACTTGTTTGTCAAAGTTGTACGAAATTTAAGGTGAATGGGGTTCAGTGTTGGTACTTAAAACCTTTCTCTTTATTTGGAGAGACAGGACCTAAGAGTTGCAAGAGACTTGGCTCCGTCATGGGTGGCACGGAGTCCATGTTAGTATTTACGTCACGGAATGCCAATTTCTCGTCGGGCATTGTCGACGACCATCACGACAACATGAGCGATTGCGAATGTATTCAATTTTTTTTCTCGTTCCATCTCCGGCATATTTCTTTGATGCCAAGCATGCTAATCAGGATATGTACAAACATTATTTCAGTTGTATAAGTTTTGACCCATTTCTGAAAATATCTGCAACAATTAGAAAAAGTAAAGTCTAAGTCATTCGAAACTTAAGGCAATTGCTATTTTGCTTTAATTGGTATGTGAAGAGAAAGATAATATCGAAATGTTCTCTATTTACTCAAATATATGTTGGCAGAAAAGATATACCAAAATGAAATACATGCACCAAAACCCCAGTCTCAATGATTTTCTTTCCATAGAAGTAGTAAAATCACGTTTGTTTTGATGATAGGTTTATATAGATGCATTAACCTTAGCTATTCCATATAATTTGTTAGAATAATTACTTTTAAAAAGTCATGAAGCTATCTCAGGCATAAGTCATTTTCTCTTACGAAACCGCTCATTTGAGCCACCCTGGGGAAATAGTCTTGACCTATTAAGACCATTAGTGATTATGACACGATTCTCAAGTTTTGGGACTAAAAACAAAATTCAGCACATTCATGTCACCCTGTGACGTATCTTTTAACGGCGAGAAAAGAGGAGGACACAGTGTTTTTCACATGCCCCCTCGGAAGCCGGTCGTGACATAGCCTCATCAGCAGACACCTGCGTCGTGTACCACGGGTTGGCGCCTCACGGAAAAGTGGGCCCAGACGGGTCCTCAAGTGGCGACGCGTCTTGGGCGCAGACAGACATCCGTGAGTCGCTTCAGAAATGCACGGTAGAGGGAGGGCGTCTGAGGTGGGATGAGGATTGGGATGTTGCTACTCACCCCGAGAGGAGGGTGGCACTCCCCCAGCTCTTTCCGTCCTTTCGCGGGCTTGAGACTCCCAAATGGCTCCATTTCTCGTCGCGTGCACGCGCCCCTCTCCCTGCCATAGCGAGCCATTCCTTCACCATCCGCGATGACCGTTGCCTTATTCATGAGATAAGACGCAGTGACAGTGAGGGAGATGAATAGGGCATGTAGGCTTTCAGCAAAGGAAATGTGTGAAGTCTAGACGCTGCTTCCCTATCAATAATTCCCCCACAAAAGGTGTGAAAACTCTTGTTGTGCTTAAGAAAAATAGTACGTTCGCGGGATTTCTCCTATCGTTTTCACTATCATAAAAATCACAATGTAAGATACAGATTGAAAGGGTTTCTCAGGGAAAATTAGTTTTCTGGCTTTTTTTCTTATTCCCTCAGCAGTTCTGCTTCAAATTTTTTACCCAGCAGTTTTGAATTACAATGTGAATTTGAATGAGAAAATGTGCATTATTTTTTAAGGTTTTTAAAATGGCACTTTATTACCTCCCTACCCATGCAACGTGAATCAATGTTGACAACGATATTTTTAAAAGCTGGTGATTACTATCACAGATGTGCGATTATTTGAAAGAAAAAGAGAACTTCACCAAAACAAATAATAGATAGGTATTAAAGAAAAGCAATAAAGCACGTCATATATTTGTTAATTTAGATGAGAGATTTTTTTCATGTTGTAATTAAGATGAAAGTATCGTTTCAAAATTTACAAAAATTGACCAAAGGTTAGTGATTGATGCCAATGTTATCCCTGTGGTCACCTTCACGAACCTTCGTCATTATCACAATTATTTAAATAAGAGAGTTTTTTGAAAGTCGGAATGAAATGTCTTCGCTTTCTTACCTTTCTATGCAAAACATTTAATTACGGTTCGCATCTCAATTTTTTTCCATCCTCCGAAAACACTAGGCGGAAACAACAATAGAGGGGTGTCCGCACCACAGATGTCTTCCCATTCGACTGATACGTTACATGTTTACTCATAAAAAATCACCTATTACTTCACGAGAAACTCGTTGTGCTAGCGCCAATGTCTGGCGGTGATTATGAGTACCTTTCGAACTACCCTCGTACTTCATCATATATAATAAATTAATTATTTTAATAATATATTCATTTAGTGGTTATTAAACTAGAAAAATTAACGTGGAATACCAGAATCAAATTGTTTTATGACTTTTTATTGGTTTGTCGGATGATTTCAATTTTTAAGTAGTTCCGAATATTTTAAATGTTTTCTTGTGTAATAATTTACATCACATTTTGGTTGGGATACAAAAACTAGGAAGTTTAATTAGGAACTAATGCAGTCTTGATACCATTGTTTTGCTACAATAATTTTCCTAAATTATCTGTTACGCTTCTCAAACCATCTAAACTTAAGTTCCACCAATGCACTCTTCCGTTGTATGCCCTCAAGGATACTTACTGCGAATAACAATTATTTTCTGTTGTATATAAGTATTTAAGAAGAAAATTAGTAACTTTCAATTTTG
The DNA here is from genome assembly GCF_022747635.1 of Hetaerina americana. NCBI lineage: Eukaryota > Metazoa > Arthropoda > Insecta > Odonata > Calopterygidae > Hetaerina > Hetaerina americana. The sequence continues at coordinate 98,307,176 of NW_027286874.1, read as the reverse complement.
TTTAATCAATTATTAAATAAATAAAGTAGCAGCAAAAGTATTTATTAAAAACGTTTTAGGCTTTCCTGCAATCGAAATCTATGATGTCTGTAATATAGAAATTTAGCAAGATTCATTTAAGACGTTCGTTGGTATATTTCTTCTTCTTGACAACATAAACACTGTCAACTATTACAATGACAATTAAATATTAATTTTAGCATGGTTGAGAATATGAGCTAAATATTAAATTTAGAATTTTTACTCATTCTGCGAATTTTAACGATTTTTTTGGAATATCAAGGATAATTAGAACCGACTTTATGAAACTCGTTTTTTCCAAAAAACAAAATATTTGCCCACAACTTTAATCTGTATTTTATGAGTAGTTTCGTGGTAAGTTAAAAAAGGTCACTCTTAAATGTGTTCCTTGAATATTTAGTCACTAATTAAGACTATGCCTCGATCTGAAATAATGTGAGCCTCAATATTGAACAATTAAATGTTTCAGGAACATTATTCCTCTACTTATATTGATATGTCATCGCTAATGCAACGTTGAAGCACGAATCGAAAATTATTAATCCTAATGAAATAATCCTAATAAGTCGTTTGTATTTAGTTTTAGGGAGAAATAATATATTTTACAGTATGATGAAACCATATATTGGTAAAATATCTTAAGATTGAAATAACTATTTGGTAACTGAAATTTGCTATGTACGTGTCAAACAATCTGAGCACAGAAATTGAATACGTGAAAAACAAGTGAGTATATATTCTTAAAATAATTGAACTGGTCTCTGCTTATTTTCCAATAATATTGCTTATTTTTCAAGCATCATATTGATTACATAAGGTGTTATAAATCCCTTTAAGCGGCCACATTTTTACAGTTAGAGAAGTTATTGCATTAATACGTCAAGTTATATATTTCGCTTAGGTAATGAAAGAGATTTTTCAAGTATATATTTTGTCACATAATGCTGAGAAAAGAAAGGATACGTGGAGCTAATTTTCATAAATTATAATGTGACCACATTGCCTCTTAATATATCCGGTCTTGTCGTTCACTTTATAATCACATATATTAAACTATGAATTCGTTAGTGAATGAAATAATGGACACCAAAGATTTAAAAGGAGGGAAAAGTTTGGTATTCGCGAAGGGGGAAACCCGCGGAGCGGTAATCTCTGAAATGGGCGTGGGTTCAGTACCGGCGTGAATGGCAGAATGAGCCCTAGTGGCAATCGGCGGAGACAAAGGCCCTTTCTTTGAGCGCGGAATGGAACAACAGCGACCGTAAAATTACGAGGTGATCATCGGATATGGTCGCGCTTTCCTGTGTGGGGGACGAGAGGAGGAAGCGAGAGGACAAAGGAACGAGGAAAGAATGTAAAAGTTAATAAGGTGAAGATGGTAGTGGGGCGGGCGGGAGTAATCGTGATAGTGAGGGACGAGAAGGAAGGCATAACGAGTTGAGAGGGAAAACAGATGATCTTCTGAAAGGGAAGGGAATGAAGGGAGGAAGCGGGATGCAAAGAGCATCGGTGTGAGAGTGTGGGATTTAATGAGAACAAAGAGCGATAAAAGGAGTGTTGTTTGAGCAAACTTGAATAAATGTGCAGATTCTCTTCTTTCCTAAAATTAATTTTAATATGCCAAATCCGACCAAATTAATTCCATTTCTTTTAAATTTGGTACTATTGAAATAGTGTTTAATGTTCCCACACGAAGTAAATAAACAGTTCGAGCATAGTAATGGCTGATCTTGAAAATCTCGTCACCCACTCGCATTATGGGCTATAGTCCTAAAAATATAGTTTATTCTCCGTTTAGCATTTATCTGTATGTGGCATATTTTGAAGCGCATATTAAAACTTGAATTTGACCAATGGAAACAACTGAAAAATGGAACGAATATTCCTCATATTTATATTTTATTAGGTTCAAGAAATTTAAAACATAGGTGTGAAAATTTATGAATCATGATTGTGCGGGTTAAATAAAAATTATAAAAAAGCATATAAAAAGTTGGCTGAATATATTCCACTTTAAAACAGAGTATTTTATAATTAAATAGAAAAAATATGCAATTTTGCGAGAAAATAAGAGATAAGCAAGAGAAAAAATAATGCAATAGGCTCTCATTGTAAAACGATGAGAAGCATAGAATGTGACACACAAAGGGAATAATATCAACAAATATAATTTTTCAAGTCAAGAATAATAAATACTATATGCATTACATTGAGCTTTATTGAAATTATAAGGATAATGATAAGCACTTCAAAATGTGGAATGAATAATAAACTGTGTTACAATGCTGTCACCGACATTATTTACTATCCTAGACACTTAAAATTTCTCTACTTAGTGTAAATCGATCAGATTACCAGCAAGCATCGGATGTGATCAGCGGAAGGAATTAAAGAAATATGCTAGAACCAGAAGTGCTCCACTAAGGAGAGATTTCAATGGTTGCCGTCTAGATAAATTCCATCAATTTATTTAACACCTACTGTTATCTTTCGAACATTCTCAAAGTTTGACACCCTGTCAGAATTTTTAGATGTTTTTCCTCACAATCGGAGTGATTGCTATGGAGGAATCCACAAAATACCGACGTTTGAGAGCAGATGTGGGTACACGTACCAAAGTAGAGAAGGCAGAGTTTGGGGACATCCAACGTCAATTCGGATCGCGTCGCATAGCTATGGGGGTGAGAAAGGGAGTGCCCTGTGTGTGTGCTTTCCCGGCGAGGGAATTCCGCGAGGGCGAGTGGAAGGGTGGGAAATGCGAACGGTTGCGTGAGGGGGTGAAGTGGCGCTTGGAGGTTCCGGGCGTGCAGGAGGAATGGCTTTTAATGGGAGTGGCGTCCTGCGACCGTGCGCGAAGGGGAGTTGACGCGGCGGGGTGGGTGCGGGCGAGTTAGCTGCTCTGGAGGGAGGCATTTCCCCTTAAACCCCCTTTCCAGTGAGGGGAGTTCGTAGTGCCCGCGAGCATGGAAGTGGGGGTTGAGTCGGAACGGTAACGGGGCGGAGTCGCCGCCGGGTGCAAATGGAACGCACACGACACAATCGAGTTTGTGTCCGGTCGTTAATGTTGACATCTGATTCGCGAGATTCGTCGTCGGCAACCGAGTGTGTGTGTGTCGTGGAGGGGCGGAAGTGATTTAGGGGGTTGAGGAGGAGCGCGTGAGAGATAAGGGGAAGGGGATTGAGAGTGGAAGCGAGATCCGGAATGGATTGGAAAAGAGAGTTATGAGAAAGCTCTTGGACTTTCGCAGTAATGTAGAGGAAAATCATACCGTGGCCATATCCAGAAAACGTGAAAATGGGCAAATGATATAGAAATTGTTGGCATTGAACGTACTCCTATGAAGAATAAATTAGGTCACATGAGTCTGTTCGCTAGTGTTGACATGGGTAACATTTACACGTACCGACCTAGATTTTACTGCTAGGCAATCAATAAGAAGATTTTATAGTATCTAAATAGTTTGTAGTACAAGAATTTAAAGAAAAAATATGAACCGATAGCTGGTCATTTAGTTGCACGCAGAGTTACTGGTCAATATTAAAATTTTTAGATTTTAAATATTTTTTTCAATATTGCAAATGCATATATTCAATTCCTTTTTAAATAAAATGCACAACATAAACTTAGTTTCAATATGTTAACCAGGAGTAAGAAATTTTAATGCGTCAGACGAGGATGAAATTCAGGTAAAATAATAATGATGTTGAAGAAATACATATCTGTTATATATGAATGGAAAAACTAGATATCAACCAGTTGTATATCAATCAAGTTTGCAATTATTATTCATGATTAATTGGAGAACGTTTTTAGATATTATTTGCATACAGGCGAAAAATGAAGAAATATTCCCTGTAATTTCATGCAAATAATGTTTTATTATATGCATTAAAATATTGTCACATGTAGCCAAAATATTTTTAAAAATTATACAAAGTTTCAATTCACATTTATTTTGAACCTGCTGGCTGTTGTTGAAAACCTGAAAAAAATGAATTAAGACCGAGCAACAAAAGTGGTGAATCCCGAAACCATTGAGCCTTTGCAATCGTGAATTTCAAAATATAAATTTTATTTAACTTTTTTAGTATTTCTTTAGTTAGTTCATTAGAGTTTCTGTAGTTTGTGTTTTCTTTCAATGTGAAGATGAAAAATTTTTTTATTTGTATCTCGAACGTCCGCGAATGATAGCATTTACCCATAATATGTCAATACTCTCGCTCCCAAACTCCTTACCAAACGAGATGCAGAGGACGTTAAATTTCATAACCTACAATTTCAAATATATTTGATTCAGTATTACCATTTCAGAAGTAATCAGTAATTTCGGAACGTCTTATTTTTTATCTTACCTAACACTTCAAAATTTTAAAGTTAAAGTGTACAGTGCTATAAAACATATTGTTCAGCGAACTAAGCATATTTCGTGAAACGGAAAAATGACCAACAAACTCCTAGGAAAAGAAGGTAAGTTTTCACAATGGACAATCATTGAAATTATTTAGACGGCTAAGCATTATGTAAATTATAACTCAACTTGATGTACAAGGTAAATTTTGCATTGTCGTGAAAACGTCGGAACGTTTTAACCTAATACAGCTTAAATGTTATTTAAATAGTTTTTACTTTGTTTTCAGTCTTCAAAATATGTTTAAATTCTATCCTTGAAAAATATAATAGATTTCTATTTAATACTTTAAGCATTGAAATGAAGACATTGGGTACTTGAAACAGTTGTTATGTATGGATTAACTAATAATTCGGCCATTATGTAAAATATAATTTTATAATCCATGCAAGGAAAAGAGTAAGACTTAGTATGAACAACCTAGTATAAAAATCATACTAGGTTGTGAAATAAAAATTAAAATAAATAAATAAATAGGTTAATGCACTATTAAAACGTTAATATACACAATGGTTTGTTCCCGGTGTAATAGTGTTTTTCTATTATTTCTCAATAGGGATATCATCTCATCCTCCTGGCATTGAAATGCAGTTGTTGATTGGTAAGTAATTGTTAAGTATTCATTTCATTCTATTGATATAGTCACAGGGAAGAGAGTTATGTTTATTATATTTCTTGCATCTTTATTCTACATTTATTATTTATTCAATTTTGTATATTATACTTGTTACTTTAATTTATATACATAAGGGTGTATACCTATCGTGTGTGTTGAATATATATATGTATATATATATATATATATATATACATACATACATGTGTGTGTATATATATGTCTATATATATATATATATATATATATATATGTGTGTGTGTATATATATGTATATATATGTCTATATATATATATATATATATATATATATATATATATATATATATATTTATAGACATATGCATACATGTATGTATGTATATATATATATATATATATATACATATATATATTCAACACACACGATAGGTATGTGTTCTATGTTATGTATATATGTTCTATGATATGTATATATAGATATATATATATATATATATATATATATATATATATATATATATATATATATATATATATATATGTCTATATATATGTATATATATATGTCAATATATATATATATATATATATATGTATATATATGACATAAAGTCTCAAAAGACGTAAATGTGAGTAAAAACGCTTACTAGGTTAAAATTGTTGTATGTTTTGTAGTGTTGAGTTAATCTGGTAAAAGAAAATCAGGGGTAAATGGGATTTGCACTTTTATGAGCCTTGCCAGCATCGGAGATCGACCAGTCAGTCCCACGATTTACGCGCAGGCCACGCTCCTCGGATATGCCATAGGGGTTGCGGGAGTGAACGGGGGAAGGCAAGGTTCTGATTAACAGATGACGTGGCGGAAAATTTAATTATTCGCCGCAGCGCACACGGGCGCAAGGGCCCTTGGGGTGGTGGCTCCATCTCTCCCTCCGGTCCGGGAGTGGATGGGAATAATCGAGCCCGGTGGGTGGTCCGAGCTGTGAAGACCAGCGCCGCCCATCAAACCGGAAGCCACGCCTACCAAACGCACCATCCCCATCTTCGTCACTCCTCCCCTGCGCATTAGCATCTCCCTTCTGTTTAGCCTTTCATTTCTCATGCGGCAAACACTACGTTGTTTTCTGCTCAAACGTTTCCATCCTCCATATCTTGCGTAAATCAACACTCGCTCAATTGAATTTCAAGAAAGACGTCATCAATTGATAGTTTCCGGGCCGGTAAATGTTCGTAAAATTCGGCCATTGCTCTCTCATTGAGGAAATGAAAAGAGACAATATTCAGCTCACATGGATACAAATGTGTTTGTTCACATGATCCCCGGGGATATTTCAGGAAATCATAGTTAAAAACTGAATATTATTCGTCATTTTTCCGCGATGCTTAGAAGTTTTACTACTGAAGGGGATGTATAATTTCGGAATAAAGAAACGGTCATGTATTGTTCTCTATGACCTATTTCATATTGCGATTTGCGTATTCCATATTGCGATGGCATTTCGTATTGTCTATAACTTGTTTTCTATAAGACGTACGCCATAAATGTTGATGGAGAGTCCGTTTCAGAATATTCAATGTCAGTAAGCCCTTATTCACTTTATTCCTTCATTTTAAAGTCATAATGTGCGGAATTATATCCTTTCACAAATAATATTTTGAGGCAGTAACGGAAACTTTTGAGAAGCCGAAATACATCCAGTTAAAATATTTTAAAATATGTTTTCATCCAGTTGATTATTAATGCTCATTAGCTAGTCACTTCTGATTTCTTAAAACTATTAAAATAATTTTTTCTGCAAATGGGATCAATAAAATGCCCACGTTTATATAGACGCGAGCATTGAAATAATAATTTAAGAGAAGACTAAGTATACATGTAACAATTACAAATATCTCTAAATTATTCATTGGAAGATGAAAAGGTTTTGAAGGCAAGAATGAATGTATTTGTAAGAATGTATTCGAATATAAGAAAGTCGTAATTGAGAAATAGTCACCAACTGCCGCGAAAAAGAGTTGATGAAAACGGTAGCTAATGGAAAGAATTCAGTGGGAGAAACTATAGTATAGACTAGAGTATGAACAAAATTCGTGCGTGCATAACGAATAATGACAGATTAGGAATGTAGTTCTTTGCTGCAGAGAGTTGAGGTGCGTAAAGACCTACCCTGATGGATTGATAACTTAAAAAGAAAAACGACTTTTACGTGATTTGAATTTTCCTCTCTTAGCTATGCAAAATAGAAATGTTTAATTACTGAGGAAGGTTTGCAGAATGAATTATGCAGAGGTAATATTTAAAGTAATAATATTTTTTCAGCTAAGACATATTAATAGATTGAATTGACTACAATTATTAAGCATTCGGTCAACTTCGGATATCTTTAAGTGAAATGAATGCTCAGTGAATGTATAGACAAACAAGTATGGTAATGGTGAATATAAAGAGATTCTGCAACTGAATTCAAAACGGAAATATGCGGAAAATGTTATCACGTCATATAATATTTTCAGGACAGGAGTCCCAGATGTCGATAATCGCACATATAATATTTTCAATCCTTAGTGACAAAGTTTGTCCTAAATTAGATATTCAATACTTCCCGCGAATAAAACAGTTAAGGTCTGCTGCATCAAGACTTCTCCCAAATTGCGTCAATGGTATGCGTATAAATTGAAGGGATTTAAAATTTAGTCCTATTAACCTCAAGCTACTTATTTCAATATCTAGCTAGCGCAATGTTCCTTCAACGCCATTATAAATGGAAAACCCTGCGAGTTTCCGCCAGGCAATTATTTGCTATTACTTTGGGTTTTTTCAACTTGCAAATATAATATATCTTATGGACATTTTGTACAACGGGTAAATCTCGGTAAATATTACCTTATTTTGTATTTTAAAATATTTTCTTAAACTGTCTGTCATCATAATATCACAATATATTAATATTTCTTTGAAAACTCATGGTATTTCAAATCTGCTTAGATCACATTACGGCTCAATACGCTCCAAGAATGATAAGACGAAAGTTGGCAGTATTATGATTATGGATGTTCATTCGTCAATTGATAAACAATATCTCCTTTGGCCTTATATCAATAAAATTTTTATCTCAAAGTCAAAATTGATTCAGGAAAACGAAATGCAAAGAAAATTCCGTAATTGTGAAGCAATCGGTACGTTCCGTATTACTAATATCAATAAAAAGCTTCCTATACACTGTCGGATTTTTTTAAGTTCAATGAATAGAACGTCTCAAAAGCTTATGCGGAAATAAATGACTGAAAGGATCTTTGATGATCAAAAGGTATACAGAAAATATTTTCACTTGGAATTAATAGGTTTCGCGTACATAAATAAATTAGAAATATAACCCGAGCAATGATGTGCATTAGATATAAAGCAGGTTTAAATTTTGATTTTGCCCAACCTCATCTACTTTATAGTTTCAGGTTTCTCTTCGTGGAGAGTATAAATAATAACAACAAATATAAAAATCATTTCATTAAATAAAAGAATGTTACTAATTGGTACAGCGTGTTTCTCCATCATGCAAGTGCCTAATTAAGTCGTGTAAAGGTGAAACGTGTGGTACCAAATAGTAAAATTATGTGAAAAAAGGCGTCTTTCCTTCTCTTTTAATGATGTAAACTCATTTAATTGAATTTCTCTTTTGAATCCTCCCCATGTGTTATCAATTAACGAAGACTAAAAGTTAACCACAAGATTGAAGGGCAACGGATTACAAAGAAAATCTAACCTTCCGGGCCTTCCGGGTACATATATATATATATATATATATATATATATATATATATATATATATATATATCATATAAAATATATCCGGGTGTGTATACACACACACACCCACACATATATATACTACCTTGATCAAAAATTTCCCGGAATTTATTCAGAAAATTAAAAATACAAGTTTATTCATCTAAATCTATATTGTCCCCTTCAAAGTAATCCCCATCGACTGCAACACACTTATGCCAGCGCTTGATCCAATCCTCGAAACATTTTTTATATTCGGTTTTCGATATGTCCATCAGTGCTTCCTGCGATTTTTCCATTACTTCCTCTCGGCTGCTAAAACGCGTTCCCTGTAATGGTTTTTTAACTCGATTGAACAGAAAGAAGTCACAGGGAGCCAAATCAGGTGAATTCGGTGGCTGTTGGATGGTATTTGTTGCATTTTTCGTCAAAAAATTACGAATAATGATAGCACTGTGCGACGGTGCGTTATCATGGTGCAAAATCCACGAGTTTTCTTCCCACATTTCTGGTCTCTTTCGGCGAATTGCTTCACGCAAACGTCTCATAACGCCCAAATAATACTCTTTGTTTACTGTCTGGCCTTCTGGCAAAAATTCATGATGCACTACACCGTTGTAATCCATGAAAACCGTCAGCATTGCCTTCTTTTTTGACTGAAAACGACGTGGTTTTTTTGGTCTCGGCTCATTTGGTGAACGCCATTCACTTGCCTGATGTCTGGATTGCGTGTCGTACTCATAAACCCACGTCTCGTCTCCAGTAATGATCCTTTTGATGAATGTGGGATCGGATTCAGCCTCGCAAATCATGTCTTTTGCGACGTCAACACGGTCTCTTTTTTGCATGAAATTGAGGTATTTTGGCACCAACTTTGCTGCTACACGACGGAAACCCAAATCATTAACCACAATGTCTTGGGCGGATCCATAGGCAATGTTCAAGTCCTCCGCTATTTCTCTGATGGTTAATTTGCGGTTATTGACCAACATTTCTTTTACTTTATCAATTTTTTCACCGACTTTCGATGTCGATGGTCTGCCACTGCGTTCATCATCTTCGATTGACTCACGACCACTTCTGAACCGCTCGTGCCACTGGTAAACGACCGTTTTTTTAGAGAATCGTTGCCGAAACACTTTTCCAACATTTCCAACGTCCGTGCGCCACTAAATCCGTTTTTTACGCAAAATTTAATACAAGTTCGTTGTTGCAAATTTAAATCCATTTCTGAAATTGTAAAAAATCGCCAACACACACAGAGATAGATGTACTCTTGGCTACGTAACTTTTGCAAATGTCAAGTTATGACACTAAGATTTAAAGGGAATATCAACAACAGATGTACCAATTTAACAAAAAAAACAGAACTCAAATCGGAACGATGGGAGCGCCACACGGTGGTTATTCCGGGAACTTTTTGATCAAGGTAGTATATATATATATATATATATATATATATATATATGTATGTATACACACACACCCGGATATATTTTATATAGCGTCCGCCGATAGCGCAATACTCTACTCAAATAATGAAAACTTATATTAAATATAAACGTATAATTTACAATATCATGATAATTTAAATCAAATTAAAACTTTTTCACTATAAATGGTAATAATAAACATTTTAAGATCATTTGTTTGAGAAAAATTTCCCGAATATAATGCTCACCATGTCAGTGAAATGATTTAGTACGAACAATTATTTCTTAAAGGTACTTTTGCGGAATTTCCTGCAGTTTTTCGGAATTAAATTGTTAACTAATGAGATCGTTTTTCATCAAGGATAGATATTTCTTCACAGATAAATTTCTTAATACCGGGAGGCCATCAGTGTTAGAGGGAAAGATAATTAAAAATGTGATTTTCTGATACTAAAGCCATTTGGTTAAATGTCTTTTCAATATTATAAAAAGGCAATACATACAAGCATAGAGAATAAATTGAAATATGTCACAATCAAACAAAAAAAATTGCCATTTTCAAATTAGGAAAAGTTATTTTCAAAATACAATTTTTATACACAATTGTTAATTAATTTACTCTATCTAGTGCGTAGATTAAAAACTGATTTTATCTTTTATGTTATCGTATTTTCCAAGAAATGCCAACAAAATCTTATTTATTACAAACTGAAGAATGATAAGTTACAAAATAGTGTTACCTCGTGGCATAAAATATGTTTTGAGTAAGAAAGAGAAACATTTTATGTGTTAGGTAATTATATAGAATATCTTAATCAAGGAGAGGAATTGGTGCCATAATGCTTAAGTAATAATATACGTAGCAGCATATAACTGGAGTACTTACCTGCTTCAGTAACTTATTTGGTCCAGATCTGGAAACATATAGCCCCAGCAATCAAAAATTCATTTTATATCACAAAATCCTTCAAGAAATATATCAAAACATTTGTTTTCTTTCAATTTCATAGCTGGACATCATCCGAAACTACTATATAATTTAGCATATCATCTGTTCCCACAAGCCCATTTAGTATTACTTGGGCTCATACTCTTTATGAATATCAATAACCCAACCTAAAAATATTAAATAAATATTCTACGTTTTCAATTTTGTTAGACCAAGAAATCCACTTTGAGGATTACACATTACAAATACGCTTAACATTTGGCTCAGCATTACATCATGTTTATACCTTGATTTTTAAAATTAACTATCACCATTTGGTCGGGCTCAGAGTCACTAATTTAATTTTAGGAATGATTAATACTTTATTTAGTTTTGAAAATTCGAAACTTTTAAAATATTTCAACTATTGTAGTAACTTGGGATGGTTCTCATATCCGTTATGTAAATATATATTTTTATCAATTCCCAGACTTCCTATTCGGAGTAAGATTGCGGTTTTTTAGATATACCATTTGCAATTTGGTTTTTCTTTGGCTAGTTCAGTCAAAGATGCTTATTAAACAGAGTGCGAATTGCCCCCCTTGTTGAGCGATCCCCACAACATGGGTTATGTATTTTCGTCAAAACTCCAAATAACCCTCACAGAATTTGCCTGTGACATTAAAAATTGCAATTAGTTTTTTGAATCACTTTTGCCTCCGAAGCTTTTGGCAAACATTTTCACAGAATTTTCATTCCTTTGCCAGCATTTTCCCTTCCATGCATTCTAGACTGGGTCATAACTTCCTTTTATGCCTCCATCGGTAGCGCAAGCTATCGCCCCTATGAATTCCGACGAATTGCTGCACGTTCTCCCACCCAATCCCTCCCACCGAGCCTCCGCGGACATATCTCAACCGTCGTGTCCAAACCTTACCCTCCCGCAAACACTTTTTTTGGCCCACCTCCTTTCGATAATTCAACCTATACGTCGCCGGAATTTTTTTACCCTTCAGGCGCTTTCCCAGTGATTAAAAATCCCCGCGGCCGCCATTTCCAGTGACGCTCGTTTTGTTATCGCTTCGATAGTCAGGGGCCCCAGCTACGTCATTGCCGCGTTGCAAAATGAACGGGTGCTAAGTTTTTATCGGCGTCCATAAAGGCAATGCAACGCCTCCACCGGCCCATCCACCCTCTCTTTCTCTCTCTCCCTCTCAACCCAAACACCCACCTACCGACACTATTCACGCACTCCTCCCTTGCCTCCGACGGAGCACCCTGAATAACACCCGCCCCGCCTCAATCTATCTGGGCACATCCTACCCTAACCCCTCTTCCTTATTTTACCCTAGCATGGGAAGCACAATAGGCAATCGATCTACTTTTTTGCCATGAACGGCAAAAATGCATCTCCGTCATACCTCTATTTACATTTCCCTTGTCTGACCGTTTGATGAAGGATCTCGTTTTTCAAATGGAACACGCAATAGAAAAACTTATTTTGGAGTATTCCGGGGGTTATTACTCCTACTGCTGTTTTCCAGGGAACGAATTATTGAACATCTCTTTCTAGTAGTTAATTAATGAATCAATTCCTTATAAAGTATTTATCTATGAAAATTCCGATGTTTTAAATTATACGATAAAATAATAATCTAATAATGATTTCTCCAGCTATTTTAAATTTTTCTAACCACTGTAAAAAATCCCAAAACATTTTATTGTGCATTCAATAGTCAGTCATGTCACTAATTATTTCAATAACATATTACTGTCAAATTTATTAAATGATAAATATACATAAGAAATGCGGGAATAATCTAAAATGTATTCACAGAGACGAATGATATTATGGAAAATGCAGAAGTGGACGATTTTTTAATTCAATAATGGGAATTAGGTATTTACTTATCCAAGTGAATTATGCAATCATTGAACTCGGTATAAAGTTCCAGCTGGTCTTTCTTTGTTTTATTGATTCACTATACTAAACCTCAGAGTAAATATCAGTTAGGTATTTATATATCAAACTGGATAATGCATTTGTTGAATTCGAATGTCCTTATAAATTTCCAGTCAGTCTCTTTTATGTTATTGTTTCAGGATACTAAATCTACAAGTGCACTTTTTGTACAGCGACAATTTCCAACTGCAATTTGATTAGCAAAATTCTTTAGCATTAATTGTATTGGTGGTCACTCTGATCAAAAAATTGATGCTGTATTTGTAAATATTAATGGAATACAAATTTTGCTGCATAAGATATTTTACCGCTTATATTTAGAATTATTTTTAATTTAAAAAAAACCATCACACAATATTCATATAAATATTGTCTTGTAATTTTTCATAGCAAAACCAGCATTTAATCGCATTTAATATGAAACTCACCAAATCATTTCATGCATACAAACATAATCAATACTCTTACTGACTGATTTTACAAACAAAAAGATAAAGTTTACCAATCATCGCTCAACCGTTTTTGTGCATTCGCGACGTACATATTCAACTAAATCTGCTTCCCAGAATAAATACTCCTCCCCTCTAGTAATAATTTCCGTTCATGCGATTTTCCCATTCCTTCCCATTTCCCGGCGGCAACCGATTCGGGTTGGTGATTCGCGTCTTCCCTCCTTTTCGCCGTCCACTCCACTTCCTCCGCCCACATGCTCGCTCCCCCTTGGGAGCCACCACTCATCGGCGCCTATCTGACCGCCGACAGCAAGAGCCCGACAAACTCCACGACCCCAGCGGACACCCCTTCCACACCACTCCCTGTACTCCCCACCGCCACCTCGATTGCGTCAAGGTCTCTCCAACTCTTCCCTCACACATCCCAGCTCCCCTTCCTTCGCCCCTCCCTCTTTATCCTGCTCCTCCTCCTCCTCTTCATGTCGTTCCTTGTCATGATCTTCCCACACGATCCCCCCCTTCCCTTTCCCGATCCTCTTGCTCTCCCTAACCCTACTCCCTTTCCCGTCCTTCCTTCCGCAGCACGGCCCCCAAGGGGACCCGAGGGTAGGATCCTCCCGGAGTCCCTCGGGGGGTTTTCCCTTAATCCCGCAGATCGCATATTTCGCTGAATCGCTTGTTCCGCAATGCCGGACCTCGGGGACCGATGGGACGAGAGGAACGAAGGTCCAGGAACCGGGGAGAGGAGTGTGTGTCGCGCGCGTTCACACACATACACAAGGGGCTCAAGAGAGTGGATAGGACGATCTTCACAGATAGCACGCGGTGGTCCGTCTTACAGTTTTAAGTGCCTCCTTTTTCTATTTCATCTTCAATAACACCATCGGGCTTTACTTTAAACTTTCTAGCTCATACCTCAGCAAGAACTGGAAATTTTGAAGATGAATTTATCACATTCTTAGGTTGAGAATATGTTTAAACGCTTAAGTTAGAAGAATGTATCATTTTATTCTGCCACCATTTGTGTATTTGTATTCCCACATTAAGTTTCAGTGAAACCATGTGTCATTAAAATTGAAGTTTTTCAACCTCATAGTTAAGTTATATAATGATATAAACAAGATTTCTGTTACACCGTAAAAAGTCAGGAAAATCATCAAAATATTAGGTAATAATAATTTTAACACAAAATTTATCATTAAATTATTTGGAGAACGCATCACTTTTGCAATCTGGCTACAGATTTTCTGAATCACTTGAAAGTTATTCCTTAAAAGTAAGTTATGTTTAAAAGACTTTTAATTCCAAAATCCAGAATTGTAGATTAAATTATCTTTTAAGTATTGCGGTTTCGGGCACAACTTCTTGAGGTGGAAAGTCTACAGTCAAACTCTTAAGTTTTATTATTTAATAATCAGCAGATAATTTTAGGGCATATAACCGATACATTTTTTACACTTACTTTTTATTAGCTTGTGTGTGTGGTATATATATAAATAAATAAATAAATATATATATATATATATATATATATATATATATATATATATATATATATATATATATATATATATATATATATATATATATATGATATTGTGTGCAAGTGTGTTTGTGAATATGTGCGTTGGTAAATAATAATAAAATATAAGTTTCCTTGAATTTAACTTTATTCTAATCAACCTGGTGTCCGTTCACAAAATGGGAAATAATAAATCAAAATTTACATCTGATATGTTTTGAAATTCATTCGAGAAGTTTTTAAATACACAAAACTTTTTCTAGTCTTAAGGTGAATGTGTAATTCCACTGAAAATTTTTATTACCATAAATAATATTTATTCCTCCAATAAAACAAAAATATTTTTTCGCCAATAATACTGGTTAATTACTATCTTACCATGATAGATAATTTTTTTTCCTTTTATTTTTTGTTGTCTACGTTGAAAATGTCTGTTTCAGCGTTATTTGTTGAACTCGAAACATATATAAAAATCTTGTTCCATTATGAACTCATCCCAACACTTATACTTAGAGTTCCAAAAGTTATATTTTACGTCGCCTATTTCAGTGATAGGTTTCAATGGAGAGCCGTTTTCATAAATGAGGAAAATGAAGCACTAAAAATATGTGTTATGCATCATACACGCTGCATAGCAATGGACGTTTGTAAATAACAGGAGCTGCGAATAATTGAGGCCAATCGCTTAATATTCCCCAGCGAGCTATACTTTTTTTATTTAGACGCACACGGGAGGCGCACGTATTGCGTCCATAAGTGCTCAACGTTTATTAATCCCTATATCGCTATCTCATTCGGCCGTTATATTCCGCGTCCGCGTGAACGAACGCTTGGGTAAACAAAAAGAGTGAAAAAAAGGACCGGAACGAATTTCGGATTGTTTGATTGGGCCCGTGGAGTGTAACCGTTCGTTTTGTGTTTCGACGCACCTTCGCCGGAGGGCAGCACCTCACACCTCAATCCGCTTTACGGCCGGAATATTACGGCATCCTCCATTGCCGCAGCGTTATCGTCAGCCATTCGACGGAATGGCCTAGCTGTTGCTGTTACTCTCTCTCTCTCTCGCTACAGCCAGGCATCCGGCCGCCTTATCTAAGAGGCCTCGTTGTTTTGCTTCGATGGATGATGTAGTGGGCTATGCGAATAGCACGCGCTCTTTGCAGACAACCGAACTGTGGCACCGAAACAACGGCTGAATGGCCCCGAATAGCCCTCGGGGAAATGCTGCGAAGGAGATATGGCAGGCGGAACACTGCATTAAAGCGCTCCTTTTTTATTTCTGCTTCCGTTTTGATCGTGTTCAATATTGCAATCGTAAGGATGCAGTATATATAATAATGATTTCTAATTTTTCATTCACTGATGGACGGAAGACTTATCTATTATAGAAATACTTTTTTCTTTGAATTGCATTACATATAATTATATTTCATAATGACAGACTTAATTTCAGGTGTTTGTACCCAACTGAATGATCCAAATATTGGTGATTATTCTTTTATTTATCATGATATATTATTATTAGGTAAATATATATGTATATATATTTACGTAATAATAATAATTTATATCATAAATACTTAAAAAAACAATCACCGACATCTGGATCATTCAGTTGGGTACAAACACCTGAACTTAAGTCTCTACTTATAAAAAGAGCTCCAAGGGGAAATAATATCGTCTTCTGACTAAATCTTATTTTATTAGAATATAAATGTTGTGTCCTCATTTTTCGAAGTAAAAAGAAAATTTTGTAAAAAATTTGTACTAGGGCATTAACGATATCTTAATTGATATGAGTTTATAATTTTTGTATAAATCTTTTCTTCAGATGTTCACAAGAATACTATTTACGTTTACTATTAGTTAATGAACTCCTTGTTTTAACACTTCAATATTTATATAAAAATGACGAGTTTCACAAAAATTACTTTACAAAGAGAAAGCGGTGAGATAAAGAGTGAAACCAAATGATCAATTTTTAGCAGTCAATAACGTTATACATGATAATATGATCAATATAAAAAAATCATGAACACAGTAATCAACCCGAAGGTCGGTTTGGTGGGTGATGGTACTAAGCCCGACGGCGTGTGAAATTCACACATCAGGGTAGGGGGGCCAGCTCCTTTCCCTGTGCCGGTTATGGTTTCCCAGGAAGATCTGGTACCCGAAAAATCCCATGGCATGTTTGGAGCTGCAGGTGCCCAAAGTGGAGGGGCCCGGGAATCAAACCCGGGACCCTCCGGTTAGCACTCCAACGCTCTACCCTCTAGACTACCGCGACCCACTTTGATCAATATAAAAAAAATAATTTTAATAGTTTCAGGAATGACCTTTAAATAGAATGTGAAGCCAATCCTGACATGGAGGTATCCATTCATGTTGTCCTGAATGTTCACAATTTAAGGGGTTCAAAACTTATCCAGGACTTTTAGTAAAATAAATTGTAGGCTTTTATATAGTACACAATAATAATTATATGTGTAATTTTTAGACCGTTCTTAATATATACATTTGTATGCATATATATGTGGATACATAATTACATATTATTTATAATTATATATGTATGTATATAACAGTATATAATTTTATTTACTTTTAATAAATTTTTCAAAACACGTATAATGGCTATTACATTCAAGGATACAGATCGCTTGACGTTCTTGAATCGGAAGTCTTTACTCAGATATTCCATTCTTAGTCAAATTTTTTGATTTAACTGCAGTGATAAATCACTTGTTATCAAACAGGCATTCGAGTGGTAGGATATCCTGCCGCAATAAAGAGTTCCATGTGGTAACGGATGCAAGGAAATTATGCGGTAAACGCGATAGCTCTTCGTACTCACACCCCTCTCATATTCCCAATATGTTTGGTCGAGCGATGACATGCCGCCGTCCTCTTTCCACTGCGCCTCTTCATTTCCCTATTTCTTCGCTTCCCGCCGAAGCACTTCTAAAAGCCTCCTCCTCAACTCTGTTTGTCTTAAAACTTCTCACATGCCTCCTCCTGCTTTTCCACAAGCTGCCATATTCGGCACAATGTAAGACTGCTGTCGAATCCTTCCAGGAATTCACCTCACGTCTTGGCTTCATTTTTTTCACGGATCCTTCACAAGGCTTAGACTCTGTGGCGCCACCTTGCAAAAGAATGAAGAAAAAACAGGTGGAAAGTAAAGGAATGATGCGGAATTGCATCACGTGCCTTTGGATACGGAAAACAGATGTATGGTCCACGGTTTTAGGAATGAATATTTAAAATTTGGTCTGAATCAAGGAGAGATTCTGGAGATTCACCATGATAGCAAGATACAAGTAAGGCATGTGTTCTGCATAGTTTAACGATTCTTTTTAGTATTTTTGATAAGCATTACATTTCATGAATAATGAAACTTTTAATTACAGTAATCTATTTTTCCGTTTCAAATATGTAAACTTCCGTCTCTTAGATGATGAGAAAGAAGACTCAATTGAATATCCACGAATTTTTTATCAATTTAATTCTTAGATATTTTTTCGGCGGTACAATATGATCAATTGTAAGAATCTCTTGTAAGTTTGAGAAAATATGAATGAATTAAATATAAAACTCATCTCATCCTATTTTAGTTCAATATTTTCAGTTACAGAAAAACTTTGAAATTATTTTTAGAACTATCCTTATCCATTTTTTTTCCTTGGATTAGCTCTAAAATTTTATGCTAAGCTCAATAAAATCTCTGTTCATTGTTTACGGTGAGGCTATCACAAATGACAATAGGGAGGCCTGTTAATTGACAGTACAAATTGCTTATGCAGTCTATCTTCATGGATGCATAGGCTACTTCGCCATGGTTAATAAATTTTAGTATTTTTAAATATTGCCATTCATGAGTTGCGTATATGAGAAAGTAAAATTAATAGATTATATCTTTAAGAATATCCAATATCAAAATTGATTTTATTGTGTTGAAGAAACAAGTATGCGTGCCCAAGGAAGCTAATAGTGAAGAAATATGCGGGATTGCATTCCAATAGGTAGGATAGCTGCTATTCGGACTTGTAGTATAGCAAAAGAGATAAAGGAAGAACCATACATACTACGTAGAATCATACGTAATACTGAATTTGCATGCAAAAGTTTGTGTATAAAAGGAAAGGTGGAGTATGCTAAGGAGTAGAGGGGAAACAAGGCGTAAAACGGCCAGGTAACAAACTGTAAAACATCAGGTACGATTGACTGATTATGAGATATGGCCAACTTTTTAGAAACATTCATGCATGCAAATTATATATATATATATATATATATATATATATATATATATATATATATATATGCTTTCTTAGACGTAACACGGAAGTGCCGAATAGTACAATACACAGTAACACATAATATAGAAACACAAAAAAAGAGAACACTCACACGTATTTTCTTGATATTTCGACGGAAACAATCCGTCTTCCTCTGAAGATATAGAAGTAATGCATTACCTATATATATATATATATATATATATATATATATATATATATATATATATATACATATTTATTTATTTATTTATTCATTTATATAATGTTAGGGAATAAACAAGAGGGACAAAAAAAGGATATATATATATATATATATATATATATATATATGTAAGGTAAGTGAACGTCGGTAGCAGAAATCTTGTCCCGGAAGAAAATCAACACATATTAGAAGGTATGTTCATTTCCCTTTCCACTGAAAATACGAAAAGTGATGATAATTATGCATACGGTTTTCAATAACTTGCCATGTTGCAATCTCTGGCATACTTTCGAAAGTGGTATATGAATTTCCTCCTCAATGACAAAGACTGAGCTAGTTGCGGAAGAAAGGAGATAACGGGAAATAGCGGCCTCGTTGACCGGGGTAGGACCCCCGCCCTGACGCAGTAGCGCTGGTGCCGTATGACGGCTTGAGCTCCCCTTGTGGCAAAAGTATTTCCCAGGGAATTGCATTTCCAACAAATGTTGTATTTGCACATTTTATTATGAATATATTACGTTCCTCAGATAAATTAAATTTGCTAAACGTTAAAATATGATATTTATTTTATTCAAATTTCTACAAATTGGGAAAACAAATAGCCCAATATGCATTCATACCAACATAATTGAAGTTGTAAATCAATTGTTTTCATAAAAATGACCATACAGATAACATTCCTGAGCGTAAACCTTTTGAATTAACTTAGCTTTTCTTCCTTGATAAAAATGATACAAACGGTAGTTGAAATTTAAAAACAATCTTGTAAATGTGATTAATTGGATAAGTTTGAGAAAAATTAAGTCGCTCTTATAACTCACTAAAATTTTTAATCATTAGGCCATTTCTGTTTTTTTGTTATGGTATTTAATTTATTTTTCATTAAATAGTAATTCAATTAATTAAATCTCGTATAAAATATTAAGTTAACTTTTGCAAAGATTTAGTAATTTCTTTATAACTACAATGAAATATTTTAATAAATACACTGTGTATAATTTTTTTCCTTATGAGTTGATTTTTTTTATTATCGCATGTTATGAGATATTAGAGAAACTTTCATGTATGTGCGTTATCGTGTACTCAGTTTGCAAGCATATATTATACGAAGACCGTTCAATAACTATCGGGTGTTTGTGTTTTTTCAAAAATTATTTATTCAATCATCAATATCTATTATTTGTCCTTCAAAGTATTCCCAATTAGATATTATAAACTTGTACCAACGTTTTTCCAATCCTCTAAGGACTTCAAAAAATCTTTTTTGTGATCATGTTCAGCTCTTCTTCGATGCAGTCTTTATCTCGTCATTCGTAGCATAGCGTTGTCCTTCCATGGGCCTCTTTAGTTTCGGGAACAAGAAAAAAATCACTGGGGGCCAGATCTGTGAAATACATTGGCTCCGGCATCATAAGTGTGTTGTTTTTGGCCAAAAATTTGCGCATAAGTAACGATGCGTGAGCATGGACGTTGTCATGGTGCAAAAGCCCATTTTTGTTCTTCCAGAAATCCGGGCGTTTGAGCCGGATTGCTTCGCGCACTTGCACATAACTTGCTCGTTATATTCCTTATTTACCGTTCCATCCTGTGCACAGAACTCATGATGCCTTACGCCCCAGCAATCGAAGAAAATGGTTAGCAAAACTTTCACATTCAGCCTAACTTGGCGCGCTCTTTTCGGTCTTGGCTCGTGCTGCAGCTTCCATTAGGATGTTTGAGCTTCGACATAAGTGCCAAAATAACGCCTCAAAAAATGGAAAATCCAATATACGTTACCCGCAAAAATTCAAAATTCGCGATATTTTTTAAAAGACCAGATAGAAAATGATTGCAAATATTTCGAACCTTTTAATTTAAATTCATTAAATATTAAATCAAATGAGTCCTCAGTTTATTGCGTTCAACTTTTTAAAGCTCTTTTTTGTTTTTGCTGTTTTCTTTAGTGCCATTTTATCATATTAAAACTGTACGCGTGCTCATAGGAGGATGCTGAATATGCCCTAGGATATTAAATCGCAAATATCATATAATTCGGGAATCTGTGATTATCCGTTCTACGATTAAGTCGACGATTATTAAGAACATTTTTTTATCAGGCTTAATAAATGTATATATATATACATATATATATATATGTGTATATATATGTATACACACATATATATATACATAAATAAATAAATAAATATATATATATATATATATACATATATATATATATATATATATATATAAATATATATATATATACATAATCATATATAATTCCACCTATATATTGGTATTACATGTTCCTGCTACCTGATATTTTCGCTACTTTCGAATAAAATGAAACAAAAATGTTTCCGGAACCTAGATTTGAAAATTATTGTTCATTTTGTTGCATGTTTTTTATTTTATAATCAGTCCGTATTTTGAAAGTATAATTACCTTTACTTTTTCATTGTACATATTGCCTGCTGATAATATTGTTAACTTTATTTGGGAATTAGTGCACCTCCTCTTCATTACTTTAAAGGTTGCAGATAATAAATAATCAGCATGGCACAATTACCTTTATTGGAGTCAGGAAATAGTATTTTACGCGAGTGTTGACTGAAATTGTTTAAATACCCCTTAAAAACTAATCTCTATTTGGTGCGTTATTTTTTTAATTCAAATATAGTAGCACACCATAATTATAATTTAATCTTCAAATCTTTAATTATCATTGTCTCTGTATTCCTGTTACATTATTTTATATTATGTGTCGTTGAGCCATTTAAACTATAAACGTGATGAGAGAATGTGATTCCGGATCTACAAGAGTCAATATAATATAATAAAAAATGATAATATTAAATAATCTAATTGCATTCCAAGCAGCCCATCGAATACAAAAGACGACGATGAGGACAGGATATAAAAAAGTCGTTACTTATGAGAGCAATCATTAACTTTATGACCCATAAAACCACATTAGTACCCTAAACTCGCTTCGTAAAACGCAAAACGTTTCGAGGCCTCGACGAATTATGCTGTGCGAATTTGATTCCTACAAGTCACGATCCTCGTTAAATCCAAACGGAGTTTGAGGCACTGCCAAAAAAAGAAGGCCCGGACCCGTGCGCGAGGGAACAGAGAATCGAAGAGAAACGTGGACTCCCCCAAGCGGGCGACACATATCACCACTTTTCAAGCGGGTATTTTTTTTCTCACTCCCAAGCGCTCCTTAAAGAAACACGTAGCTCTTTTATTGGCTCATGAAAGCGTCCCAAACTGCCTCTGCCCCGCACACACATCTTGCAGCCTTTCCCAATCCTCACCGTATGCCCACAAGTTTCAGTCTCTCCCCGCCGTTGGCTCCTCCCCACTCACGGTTCACCTTAAAATGCCCGGGAGCTTTATCGATACCTCGAGGAAAGGTAGTTTAGTACTAGATTCCCTACAATACGGATCTCGTGATCATTCGCTAACCCCACTGATACGGATGGTGGATTGGA
Organism: Hetaerina americana; assembly: GCF_022747635.1. NCBI lineage: Eukaryota > Metazoa > Arthropoda > Insecta > Odonata > Calopterygidae > Hetaerina > Hetaerina americana. The sequence goes on along the minus strand of NW_027286874.1, from coordinate 98,284,081 downwards.
TTCTGGTATCAAATTCACGTCAGGGGCTGTATTTTCTATTCCCTAGTCCTATAAACGATCTGTTAATTCGCTTGTTGCATAGCGTTGAATGAACTTCCTGATTTTTCACGGCTTTACCTTTCTTGTCCAATACCCCAAGCCTTCAGTAACCCCTGCCTTACTTGGTCACATTCCTGGCACCGCACTGCTACCAATATACCCCTCCCTCCATCGCAAGTGTCTTTTATGGCGCTGTAGCGGTATCTTGAGTGGCTCAGTCGTCGCATCAAATGCATCAGAGTTCAGCAGCACCTTTTGGTATTCGCAGAATAGGAAGCAAAAGTGGAAGAGATAGCGTGTGAGAGAAACATTAGAGAACTCTCTGTGGTTCCTTATGCCCTCTTGCATGCGAATATAAACCCTCAAAAGTTAAGCGTATTTAGAAATATGAGAAACCATCGATAAGTGAATGCATTGGTATTTATAGTATATTCATTATTTTGATAAATATTTGTTGCTCAAGTATTGTTACATTTAACTGATTTTTATTTAATTCAAGGAGAAGATGAAAGAGTGAGGATTGACAACACTCAATGCATCATTGATGGAACATCGGTTCGGTATGTCGAAGGTCTGTGTTAGAAACCATGGTCATGGATATTTTCTTTCCCTTTTGAGTCTCACCTTATACCTTCGAAGCATCTTTGAGTATTATATTTTTGTGTATTTTTATCCTTTTTGCTATGTTTCTATGCATATATATGGATTTAAAAATTTCGAGGATTCACGAAGATATCACCTGGACTACAGGTATATCATGATTAGGCAGAAATAAGGGAACAGTATTACTTTGCTGCTCATATTCCCGGGAGTCACTACGGATTCAGTTCATAATTTAGTATTAATAAAGGGTAAAGCCAAATTTATGAGCATAAACGTTAATGACAACAGAGCTAATGGAATGTAGAAGCATTGACCAAAACGAAAAGAACTGAGCACCTGCAGACGCCAGAGTAGGGGAGACCGGACAATAGAAGAAAAATGGAGCCATATTAACAAGTAGGTCATGGAAGAATACGCAAATTTTTTTCAACTGTTGTAAACAAAGTTATATGTTCACACATTAATAATCCCAAAAATTAGTAATAACAGGAACAAAGAGATTAAACAAACTCGTAAAAGCTGATATGATAAAGGAAACGTGGTCAAGACTTAGTACAAAAATATGGAGAGTTTAAAACGGATAGGTAAAATTGTTGCGCTATATAGGAAGGTAATAACGCTGCCATAAGGTAAGGAGCAAAATAACCATGCCCATTATCTAAATACGTCTAGAACGTTATTGATTGATCCAGAGGAGATTGAAAAGGATTTAGATTGACGAATGCGATACATACATGGCCTATATGGCAATGATATTATACTAACAACTCTAGATTAAGAGACAGATTATGACGTAGGTAATTAGCATATATTTACTCATATTTTAAGGCTTTATAAAAATTGGAATTAATATCCAGGCCGGCGGATGGATTGGTTCCCCGAAAAGGGAGAGATGAGCATATTGTCTGCAACTTGTAAATACTCAAACTACTTAGATACAAGTAGTAAATGGAGGGTCAGATTGGGCAGAGTTAAGATTTGGGACAAGGCATGAGTGTATTACGCGTGCTTTCAATATGAATAAGGTGGTAAAATAAATAAAAGCATGGTATGAATTGGCAATTGGAATTGATCCATGGGAAAATCAGAAAACCAAGTTTTCGGGTGATCAAGCTTTGATCCCCCACTCAGCCAAGGGGCTGCAAGCATTGCTTAGGAAATTAGAAAATCTGAGATGGGAATCGGATGAGAAAAAGTGTAAGAAGAATGAATATTTTGAAGTTTTTGAGGAAACAAGATGGCTCTTAGTTGATGGATATAAGCTCCGAATGAAAAGGCGTTAATAGCAATGAACATCAAAAAACATTTCCTGAAAAACGAGGTTTTTTTATGCCAATTAAGTTTGAAACAAGAAAGAACTTAAATGGATAGTTTATCGTCTCTAAAGTTGGAAAAAGAATGTCAATGATTTAGTTTTATTTTAAGCTATTTTAATTTATTTTGTGAATTCAAAGATTTAGGACGTATTGTTTACGAGAGATAAATATAGGAAAATAAGGAAAACACACCAAGAAAAGACAAAATCTAGAACAGACAAAGAAGTGTAACTATCTCAGCAGTGTTTCGGACACAGATGCTCAAAGTCGTAGGAACATTGTAAGAAGAATTGCGGCGCAAAAAATGTCACAAAAAGAGAAAATTGGTGATGACAAAGAAACTTAGTAAGTATATTAAGTAAAATTTAGTATACACCTTGGATGTTGAGCGTGTCTTTGTTCGGCACGGAAGCATGGTCGTAGATGCTAGAAGAGAAGCTTAACTTTGAACCTTTTATAATATTGATTCAAAAAATAAGGAAAGTTGAAATGGACAAAAGAGGAAGAAGATTGGCATAGGTTTTAATTAGATAGGATAGATCGATGCCGAGTATTTTTATTGGCGATGGAATGTTGAAGACGCTGACGGAGGGGAGTAAGTAGAACAAGCGAGGGAGGAATGAGAAAAGGTTTAGCATGTTGGGCAAAGTTAATGGAGGAGTAGAGTTTGAGGAATTGAAGAAAGGTGTTTATTCCTCTATCAGGTTTGTTTTGGTGTAAAGGGGTAATTAAATTTGCCTTGCCTCGTCTTTGTCCATTGAAAACATACTCTGATTGATTGAAAATTAGAAATTTAAAAAATGACATTTAAAATTAGGCAAAAAAAGAGATGGAAAAAATCCTGAAAACGATTGTTTTCTTGGTATAAATTAATTTTCTTGAAAATATATTGGTAAAACATTGAAAGGCTATCTGATTTGGCAAGCAATCGTAGTTTTACCAACAGATTTTTCTTGGCTCTCTGGCTTTCAATTAGTGTTCATAAATGGATCAAACCCTGCCATATTTGCCTTTACTTACAATATTGTCAATTCATTTCCCTTTGTAAGCTATTGTCTATAGTCTACATCACCTAAATTGTGTTTTTAGGGATCTATTTTTTTAAGTCGAGATAAGGTAGTAATAATTGATGAACCGGTGTAACGAGTGGCGCCATTCTTAGAGGAAGACTCTTGAAGAATCTTTGTCTTGTGTGTCCCTATAATTTGTGCGCGTTTTTGTTTCCACTGAATATTAGTATTTAAGAATATCCACTGACCGGAATGCTGTATCCTCATACTGGACATGCTAAATTAACATTATAATAGAAACACATAGGATGATTGTGTTATGATCCAATACTCTAGAAAGTCATATGCGTTTGTATGAGATTAATTAGGCATAAAAAAACTTCTCAAAATTTTCTTCCATTTCTTTGAGTTTTAATATTATTGTAGCATTGCATTTTTGATGATTTTTCTGTTGCTTTTACTTTCTTACATTTGTTCGCCAAGTGATCCTTCGAGAAATATGTTTTATATGAATCAATTTATTTTTCATGCGCATTTTGCAGCTCAAAAAAAAAAAAATGTATTAGCGTTCTATACATTCTAAGCAAACTATTGATTTATATCGCGGGCTGTAATTCTTTGGCACTTTTCAAAATGACACTTGATAGAACCGCCTTCGCAAGATCCTGTTTAATCGAATTTTCTCAAAAAGCCTCTAAAATTGGCGAATGGAAGCAACTGGGACGCCAAGGCTGCGGTAAGCGGATTATACTGCATTCTGATAATCAGCAAGTGCGTCATTGTGAAGCACTGGACTTGAAAGGCAAGAGAGTTACGTGGAAAAGGAATTTGATGACTAACCTGGGTATATTGAGACGGTATAATGGACGCCGTAGAATAAGGAAAACATCGGAAGGGTTAGGTTAACAAGTTTGAAACGGGTATATAAGTGGCAAAAAAGTATAAAGAAAAACGAAAATAAGATTTAAAAAAATAAAATGTGACTGAGTTCAAAAGCAACTTCCTAATGATTTACGTGATACAGAAGAAGGATTTATTTTAATGTTCGTTGGAAGACCTTTAATTGAAGGTTAGGCGTCATTAAAATTGGAAATAGAAAGTCTAGAATTTTTTCTTTCCTGCTTTTCAAATTTATTGTTTGACTTCAAAGGTCGAGAACACATTGTTTACGAGAACAAAGTTCTAGATAAAGAAAGATGGTGAAAATTCCAAAAGCATGGGAAAAATATGTCCTAAAAAAGGCATTTTCAAATATTTCATTGATCTCTTGACCATTACGGAAGGTTGAATACCAGATGTAGAGATGAAAAATGTTCTTTGTCCAACCTTCCGTAAGTAAAGAGATATGTAACCGATATTGATTGCTTACTTCAAAGCGTGTATTTCTTAGTTTACCGCGTACTAAGGAGTGTTAACTTTATGTTTTATGCAACATAAAAGGAATCAATATATTTTTATTAACATTTCGTATGCATAACAATATATATTTCGAATATAAAGCTGGTTAGATTTATCGCTGTTCAACATTTCTTAATGACGGTTCACTGGCTTTTCATTATTAAAAAAATAATTTTCAACATCATTCCTTGAACAAATTAAGTACCTTCAGGCGTGATGTGATGGAAGTCGAAGATAATGAATAACTGATTGAAGTACTTTTTCACTTGATAAAAATTTTTTTATTCTACGACGGGGTTTCAATTTATTACATGGACCTGATGATGTAATACATCGAAACCCGGTCGTAAAATAAAAAAAAAACATTTTATCAAGTGGAAAAGTGCTTCGATCAGTTATTCATCATTCCTTGCAATACAAGGCATGTGGTCTACCTCATACATTTTCTAAGATACAGATCGAGTACTTGTGCATATTAATAGATGTCTTATTGAAAATATACAGGCATCTGAGGTAGGTTTTCAAGTTTAAAAAAATTACAATCTCATTACAGAAACGCATATTTCCAAATGTAAGAAACATTAAGACCATAATAAATCATGGCACATCCTGTGATTTACTTATAAAGAATTTTGTGCAGATAGAACTAATGCACCGTAACAAGTTTCATTGTCTAGGTAAGGAGCAACTGGTTTAATTAAATTATGGTATCAATCCCTGATGAAGGCAAAGAAAGAAAGTTTGCACTTCCACATAAAGATTCAATATTTTACGATCATAGTTTCGATGCTATGCATTATCATCATGTGACATACATCAAACTTTTTAATCTCATGTAGCCTGGCTGCAAGAGGTGAGTAATAACATTCAAGTAAAACCGGAAACTGTTATGTGAATCCATCCTTATTCCACAATTGAAATTTGAACATAAAATCCTCTAATTATCACTGTTTTTGATTATTTAATTTTTTCGTAACCTAATATAAAATAAAATAAGTTTATTGTTTCTATGAGAATTCTGCTGTCCAAAACAAATTTTTAAATCATGTAAATTTGGTATAACAGTATTTTTGAATTTCTCACATAGCTTCATTAAAGTTAATGATATTTTTTACAATATTTCAATATTTACCGTAGAATAAATTGATATAACATTGAAAATTCGAAAGAAAACCTATCTTTAAAATAGAAAATAAACTTAATCCTGTCAGAAATTTATTTTTAGATATTGAGTTAATTTCCCTAAACTTTACCAGACAGAAAATCTTTGGTAGGAATTTATTTGAGCTGAAAATATGACGAATGCATGGGATGGTTTTTTATTGGTACTCCATCATACAAGATATTCCTTGAAATTATAAACCGGCGTATATTAGACGATTTGAACAGCATTGAATTATTTTCTCTATTAATTCAAATGTCCAAAAACTTCCTGGTATCATATATGCATATTTATAAAAGCCCTCGTCTCTCAAATATATGTATTTTCTCCTAAAAAGGTCATACTTTTAGTTTTAACTTAAAAATTGTTGATAATAATTATTTTAATCGAAATGCACTAATAAATTTCATCAGACTAGCTAAACCATCCCGAGACGTGACTCTAGCAGGGTTTTTTATAATATGAGTACCTCCTTGCGAAGGAAACCTCATGATATTGATCAACACCAATATTTAAAAGATATCTTCTCAATGAAAGCAGTCCTCTTAACCTAGACGCATTTAACGTTGCCAGAAGCCTTAAAGCAAATTATTTACATTCTACCATGTTGGTTTCTCCTTCTCCGTTTAATCATTATTCAATTTCCGCCTATTCTCACAACTTTCAAAAGCTCCTCTTTCCGTCTCTTTGCGTTCCTTTGCAACTCATTCGTTCGTTATCTGCTCACGGAATCCCGGCATACATCCTCGTTGAGGAGAATGGGCGTTATCTCCGCCCAACTCCCTTTCTATTTCTCACCAGCATTCTTCAAGATTCCCGTCTCATGACAACGCTGGCTGCGCATCCCACTGCGAAACGTGTGCCCGTTATCTCCTGCTGAGCCCCCAGCGTAAATTCACGTCCAACGTGTATCCGACTCAAGACCCCCCATCGCTGTAAAGCCATGAAGATATTTGCCCCCTCTCCGCAAGATTTTACGCACCGTGGAAGTTTAGATATATCAAAATTTAGTTGCGCTTGAAATCTTTTCCTGCTTATATCAAATATTCCATTTTGAAACTTCCAGGAAACATCTATGACGACGTCATTTCTACTCTGTAAACTTGAGCAACGCGTCATGTGGCAGAAGAAATTAGAGCACTTGCCCTGCTGTTATTATTTTTGCTAAAGTTGAATTGCTGCAATAATGGACTAGTAGGTGGCAAATGGGATTTTCAAGCAATCATTTTGCGATTCTTTAACTTGACTTACCTTGAAATGGCGTATTTTAAGAGTAAATAGGTGCTTGATTCTGTGTTTTTATTTCATCAAGGCAGTCCTACGTATTGAATGTTAGAAAGATTACGGAATTGATGAGAAGTAAGCGGGAGATTTATCTATGCTTATGGGATGTACTATGAATTATCCATTGCATTCTTTGATTCAACAGAATTTCATGCGGATTTCTCCAGGAGCCCCAATAAAATACTAAGTGCTCTTAGTTGTTTTTCACCATAAGACTGGATTTTATTTTAGTTAACTGAGTTCCTGAAACAGTTTTAGCGATCATAGATACTAATTAATGAAATAATTTCTAAAACCCGACCCATTTAGTGGGAACGGCCAATTTTATTTTTTATCTAACTGCTCTAAAACTTCTTAAGTTTAATCTTATTACCATTTCAAATATTTTTCTGGTGTGCACTATTTATGAGCTGTCAAACATCCTCCCATTTTTCCAACGTTATATTTTTTCACTGGCTGCCATCTTAGCACTTTTAATTGAAGATACACTACGCTAACCGGAGATTACTAAAATCTAAATAAATAAAACTGAGGGCATACTAGAGATTTTAGTTGCCCTCCCCTTCCACTGTAACGTTTATGCATGGCTACATGATAGGTTGATTTTAAATTATGGTGAATCACTAGAAAAGATGAACTAATATTAATCATATATGCCAGTTTCAACCCATGCTCACTTTGGCAGGAACCGACAAAATTACGAAAATAATTGTATTAAATTTTTCAAGATACTCAACCTTCCGGCTGTAAGTTTTCAGCTCCCGTCGAATAAGGAGGGCCTTTGGATCCCTGGGCATCATTATCTTACCCTCGGTATACATTTCTTGGTCCAATGTCGCCTTCTCTCTGCTCTGTAAGCTAAAAACTCTTATATTTATTGCATCGTTTTCTTCGTCCCAAGTTCTCCATTTCCTTTCAGTTTCAGAGGCATGGCAATTGGGTACTTCTTCGAGCAATTCCCTTGACATTTATCTGTGAACGGGTTTAAGTTGAGGAATACGCCTTGCATAGCATTGGCACAACATTACGCTCTTTTGAAACGGTTCTCTTACTCACGAGGGTAAGTAAGTAGCAAGCAGTTGAAGTTCAGGTAAAATGTAGGTAGGTTTTATTATAAGAAAAGTTATTTTCCAACTCGATTTTTAAAAACTGCAACCCATTACAGACAATTTCAAATGACACGAATTTACCTTTTAATATGATACCATTTCATAAAATAGCGTGTATTTGAAACATTTTATGCTGAACCTGGCATTTACATAAAAGAAAATACGTAGAGCACAAGCAAAAAGAAATCGTCCCTCTTCATAAAAACTATAATTTGTACTAGGTAATTGTTATTATAATTGCTACTGAAGTTGAAACCTTGTCTATATTGGGAATATTCGTACTGCTCAACTTGACTAAATGACATTTATTTCCGTTTGACCAGTTTCCTCGATCTTCTTAAGGTTTACTGGTTTAAAATTATTTTCGAAAATTTATTTCTAAATAGTTTAAAATAGAGGCGAGTACTAAATCTTAGAAGGTTTTCTAGAAGAAACTCATGGTTGATATCTTTTGTATTGGCTTCAAATAAAAACTTTGTTCTCCAAATTTATATTGAAATTGAATTTGCTAAATGCATATGTTTAGTCTTCTTATTGATAAAATCCAGCAAGGGACACCGGACACTACTAAACATTTACAATACAGAAATATGCCCTATGTACCTGTATTCAAACCATGCCAATTGTTTCGATCGGATTTAGAATTATCTGATTTTAACTTTTACTTTGCCTTATTTACTAATTTAATTCATGTGTAAAATTGACAAAAGCGTACTTTATTTGTTTATTTGAACAAGAAGGAGTGTATTATGATGTTATCACATTTCTCGAACATTTATGAATATATGTAATTATATTGATCCAATATCTTGTCTATATTTTACTTTTAAACCAGTTCTAATTTTGTTTTTCACAAATTAGAGTCTCCAAATGTAATACCTTTCATAATTTATTTATTAACTTTCAGATCATTCAATTGAATCTCTGAAATTATGCTGATGACTAACATTTTTAAAAAACCTAGAGGTGTAAACGTTTTGGTGTAAATATTTTATTATCGTATATAAAATAAAACCTGCTCTTTCTATAAAAGTAGAACTTATAAAATTTTAAAGAACTAATACCTGTCATTTACACTTGAACGTTTTCTCTAGATTCATGATATAAGATGCGTGGCAAAGTGTCATTTACTGGTGACTTCAATGTGAACACATCTCCAAAAGAAAAAAACTAACTTACTTAAACTAAAACTAACTTACATGATCTTATGATTTTTCTATTAGATGTAGTTTTCGAAAGTCACTTTCTATTTATTTAGATAAAACATCTTCACCGACCTCAATGTAGCGCGTAATATTTAAATAAATATGGCAGACGGAACTATTCATAAAAGTTATGGCAAGGAAAAAGCACAGTATATATTTAAAGGAACTTACCTGTCAAGTTTATCTTGCTCTGTCACAACACAAGGATTACTACAACACTTTAGCAGTAGAGATCATATAGAAAGTAATTCTCACTGAGCTTAAGTCTCTCTGCTTAAATATCGTGATGTTACCGTTAAGCAGAACAGCGACTTCATAATACGTGCATGTGTACAACCTCTCTTATGAATATACTCTTTCTCCTTTAGTGGAACTGTTGATGATGCTAAAGGATGGAAACCCGATTGTATGGAATACATTTCATCTTTGGAACCTTCTTAAAAATTTTGCTAATCAAACATGCAATGACAGCTTTAGAGGGAAGATCTTATCTTTATGATCTTGAATGTTGGGAAGAAGATGAATTCTGTTTCTGATTTCATTTTATATTTATATCATCCATCTAATCACTGTCATGACGATTCCATTCATTTCATGTGTGTTCACCTGACAAATGGAGAAAGGGTGGTCGAATATTATCTCAAAATCGGTTAAAACAACATGTAATTTAATGATCTTCTTCTAATCTCTCGGGAAGATCTCCATGAATATTTATTTCCATGTCTGCTGTGTTCATTAATTACTCAGAAATAAATTATTTTGAATGAATTGTTCACTAATTCATATGTAATGCTAAATATTACTGTAAAAAATCAATAATAGCTTTAAATTTAGTTTCATGCTTTTTCATTTTCGGCAAACGATAATTTTTTTTCCGGAAGGCATTGAAAAATTCCTGCCGATAATGCTAATAATAAAAAAATAATATGGTCGGCAATATGGTGTATTAAGAGTGGAATTGTTTCGGATCTGGGGATAACTTAGCGAGTTTTTTGAGATACCTTTATATCTTAGGTCTTGCCCTAATTGGTGTATCATTGCAAGACTAATATAAAGTCGCTCTAAGTTATTTCTTTGTGCATTGCTCGATATCTGCGGATTATAGGATCTTTCAAATCAAATTATCATTAGCATTATACGGTTAGAAATTAATATATGTAGATTCATTCATCTTGTTGAAATACAAAAAAAGGATTTTTTTATTTCGTTTTCTCCATGAGTTGAATAAGGATAATTTTTTGGAGGTTAGTTCCTGGAGATATTCTCATCTCCAGCGGATTGATTTTAATTCAATATAAGTAAATTTTTGAAACCTTTCAAAAGCATTTTATTGTTATCATCTATTGACTTATAAGATATTGACTGCCCCTAAATCGGTTCTGTTAGTTTGGGGGGATGAAAATAGGAACAACATTAACTTAGGTAGTTCCGAGAGACAGTTTGTGAATATATGAGAAGTGGGGAGAACTGCATGTGTCTTATTTTTTCCAATGTTTTTATCAATATTTACAGAGCATTTGTGAAGTTTTTGAGTTATTATTACGACATTTTATTTCATAGGCTCTTGCAGTATATTATATGAAGTTTCTCCATTTAGTCCTCTATTAAAAATAATTCATATTTCTTGTTTGAAAATAGTGCTTCTACAGGTAGTTCTGAATTTTTATTCTCAATATTTACCCCATAATATATGGTTTTGTATGCAAAGTTAATTTCTTTGGCTGAAAAATTTATCTACAGATAAACTGTTTGTCTAGCCTAATAAACCTTCAATATAATTTGACTCGTGCTACCACATAATTAGTATATATTAGATAGATTATACATTTTACTATTCAAATTTTTATTCAGTTATTTCTGTCCTAATCATCTAAAAATTATTCTCCATCCAATTCTGAATTTGAAACTTCACTGTACTAGATGTACATACTATTTTAAAGCTAGTCATATTTGTTTCTTTGTTCCATGACGAAGTATGCATATATAAGTATATGTACTACTGTATTCCCGTCCGATTCTCGCACTACCTTTACGTTTTGATTTTACGTCCATATGGCCTCACAACAGCTTAACACAAAATACATGAAAAATGTAAAAATATTTATCATAGCATAACACTTATTTACCTGAGACTCTAACGCGATAGGTTGTATAATGAACTTATCAGAGTAAAAAGTGCTTATTAAGTATAACTATGTTAAATATTGTTCCTTTCATATATTTGAATCATATACCCCATCTATCATGATTCTTATAATATCTGATACTTTCCCAGTGTAAAGTATTGGTGAAATCTGCTAATTCAGTTTTTAAATCAGTCGGTGGGGAATACGTAAGTATTGTTAAAGTCACCTCTTACAATACTTAAGTTACAATTCATCAAAACGTGTCCAAGGATGTAGATTAGAAAACCAAACTTTAAATAACAATTGTGTTTTCTCCTTGATATAGAGTCAATAGCTTCTTCCTAAAACATGCCTATAATTTGGGTCATCCATTAAGCGGAATATTGAGTTTAAGGATATTTGGTTATAAATACATTAGTGTTTCTCTAGCTAAAGATTTTACTGTGCTCCATATTTTGAGTTATAAAATCCAAATATTGTAAAAACGTTATTTTATAGTTTTAAATTCTATCAATTTTTATTAAATATGAAGAATAGGAATATCATTTTCAAAAATTGACTGGAAAAATATGCATAAAAATATTTTTATTGTTATAGTTTTTTCGAATAACATATTATAGCATTACTGAACCTTTAGAGCAACCTATTTCAATAAAATATAGCTATATTATTCCTTCAGAAATGACCAAAAAAATAAAATAAAACATTCAGGCATCTCTTGGGCGAAAACAAAAGATACTAGAGATTTAATTTAAGCTAAATTCAGGTTGCAAGTATTACTGGTATAGCTCCATCACAAGCTAATTAGTCTCCATTAGAATATGAATAATATTTACTAAGCATTTCACTCTGAACAATTAGGTGAAAGGTAAAATTAGTTTGGCAGAAAAATGAAGTTTTTGAAAACTTTATGCCATAGTTTTAACTAAAACATTTAGGCAGGCTCTTCATGTAGTTTAAACTTAATGTCTCACTAATTTCTATTCAGGATGGAGAAACTGTAAGTCACCTTGGATTTTATCAAAATTCTAATAAAATATTCTTCCAGTAATACTACTTCAATATTAAAACAATACTATAATGTGGATTTTCCTGTTCATTTCCTACATAAATGTAAAGGTCCCGCTATATGGTCTTCACTGCAATTGCAATACCTTTTTTGTATAAAATTCAATTACAAAGGTATTGGCAACATGTCAATAAAAGAGTATAAATTATTGGCATTTTGAAAAGAGTATTACTAAAATTTAAACTTAGGATACCCCAGTTTTCTTATTAATTTTTTCAAAGTTAGTCGTCTTATTGCTTTGGTCAATGTCTTAGGCAAGCGAGGATGGTATAGGAAAACGATGGCATGATGGGAAAAATGATGGGCGATATAAGGAAGGATGACAAATATTTAGAATATAATCTATTGTCCGTATATTAGAAGAAAATTATACAGGCATATTTAATGGGGAATTATATTATAAAATGACTAGTTCTTTGTGTATATTGATCTTATAATCTGTTATTCGTTTAGTATTCTCACAGGATGCCATATAAAATAATTTGATTGATGTATTCTGCCACTTGAGAAAAATGATCTTTTAATTCTAAAAATCATACCTGGTTTTCAGAGAGATATATTAATTATTTCTAATTCTTTTTATTGGTTTGTTTTAAAACTCTTTATTATTTTATCTTCCCTTAGCCAAGCCTCATACGCACACTTGACTTGTGGGTTCGATTCCATTGTAAAATTTGGTAAATGTATTTGGTAGAGCCTTTTCGGAATCAAAATGGAACTAAGATTAACCTGATTGATCTATTAATAATTTTTTTAGAACGATTAAAAAAAAAGCTTTTAATGAGTTATTCAGAGAGATATAAACTGCACCAAATATTCCTTGCCATTGCTTTTTCAGACAGAAGGCAAAAAATAAATAGAATAGAAAAACTTTCAATTTCGATTAGATTTTCGTTTTAGAAAATTGATTTAAAAACTCACTTTGAACTTTAAAACGATAAAACAGCCTTTTGGTTGAATAATGAATGCATCAATACTTACTAAACTTAATGCATCATACTAACAATACTATCCGGTATATTTCGTTCAAAGCATTCATTTAGTTTAGACCCAACTTTATGGTAGCGAGTCATATTTGAGTATAACTATTGCTTTATTACTAAACTCATTTGTGTTTTGGATACCTTGGTTTATACTATTTACCTCATTTTCCGATAAAAGATGATCCTTAATTTCAAAGCCCGGATTATATGTTTATTTAATCCTTTTGAAAATTAGTTACTTTTTTATTTTTATTACATTTGCTTTCTTATTGGTTAGATTTTTTAAGATTGGTTGGATCTGATGAGGATGAGTCATTCTAATACTAAATATATAACATGAAAAAAATGTACCGCTAAATCACACATAAAATATTGATATTGATATATGTTTAATTTCTAATTCTATATCTATATGGATTATCAATACAGTGAAATTAACATTTGAGAGCATAGCAATTCCATCTACTATTTTCAAAAATCCTTCAATAACTTTTGAACTCATATTTTTTAGCCCAAATATCAAAAAATACGATAAATCACTTTCGAGTCGTTCTGTTTAGAAGTGCATGCCATTAGGGACAGACCTTAGCTTCTAATGACTTATTTACTTGGAGTGACCGTCAACTTTAGGTCAAATAATTGCCATCCGAGACATTTTCTGAAACACTTAGCAAGAGTGAGGGCCTTAATCGAAATTCATTCCGTTACTTCATGAAAAAACTCATTGAATGGACCATAAAAACAATTTATTTCTCCGTCATTACATGCTCGACTTAACTTACCTTTCCGCACAGTCTGGGAAACACGGATGCCTCGACTAATTTTTATTCCATGCCTCTCAAAATATGCAGGCATAACAAACATAATGGCACCATATAGCATCCCTCCTGTCACCGGCTAATCGCCGTAAGTAAGGCATAATGCATTCACATTTACTATTTGGGCGGATCCCCCGTTGCTTGTCGCTTTCGGTGAGGCTTGTTGCTTGGTCGGCTGCCGCCAGTTGACGGCTATTCCGCCCCGTGACGAATCCTTTGATGAATGCTCAAGGGGTGATGAGGGAGGGGTTTTTGAGGATGGCGAAGGCTTAGGTGGGTGGGGTGAGTTGGACAAACGACGAAGTAGACTGCGGAGCAAGATACACTTCTTTATTTGATGACTCGGATGGTATATGCACATGCTTTAGGGGTATATGCGTGGCTGCCAGGGCGGAACGGGAGAGACATGACGCACGGCAAGTCCTCCTGGCCTATGAAGCGAGATGGGGGAAGGACATTTGGCCTTTAGCATTCCGAAGAGTTTTTTTCCCGTAGACCGTAATGCCTCTTACTTCAAAAAATACGTTATTGTGAAACTACACTTATGCTATCCATCAGTATACTGTTCAACATTTCTCCATTTGATCCCTATCCTTGTCAAATTAAAAAGTTATTACTAAGGGTAAAATTTGAGGTGCTCAACTTGCTTTTTTGACAGTAAGACATTTTAATTTATTTGAGTATATGAAGTGTTTCTTTAAAATTTATGCATTTGTTTTTTAAATAAAGTGATAATCTTTTAAATATTTTTGTAAACATCCAAAAGAAACTTGAATATAAAGAGGTAGCATTTTAATATGGAACATAAACATTCAATTTTCACTAGGCACATCAGAGGCAGTTTATTGTAACCTTGGCTATCAATATTGCTTATTAACCCGGATTTAGATATATTTATATGCTGGAAATTGTTCTTCCGATTTTTGTTCTTACTATTATTCTTGTGTTTATTCTGTTTGGTGCATAATATAAACTCATCAACTGTTTCCGGTACATAAAAAGAGTCGTTCGTGTTAAAACTACTGATTTCAGCTAATTTAGGTGTGTTTTTTATGATTTTGGAAATGTACTTGAAGCAGGATGGCTAAGTATTAAAATATTTCAATGAAAGACTATGGTAGCGTATAATTGATAGTAGGGGTTAAGCATTTTTCTATTTGAGGCACGTTTTTTTTAGAATTAGGTTGAATGTTTAGAAAAATCAGATAAATAATATTCAAAATTAATTTATACACCAATTGATTTTTGTTGATAGCACTTACAATTCTTTTTCTGACACATTACTGAAAATTTATCCAGGTAGAACGTTAATGCATTAATAAATGTAGGATATACAGGTACAATTATGCAATGAAATAGTAAATTTTAGTTTACTTAGGTGGTACCCAAACCTATCAGGTTTTAGATAACTAGGTTGGTTCATCGTGCTCGTACGTTATAGTAATCCAAGTATATTCTGTTTTGTTATCCGTGATTTTCAGTGCATTGTGTATTGTTAAACTCCATATTTAAGACTCTTTTCAAGTTGATGTTATTTCTTTTATAATCTACATCGTGTTCATACAGAAGCATTTTTAATGTGATAAAAACATGACAAGATTCTTTGTCATCAACATGTGCAATATTATGACAATAATAATATTCAATAAGGATAAATTTCCCTTATCCTAAGTACTAAAATCAGGGGTTGGATTGTAACTACCACGTACTGTACATACATTTGTAATATATTTCAGTGTAAAAAAGTTTAAGCAATGAAATTTCACCAATTTATTGGCCTGTTGAACTTTCAAATTTATTCAAAAAATGATAGAACAAATACTCAGAGTGACATACATCGATAAGCCGTTCTTAATCTTCAAAGTTACCCAGTATATTTTTCAAAAATCAATAGGCACACATGAAAAATTCGCACCCTGGTCAGTTATGCACCAACTAAATTATTGACCTAAGCTAGTTTATTGACAAAATGTTTTCAGCAAGGTATAATCAATTCTCTACAAAAACCACCGATTGATTTTTTCAATTAATTGTTGTTAAATTAATTAAATTTCTCTGCTAATTCCTATTGTTTCTCCAGCTCAAAATGACTTAGAGTTTATTCCTCTAAAAGAGCCGATACTATAATTCAATCTCAATAGAATTTCCTTCAGAATATTTGGTTTTAAAAATATCTCCACATCAAATCATCTATCTACCATTTCAATCTATGCACAATATTAAAACTTCAAACCTTATCATTTTTTTTCTCTTTCGTTTTTGAATCTTTTTTGAAATCTCCTTTTGTCTTTCTTTGAAAATTATTATGGTTAAACTCACAAATACGCATTAATTTATTATAATTGTTCAATTTATCTATCATCTCTAGGCATCAGAAAATTTCTAATTTTGAACAGTGTAGCTACGTTTCCTGAAGTACAAAGGTGGTCCAAACTCAGAGGTAATGATCGGTTTCCCCCAGATGGAGGAAGGCCTCCGGAATATCAAGTAGTTTAGATGGAAGGCGAGTGAAGGGGCGAGGAGGTAGGATCCTCGAGAGCGGAGCCATAGGTTGTGCCCCTGGAGAATAGGCATCCAAAATTCCACCCTCTGGCCCATTAAGATAGATGGAACGATCGCGGTAACCTTTTGGATCTGGCCCTGGTCAATGGAGTGTGACACTCACTTTTCTTCGTTCCTCGGAACCCAAACTTCCCACCCTAACCCATGGAAAATCTCCTCTTTACTTCCAATCCGTACTCGTGCCTTTAACCCAATATCCTTTTCATAACGCTTGCACGAGAAAGACTTATTTCCAATTCATTTTAATAGAATTATGGTTCCTATGCTTGGATTTATTGTTTTTACAGGTATAATTAGAAATATTTTTTATACATATAAAACATGTTTCAACAGATTTACTGCTTACTCTACCTCAGGTTAAAAGATAAAATTGAAAAATATTTGTCTTGCAGATGGAGAGTTGAAACTATTCCAAGTGTTAAAGCCAGCTCTAAGGCAATTTCCTATTCGTTAAAATTGTTTTTAGTTTATCTGCGGTATTGCTATGAACAACGATCTTACTATATTTAGTTTCTAAAAATTTAGTTCATTTATCATTGCCGAACTTTTATACATTATATAATACTTTAATGATGATATAAGTATATTATATATATACTACCTTGATCAAAAAGTTCCCGGAATAACCACCGTGTGGCGCTCCCATCGTTCCGATTTGAGTTCTGTTTTTTTTGTTAAATTGGTACATCTGTTGTTGATATTCCCTTTAAATCTTAGTGTCATAACTTGACATTTGCAAAAGTTACGTAGCCAAGAGTACATCTATCTCTGTGTGTGTTGGCGATTTTTTACAATTTCAGAAATGGATTTAAATTTGCAACAACGAACTTGTATTAAATTTTGCGTAAAAAACGGATTTAGTGGCGCACGGACGTTGGAAATGTTGGAAAAGTGTTTCGGCAACGATTCTCTAAAAAAAACGGTCGTTTACCAGTGGCACGAGCGGTTCAGAAGTGGTCGTGAGTCAATCGAAGATGATGAACGCAGTGGCAGACCATCGACATCGAAAGTCGGTGAAAAAATTGATAAAGTAAAAGAAATGTTGGTCAATAACCGCAAATTAACCATCAGAGAAGCGGAGGACTTGAACATTGCCTATGGATCCGCCCAAGACATTGTGGTTAATGATTTGGGTTTCCGTCGTGTAGCAGCAAAGTTGGTGCCAAAAGACCTCAATTTCATGCAAAAAAGAGACCGTGTTGACGTCGCAAAAGACATGATTTGCGAAGCTGAATCCGATCCCACATTCATCAAAAGGATCATTACTGGAGACGAGACGTGGGTTTATGAGTACGACACGCAATCCAGACATCAGGCAAGTGAATGGCGTTCACCAAATGAGCCGAGACCAAAAAAACCACGTCGTTTTCAGTCAAAAAAGAAGACAATGCTGACGGTTTTCATGGATTACAACGGTGTAGTGCATCATGAATTTTTGCCACAAGGCCAGACAGTAAACAAAGAGTATTATTTGGGCGTTATGAGACGTTTGCGTGAAGCAATTCGCCGAAAGAGACCAGAAATGTGGGCAGAAAACTCGTGGATTTTGCACCATGATAACGCACCGTCGCACAGTGCTATCATTATTCGTAATTTTTTGACGAAAAATGCAACAAATACCATCCAACAGCCACCGAATTCACCTGATTTGGCTCCCTGTGACTTCTTTCTGTTCAATCGAGTTAAAAAACCATTACGGGGAACGCGTTTTAGCAGCCGAGAGGAAGTAATGGAAAAATCGCAGGAAGCACTGATGGACATACCGAAAACCGAATATAAAAAATGTTTCGAGGATTGGATCAAGCGCTGGCATAAGTGTGTTGCAGTCAATGGGGATTACTTTGAAGGGGACAATATAGATTTAGATGAATAAACTTGTATTTCTAATTTTCTGAATAAATTCCGGGAAATGTTTGATCAAGGTAGTATATATATATATATATATATATATATATGTATATATATATATATATATATACACACACACATACATATATATATACATATACATATATATATGTATATATATGATACAATTTTCAACCAACTATTGATGACCAATACCTTAAAAACTTCAAATCCATCAGCTATTTATGTAAGACTATTAATAGTTCAACACCTACTTGCCCATAGATTTTGATTTGGATGGATAGGCAACAAAGTCTTGGACAAAAATAGTACGTATTATATGTAAAAAGTTTAACTTAATTTTAACTAATGCCTTATATTGTGTATTAAATTTAAAAAAAGGCTGTGAGATTCTGTTTACACTTTTGAATTCGTAAAATGGTATGATACAGGAGAAATAGCTTAAAAAAAGGACACGCAGGCGGTATTTTGGAATTAAAAATAAAAGTAGAGTAAAACAAGCATTTATTACTAATTTTTTCTCATTAAAAATATCCGAGACACTATGATTTAAATATCATGTTGTGTAAAATGCAATGTCTAAATTGCGTTTAAATTATTGATCATCCACTTCGGCGTCCAGGAATATGAAATATATACTGGTATTTGAATTATTTCCTATTATAATTTATATATATATATATATATATATATATATATATATATATATATATAATTATACTAGTATTTGAATAAGTTCTTTAGCTTAGGAAATTGCCTAGATTAGGACTGGCGAAAAGTTTTTCCGATTGTCTTTTAAAAACTTAATTCGAGTACCTTTGGAATTTGGAATTACTCTGCGTGCCACTTTCTGCACGCGTGCAAAAGGTTAACCACCCCAAGCCTAGAGTCACCCAATGAATACTATTAGCATGTGCATATATTAAATAAAGATTTTGTCATTTTCAAACAAAATCTTTTGATCCACGCCTAACGAAGGAACGTAATGCTATTCAGGACAATATTCAACTTCTTTCGTAGTCTTTAGTTTAAATCGATATTTTAGCATTATACTAATGCAGTTAATTATATGCATTTAATTTTTAGTTCAAAAACGTGTATTTGGTTGAAAATGAAATTAGAATCGAGATATTAAAAAAATAAAATAAATCACTATGCCGACATTGAGTAAACTTACAACTTAAATCACTAGAGTATATTATTTTGCCAAAAGAGGAAATAAATTTCTTTTGAGTTTTTACGTAAATGTTATTCATGACTATCATTCCGCGACCTGATAATAATTTCCTATTACTGTAGGAAACTATATCTCACCCAGCTCCCTTTTCCATCCACCACGCACTCACCGTCTAAAAGCATGTATCCATCCATTAACCAGCCTTTTCTATTCCCCCCATTTATTTTCTTTATTCGGCCATTCCCCGTTTCCACCTCCTTTCAACTCCCTCCTCGTTCCCAATCTCAAAACCCTTTCCTCTTCTCTCTATCTCTCTCACTCTCTTCCTTTCTCTTCCTGTCTCACTCACTCTCTCTACTGTTCCACCACGCGAGAATTCATTCTCTTCCTTTTTTCTAATTACATTGTGCTTCCTATTCTTGTCCTTGGTCCATTTGCCATTTTCTTTTCCTTGGCCATTTTTCCCTGCAAGCCTAATGCATTTTTATTCCTTCTTCCTTCCTTTCCTTTTTCCTCTGTCTACCCCTCTCCGCGGAAAAAATAATAGTCGAGATAAAAATGAGACTTGAATGTGTACGTATATTTGCCTAGGAAGAAATATTTTTGAAAAAATTCGAATTCGTTTGCCATATTTCCCAGGCAAAATTTTCAAAAGCGAATCAAATCAGGTATGCAGTTATGCATCTTTCCAATGGTGAAGTGACTCGGAATTGTTAGGTTTCAATACGAATCCATCCGAGGGCTAAATAACAGAATTTCTAAAAAACGTGTTTTTGTTATGACATATTTGATTTGGATTTGGGCAGAGTTTTTTTTTTAATTTTAAGCCTATCTACTTGAATTTTGATATTTTGATAAGTACTACCCAGCAACCACTGAAGACTGAAAAAGAAGAGCAATATGATGATGTTCACCCGCGCCGTTAGCTGTGTTCATTCTTTTCTACTTGATATAGCCCCAATGTGATAAATATATCCTTAGAACTATCCACACTTTTTTCTTATCTATACCAGCATAAGCTGCTCAGTTTAAGGAAAGTGCGTCCTATTCCTCAGACTCGTTTCTACGCGTCTTGCAGTGCGAGCCCGTATCCGAGGGGAGAAGTAGATGATGACGGGAGTTGGGTGAATTCCCGGAGGAGAGAGAAGGCGAGGGGAGATTGGGGGGACTCTCGGCGGTTGGGGGTGGTTGGGAGACCCGGGTCGTGGGAAATGGGATGAGAGGATTGATACGCAATTCCAGAGGGCCATTATCCCGCGTCCCACCCCTCGATCCACCCCCATTCAGCCCTCCCAGTTTCTCCCCTCCCACCAACCACCCACACGGCAAGTTCCTCCCCACTCGCAAAATGGGTAACGCCCTCCTTCTCCACCCCCGAAAAACCTCCCACCCTCCACCCCCACTCTTCCGCCTTCCTTCTCTATCCAAGCTCCTCTTAACCATTCCCAACGCCCGCTCCACCATTTTCGAAACTTTCGGCTAACCTTCTTCCTTACTTCCTTCCATTCTTTCGTGGGGGCATGCTTGCTGACTTAGAATTTTCAAATCCCTCTTCCCCCCGTATTTGCCTTTCGACTAACTTTTTTTCTATTTTTCTCGTCTCAGCTACTTCCAAAATTATTCTTTTTGTCGTCTTCTGAAACCATAGAGGAGAGGAGCCCTCCATTTTCATTGCTCCCATTTTTGATAATCCAGGATGGTTCATAGAAAACTACCTTTTGATGTTGAATGTTGTAGAAAGTTTCCCTTCATGTATTTCAACCGGTTTTTGTACAGCCAACAGATAAAAAATTGACAGAATCGGACTTATATAACTTAGGCAAAATTTAACATTACTATATTAAAGATTTCCATACTCGTATCTATCAATTCAAATTTTTTTTCCAACAACCAAAGCCCAGTGATTGATGTTCATCAAGAATAGACCATTATATTTATTTAACTGTAACGTACTATTGTAGAGTTGATGAAGTAAACCTTACTAAAACGTTGTTTCGTCAAAAGAAAAAGTTTTAATACCGACTAAATATGATTTCGATGGAAATAAAATTTTCTTGTCTATTTCAAAACTCAAAATTAATTCATTTCATTCATCGTTAGTAATAGGCAAATAACTTTACACTTCTCCTTCATCTGTTAATATTAAACCATTTATTAAAAGTATATGTGGTGTTCAGCTAAATGTTAAATTACTTTAAGGCTAGGGTGAAGTTTTATTGATTCCTTGTAATTTTTAATGATAAATTCGTGTAAATTGCATATCAAAGCCGGGGAAAATATAACATTACGGGAATATTCAATGTTTTGTATAACAGAATGGCATAATCGTGTCATTTAGGAGTGTGGAAAAATTTAGAAAAATTAATCTTCCAAAAAACTTTCTTCCCTGAAGGTACTCATATTTGCGGAGTTCGTTAAAACCATTCTAAATGTGGTCATTTTATATTTTATTAGCAACTACGGCAATATGCGGTTATAGCTGAATGAATATACATTTTAGATAATGATAATTATATAAATTCTATTGGATCTAAAAATTGGATTCTATTTTAATGATAGTATGTTCACTTTGACCCATTTTCTCAGTGGTCATTCAATTGCCAAATATAAAGCTCTGTTTCTAGAAATAAGAGGCCTTTGACAATAATATTAACATAATGAAAGTTTAATTTGCCTAGAATTATTTAGAAATAAAGGATTATAATTCCTAAATAAAATTTTCAGAAGAAAATTTAGCATTAAAAGAGTATTCAATGCAATTATTTTGTAGTTCTTCTATTTATTTGAATATGTATTAAGTTCTAATTTGTTAATTTATATAAGAAATGGATTTAACATTTAATTTCACTGAGCATTCAGTCATCATAACATACGTTCACGTCATCATATACATTATTCTTTAATTGAATTACCTTCAAATTTAAGGCTTCAAACCATTAAGTAATCCTAAACGATAACAATTTTTTACCAAAACCTAAATGCCTATATCTAGAGAAGAAAGTTTTAAAAATATTTTTTCAATTCAATGTAAATAATTCAATGTAATTCTCAAACTTGATGACATAGTAATGTTGCTGCATTGATTGATCCTAATACATGTATAAATTAGTTAATCATCAACTTACCAGCCTAATGCAAATGTTTTCTTTCAATTTTATATATTGAAATACATCGATAGCGCATGCTTGTAATGCCAAAGAACCGTCTACTATTTATTTATAAAAGAATAAAGCTAATATTGGGAAGAAATTAACCAATAAGAAGAGATGAAGTAATTAAAAAGGCAAAAAAATACCTGATAAAAAATATCACAATAATATGCAGGATATAAACCTAAAAGTGGACGAAAAGTGAAGACTTTTTAATATATGATTATTCGGAAAAAATTCCTTTTTTATATTTACATCTACATTCTTCCCTTAAAATTGTATTAAGCAATTAAACACTTAATAGCGAAAATAGACTTCTCCAATGCAGTAGTAAAATAGACTTCATTAAAATAACGTAAAAGATTTAGAAAAATAAAATGTCAGGGAATAACAGCGTATGTATACTAGAGAAACTATCAATGATGAGCAAATTATTACAATACTATAAATATATATCTGCAATTTTTTTTCAGTGAAGATAGGCCATTAATGGAATGAATAACTTTAGAATTTTTTATACACAAAACTAAAGTTTTCATACTACTACGCTTAAATATTCCCCACTCTAGCCCTCAAAAGCCATTTCTATAATTTAATTTATCTCAATAATTAATCATGCATGCATGCGTAATAATAAAATTGGAGGGATACAATAAGGAGATTAAAATTTATACTTATCAATAATATTTTGGTAATAACGGACGTATTAGCAGATAGGAAATATTCCCGAAATATTATTGAAATAGAACTCTTTAAACAATACTAATTCCTATTCCTCTAATTTTCGTTAAGTCATGCCTCTACTAAATTTGAAATTTAATATGTTTTGTTTGTAATATTCATAAAAAGAGTAGGGCTAAATTTTGGTGGACACATAATTGTATTATAAGGATGAGTAATGAGAAAATGCAATGGAGGGAGATCTCTAAGATGAGGCAAGGAAAACTAAGAGATAAATGCGCGGGACGATGGACGTTTGCTTGTTCCATGGGAGGGACTATGTGTGCTCGAAGGAAGACCTAAGGGGGCGGGGAGGAACTAAGCGCCGGGGAGGGAGGCTGGGGCTTACGTAGGTAGCGTGTTCTGTGTAGTGCGGGGTTGAGGGAAGGGGTTTAGAATTCGAGCGTGGGGAGGCGTGAAGGATGGAGGAGGAGACAGGAGGAAATGCGTAGAAGGGGGATGGCTAGGGTAGGGAAGATGGACTGAGAGAGCAGGAGTATGGGAGGGGGAATGAGAGGGAAACCATTCCGACCCTATTTACGACTTTCATTACATGCGAAACAGGGATGAGACGAAAGGTGGAGGATGAAGTGGGAGCGGGCGGGTCGGTGAAGGGGTTGGAAGTTTTGAGGGGGAAGGCGGAAAGGAAGGAGTGGGTTTTCGAGTGGGTGTAGTGAGGTGGTGCCAAGGGGGAAGGGTAAAAGAGATACGGCCCCATCTAATGTCGGGACTAGTCGAAGAGAGCGCCGCAAGAGAATGAACAAAAGGCGCAAGAGAAAAAGATTCTGTGGGAAATTAGCCCGGAGAGGAACACAAAAAAGTAATTGGCAAGAAATTAAAAATGCTTGAGAGAGAGGAATCATGGGGAGAAGGTATTTCTTATCTTAGCCTTAGGCAAGAGGAATCATCAAAAAATAGGCAACAAATGGTATTTAATTTTTGAAGATGTTCATAAAATGCAGAAGGAGAAATTTTAATTGGTATGATTGCTATATATTCCGCATGATTGGATTCAGTAAGCGAGAGTGCTAGAAAAGTTAAAAGAAAGTTTTCATACTACTCAGCGGCGTCATAGGAATAAATCTTCAATCATTATAATTAGATTTTGTGTTTTTTCTTGTTTTGGAGCAGTATTTTTGGTGTCTGTTATAGAACCAACGGTCACTCACTACTCTCAGAATATTTACATCTTTTTGATAAAAAATGAAAAATCACAAGTAAAAAAATTCCATGAATTCCGTAAACATTCTTATATTAATTCGGATACGCAATTTTCAAGCAATCTACTGTAAACCCAATGCAATCTAACATTTTTTTCCTGGAGGCAATAAAGTGACTTAAATATGCTAGAGAACTCAGAAATATTCACCGTTTTTCTCCCAATGATGACGGCTTTCCTAAATCCACATCCCTCCCCCTCTCACTTTTTTCCTCCCAGCCAACACTTCCGAAACTTCCGCCTTCAACTCTCACGTTGCCGCCTTCCCTCTGTTTCATTTTCGGCCGTTATCGTGCGACCGCGAAAGCCGCAGAGCCATTCCGGGACTTCTTCATGGCTCTCGCGCAAAGTCGGATGCATACCGCCCCAGACCGTGAGGGAGTCTCGATTCCAAAGGTTTATCAAAGAACCCGTTGGGAAGGGGTGCGACGGTTTAGGGTGGAATGGGGAGAACCGGAGGTGGGGAAAGAAATGGAGGGGGTAGTAGCGAAACACAAATGGGTTTGTGTGGAGAGCAAAAGGAGCTGAGTGTCTGCAAGGTTTGAGACTGGGCTTAGGGTTTTGCTCCCCGCAACTTTCAGACTCTCCCGAGGGGTTTTCCGCAACCGGGCCATCCCTCGTGGTTCCAATCTCGCACTCTTCCCCTGAAGCCCTTCCATGGCGAAACAGGAGGACTTGATCCGAACTTCGTCGTTGAAGGGTCAAAGGTAGGTCTTCTCTGTGGCCTAGTCACTGTTGCCGCCCGCCTGGAGCTTCATCCCTTCCGACTTCGGGGTGTTTCTGTTCTGCGGTCTGGCCCTGCCTGCGTCCGCACAGATGAAGGCGCTTTTTAGAGTGCCCCTGGTTTCTGGAAGAGGGAAGGGTTGAAGAAGTTTTGAATAAGTTTCTGTCGGTCGCGGCTAAGAGTCTTGATTAGAAGCAGTTTGTTTCAAGCCAACCGCTTTTGCAAACAAGAGCACAAATTGTCTCTATCCTCGGTGGAACCTCTTTTGAGGTTGGAACTGTTAGCTTTAAGCAACACCCGGTTATTTCAAACACTAAGTCTACCTACATTTTACTACAGTTTTAGCATTTGAATTGAGGAACATGTAAAGTTATTAGTCATTTAAGCCCTGGAAAACCATAACCCTATATTCCATTTCAAAATAAGAACTTTACTGTCTCTGAACCTATTTTGTTATTGCAGTCATTTTGAACTTAAAGAGGTTATTAGAGTTACATGAAATATTCAATAATTTAAATTCAAATTATTGTTTAGTCATTCCATTACGTGCAATGGAACATATTTTCACCCAAAGTGTATTTTTTTTAAAGGGGAAATGTATTACAACTATCTACTCATCAATAATTAATCTGCATATGTTTTAGAGCTCTATCAAGATTGTTTTTATGCCAAACTAATATTCTGGTGAAAAAAGTTAATGGACGAGAAAATCAAGCAATATAGTAAATTTTCAAAGTGCACGATTCATGCTTGGGGAAAATAAAACAAAAAACTTCCATAAATATTTCCAAATGTTGTTTCTTATTTTTCGCAATCCATTTCAGAAAATCTAAGAAGTAAAGTCTTTGAGCTTGTAAAATCTCAATGCTTGTTATTTTCACAATATTCCAACGCAGAATCGTAGAGCATTTAAAAAAAAGCCAAAACGTTCTCCGATCCGGGCATTATCTTCATTATTTGTGATGTTTTCTCGGCTTTTAATTGCACAATATTTTGAGACCCTCCTTTTCCTTTCCCAATAAAATTGCGAGGACACGATCACAGAAACTTCCTCTCCCGAAAAACTCTCCAAAATAAAGGAAAGGCATGATCGAAAGAGGTTAGGGGAGTTGGTGGAAGGGATGGGTTTGGAGGGGCTGAAGGGGCCGGGAGGAGAGGAGGCAGCGGTGTGTGTGGGAACTGTGGAAAAAATGGAGCAGAGAGAAGTAAAAAAAAAGAAATGGAGGAAGAGAAAGAGAGGGGTCGTGGGGAAGAAGGGTCGTTATTCCGCAAGTAATGGTGATGAGTTTTGCTCATTCTCCGGAGGCGAGAAGAGGAGATGGAGTGGCGAGGAGTGGACGGAAAGGGGGTGAGAGAGAGTAGGAGGAGGGAGAGAAAGAGAAAAGGCACGGCGAGAGTGCGTAAGAGGTCGTAGGTGAGGGAAGGGAGGAGGTAGGAGCTAAGAGCAGGGAGGAGATGGACAGAATACCAAAAGCGAAGGGAGGCGTGGGTTCTTTCGGGGGCGGCGGGGGCGGCGGGGGCGGCGGGGGCGAGCTGCGGCCGCCGTGAAAGGCGGGGGCGGGGGTGAGGTTGGGTCTTGGGCTGAGAGATCAGGGAAACGGAGATAGGTCGAGAAGCATTAAGGAAACTGAAAAGTGGATATAAGGGAACTAAGAGGAGGAGGGGGAGGAAAACTAAATATCTTCGGGAGCTCGGGTGGCTCCCGAGGAGGAAGGAAAAATTAAGGAGCCAAAATTACACAAAAATTAATGAAAGAAAATGAAACAAAAAAACGAGATAACAAAAGCATTTTAAAGGAATAGCGATGGAAGGGGGTGCGAGGAGTATAAGGAAGACGGGTTAAGAGGGGAACATCCCCACCCCCATTTCAGACTTCTTTTTTTCGCTACTCCCCACCCACCTTTCCGTGCCCATTCCTACTTCTTATTCCTGGGGTACCGTAAATTCAGTTGGGGAGGAGGTTGGTTAGCGGAGAGGGAAAATTTTATCCTCCCCCCTTGCATGCCGGCCCCCCTCTATCCACTCCGAAACCAACACTCCGCCTCTTGATCGCCCCTCTCTCTTGTTGTACCGCCTAATTAAGGGAATGGCCGCTAGGATCGCTTCGCAACCATCCTTCTGCGCTATCTCTACGAGGACTCCGTCCGGGCCGCGGGGCAGAGCATAGGAGTGCTGGGACGGGAAGCGGAGAGGGGGATGGAGGTGGGGCTGACTGATTCCATTGCAGTGTGCCAGCGAGGGGGGGGGAGAGGGGGTAGGATGGGATGGAAGGAAGGCGGGAGTGGTTCGGGAGGATGTCGGTCGGAGGAGTTTGAGCGGTAACTAGGAGAGCAGACGTTGCTTGGTTGGAAGGTGAGCTTTGGGGGCGGGGATAATAGGTACGGCAGGTTAGAGGGTGGGGATGAGAAGGAGGAGTGGATATTTCTCGTGGATCTACAAGGGTGGATTCTCTCTCCTCCTTGGTAGTGTCGGACGTGGAAGCCTAATGAGATGGATGGAGGGCGTCCGAAGTTTGAAGGGAGAAAAAGACTTGCTGCGCGGGGAAGGGTTTAGGATCATCACAGTGGAGCCTCCTATTCCCATTCTCCTCTGCCCGATATGGTGTGATAAACGTCGCGTTACTTCCGGCTCGAATTAACCGTATCAGTCCATTATGTGACTCAGATTCCTTGGTTTTATTGTGTGTTGGTCTCCTCCGCTCCCCAGATGAATTCTTAATACTTGTTTTCTTCTTTTCTCCCTCTTCCAATTCATATATAATGAATTCTTAGATAAATATTAGTCTCATAATGAATTACTTTATGCCACTGTACATCCTCATTTTAGTATGAATTTCGCTTATTTTAATTAACTTTAAATTCACCATCTATTCGACGGTTTAGTTCCAAAGTATTTGTTTCATCAAAGTTGTAAATGCACATGGAATCAAATGAAATGGTAATGTTTTAAAATAGGGTACTTTAAAATAATCCCAGCAGTTATTTTTATTTCTTTTCTGTTCGTGATTTTTTCACTTCAATCCAACTACTCTTTTCAAATTCCATATTCTAAGATTTAATGGAATTTGGAAGCTACATTAAAATTTAACCTCCCTTCTACCTCAGAAATGTTTCTTTATTCGTTTCCTTTGCACGTACTTGGGAAAGGATTTTGGGACTTGGTTATCAGTCGATTCAATTCCTCAATCCGTTACATGTCAACTTGCCGCGTTTATGGCGCCTTAATTCGCTCAGCAAATTAAACAAAGCTCAATCTCCTACGACTTTAATGAGAAACACAATCTGGTGGCGCTTCGCGTGCAGGCGATCCATCCGGGCTTTAATTCCAGCCTCGCGTATTCCTCACTCGGCGCAACTTAATCAAGGGGCGACTGAGGGTGGAGCGGGGATAGGAGATAAGGCGGCGGGCGTGTGTCAATCCCAGATACCCCGCGGCTAATGTTCGGTGAAAAGTAATCGGCGACGAGGGAAGGGGCAAGGGAGGATGAAAGGGGGATAAGGGCTCGAAGTACGGGTTTCAAAAAGAGGAGGGCACAGCTAACACCCTCCCAGATCCCTGGGCCAAACCCCCTTCCGCACCACCCACCACCGTCAATTTCCCAAAAACGTGTCTTAACCAACTCTCCCCCATCGTCATCCATCGCTAATTCCGCCCCAACCCCACCAGAAACCCTTTCCAGCCGTTCGTACTCTCTCTTTATGCCCTCCATATCTTTGCCTTTCTCCTCTCTTTCCTCCTTCCTCTCCTTCTCATCCCTTATCCTCCTTCCGTTTCCATCGAAGCCCTTCGAAAATCTCTTATCGCGCATTTTCGGCGAATTGCACAATCATTACCTCCTACCCCTTCTCCTCTAAGGGTACCACTTCGATCCATAAAAGAGATATCGTGGCCGAATCAAATGACCGCATTAACTTTTAGGGGAGGAAAGAGAAAAAAGTATGACTTGAATAGACAGGGGTTTTGCTGAGGGTAAAAGGGAAGGGGGTTTTGGGTAGGTACGGGAGGAGGGAAGTCGGGGAGCGCGTCGGACGGTGCAGGGAGATGGAGCCATGGGTGGGATTGATAGGGAACGGTGGGAGAGCTAAATGGGTTGGATATTACGGCCGGCGTCCTCCAAGGCCTTATCCTGGCACTATCCCTCTTCGCCGTTAATCCAACGAAATTTTTAAATCCTCCAGCAGCCGCCCCCTCTCTGTCGTTTTCACCCACTCCCTTCATCTCATGTGGTACTCAGCGAGAAACCTCAAAACACGATCAGCTGCCGTTAATCGCTATCCTTTTCTCCCGGTGGAAGTATACTATACAAATTCCACATGTTCGCAATAAAGAGGTATTTATTCATATTCATTACTTGTGGTAATAGTAATTGAACTTTCTTACTCAATTATCTTTTATTTCGTGTGTTTTTAAGTGTTTACGGTTCACGAGAGTAATGAACATTGTATTTCCAGGCTAATTTTGTTGATGTATTTTCTATAAAACTCATTCTGACCCATATTTCATATGCTTTCTAGAGATATGCGTGCAACTTCGCATTGTTTGACATGACATGAGAAATATTTTAAGCAAAAGTTTCCCACAAAATATAATTTAGTAATATTTCTTAGACCAATTGACCCTCGTTCTCGGGAGCACTAACACAGTTGTGCTCTTGTTGTTTCCCTAATTAACTACGGACATAGATGTTTCCTTGAGTGCAAAAGCGTCATGCATTCATTGATTGCTGTTTAATCTATTTGAAAAATATTTGTTAAATATTTTTTTTTCTTATAACAACGATGATATCATACAAAAGGTATAAGTCTTACTCATGGCTTTTTTGTCTAGCATTCAGCGCTAATGGAAACAATATGATAATGATTAATCTAAATAGACTCGGAGGAGGCTAAGTTAAAATAACAATAATATAATAAAATAAAATAATATAACAATAAAATAAGATAAAATGAATATATAGTTCTTTTTAGAAAATTTCCTCTGGAATCAATTTAGCTGTTTTCGCCTACTCGTGTGTGGAGAATAAGATATGCGGCTCCTTCCCTATTCGTTTCCCGGTCAACCTAAAAGCATTTCCTGCTCTTTATCTCCTTCTCCTTGAAGCTTACCCTCGCCCCCGGTGAACCTTCTCACCTTCGATCTCATAGAGACTCCTCTAACCCCACTAGAGGTCTACACTAAACTGCTCGTTTCTCAGGCATTATCTCTTTGTCTGAAAATAACCTTACCAAAATTTGGCCACTTATCACCTCTCAGTTTTATGACTTAATTTACCATTGACTTTATCTCCAAATCATCTTGTTTTAAGAACAACATTGTTTGATTCAGTTTAAACATTAACTGAAAGCCTATTCGTAGCTGTTACCATTCGAGCTGCAGATCTTGATGTCCTTGATTTTGAAATTGATGAAAATAGAAAAGATATTGCGCATATTCCTGAGTCACAGTTTTGCATAGAAATTTCCATTTCATCTATTTTCTATAATCGCTAAGTGTCCGACTTCCCTTGCACAAATAATGGTTTATCAATAAATGAATTAAAGGAAAAATTTCTTTTCCATTTTTTGAGAGAGTAGGACCTTGATTTGTTTACAAATATAGGCCTGCAAAGTAAAGAAAGCGCCGCAAAAAGTTGTTTGATCCTGTCCACTTGGCTTATAACGGATAATTCTTTTAAATGACAAACACTCGTTATGCAACATTATTATTTTCGGCAGACGTTAGAGAAAGAATCTTAATCCCCAATTTATCAATACGTGCTTCTTTTGGAGGTTTTTGCTACATATCCAAATAAATATCTTCCAGAATATTATTCAAAAACTAGCTACAGGCATATTTGAGGCCAACACTTAAAATATATTAATAACTATCTTTGCACTAAGATATGAAGAAAATTGATAAAAGAATTATACAAGGTTTATAGTCTTCCCTCAAACTCTTCTTGAAAAAATAATTGTTAGTAAAATATTCTATGCTAATTTAGGTAACACCAGGGCATGCATTGACACTGAGAAATTCAACACTAGTAATCAAACCTTTGCTCAGCAGTAAGGTACTGTACGAAATACGCTATTCGTAAAACAAACAAATACTTTTAACAAACAAATGCTCAAAAAGCAATGGTTGGAATTCATATTCAAATGAATGTTCTATTTACAAAGCTTTAAATATATAACACTTTGATCTAGTGAATATGGAAAATGTTTTATCTATAGATAATTTAAAAATGTTGATGATGTTGAAAATTATGAATTCCTCATTTCCTTCGGAAACGTTTTCTCTGTTCTGAATGTAAAAAAGCAATGCTGTAGTAAAATAATAATTTTTATATTTTTAAACCAAAATAAATTTTTATTAACATTCAATACCAGGATATTTTTAGTTTAAAAATAAGCTATATAAAGATAACAGTTTCAGGTTTAACTTTGTGGAATTCCTTCATTATGAGGGTTAAAAGAAAGATAACACTTCCACAAATGAGTGAAATATTAAATCTTTTTTGTGGAAGTTTCTTTTTACCCTCATAATAAGTTATAGAGTTTTAGAGTGTGAAAAATTCTTTCCCGCATTTCCCCAACTAATGGGCAGGGTTTAAGAAACATTTTGCATCCTATGTCAGACAAAATCTAAAAGAAAATTAAGCAAACCCTTTTGACCATTTAATCCAAAAACAACATTTTTTAAAATGGTAAAGGTCAATTTTATGATGAGGAAAAAGTACATTCTTTAAACAAAGCTGTTCCCTTCCTAGCAAAAGACAGCGGCTTCACTGAAAAACACTAACATTTTAGATTTAAAAAATCTGCTTTGTATCTAATATCGCAGTTATGTGGAGTGTAACTCTTGGAACCAAATGTTTCCAATCAACATTAAAGGAAACTGAAACACTCAAATCAGCCTCTATAGCTGATGCTATACGTAGGTGCAATACAATGTACATGCAACCATATTACGTACCAATATTTCTATTAGGAAACATTCAGGGACTAAAATGATACCCAAAAATGATATACGTGTGGTGAATTCCAGAAGAACATTTATCAAAGTTACTACCGTTAGAGTGGGGGCATAAATCGTAAGGCTGTTGGAAAATTGATCAGGGACAGTTTAGTTGAGTCGATTGGCTTGGAAAGGAAAGTTCTAACGCTTTAAAAACGGAATAACAGACTCGAGGCATTGCCTAAAAGCTATTAAAGATTAAGTGTAACCTTTCAAATGTGAACACATAATTATACAACTGATATTGGCAATAAGGTGAGAAAATTCTGGGTGAAGGCTCCCTTCATTACATACATTTAAGGAAGGGAGCCTTATGAGAGAGTGGTATGCCGGCAGGCAAGCATTCAGAGAATAAAATAAAATTTTTACGTAAAAAGATGATAAACGTCGAAGTAGTTACTTGAAAATATGTACTAAAACCTCTTTGCTAATTAAATTCGATGGTTAGAGATGGAAAATAAATAGTGACACAAGGTAAAGTGGGAAAAATATTCGAAATAAAGGGTACGTTAAGATGGTAATGCAATTTCCCGCACCGCTTTTATTGCTAAACGTGAAATAAAACCACATAAACTAGGTAAGGGAAACGCTTAACTTTGCCGCATAACCGGTCTCAGTGCTCTCCCAACTGTGGAGGTGGCAGAATGTTAGTTTTTGTAAACCTCTGCGCGCCGACCATTACATGAAAAAAAAATGGAATTGACGATCAAGCAACGTTACGCGATTAGGTTTTCTACTAAACTGAAAAACTCTCTAGAAGAGACTAACAAAATGATTCTTTAGGCGCAAGGGGACCCTACTCTGTCCTACTCACATAAGTTTCGAGATGGTTGAAGGCCTTCAATGAGGCCCTGGGAAGAGGTTCACGACGAGCAACGCTATGGGCGACCGTCAACCAGCAAAACCGGCAACAATGTTGCTCGTGTTCGACAATTGTTGGACTGTAACCGTCGATTAGTACGTAGGTGGTTGCCAAAGATCTGAACTTATCGTCTACCGTTGTGTTTAGCATTATTGCTGAAGATTTAAAGATGAGGAAAGCGTGCGCTAAGCTCGTGCCCAAAGTGTTGTCAGACGACCAAAAAGCAATACGAGCGGAAATTTCAAGTGAACTTTTGAAACGTATTAAAAACGAAATTGATTATTTGGACGTCGTCACTAGAGATAAAACCAGGGTATTTGAATACCACCTAGAGACTCAGCAAAAAAGATCTAAATGCCACACCGACCATTCGCCCAAATCCAAAAAGTAAGAATGAGCAAATCGAAAGCGAAAAAAATGTTCATTGTCTTTTCCGACATTAGAGTAGTGGTCCATAAGGAGTTTGTTCCTCAAGTACAGACAGATAACGCTGCCTACTGCATGGATTTGCTCGAAAGACTCCGAAAAAGGGTCATCAAGACTACCTGGCAATTCCATCACGACAACGTGGTGTGAGTCCGCGATTTCCTGGCCAAACACCAGGTGCCAACGTTACCCCACCCTTCCCATAGTCCTATCGCCACTCCAGCAGGCTACTTTATGATCCCTCAGATTAAGACAGACCTGTAAAGAACTCGTCAGTAGAAAAGATTCAATCAGCCGTGGCGAAGGCCTTGCGAGAGATCCCCGTAGACGCCTTCTAGGGCGCGTTCCTGTCATGTCAGAGTCACCGGAAAAAAGTGTTGAGGCCCAGGGAAGGAACTTAGAGGAATTTAAAGTGCTTGTGCAAATCTGTTCAATAAGTTCCTTTGAAAAATTGCAATTCTTTCGGAATGTACCTTGTACTTTAGGAAAACGGCTATTGAAACTTTTAAGTGCAATACACAGACACACAAGTACACACAAACGTTTGTGTGCATATATAAATAAATAAATAATATATATATATATATATATATATATATATATATATATATATATATATACACATATATATATAATGTACTCACATATGAACATACATAGATAAACATATATGCATATACATATATAAATATATATAAATATATATATATATATATATATATATATATATATATATATATATATATACATATACACACACACACACGCACATATAAATGGGTGTTTGTGAATGGTTGATGTGTTTGATATGTTTGAATATATCAGTTACAAATCGAATTGAATTTGCGAAAAGCCAATTTTATTGCTCCCATCTCAGATATTTTAGTGTGCCAAAAATTCACGTTAAGCACACTAAGATGCATTCAGTGCTTCAGCAGGAAAATCTTCCTCCCTTCATCCGGGTTCATGTGGTATGAGGAGGAGGCGGTCAGGAAGAGGGGCTGCGAATAATAATATAGCAGGGGCTGGAGATATTCAGAATACTTTGAATTTCCACGAAGGTTCTACAAAGCATCCGTTAGAGCAAGGGTCCCCACCCCCTCGCCTCCATTCCTCCCCATGAAAACCCCCCTCGACACTCGTATCTCTTATCCCTCCCTCGGTCGCTTCCTTCCTCCATCTTCAACTACATCTCCCTCCCTCAGACCCACTCCCACCACTCTTTTCCCCTGAGGACACGCGTTTGTTTTTGGGGGATCTTGTGGAATTTAGGGGGTACGGTCGGAGGGCAAAAGAATATTAAAAAGAATAAAAAACAGCATCGTTCTTCGAATAACTTATTTTTCTTACCCCTGCCAACAATCTTCTTCCCCGTGCCCTCTTGCCTTTTTCCTTTCCCTCCGCCTCCGCCAGATCCTCCCCTCCGCATCTCGGCAACTTCCTTCAGCTTCCTTCCATCTTTTTCTCTGCTCGTATTCATTCCACTCGTCTTCCTTCTTCCGCTCTCCCTCCCCTTCTCCACCCCCGTCGCCCTCTTACAGAAGTCCTCCGCGCCATATAGCTCCGCTTTCTCTCTTCTCCACCTCGTTTCTCCCTCCAACCCTGCCCTCCCTTCCCTGCGCCACTCCAATGCCATTAAGGCGCACCCTTAACGACCCCCGAGAACCAAATAATCATAAATAGGGCGGGACTTTGCGAAGCAATGTATTCCCCCGTCCTCGGTTCCTTTTGCCTTTTGTTTCAACTACTTTTTATGCCCTGTCGCGTTTCCATACGGAAGAGAAGAGGTGGACGGAGGGGGTGGTGGAAGATGGTATGCAGGGCTTACCGGGGGAAGGCAGGGAGTTTGGATTTGCAGCGAATTCGGCTCATTCCCTCGTGTCAGGGAATGAAAGTTGTTGCGGACGAAAATATTTGCTCAAAGTATGGGAAAATATTCTTTCGCGTCATGGATTGTAATTTACGCAACCAGAAACAGCGATTCAGTTACTTTATTACAGCTTGAACCTCGAAACCGCATCATTCAGAATATCATAAAAATAAAAGAATATTATCTACAAAGAGTCTAATACTAAACCTCAAGTTTTAACATTCTTATAATTTTTTTATTCAAAGTATGAGAAAATGGTTTTTCGAGATCATCGGCTTCTGTGTAAAATATTCTTACAGAAATTTGATTTAAAAATATTCATATTCACCTCTGAATAAGAATTGCTTTAACCAAAATAGAGTGAACCAGAATTTAGGAAACAAAACAATGCCAAAATGGCACCCATTTAAACGCTACTAAACGAGGTAACAAAAATATAGGATCAGTAGATGCATAATTTAGTATTAGTAGTAAAAACTAAAACTGTAAAACTAAAAGTAAAACTTCAATTAGTATTTGCCTCCACCCCGTTGGCATGATAGCCTTTTCACGCGATATTCTGCATTTTCTTAGGACTGTAAATGTACAGTTATTCATCGTTGGCAAGGCTTTCAAATATTAACCTAATAATACATAATTAGTTAGCTGCATTATTTTACCCAGTTAAACCGATTTGGTGACAGTACATAGCCAAAACGTGTTTTAATCAGAAATCACTAAATAAATTAACACCATCACCATACGTGTAAATAAATAACTCTTTTATTTTATTCTTGTTAAATTTAATTTATGTTCGAAGTTCATGAATTAATGAGATCATTGATATTCGTTTCATTTAGCCTCTTTTCAGATCCACTATCATAGAGTGTGTGAACTCAAGTGGTGCTAAAAGAAACAAGAATAGGTTTTTAACATAGATGTAGTGAAATATTTATTGTCCTAATTCATTACCTTTAGAGATGCAAGTTGCGGTACCGACCAAAGTAGGAGGAATCTAAGAGGCGGGGGGTGATTTTAGAAACAAGGAGAAAGAAAAGGGAGCTGATGAGGAGCGGAGAAAGAAAAAGAAAACCATTGTGGGGCAGGCAGGCTAAAACGCTACGGAGCAGGGAATCCCGTCGTGAGATATTGTCCAACGGGAAATCGAATTTCCTTGCACATTTCTCCCAAGCTCGTCCTTCTGCCGCGCGGCGTCGGGGGAAATGGCACGAAAGAAAACGCTCCAGACGAGCTTTAAGGTATGCTAGGGGATAGGGGTTGTAGATGGTGGGCGAATGCTAGGTGGAGCGGGAGGAGAGCGGATGAGGGGAGGGGTGAGGAGAGAAGGACTGAGTGGAGAATGGACAAGGGATTAAGGGACGAGAGACTTGAGAATGACGGGAGAAGCGATGAAATTCAATGGAAAAATAAATGCAAAACGATCCAACTGGTTAAGGAGGAATATATGAAGAAAAAGTGTAAAAATAAAAAAATGGAATGCAGAAGCAAAAATTGATCATGCAATTTTTGGTAATTATGAGATAATGCTAGGCGTAACATGAGACTGAGTAATGGGAAAAATTAATGCTTCCATAAGCAAACCCTCGTCACTTTTCCAAATCGCTAGCAAGTATAATATTCAATATCCTCAAAAATATTCTTTGATAAACGGACAGCTTTAGGCGATAAAATCACATATCATTTGAATGGTTTTCTCCGAATCAGTCACACCGACCTTTAAGAATAGTTTGAGGTGATACATGCCATGAAGAAACATAATCTTGGCTTAGTAACAGAATTTGGCAGTTATTTTAAGTAAGTAGTTTAATATACCAAATGCCTTGGGGAACTATCTATCTTGAAGTACTGGTACGAGCATTTACTCCAGGTGGTAATATTCGAAGGTGATTAATGCATATGCGAAGAAAATCATAGCTATTTCCATGTTGGGAAATGGAAGTATATTCTGGTACAGGAAGCAAAGAGGACGTGTAGCGAAATATTGACGGAAGAATGGGAGAAACCGAAGAGGCGTGTAGAAGACGGAGAGAAGGCCTTCGAAAGGAAATTAGTAAGATGGAAACGGGACATTAGGGAAGGAGTGGGGTGGGCTGGGGTTAGGGGTGGAGCCCTCGCTTGTAATGTCTTTCGGTTCGCTCCTTCACTATCCCTTCTCCTCCTCTCCAAACGCTCTGCTACATATTCCCCCATTCCTCCACGTGTGTTTGCGTACGTGAGGGGTATCTGGGAAGAGTCAGGAGGATCGGGGGTTGGATATGAATAGGGGGAGGGCGGGAGGAAAGCCAGGGAATTGGATAAGGCTGGATGATGGGGCGGAAGGAGGGGCATGGAGAAAGAGGGGGTTTAATGCGTCTCAAGGAGGGGGTGGTTGGGGAACCAGGAGAAGAATGGGAAGAAGGAGGCCATATGGGACCAAGAAGGGGTGGGGTAGCAGCCGTGTCTGAGCGTGCTAGCGTGCCAGTGTGCATCTGGGAGTGTGGGATGGCGAGGCAATGCGAGGGGATTTCTTTGGCTGACGAAGCGTGAGGGGGGCGGAAGAGGGGTTCATAAGTGACGACTTGAGTCCTCCAGAAATGGGGCTACCTTGAGTTATTGCCCCTTCGCAAGGCGCGGCGTGTTCCGTCCCTGCGCGGCTGTTCTCCTTGTGTGTGGCGCGCATAGTCCTTTAATTACCTTCGGAAAAGAATGAAGATGGGGGAAGGATGTTCCCCGGCGCATTCGTTCCATCAATATCTTTCTTTCCCTCTCTCTCTCGTATCTCCCCGGTGTAATTGCCCGTGAGGGTACGGCCACGTCGGCAGCAGTAGAAAGGCACACGTCGATGCCCTAATGGCTTCTCGGGATGCCTAAGTGGAGAAGAGATTATGGGAACACCCAATGGTGCTGTCAAGTGAATATTCATTACCTTAAAGAAATATAAAATATCTCTGAGAAACCTTAATTACCTGTTCCTGTAAATTCTTGAAAATGGTACTAAGCTACGTAGTTACTTGCGATTGCTACGCGTAGGTTATTTATGGGTACATGTGTATAATGCTAACGTTGGATGAGGGTTGGATTTTGTAGGAATATGAATGGTAGCATAAACAATTCAGCCCAAAAATACGAAGGGTGTCGCTATAGAACATAATATATATAAGAGCACCGTATTAATTCTAAAAATAACCTCTCCTTATTTTCTACTGCAATTTTTGTTCACTGAGTTAAATAAATTACCTTAAATTAACTTAGAGACCTAAAATGTGTATTTTAACACTAGGTACATAAATTATTTTGAATATTTAAATGAAGCGTTGTAGAACCTTATTGGCAAAATCAAAACTAAAATAGCAGTATTAGAATACGACATTGCGAGTGAACGCATAACAAATTTAATTAAAGAATCTCTCTTACGTAGCAGTTTGATATGATGAACAAAGATGCTTTGGTCCTACGTCAGGGATGTGCAGGGAAAAAAGTCCACCGTAAACTCATTGAACAACGAAAAAGGGGATAAAGTAACAAGTAGTTTAGATAAAGCCAACATATTAAACGCATTCTTCCACAGTGTTTTCAACAAATGCTCCCCGAATATACCAAAGAACCTTCCGAAAACATTTCTACAGCCAATGCATGCAATCGATTTTTCCACCCGCGGAATAGAGTTACTCCTTAAAAATATCGACCCCCACAAATCTCCGGGACCTGATGAGATACCGGCTGGCGTGAATAAAGAACTGTCGTCTGAAATTGCTCCTTATCTTAATATAATATTTAAGAAATCATTAGCAGAAGAAAGCGTGCCAAGCGGCTGGAAGATAGCTTCTGTGACACCCATATTTAAAAATGGAGACCGGGAGGACCCCAGTAATTATAGGCCAATATCGCTCACCTCCATCTCCTGTAAGATTTTTGAGCACATCATTGTTAGTTCCATAATGAGGTACCTCGATAGCCAAGATTTATTGATTAATAACCAAAACGGGTTCCGTAAAGGTAGATCCTGCGAAACTCAACTCGCACTATTTGTTCATGATATAATGCATTCCGGGGAAAGTGATATTCCAGTTGATGCCATATTTCTAGATTTTAAAAAAGCTTTTGATAAAGTCCCTCATTGCAAGTTACTCGCTAAGTTGGAAAGTTATGGAATACACGGGAGCGTTATAAGCTAGATAAGACAATTTTTAAAAAATCGTGTTCAAACAGTAGTCCTGGTCGGTGTATCATCCGATACTGTTAAGGTCACGTCGGATGTACTACAGGGAAGTGTCATAGGCCCCCTCTTGTTTCTTATTTACATAAATGACCTCAGCACCGTGGTTAATAGCAGGCTCCGTCTTTTTGCTGACGATGCGGTGATTTATGGGGACATTCGAAGTCGCGATGATAGAGTCACGTTAGCTAACGACCTAAATGCAATCCAGACTTGGTGCGATACATGGCAATTGGAATTAAACTTGAAAAAATGCGTAGCAATACATTTTTGGGAAAAGAGTAACACCCCCCCCCCCATTTAGTTACAAAGTGAAGCAAACAGAAATCGCGAGGGAAGATGCTTTCAAATACTTGGGTGTAACAATTACTCACGATCTGTCCTGGGGAAAGCACATACGGGAAATATGCGGCCGCGCTAATAAAAAATTGGGATTTGTAAAAAGAGTGCTGGGTAAATATGACGAAAAAGTGAAGGAACGATGTTTTCTTGCCCTAGTCAGGCCCCAGCTAGAGTATGCTGCCAGTATATGGGATCCTCAAGAGATAAATTTAATTTCGGAATTGGAACGAGTTCAGCGGAGGGGGGCTAGATTTGTCAAAAATTGCTATGACCAACGCAGTAGCGTAACTACTTTGCAAGAAAATTTCGGCTGGGATTCCCCTACACAGCGGCGTTTACAATATAGATTAAACTTATTAAAAACATTTAAAGATGGGTCCTTTTCCGATGACATCAAGAACATAATACGAACCCCAACGTATTACGGGCGGAGGGATCACGAATGTAAGATTAGAGAGATTGACTGCAGGACAGAGAGATTTAAATGGTCATTTTTTCCGAGAACAATAAGAGACCAGAATTTATGTAATCGAAATCCCCCAGGAGCCGGCTCGACATAATAAGTATTAACGTACAAGGTGGCGACTGCGCAGGGTTATACGATTATACGATTATATTTATATATATATATTTTTTATATACTATATATATTTTTTGCAGGTTCCCCTTTCCTTTCCCCATCCATTTGAAAAACCCTACCCGCTTCATCCCTTACCCTTTCCTCCTGGTGCTGCATCTCCTGCCTCACACCATAGGGAAATTCAAGGGTTTAAGAACTATGTATTAGGATAAAATTGAGACTAAATGGGCCCTTTTCCCTGTAACCTATTATTATAAATACTTTCATTCAAAATAAGAATAAGCATGCATACACTTAAATACATATAGACAGAGAGAGACATACATTACGCAAAGATTTGCACTTACTAATAAATATATGCATATGTCCATTTATAAATACATATACATACATAAAATATTATGAACCAACACAAACGCAAAGTAAATTACAGCGGAGAAGCAATAAAATAGCAACATAAAAGCATAATTTTCATAAATCTGTAACATACGGACGTACCACCCGTTTGGTTTCACATTCAGACAGGATGCTACTTATCGTCAAATATAAAATGACGGTAAAAACTATTGATAATTCATCCGTGGGAAATAAGTTTACTTTATAAATAGTAGATATACGATAAAGGCCACATTAGTATTGAGGTCACTGATACAAAATAATATTCCACTCTCTAAGTGATCTTAAAAAGAGAGGAATATAAGAACAAGGTGCTTTAATTGCCCTTGGACACCTATGATGCATTTATATGTTTCCTGGATGTTATCTAGGGGCACATTATAGTAAATTGTGTGGCCCTATAGGTTTTATAAAAAAGATAGGATTAGATATGAGGGATCCATCTATAGCATGTAGCTCTCTTGGGGGTCACGGCAGTGGGTAGCGAAAAATGTCTAGATAGGCAGTTCCAAACAGAGAAAAAACTGGTTTTCGATTATCATCCAGGTTCTTTCATATATATTCAGAGGAAATGGTCAAAGAGGAATGAAATGAGTTGGAGGAAGAACTGAAATTTGTTAGGGATCTCTATAAATTTGATGAACGGATTATCACTCAGTACTTTGCAGGTGAGCCAAAGGACTGCTGTTATACCTTCTTACCATACACATAATGTGGGGTCAATGGGAT
This sequence comes from Hetaerina americana, assembly GCF_022747635.1. Classification (NCBI taxonomy): domain Eukaryota; kingdom Metazoa; phylum Arthropoda; class Insecta; order Odonata; family Calopterygidae; genus Hetaerina; species Hetaerina americana. The sequence continues at coordinate 98,242,143 of NW_027286874.1, read as the reverse complement.
AGTAGTGGGGTCAAATCAATGGGATAGAATTAAAATCAGAATCAATTAGAAAATTTTAAATTAAATAGCCCCTCAAAAAATATAAGAGGCTAATATTTACGTATAATATCATTGGGGCATTTCCTGGATCAAATAGAAGAGGTAAACTATTTATGAAGCGTCCTGAAGAGGGAAGAGGTGAAAAGGGAATAAAATAAAAGCGGTAGTCAAAGAAACCTATACATACAGGAGTAAGTGATGGCGAAACATTTAATATTGATAAATGGCCTTTAACGGTGCAGACACTCTGTCCTTGAGACTAAGGGATCAGAGCATCTAAGTGGTTTTCATAATATGGATGTGGATGAGAATATTATTAGTTTAATGGGTAGAAAGTTAAGCACAAAAAAAGTCGAAAATATGGCGTGCGACGACAGAAGCTTATTAGGAGAAATTCAAATGAGGCAGTATATGCAAGGAGGGTAATTTAGGAGTAATCAACTATTAAAGACGGGTTGATGATAGAACTTGTGTAAGTTGCATAAAGGAAATAGAAGAGGTATTGGACCGAATAAATGGGGAGCAGGAAGTCAGTATATTTTAAGGATGGATTATTTAAATGCCGAATAGAGTAAATTTGTAGAATTTTGTGTTACGCTGAGTAAACAAGTGCAGCATTGATTCAATAGGCAGCCATCTATGCAAATTTACACGTAATTATGCATATGAAATACATATGTATGCATAGGCTACGCATTACATTGCATATGAAATATATATGTATGCATTGGTACACAAAGGGCTTGCATTCTAACACCACCCACCGCACACACTTGCGTTTGCCTGCGGGTATTTTTGTCAATATTGCATAGCCCGTGTGTTGCATCAATCAATAAACTATCATGGTAAATATTTTATTTTAATTTGAAGTAATATAGTCAAGTATACTTTATGTTTATGAATATTACCTCCGAATGAAAATTTTGACAAATTTTAGGTTATAGCTCTGGCTGGACTGCCGATATGTCCATTTGAAACATACTATTTGATTGCAATCGAGAGTATCCATATTTGATTAAATTTATAGTAATACTATAAAATTCAATGAACCAATTCCCTCTTAATTCTGGAACTGTAATTATGACATATTTCAAGAAACATATTTGATATGGTATTCAGCCATACATTTTTTCATTCCATGCTGATCATGACAATTTCCAAAACGGCGAACAGGTTGGTAAATATAGTAAAAATCTAACGTTTTCTGCTGTTTTTGTTAAAAGAGGTATATTTTTGAGGAGAATTAAATACAATATTGATACGCATTTTAGTTGCTAGTGGTTTACAAACGCAAATTAATTGTATGGGAGGCGTGCACAATGCATATATTGAGTCTCGACACCCAGAAGGTTGGTAGAATTAGCAGGTAAAATTAAGATACACCTCAATTAATTTTTCTTATGAAACTTCAAGAAATGAATTCAAGGATATTTTAATGCGTCGTGTAACTGGTAAAGACAGTCAGTAATATAGAAGTAAATTATGAGTTAAAAATAATATATATTTTTGTTGAGACGGCACGTGTGGCAATATGTCGAAAATACAAAGAGGCTAAAAAAATATCTTAAAATGTGGTAAAAAACAGTTTTCAATCTTTAGTTACATAGTTCAATCATATTAAGGTATTCGGATGATATCAAAATTCATATCAATTGTATTTCTTTTCTTTATCGTCAAACAGAAACAAAATCCCAATACTCGCGTTTACCTTGATTTTACTCTCTCCGATTAAATAAGCTCTTTAATTGATATGCATTGGAAAATGCAATAATTAGTATGCAAAGAATTAGTGGAATGAATTGTGTGGGCATTGATACCCATGGTTGTACTGTGCAGATAAACGAGTTAAATGGTGAATCATATTATAGAATCATTTTTCCAGTGCTATTTGATTCCTACGCCATTATCATGCAATTACCTTAGTTGCATCAATATGATAATCATAAACGCTTTTGGGCTACGTATTCCTGTTTAGAAATCAATTGAGTCCAATAACGGCTCATCTAAGATTAGCATGCATTAAAACTTACGATACGCTAATTTACGATAACATTAGGATACCTGAGAAGCATGATTCAGCTTTAACATTTGAGTTGATTTATCCTAAATTTTGGATGCTTTGGTGTAATCAACATATGCAGGATAAAGTGCCTACATTTATGGGGATCCGAAGAATAAAACGCTTTTTTCTTATCTGCTGAAATGTTTGTGCATTAGTTCATATTTTTATTAAAAAAATTGTCTTAAATTTTCATTTTTACTATTATCCCTAAGGAGAACCGTATGAATCCGCACATGATGCGAATTATCCCACATGCCAAAGCCACGTTTTTCAGGTAAAATCATTCCCAAAACCCATTGCAAACAAAAACGTTCATGTTAAATTATTCTGTTCTATGTAGAACCACATGATACTTTCAATGCTATTTCTTGTGTATTCTACGTCATCAAACAATTTTCCCTCAGTGGTACCAGTGATTGTAGTGTTTTCTTCCGCAAGGGATTCCAGAAGTGACTGAAACTTTGGGTACAATATTTTAAAATTATTTTTTAACTTATTTTAACATTTTCATTCATCTTTTAGCTTCAATAAAGGAAAGAATAATTCTTCGGTAACCCATTTGCAGCAATCAATATGCTTCGGCTAATAATTTGTTCAGAAGAAGGCAAATTTCTATGCTGCTGCTCTTCGTGTTTTCACGTATCTCCATTGTTTCTAGACAAACTGTACTTTTTATATATCTTGTATTTCAATGACCGCCACTGTCACAATTCTTCAAACACTAGTCTGGTACCAGACATGCATTATACAATTGGCTTACAGATGATGAAAAGCAACATTTTTCATGAGAATCTCATTCGGTATGAATGCACTACAACAACATCAACGTACAACAGTCACCGCACGATTGAATAATTATAAAAACACCGTCTGTTTACCAATTGCTTCTTTTCGTGATGACATTTACTATGCATTTTAAACATCAATATATTTTCTATTTAGTTAGACTTGAAGTAAACTTTTTAGAGATAATTCAAGTACATCTATCATTGAATGTTTTGAAAAAGTTTAACAGTCACTTCAATGAATATTGCATGCATATATATATATATATATATATATATATATATATATATATATATATATATATATATATATATATATATGTGTGTGTGTGTGTGTGTGTGTGTGTGTGTGTGTGTGTGTTTGTGCATTTGTGTGTATGAGTGTGTGGGCGTGTGTATACGTATAAACCAGTCACATTAAAAAACGTATATAAGTCTGTAAACAAAATGACGAATGCATTCTTTCCGATCTTCCTGCGTGAACATGGGTGAAAACTAAATTAACACATAAAAAAAATGACAAATGGCAACCATTGGTTCATTAGAAAGACTGTGGGAGAAGAATATGGATGAAAAGTAAACAAATGATTTCGGCAAAATGAAGTACAAAGAGTTAAATAAAAAATTGTGACGGGTAACAAACAAGGCAAAAGAAACATGGGGGAAAACGCAGTGCGAGGATGTTGAAAGTTTGCAGTGGAAGAGTTAAATTGGTGCGATATACAGCAAGGTTTAAATCACTATCGGGAAGTAAGAAGGGAAGATCTATGGAAACAGTTAGAGAGAAGGCGGCTAACATAATAGTTGACACAGAAAAAAACCAAGAGAGTTGGAAGGAATGTATAAAAGAAATGTGTATGAAGGAACTTAGACCAACAAAGTTAGATATAGAAAAGTAACATGAGGTTAAGGAAGATAGCTTAGGTCCAGGCATACTAGACGATGATATAGAAAGGAGATTGAGGGAGATGATACTAAATAAGGCCGAGGGGCGGGATAACCGGTGCGGAACTACTGAAAGGTTTAGGTAAATGTGGGAGGAAGAGGCTTTATGGGCTGATTTGTAGTATCTTTAAGGAAGAAATCTGGCCTGACGACTTTGTAAGATCAGTGTTAGTTTCTATTCCGCAAGAGGTAAAGGCTACATTATGTGAGGACTACAGAACAATAAGTTTTATATCTCATGCGGAAAAAGTTGTTTTCAGGATCATAAACAAAAGTATAGAGAGTAGGGTCAATGATTACTTAGGGGATGATCAGTTTGGGTTTAGGAAGGGGAGAGATACGAGTGATGCCATTGCAGTAATGAGATCACTAATCGAGAGGAATATAGAATATAATCAGGGCGTATTTTCCTGTTTCGTAAATTTCAAAAAAAGGTTTGATAGAGTGAATTGGGAAAAACTAATGAGTGTATAGAAGGAAAAGGGAATGGATTGGAGGGACATGAGGCTAATCCTCAAACTGTACATGTCTCAGACTGCTCAGTTGCGAGTGGGGAACGGGGAGTACGGATGGGCAGTGATAGGAAGAGGTGTAAGGCAGGGTTGCCCATTATCACCGTTGTTGTTCAACGTATATGAGGAGGCAATGATTAAAGAGGCATGGGAAGAATTGGAGGTAGGAATGAAAGTCTGCGGTGAATTCAAAAAATGCTGATGACCAAGCTTTAGTTTGTCAGTCAGCTAAGGGGTTGCAAGCATTGCAGAGTGGATAGGAAATTCAGTGCGACACATATGGAATGAAAATCAATATTAATAAAATAAAGGTCATGCGATTTTCCATAAAGAGAAAGGATAAGCTAAACATTAAAGTAGGAAGGCAAAAACTAGAGCAGGTACAACAGTCCACGTATCTGGAAAGTGTTTTGGAACAACACGGTAGTTGGGACGTAAGGAGAAGTATTGCGCTAGGCAAAGAGGCTTTCACAAGGAGGAGGGAGTTGATGACAGGGACGTTGAGTAAGAATATTAAGAAAAGACTCGTAAAAGCTTTGATATGCAGCATAGCTATCTGCGGCGCGGATACGTGGTCATTGAAGCAGGAGGATAGACGTAGCCGAAGAGCCGTAGACGAAGCCTCCAGCTTATGAAATGTGGGTGTGGAGAAGAATAAAGAAGGTGAAATGTACTGAAACGAAAACAAATGTGTAGGTGATTGGTATGGTGGGCGAAAAGAGGGGTTTGTTGGGAGAAATCCCATGGAGGCAGGAAACAGTGGTGAAAGATATATTGACTGGCAATGGGATACTGAAAACTGTAATAGAGGGGATAATATTAGGCAAACGAGGAAAGGGCAGGGACAGGATAGGGATGTTGCACGGGATGTAGGGAGGAGGGAAGTACTTAGAGATAAAGTAGGACCTGATGTAGAAAAGGTTGCTGGATTGTGTTTTGTTTTGTTAGGAGTCACAATATATTTATTTGGTAGTTGTTTCCATCCCAAAACTTAGTTTAACTGGTAGATTACCTCATAATAATAATAATCTGTTCTGAGGAACTGTCTCTTCCTTTCCATATGCTTGAACAACTAACATCACGACAGACGTCCTTCATAAATTTCTCAATTACGACAAAACTATTACCACCTCTATTTTGAGAAATAGTCTTATTCTAATGAAAAGTGTGCATTTAAAATTTCACCTTTTTCCAAGATGCATTCAAAAATATTAATTGAATAGTATGCAAAGATAGTTGGAAAAAATTAACCCTAATTACAGGGTAATGTGATACGGTGAAAAATGCATTATATTCTATGCAAAGTTCATTAAATATAGTTAGTATACATGTTGGTTGGTTCTTTACTTCTTTCCAATAACGCTTTCTCCTACCTCACAGGAGTGATGCTCTTTCTTTTATTTTCTTTTCCGTCCAATTTATTTTATTAAATTTTCTCTGCACACTAAAATCTTAAAAACTTCATATGGGCATAAGCCTCCTTAAGTCTGCGCTAAAAAAGTTAGCATTTTCGTTCAAGAAGAATATTATGGCAAATGTAAGCAACAATAGCAAAACGGACCACAATTTATAGGGACTGTTCAAATAAAATTCATTTCCTCAAAAAATTCCCTATATGAGCAGCTTTTACCGTTGCTTCTGACACTCAAATATCCTTGCACAAAGTTCCTTCACATTAAGGAATAGGTAATGTCCTTTGGGGATGGGTCTTAACTGATTTGTGGTCGTGTTTGAAACTAAGTTTCACAAAATATTAAGCAAAAACATTTTCTGTGAGCGACCATCAAGCACTATGGTCGGGCAGCTAGGTAGCTGCTTTAAATGTGGTATTTGCTTTAGATTTAAGCATAGGTATTTTTCAATCCATCACTCTAGTATTACATATTTACAGTTTTGTGAACTGAAACAAAATGCTCATAAACCACGCCCTGCATGCGAGTTGTAATATTGTCAAAGCTTTCTAATCAGAAGCCATCAATATGACTTATTTTGTTGCCATAGCTCTCAACACAGAGATTTTCCGTTTCCTCTGAGAAGCGAAAGAAGAATCAAGTCTGGTAAAAATCTTCATTAGACCCTCCTTATGTTTCTGAAGCACCAAATTTAACCACGAACAAAACCAGTATGCCAACGTGTCCTCTTTCGGGTTTATGGTAGTGATAACTCGGCGTCCTCAAAAAAAACTAATTTGAATTTTTTACCCTTTGGGTGTGTGAAAGCCATTTAAATTTCAAACATTTTGATACCTATTTCTACAATACTTGACTATCTACTTCATATGGAAGCAGCTGTTTTGATGTTAACTTCAGTTAGAGCAGTACAAAGACCGACAATTTACGTAAATTTCAGTTACTTTTTGTCGAAAGATTAGGTCAAACGGAAGATAAGTGCCTATGCAGAGCCTTGCTCTTCCTGTGTCATCTTAATTGTTCCTGTGTAATAAGTGAACGAATTAACGGAAACAAAATTTGCCACTTTGTTGATTCCACACGGAATCTTAATCTTACGAACCGGTTTACAATGCATAGTATCATATTGAAGCAGCTATTTTCAGTTAACTAACGATACAACGCATTGAAACAAGAGTCGTAAAGTTAAAACGTTAGAGGAATTGACAATATTTAATTTTTTTCCGTAAACAATTATTTTTAAAGAGATTTTATAAACGTGTGAAATTTAAATGACTGCCACTAACGCACCCGGAGTGAAACCAATTGAATTTGAATCAGTTATTTATTGAATATAGTAATGCAATAGAACATTAAATAAAATTCTTCTCAATACATTTTTTTGAAATTTGGTTCCACTCTGTAGTAAAAAGCCTTAGGATTAATTCTCTGTTTGTGTAGCCATTCTATATACTATATGCTGTAGGTATTCATGAAGTTCAATGATCAAGTCCTAAAATAATTTCAGTTATTTTAGGACTTGATCATTATTTATTATCATTAGTTATTTTTTCCCATTTTAGTAATAACGTCAACTTTAGCGACCGTTTAAAGGAATACATCACCTAAGGTACGTCATTTAATTAAATGTTTGCTTCTACTTATACCAGTGTATTATAAAACATATTGCTAAAAATAAAATGTAAAATGATTAAATGTATATCTTGTTTTCCACGCATGATAATGCATCATAATTAACGATGTCCAACTAAGCAAGGGAAAAAAATTCGGTTAAATATTAGCCTGCTTTTTATCTACCCCCTGCCTTACTTGAGTAATATTCCATTATACATTTTGCACATCAATTATAACACAAAAAAAGGAACCAACATGTATTTTATCTATTTTCAAAAATTAAAAAGATTGTAAGCTCATATAAATGTTTTAAATTTAGCTACAACCATAACCAGTATGCATTCTACGAGGGTAATCCCAAAAGTACCCGACCCAAGAAAGAATACATAAAAGTTAAAAAAAATGTATTCATTTTTCAACATAATCGACTTTCAGCTCTATACACTTTTCTTAGTGATGCGTTATAAGTTCGATACCATTTTCATTATAAGAGCTGTCTTGCTTCTCAAAATAGCCATTAACTGCCGGCATCACTTCTTCACGGTTGAAAAATCATTGACCAGTGAGCCATTTTTTCAAGTTTGCAAGCAGAAAATAATTCGAGGGGGCTTGATCAGGTGAATAGGTCAGAATTTCAAACTTTAATTCATGACTTTTGGCCATTGCTATTACGGATTTGAGGGCTGGTGCATTGGCTTGATAAAACCACTCTTTCTTTGCTTACTCTCGCTAAATTTTTTCGCTAAAATGTTGCGATAAGTTCGTATTATACTCACCGTTGTTAGTTTTTCTTTTTTTTTGAGATGTTCATTAAAAATCATGCCACGCGCATTCCAAAAAACCGATGCCATGACATTGCCTGCAGATAAAACGGTCTTGGCCTTCTTTGGCGACGGTTCTCCAATATTTATCCATTATTTGGATTTTTCTTTTGTATCTAGGGTGTGAAGCGTTGGGCCCATGTTTCATCCATGGTTATGAAACGGCGCAAGAATTCTGCTTTGTTGCTGTGAAACTTTGCTAAACACTCAATTGAAACATCTTCACAACACTGATTTTGCTCAAGTGTGAGCATCCATCTGGCACAACCCTTTCTCATGTCCCATTTTCAGTTAATATTCGATATACCGCAATTTTTGAAATGCCTACTATGTTTACTAGCTCGCGCATTTTTAGTTGACGATCATCCAGTATTACTTAATGATTTTCTTCACAATTTCTTGAGTCATCACCTCATTTGATCAACCAATGCAATGCTTTACTTGACAGCTCGTGCGGCCGCGTTTAGACTCTGCCACCCAATATTTTATTGTTGTTAACGACGGAGCAGATCACCCAGGGTAGAATCCAGGTCAGTTTTTATATTGGTTTGGCTGAGGCCATTCAAATAAAAGTATTGTATCAAATAAAGATGACCAATTTTCTCCATTTTCACAAATTCACTTTTCTCCCCTCTTTTGTAACTATTATTTCACAATCATACTTGGGTCATATCGGATAATCATCGTGCAATTTTCGGTCCTTTTAAAATATACATGTAGCATTTAAAAATTTATAATTGAATAACTACCCCAAAATAATGGTTTTACATTAAAAATATTAATTGATTACCTTGAATTAAACATTTATTGATATTTTATAATTTTAAGTAATCTATGAGGGCGATTCGAAAAGTAAGGTCTCCTTTTTTTCATAAAAACTCATATTTATTCTCAACTTTGAGTATATCGTTGGAAAGGCTGAGTATTTAGCTATTTTTTTACATTGTCGCCTTGACAATCAATCACTTTCTGCATCCTTGCAAGCAGCTTTTTAATATCAACATCGTACCTTTCTCCCGCCGCGTCACGAACCAACTGACGACTGCTTATTGCACTTCCTCGTCTAACTTGAATTTCCTCCAAGGTGTATTTTGAGAGCGGGAAAGAAGTGGTAGTCGCTGGGGGCAACGTTTGAGTAATAAGGAGGCTGGTCGATGATATTCCAGCCGAGTTCATTGAGTAGGGAGGTCATTTGATGGGACACATGTGGACGTGCAGTGTCATGATGCAAAGACACTCCTTTGGTGAGACACCTTGTTGTAACCGAGGACCTGCGACACAATATTCTGCACGGAGAAGTAGCCACTCTTATTATTATTAAGGCCTTTCTTTATCTCATGAAGGGTAATTCTCCGGTTTTTGCGCACCATCTCGTCAATTGGAGCCACCGTTGATTCCGGCAAACTCAGCCGCCCAGACCGCTGCTCATCGTGGACGTTTTCCCGGCCATCAAAAAACTCCCTGCATCACTTCCGCACGTTTTTCATGTCCATACACTTCTCATCGTACACTTCCGCTAAATGGCGATGAATTTATATCGGAGAAGCAGTCGTCAGTTGGCTTCGCGACGCGGCGGGAGCAAGGTAAGACGCCGTAATTAAAATGCTGCTTACAAGGTTGCAAAAAGTGATTTATCGTGGACTATGTAGAAAAATAGTTAAATTCTCAGCCTTTCCTACGATAAACGCAAAGTTGAAAATAAATTTGAATTCTTAGGAAGAAAAATGAGAGACCTTACTTTTCGAATCGCCCTCATATGTTAAACTTAATATTCCTCTTTGGGAATGATATGAATATTTCATAATAGATAAAAGCATTTTAAGAAATTTTCATTTGAATATTTGTAATCTATAAATTCAAATATGGCTTATTAAACAATTACACTAGCATATCTAGGAAAAAAGCTGGTAATCCATTTCTTGGTTTGCTTAGTGATAAAACTAATGCACTTGTTCCAATTTACGGCTCAGTATTATTGTAATGGTCTATCGTCAAGAATGACTGTTTTAGAAGTAATTTTCTTAGAAGAGTCAATGTTTTTAGATAAAATTTCAAAGAAAAAATTACTTTCGAATGATATAAATGAGGTTCTTCCTTTTCGCATGATATTACTTTAGGTTACCATTGCTTCTTTTAACTATCGGTTTTCATTTTTACTGAGCTAAAGTTGTTGTCTATGAAAGGCAACAAATACATGTTCCTTTCTATTTCCAGCTATGTTAATTCCTGTAGAACGATCTGAAATTTGTCTTTTTTTACTTCGAAATTAAAATAATGAGTCCAGGAGTGTTTGTATTGAAGATTGCACTGATAATTTTGCTGTAGGTAAAACTTCAGTAAACTTCCACCATTAATTTTCAATGTGCCGAAAACTCTTGTCTTCACAAACTCAAATCAAAAATTATTATTTTAGTGCTCACTATTTACTTTTTAGTGCTAAATTTGCATATCATGCGTGTATAAACTAAAATCCACATTAAATACGCATGCAAATTAACAAACAAAGTCAATATTATTTTCAATTTAATTAATGTGATTTGAAATAAAAGTATGTGTGGCTATGATCCTGTTTCTAGAATTACCTCTACGAAAAAGTATTTCAAATTGAACCTTTGGAAAAAGTATAAAATGAATAAACTTTTGATAACTTTGAAACTAATGTTTAGCCATGCTATTACTTAAAGCATCGTAAATTGATTTGTATAATTTGAAACATAAGCAGTTTAACCATTTGTTCAGAAAAGTTTCCGGAGATGCATTTACACTACAAGTAACTTCGCTCTTTCATAAAAACACTCTTCTATTTTAGGGAAAGAGCTTTTTCTTTGCAATCCTTTAATTCAAAGGCCCACTTCTATATTCATTATTCAGCCCTCGTTTTAAAATTTAGCTCTACTGATTTAATTACATTTTTCCCTTTAACATAAAACTCACTTCTTTGGTCCTTAAAAGCCTCTTTATATTCTCCGCTGACTTCTTCACCCCACCTTCTCCTTCCATCCTCCTCCCATCCCACCTTATATCCTCTCAGCCGATGGCTTTCTGTTCCTTAACTCCAATCCTTAACTCCCCTCCCTCCCCAATCTCTCGTTTTAATCCGTTTCCACTCTTCCAAAGTCCAACACTTCCATTCTTTTAACTACGCTCTCTTTCTCTCTCTCTCCCACCTACCATGCACCCTCTCCCACTCTATACCTTGCGTTACCTCGGCAGCGCATTTGCATCTCTTAACGGCTATAAATATTAATTTCACATTCAAAGTTTCGTTACCCCCACTTGCACCACCCCTCTTCCCTCTCTTCCTAACTTCGTACCCTCTGCTCCTTTGCTCACTCCATCCTCGTCCCATCGCGTCTTCCACCTCTTTCTTCCTTACATTTCCAACCTCCTCCCCACACTCTTATCTCCCTCTCGTGCGGCAGCCACCCACCCCATGCTGCCGGTCGGGGGGAAGGAGAGGAGGCGTTCAAGGAAGAGGAGGGGTTAGGGTCTTAACGTTTTCCGCGCCCCGAGTGTTGTTTCGGCCGAAGGCTTGCAGCTCCGCATATCAACAGCTTCCTTAGCATAAAATGAGGCCTTTCTTTCGGCGCGTAATCCCAGCATATCATCCGTATACCCTTCACTCCGATAATCTTATTGCTCTCCCTCCGTCTTCCAAGCGTGTGATTACGCCCCCACGGATCGTCACTCATCCTTCGTATTTATTTTTGCGAGAACTGCCTCGTTTCCCATAATGAATATCCTTTATAGGTCGGCGAAATATCTGCCTTAATTAGTATTTCAGCGGTTGATCTATGAAAGTTTTAAAGTTTACCAGAGAATCATATCGGCTAAATCTCTACTATGGAACACAAATGTCTCATAGAATATTGGACGAGGTTTAATTTCCATGGTTGACGTAAAATAATCTAAATTACCATTTTCACTGTACTTCAGTTTCAAATTTTTACTCTTCGTTTAGGATGCCCGTAAAAATATAAGATTATTGATTAATTGACAATGTTACTGAATATCGGGTGGAGGTCTTCCGCATATTATTATTGATACAGCAAAATGCTACTATTGAGTGTTATTTTATGCTCATATAAATGGCTTAATAATGAGTTAAGAGGTTTTAACTTTTTATTGCCACTGCTTCATGTACATTTAGGATTTAATTTTTCATAGACATTTAGTTTTTTAATAATAATATCTACATTCTGAGGCTCCAAAATGGCTAAATTTCATATTTAAATGGAAAAAGAAGGCAATTGTAAACTCATACTAATGTTCTACTCATAAACATAGTCAGATTTTTTTGCTTTCATTGACTTCGAAGAGAAAAACAATCTAATGTATATTTTACATTTATATGGTGTTTTGCTTTCCCATAAATGGCAGATAATTATTTTGTTCTTATTCAAATATGATGTGCCCAAGAAAGATTAACATTAGATAACTTATGACAGTCATTATATCACTTGTTTAATTTTCGCTTTTTACCACACAGTATTCATTTTTTCGTTTGTTATTGTTCATTGTCACCTCCATCAATTGCGGCTAAAAGGCCTTCCTTCTTATTTCTTTTATCATAACTTCCTAAATTCCCAGCCCCATCCGAGGCCAAGACAGTTATTTTTAGCCTCATCTTCCTCAAATACAAGTATGTTTATATTTTTACTCGTATTTTGATATATTTGTGTGCACACATGATTATGCATACTTCTTCTAAGGTGATATTTTCGCACCTAAATTTGCTCCATAAGATACTAAAAGAGGATAGCTGTTCGTGGAAATACATGTATATTTAACTGAAAAATTTTTCAAAATTGTGAACTTACTCCGTTTAAATAAAAATATTTATGGTGAAATTTAACATCTTTGAAATATTGAGTCATTGCAGAACCCTTCAGTTTTAGGCTTATTGCTCGAAAGAATTTTATTATCTATTTCTTGTTTGAAAAACATCTGAAAGACTTCTACAAAACAGAATTTTTGTGAAAGTGTTTTGAGACTTCGACACCAAACGTAAGAGTACTTGCATTGACATCAATTTCCATTAAGTAATTATCATATTTGGATGAAGAATTATTTTAGTTCAGTGTTTAAACATAATGCCGCTCTTTTATGAATATCACCTATTATTACTAATTCAAAGAACACTGATATATATTACTTTTGCCATTTAATGTGGGAATGTCAAATTATTACTGCGTAAGTTTCAAAGTATGCCCATGGATTTATGGCTGTGCCATATTACTCCTCTTCTCTTTATTCTGTGCTTAACTAATTGTTTCATAAGTAACATCTTTAAGTTGGTATGCTTATTATTTCCTTATGCTTTGGAAAATGAGCTTGTACCATTTCCATACACTCACTTTCTGCGTAATCTGGTATGAGACACCATAATTAAAAACTTTGACAGTTAAATCTTAATTCTACATTCCAATTGGTAAACCTAGGCATTACTTCTGTCACATGTTAAAGGGATAATTGATAATAGCTATTAATTCAACTCATTTATTGAAAACTGAAGGGATGTTTCTACTGGTGGTTAGGCTCAAGCTTACAATACTTTACCAGCACTCTACCACCAACACAAATTTTCATTACCCTCTTTCATTAAATGAATTTCATTGAATCGTAAAACTACATTTAACTACTCAGCAAGGTTTTTCATTCTCTGACCTATATAAAAATGAATTTTTAGAGCTGAAATCTTTAATTATTTTACTTGAGGAACATTCCAAATTTTCGTTATTTCAACTATTGGCATCGGGTTCCAACTGATGAAGTTTAATGATAACAGAATATAAAAAATTGTTTATATCATCTAACTTTTTTGTGGGTCCACGGTATAATTACCTATGTTATACTCAGGTACCTGAAATCGTCACCTGTGTGACGAAATTAGTCGTGATAAGTGATATCCAAAAAGTTCCTCTCTTTCCCCTGGTTGCTGAGTGTAAACCTTCGGGGAAGCTTATTTTATTTCGGAATCTTATTACATAAGGTCAGAAAAGTTCATAATATTTCGAACCTTTAAGAATTAATTTTTCCCTTATGATACCAATCCTCAGATAATGTACCCCTACGATTCTCTAAAAAGTCTCATAACCGATCAATTACAATTCAATTCATGCTGCGCTCACTCACCCGATGAAGATAATTTGAATTTCAGCGAATTCTTCGTGATACTTCCAAACCACATCTTTCTCGATTTTGCAGCCGTGAGCATAGAATTTTCTGGGCACCGTGCGCACATTTATCCACCCCACCTAATAAACGGGCCATACCATTGCCTTCCCTTAATCTAAGCATAGAAACAAGTGGTGCTGCTCTCTGGCGAAGGTATTCTGAACTCTTAAGAGCCAAGGGAAATAAGATCTTCCCCTCCTCTTTCTTCTCCTCCACAGAACAAATCCTCCCACCCTCGCCCTCAGCCCCATCTTCCACCTAACCTCCTCTTTTTGCCCCACGCTCACCACCTTTCCATCGCCTCCCCATCCCAAGCTCTCCGCACCCACACCCTTGCTGTTCCTCCCCACACCACACCCCTGTGCTCTCAAGCCATCCGCCCCACACCTAAACCTCAGGTCGTACCTCATCCGCCCTCCCATGACGTCACCTAAGGTACGAACCAATGGCCGCTCGGATCTCTTTCGAGAGTGAGGGAGGGGTGGAACCCAGAACGCAGTTCCGCCCTTTCAAATGCCTCCCCTTTTCTTTCTTTCCCTCTCTATTTCCTTTTCTCTCCCTCCCTCCCTGCGCCTTGCTTTTTTTTCTCCGTACCCTTTTTCGACCCCTTCGTCGCGTTTCACCAGTCTCTTCTTCTTTTATGGCCGCTCGGAGAGAGAGGGAAAGAGAAGGAGAGAGATGGATGGAGGAGTGTTCTGGGATAGTGAGAGAGAGAGAGGTCTGAAGGAACAAGCGTGGAGACGTGAGGGTAAGGCCTTGAGGCAGTATGTGTCTGTCTGTTTGCGCGGGGGGACGGAAAGGGGCGGCCCAGGGCCTGGGGAGGTCAAGAAAATGGATGGAAAGGGTCTCTGCATGCACGCACGGTCGTTCACAAACGCACGCGTGCAATCGCACGCACGCATTCCCAACTCTTCACATGTCATTTGATTCCTACCAACCACTTTGAACCATTTCTGTCTGCTACCGTTTCGTGTTTGTGTGAAGGCGAGTCGTACCCTGCCCTTTTGAATCTTAATTTGATCACGCGGAGTAGCGCCGTGAATTACTCATATGTTAATATTGTACGTTGTTATCAAGGGGAGCGCTCTTGAGTCTGACTTGTGCCACTAAGTAGTTCATTGCGTAAGTTAACTGGCATTAAACTTATTGTGAAAAGGTGATTCAAAGCATGTTAATCTTTCTACCAAATTGCTTCTTTGATTGAGAGAATAATGGCAACCGCTTTCGTGTTTTTGGTATTTCATTCGTTATATGATTCTTGGAATACACTTTTATAGCTCGAAAGTTTTCACTTTACTTTCTTCCTCATTTGTAAGAAATAAATCGGTTTTAAAAATTGTTTGTGTCCGTAACGAATGAAAAAGCTTTGATCAGTTATCCAAATCCTCTCCAAAGAATCCAAAAAGTTATTTCACCCTCCCTAGCTGTTGACGTAGCTAAATTAACACCAAGACTACCCATTAAAAAAGTAATTTTCTCCTCCTCATTTTCTGTGCCTCTAATTCCACATTTGTGGTAGTTATTATTATTATTTAGTATTTAAAGTATAAATTGGCTTAAGAAACTGAGCCGTGGCGTGTTCTACGCTTTTCATGGCAGACAGTTTAACCAAAGTTAACCTCATTTCAAGTGTCATTGCTTTTTGCCAAATACCTTTCATTTAATGTGTACTCTATTGAATTGAATTGAAAAGTTCGAGCGTCTAAAACTCAGATCAACTACACATTCAAAACTTTATAAAATTACTCATCATGAAAGTGCGGTATCAATATTTAATGTTGCCCTCCCAAATTATTTTACTTGATTTAGAATTCATACTTATGCGTACGTTCATATTCATACGTTAATATAATAAAAA
The DNA here is from genome assembly GCF_022747635.1 of Hetaerina americana. Taxonomy (NCBI): domain Eukaryota; kingdom Metazoa; phylum Arthropoda; class Insecta; order Odonata; family Calopterygidae; genus Hetaerina; species Hetaerina americana. The sequence continues at coordinate 98,225,921 of NW_027286874.1, read as the reverse complement.
AATTAATGCAACATCTACTCAGGTTGCATGATACAAGAAATGATGTAGAAAATTGATGATTCTATTTATCTCCTTTCGAAGGAAATAGTCCTTAAAACTTTATGTAAGAGAGAATACTTAACATAAAAACAGTAGATGAAAACGTTTCAAAGTACTTACTCATAGGAGGTAGCGAGTAAATGACTTTGAAAAAGTGAACCTATTTCAGATTTGTATGCCCCCTACCAACTATCAAGTATTTCAACCTGGTTTCCTTAGTTGAGTCAGCAAATATCTTTATTTAGAGTTCACTGATCTTAATAGTCACTTGAATATAATCAATTACTCATCTGCCTGCCATTTGAAAATGACTGAGATAGGTTTTTCAGGAGAAGTTAATTACGTCCATTGATAAGAGTGAAATCTTTGGGGAAACTTTCGATAAGAGACTTTGAAGGGATGAGGTGAATGAAGGCAGCCGAAATCCGAGTTGGCAAGACCTCTTGAAGATGGGAGCAAAACCTAATAGTCGGGAGATTCCCATCTAGATAAAGCCTCGGTGAGCTCCCTCCTTCATTCCTACGGCCGTTTTCAGCCGCCCCGAAGGTCTCAAACCACCCTCTCGACCCGTGCTCGCATTCAGTCTTCATTCCTCTCCCTACTCCCCACAAACCTCCAGCACCAACTACCGCACTCTTCTCTAGAAAATATTTTACGACCAATCAGAAAATTGCACTGCTGGGAAGTTCCGAATTTTCCGCGAGTGAGGGTGGAAGGATCTTGTGGGATGGGCAAGAGAGGAGCAGAGCAGGGTGGGTTTATGGGGCCGAATGTGGTGCGAGGTGATGCGAAGGGTTCTATACGCTCTGTAAGTTGTGTGGAAGGACTCAAAGGGGTGATGGAGCAAGGAAATAGACGAGGGCCGCCGTGGGAATAGTTTTGTGGCATGTACGAAAGAAGAAAAAGAGATGAGACAAAAGATGAGTTAGGTATTGTTTCCGATGAATGACTCAAAGGTGTTTATAACAGGTTGGCGTGTGATTTGCCTTTGTGAGCAGAGTCAGAAATATAGTATACCTAGCATTTCCTTTTGGCAGTTAGGGTAGTAATAAATTCATAATAATAAATAAAATACGTGTATATAATTGTACTACTAGTACAAATACGTGTAGTACAATTATATACTAAGGTTTAGAGACAGTCATTAATGAATCGTTTATTTGGAGTAAAAATGTATTATTTTTCACTGCATAAACATTATTTTCAAGTCATCAAAATTAAAGAATCAACTCATTTATCAACTGAACTATCCATAAAATATGATATATAAAATATCCTATCCATAGGATATGCAATTATAAGACAAATTTTGCAGAGCTATATATATATATATATATATATATATATATATATATATATATATACATATATATATATATATATATATATATATATATATTTCTTCCGATGAAGACGGAGCTGAATTCCGTCGAAATGATCAAGAAATAACGTGTGAGTGACTTTTTTTTGTGTTCTTATATTGTTTGTTGCTGTCCAAGTTTGTTATTCAACACTTCCGTGTTACTTCGACGAAATCATTTGTATATATATAAATTATATTGTCGAAGTAACAAGGAAAAGAGGTCTAATGCATTAAAATATTCTTAAGTTTGTCAAAATAGCAAACTGCTCGATCGTATTCACCATTCAAAATTCGACTTTTAACGGGTCTTTTCAAATTCAGTGATTATACCCTCAACGCAATTAACGTTTGAAATGAACGTATCTATTGTATACCTGCGAGTACGTATTGGTATTTACCAAGAACAATAAATGAAGAACACAATGTTTATTTCAACTATTCTTAATCCCACTCAGACGTCATCATCAGGATACAATTGAATGCATCTAGCATTAAGTTTATCATTGTACAAAATGTTTAACTTTATATTCTGTAGTTTGTGAAAGTTATTAATGTCATGTTTTCTCTTGTTATTTTATTGGAGTGACAATTGTGCAAAGCAACTCATCAAATTGTCCCATGCTCGAGCTGCTTTTATCGCTGCTCTTTTCCTTAGATACTCCTTCTTTGTAAAGTAGGTATTCTAAATACTTCTGCCACTGTCCTTGCCGCAGAGCAAATAATTGCTTTGTCAACGATCCGCCAGCGAATATTTATCGGAAAAAAGTCAAGCAACATATAATATACGACAACAATATGGAGAACGAGATCGGTATATGATTTCAATTTTTTAGTTCTATGTGTACCATTATAATGAGATCGGTATCCTTTCCTGTTTATCACATTATTTGTGATAACTTTTCTTTCCCTTAGGATTCTCATTTAAAATTTCTGTTAATCAATAAAATTTGTCAAAGTTTTCAATTAATTCTTAATTTTTAATTAATTTTTTATTTGTTTTTCCTAATATTAATCTTTAGTGCAGTTTTCCACATGACGTATCGATTTTTCATCTTTTTCAATTGATGAGAATGTGATGGAAACTCGGAAATAATACACCATTTCGTTAATTTTTTTTTAAGTTTAATTGTTCATAGTTAAAATATAACCATTTCCTAGTTCTTGGCCAAATATTTGGAAAGCGTATGCAAGAATTAAAAAAATTGTCCAATTGTGTAAAGGAATATTGTGAACATATCCTGAATCCGCGAGTGAGCTCTTATCTCCTTATTCCTTGCAAGAATAAAACTTTGATCATAAATTTGCTCTTTGAGCTTTATCAGTAAAACTGAAGGCCGAGCTGGGACGAAAGTACCTGTATTGTAAAATTTACTTATTCTAATGAAATACATCAATTTTATTTAGATACTAAAATAAAAAGTCCCAAATTAAAAATCCATTATTATCAATCTAATTGGCTCCTATATACCCGGGTCCTTAGGCAAGTTACATTTACCTAGCAATTATTCCCATTTTTATAAATCTACACTCATAATCAATGTGGCATAAGGATAAGTTAACGTTACACAAAATGAAACATGAACCATGATTCCATTTTATTTTTTACCAATTTCACTTGTTTTATGAATAAAGGGGAGGGAATCAATATTTTTTCTCCATGGGAGGCACAATACTGTCGAATATAGCCAACGCAGAAGGATACAGCTTTTTTACCGCGCTTTATTTTATCAGATATCGTCCATCCACGGTTCTTTATTTTCCCTTTCCGCGCTGCAAAAGCTTCCCAGGCGTGTGGCCCATTCCCAGCCATATCTCCCGCATTCCTCACCCTGCCTCCTTCCTCGCCCCAAGAAACTCTCTCCTTACTCTTCCGTCACCAACCCTTACCTCCACCCTGGGCACACGCTCCCCCCGCACCAAGCACACCACCTCCGCCGCTTCCGCGACCCTCCCTCTTTTCCGCTACCCTCACTCCCAAGTTTCACCCCTAGGCAGCAGCAATTCCACCCCTCCCCAAACCCCTGCCTCCGCCGCTCCTCCCTCATACGAGATTCTGAATTATGTGCTTTAATATTCGAGGAAACGACCTCCTTTACCCGCCTTAAACCCACCCTCCCACGACTCCCTTCTTCGACCTCACCCCGTCCACCCGTCTAAACTCCTCAAGACTCACCCGGCTCCCTCCAACCCTCTCTCCCCCTTCCCCAGGCCCAAGACACCCCGCCGGAGCATCTCGCCGCTGCTCTTCCTCCTCTCTCCCACCCAACTCATGCACCCCCTTCGACCGAAATCTCACCCAACCCTCCTCCCCACCACCCCCGCCCCTGCTCATGCGAAGCCCTCTTTCATACTTTCGCGCGAGGGGATCCTCCTTTTCCTTCCATCTCCACGCCCACCCGCTTCGGAACATCAGAGAAGAGTCTTTGCCGCAGTTTCATCCTTCACGTCCCAAATCCTTGCTCGCCCGCAACTTTTCGATAAAGGACGCCGTTGGTGGCCGCGAGGAAGTGAGAGGCGGGTGCGGGGGCCTGGAGGGCGATTGGGGAAGCAGGGGGAGGTGGTGTGTACCGGGGGCTGGGCGCGGGACGGGATGAATGGTGCGGGTGGGGAGGGCCGAAGGACAGAATGGAGGTGTCGTGATGGGAGCGGGGCTGAGGGTGAGCTTAGGGTGTGGCCATTGCGTTTCCATGGGATACGTGAGTGTGGGAGGGCGTGGGGGAGTGAACTGAGGTCGACGCAAGGGTGTGAGTGGAGGTGGGGTAGGTTGGAAGGAGGTGGATGGTAAAAAGGAAGTGATATGAGGGCCGTGGGAGGTGTGGTAATATCACCGAGGGACCAGCTTCATGAGCTTAATGGCACCCTTGGGTGTTTTCAAGGCGACACAGCCAGCCAATATGCGTTGTTTAGTCTTTCAAACCTAATGAGGACATTTCGTGCTTTTGAAGCGTTTTATATTTCATTTAGGCACTTAAGTTGTGGGAAAAAAACAAGGGGAAAAATTTGAGACGGGTAAGTGCAAGTCAAGCAGCCTCTTCGCCTTTATGAATCTTTGGGGGTATTTAACGTTTGGAATTAGTTTTGGAGACGAGTGCGCAGTTCAGATTCTCGAATTCTAGCACATACTCGTAAACTGGCCCTGTAGTTAAGACCTGAATACTCTGAGAATGGACAAGAAAATTCATTACTTGTCCCCTGTAATGTGAATTAGAGTTTATCACACAATTCAATATATATATATATATACTAAAATAAATATAATGTATATATATAAAATATATATAAAATTTATTAAAGGGCCCTCAAACGAGTGCCAAGATGGATTTCCGTATGCTAAAATTAGCAAAACAAAAGTTGCTGTGGAATTTAACTTACATTAACAGAGAAGACTATATTGTGCTTATCACGTTTTTTTCTATCTTGTTATTGTATCTCTTACAGAGATATTACAGAAGGCAAAACAATATGATACTTCTTGTAGTGATTTGATTTCCGTGCTTTGGATTAAAATCTAGTTCAGTAACCTCACAATAACGCTCTCATCAGTCACTCTCAACAATGTTATTTTAAGTGGCATTAATAACTTTTTGGAAATTACCTCATTGCACACACCTTGAGATATTGTTAAAAATCTCAGGCACCTTTTCGTTCTCTCCCACAAGGACATGTAACACGATCTTAAAATCTTCCATAGGATCGTATAAGGAGATTACCATCCTCGCACGGCCGTAACTGATTCTGCAAACGTACGGTTTAGTGCCATTGGGATTTGCTGGTCGATGTGCATATGAGGAGTGGCACCCTCCGATGGGTGTTATAGGGTGCGGAGAAGGAACGGAGGGTGGTTTGGAGTCGTGATGCTAGGTTACCCTTCGCGATGGTCCAGCACACCTGACGGAAATCCCCAGAATATTTGAGAAGCCATTTCTTCAAGCGGCATGGAAGTTTGCCCCCGACCCTATCTCGTCCCTTGCTTGTCGCCCGCCCCTTTCCATTCTCTTCTGCATGACGCCGCTATCGCACCTGCTTCCGGGATGAGTGCCACTGACGGTCTTTTTTATTAAAATGATATCCTTTTGTTTAACACGAATATGGGCCCGGAATAGGGTAGCTGCTACGGTCAAGATTTACGAGCAACACAATATGAGATTTTGTTTGAAATACCGGTGTTACGTTGATCCCATAGATATGCTACATTTTAAAATAAACTTAAGTATATTGTTAGCCTGGGTTAAAAAACAGGTAATAAAAAACAGGTATTTTAAGAAAGTATGACTTTTGGTTAAATACATTTAATATTTTTAAAATCCACTTGAAGGGTTGGTATATACAATTTGTACACGTCTATTTCACATCCCCTTTCTACAATTGGAGGGTTTTTTAAGCTTTATAATATGTTTTTATAGATACTTTCACCATCAATGTGCCTAGTTTTCTCCTGTAAAATCCATAGAAGCCTAATTAATGGTGATACGATTACTTCTCTTCAAAGTCATTCAAATTACCTTTCAATTGATAAAAAAAGGTTCCATGACCACTTCTTAATTACAAATGGTTATAAAGTAAGCTTATTGTTCTATTTTTATCATGAATTAGTCATAAAAATATATCTCTGCCAAACATTTACTATAGACCCATAGGTTGATTTGATAGGTGACGTAATAGCTCACCTATCGCTAAGTTTAGCGGCGTGTACAATTCACACAGCAAGGCAGAATGGGGGAAGTTCCTTACCCAGTGTTTCTTATTATATATATATATATATATATATATATATATATATATATATATATATATATATATATATTAATTTTAAGCTCTGGTGATATTGCCTTTTAGTGGCCATACGCACCTGTCAATTTAATTTCTTAATATTAAAAAACAAGTAGTTGTTCGGTTATTATTTATATTTTCTCATTAAATTAAAATATGGTTGAAATAAATATGGTGGAGATTTATACGCAATATGAATCATTGTTTTTCTACTTTTGTGGCTCTGTCCTGAATTAACGTGTAAATCAATAGATTTCCTCTTCATTTGAGCCAGTAATTGCTAAATGTTTAACTCATTCCTGGAAATTTTTCGGATCTGCTTTATGTAAAGTACATTTTTCTACCTTAATTTTAGTTGGTTAATTATCAAAATTAAAAAACATATGGTATATTGTTGACAGGACTTATAACCAGTTATTGAATCCAAAATATTAAATATTACCAAGTATAGAATATTTCATATTTTATTTAAAAATTTTCAAGTAATTTCTATAATTCTATGCTAAAGATTGCAGTTATTTGATGAATAATCTCAAATTTGATTATATAAGATGATTCCAACTTAGCAATTATCTATGCGTATGTTAATCGTTTATGTTCAATGAACAATATAACTTGTAATATATGAATTATTTTGTCACGAATTACCAAATTCAGTTGTTTACCAATGAAAACAACCAGTTGCAGAGGGTCGTTTGCTATAATAATATTAAGGCTCATTTAATTGGTTATTTTCAGGAACCATTTTCTTATTCTCCATTCCCCCTTCCAATATCCTAGCGGCCCTTCCCCGATTCCCAGCCGTCTCAAATCCCACTCCCCCCTTTCTCCACCACCTTCCCCGCCACCTTCCCCATGCTTCCCTTCCCCCATTCCCTCCTCTTCCCCTTACCCGCTCGCCACCTCCACTTCTCCGCCCCTTCCCCGTTCTACCACCAAAGCCGCCCTCTGCCGCCTCGGCACCGCCGCGCCGTCGTATCTCCTCACTTGCGTCGCAATAAATAAAGCCCCACCGTGACAACGCAATTTCTCTCCTTCCCGCCTCCCCCCTCTCTCCTTCTCCTCCTTGCGAGTATCCTTCCCAAAGGGAGAGGTGAGGGGTTGGGGGCGACGTGGAGCCTGGGGTGGGAAGGGCGGAGAGCAGGGTAGAGAAGGTTACGCTCGCTGGACGTTGCAGGGAGATTGAGAAGGATGAAGGGGGCGGAGGGAATTTCAGAGCAGAGGCTAAGGGATCCGGCACAAAAAAACGAAGATGGATTCGTGTGCGTGCTGGAGAAGTTGTAGCGAAAGTAAGGGAGGGAGGTATAAGCGTTGCGGAGGAATAGGGCGAGTGAGTAGTGCGGAATGAAAATCAAGTTTGATGAGTTTAGGGTATTTACCATTCAGACCTGATAAAATGCACCCAAACTATAGGTCTTATAGAAAGTTAATAAGTAGGTGCAAAAAAAGTGAGTTTCAGAAAGCATGGTAGTGTTTTTTATAATTGTCTTTCACGGTGGCATGGTGACTAATGCCTAAGATATGTATTCACTATAAGTGTAAATAAATTGGCACTTATTCAATTTTTATTACTGTAAATGTTCGTTTGAAAGATGAATGAAATATCATACATCACGTTCTATCAATGGCACTTCTATTAATCAACGATAATGCTCGCTTTATGAACAATCTGGTCCTGATGGATTAGCATTTTATGTAATCATTTCTTATTTTCGAATGTTAAAAAATCCCTTAGTAAAATTTCTCCCCGTGCCATATATAATATAAAAGACATAGTTCAGTTGATGTAAATAAAATGGAAACATTAAACTAGGATTAAGCTCTAGTAAATAATTTAAATAAAGTTTTTATTCAATATTGTCACCAGTACTACCCTAAGACGTAAATACTTTGAACTGCCCCTAAAAACATAAAAATAAAGATAACGGGAGCAAAATTTTTTTGGAAAATTAATTTGACTTAATGCTCCAAAATACAAAGACACATAGGCTAGTCTCTGAAAAGTTTCACTATTACTCAATCTAAGTTCATTGGCTTCCATTTAAATATATGAGAAGGTAGAACACAAATAAAATAGATTATAACACAGAACAGGAAATTTGAGCTATTATTAAAAAGTATGTTTATGTATGAATAGTAAAATCGAGTTAAAATTAATGAAAAGATGAAGAACTCAAAGTTATATTAGTGTATAAAATCAATGTTTAATGAAACCGGCCAATTTCTTCTCCAGAAACTATTTCATCACACAGAAGCTGCAAAATATTTACGGCGGAGGCCGGATGTATTTCCATTCTGAATTGAGCCATTAATCATGCCAAAAAAGATCTCCCAACGCGAGGTAACAGTCTCCGACGAATAAAATACAGAGTGTATATAATTGAAAATCTTACTCATTCTTTCACTAGACGTAAAAGACAACACGGACTCTAAGAGAAAGGTTTTCCATGGGTTAAACTAGAATCTCTTAGGGTGTTTAACATTCTTTGGGTTCACTGAATAAACTCTCGGAGGAGATTATTACGAATTATACTTCACAAGGATAGAGGTGTTCCAAATTAAAATACCAAATTCAAAGTATTTACGCATTCCTTGCTCTACCAGTATATCTCTTACTTGTATGAGGTGTTCTAGATACTTAGATCCTAAGTAAAAATATAGAAATCGAAATTCATTTATTTCTTTATGGTGTAACTCGGGGTCCAGCCTTTCATACAAAATGTATACTCCATGCATACATAAAAATAAATGCACAAGCTCTTTCTCGTTTTTTTCGTCTCTATACATTTCTCTTCCTTCTCCACAGTCACACAACAAAAACTTCCGAAGTTTGACAATCGCTTGGCTTCAATATCTCCACGCACTGCAAAACCCCACTCCGCAAGGAAGTTTTGACCAGCTGTTTCTTATCACGTCTCTGATATGAATTCCCTTCTCCTTGTGAAGTTTTATTGGCGATATTTAACTTATTTTGGCCAAACTATATTGACCATATAGTCTTAAAATATTTAATAGTGATGTAATATGTTTCACTTACTCTAGGTTAAGAATTCCTATTCTAGTATTCAACCCAGGTTTTCTCTTTCTCGAAAACCGCATGGCTATCATTCTTTTGTAAAACATTTTCTCAACCCATACCAATCTAAGTAACTGTCCACGCGCTGAGCAATTCTGGAAACAGTTAAGCTTTTCGGCAATTAAAATAAACCTTTGCTCACATTATTTGCTCTTATATAACCTCCTCTGCTTATGAGAAGATCTCCAACTGTCAAGAAGAACATTATGTGGCTAACAATATTAATTTATAAGATTTTGCCGCACATCGGTTTAAATATCAATCGGCTTCTAATAACTGGGCTCCACCGTATCAACGCCTTAGTAGGGGGTTATTTAAGCCAGCTTCTCTTCGAAAGACAAAGGATCCTTAAAATTTGTTCTGTAAAATAAGGTATGATGTAATCATAAAGTCCCTAAATTTTTTAGGATGGATATCTCCCAGACAAGGGACATTATAATTTTTATTTTGTAGATGATTTCCTTTATGGGCATTAATGTTTCAGCCATGAGCTTTTCAGGCGTATGATATACCTTGCATTAAGTAGAAACATTTTGTTTTACATTTCCTAAAATTTTATTTTAGGATATTAATTTTCTCCAGCCTTTGTGCCACAAAGTCTTTTTCTACCTTATGCAATGTACAGATGGAGGTGTCCCTTCTATTTCTATGGCGTATTGCCAAAGTCATGCTCATCTTCTAAATATTTGGATAACATTTTCCTTTCAAAAGTACGCAATTATTGTTAATCTTCTAACCCATTTTACTCTTCATTCTGTCATACTCCATGACTCTGTTGTTTTTCTTCCTCTCCGCTTATGTTTTTTTTTATTATTATTTTGGATTTGTCATAAATAAATTTTTCATTTTTGTCATTTATAAAATTAAACAGCAAAACCCAGTTTGTTCTTGTCAGAGCAGTTTTTTAAAACCTAAATGGTCTAAGGTTTTATTTTTAAATTCATTCGGGGTTCATTATTTATAAATTAACTAATATAAGTATATATTCTCATTCTATTTAATTTTCGAATGCTATGTAACGTGTACGTCGGTAATTCCCTCGTTAATGCCAATGCTTGTGATTATCTCTCGACAGGATTTTATTATTTCTTCCATAAGATTTAGAAAAATAATTATATTGCATTTTTATTGGTGAAAACATGTAAATTTAGCCTTAAGAGAAGCTGACTACTCTCAGAAAAACGGCGTCTTCATGTATTCAAAGTTCAATTAATAAGCTGAGCGTTCTTTTAGATAACCATTTCACTCCCATACCAATTTTATTGGCTAATTATAGCGCTGCTTTATCTGAAATACATTTAAGGAAGTAACTTCGTATTATTTTGGAGGAGGCTGAGTTCACAAATACAAGTTACAGGTGTAAAGAATTTTCTATATTTATTGCATTTTTTATTTCAAATAAAGACAAAATGTTCCTATATTTTATTAGGAATATTTGGAAACAACCTACAAAGTTTACTTCACGTTTGGAAAGTGGATGCGTAACTTTAATCCTCGCCAATATGTGGCTACAAAAGTTTGCACCAACAGAAACAAAAAATAAAGGGCGGTGACACTTATTCACAAGTGCTTGCTTGTGAAAATATAATTTATTTGTTACGCATACTTATGACTAATATTCACACAATTTACCTATCAAAGAATACATTCTAGTATTTCCATAGGGTCCCAAAATATGAAAAAATTTAATGCGAGTTTTAAATTATTGCAAGTAAGTTAAATTATATTTTTGTTGTTAATATGCGATCAGTGGTGGTAAAAGGCTGGAAACTATGGGATTAAGAATCAAAAACGAGGTCTGTTCAAAAAGTACCAGGGCTCTTGTGCTTTTAAGAAATTATTTATTCATTCATGAATATCTATTTAGTCCCATTCAATGTAATCCCCATTAGATATTATACACTTTTTTCAATACTCGAAGCAATTGAAATAATTATTTTTTGTGATCTTGTTTAGCTCCTCCTCCGATGCAGTCTTTATCTCGTCAATCGTAGCGTAGTGTTCGACTTCCATGGGCCTCTTCAGTTTCGGGAAGAAGAAAAAGTCACTGGGGGCCAGATATGGGGAATGCGGTGGCTGCGGCATCATTAGTGAGTTGTTTTTGGCCAAATATTCACGCACAAGTAACAATGTTGTAGCAGGGGCGTCGTCATGGTGGAAAAGCCAACTTATGTTCTTCCACAAATCCGGACGTTTGTGGCGGATTGATTCGTGCTGATTGCGCATAACTTGCCGATTATATTCTTTATTTACCATTCTATCATGTGGCAAGAACTCATGATGCACCAATCCCCTGCGATCGAAGAAAACTGTAAGCAAAACTTTCCCATCCGACCAAACTTTTTAGTCTTGGCTCGTGCTGCAGCTTCCATTGGGATAATTAGGAGTTTGGCAGTTTCCACGTCATAACCATATACCCATGATGTCACCAGTTATTACCCTCTGGAACAAATTTGGGTGTCCGAGGACAGAGTCAAACACCTCCAAAACAATGTAAATGCGTCGCTGTTTTTGGTCGAAATTGAGCAACTTTGGTGCGAATTTCGCGGCGACCTGTGTCATGCCCAATTCTTGTTAAAAAAAACTAATGACACGAGCTAATCGATATGTTTAGGTCTTCAGCAACTTCTCCAACGGTGATTCGACGATTGGCCAATACAGTTTTCTTCTCTTCATCAATGTTTTCGTCTGTTGTTGACGTGCTCGGGCATCCGGCACTCTCTTCCTCGTTCACATCTTCTCGATCCTCTGAGAACATTTTTTACCACCGATAAACATTGCTCCGGTCCAAGGCAACTTCTCCACATGCCACAGTCAACATTTGAAATGTGCCCGCGCACTTAATTTCGCTTTTCACACAAAATTTGATACAGATTTTTTGATCCATTTTTTGGAGCAGGCAAAAATCGAAGACAAGCAAAAACAAGTCCAAGGAAAACAGCTGTCAAAAATTAACTGAACTTTGAAAATGGTCGAACGTTTTGGCATTGGTAAGAGACACATAATTGCTAATATAACGCCGCAAAAAATCGAAAATAAAATAAACTTAACCCGCGAAAATTCAAAATTCGCGATATTTTTGAACAGACCTCGTGTACTTGTTTCAGTCTGCCCTACACTATCATTCCTTCATTCGATCTTAAACTTTATCCGTTCTTATTTAACAAAAAAAAAATAACATGAAATGTTGTGAGAGACAAGCTCTATACAGCATTTCATCTAACCTTTGGCTTGAAGCTTTTCTCTTACAACATATTTTCTCAATACTCTCATCACGATTGTGCCAATAGGATCAAGTTACGTTTTGCTGAAGAATTATTATTTTTGCAGATGTTCAAGTGAAAGATAATCAATTATATCAACTAAAATTAAACCTTCACGTCGGCAAAATATGATAAGGTAAATTGGTAAAATGTCCCTTCTTAGCATATATAATATTGCTTTTAAGTATCTAAAACATTGACCAAAGGTAACATCTACCATCATGTCTTAGAAATCACATGCTCTTTCATAACTGTGGTTTGGATGGTTTTGATTGATAAATGATTTGGTTATGATTATGGTAAACTACTTCAATGCAGGCCGGCAAAAATTAGGAAAGTTTTCAAATGAAATATCCATATTAAAAGGACTTGGTACTTTTCCACAAAAGCATCATATCCTTTTAGTATGGAAATGAAACACTGCCTCGAAGTAAAGCCTGAAACAGTAGAATATATTCAAATGATAATATAATTACAGGGTGCGTTTGCTTACGTTTTCTTTCGCACACAATTGAAATTGCTTTTGAGGTATTGATGTATTTATAACCTGACATTTCAATTTGTTTTCATATGTAGCCACTAAACCTAAAAGAGCATTTCACTATTATTGGTTCCTTTTAAGTAACCTGAGTCTTTTTTATCATAGTCAGCATTTGCATCTTTAACGCTATAATATTTGATTCTCATTGACCAAATGCCTTTATACTAGTCAATAATTATTTTGGTATGCTATCTCTGAGTTTTCTAACTAATATTTCCATTGACTTAACCTCATAGTTTCCCAACGTTATCCGATAAATGTATTGTTACCTTTGATATGCTTTACCATAACGGTATCCTGACCTGCATTATGGATTCTGAGGGAGGGATTTTTTTATATTTAAATAATGGTAACTATCGCGCTATATTCTATCATATTATGTAACTGTAATTTCTAAGTATGTTTAAAGGAAGAATTCTATCAATAGCCAGGTCACATCGATGAATCATAGTCATTTATATCAACATTACTCCGATTTCGAAGGAAATTAATTGTTTTCGGTTTCGTTCAATAAACTGAAATTTTACCGTCTTCTTACCCGTTTTAGTTTCCTAATTTCTCCACCTAACCCAGCTCGCCTGCTACTCTCTCTCTGGTCCTCCGAAAATGGCGAAACGTGGACACCCTCACCCCCGGCCTGCACGTCCCTGAAGGTCCTCCTCGGGACCCTTCCCTATTAATTAGATTCCTTCGCTCTCCCCCACCCTCAGCCCCCTTATGCCCACTCAACTCCTCCACTTCTTCCATCTCGTACACGGTCGAATTCCCCCAGCTCCATTACGCCGACGTTGCTATCACACGAAATGGCCAGCAGGAAGAGGTCGGGAAGGGAAGGGGCCCTCGTGGATTGGATTGAAGCAAGGGTTGGGGGTGGCAGAGTATGTAATTTAGGGTGGGTAGATGAGGAGATGCTCGGTTATCATGGGTAGAGGGTGGCAAGAAAAGAGAGAGAGAAGTATTCTAACGTGTAAGGGGATGAAAACAAGGGCCACAGGGACCTATTTTTCGAATAGTTTGCCTTTTTACTATCATAAGGCCATAATAATCTCTCTTCTCCTCCCGTAAAAAGTATAATGAAAAGCAGCGTAAGCCTGAATTTTCATTAGAAGAAAGCCTTATATTAATTTAAATATCAGGGTTTTGACCATGTGTATTCTTCCAGGTAAAACAATAGGCTACCTCGAAATGGCTATAGCTCCAGTTGTTATATGTTTTGGACTCTCAACATGGTGTAAACGTAGGTCTCTGCTAAGCTTTGGTGTTTTGATCATAGAGGAAATATAAATTATGCTACAATTCCAACCTTATGTGACGACGGACTTCATGCGTCTATTTTAAATTTTAAGGTAATATAGAGGCGTGAGGAAGTATTTTCCTGAAATATAGTAATCATATAATACTCCTTTGTTAAAAATATGTTTTTTGTCTTTGCATAAGAACGTACTTTCGCTAATATTCCTCTTTTCCCTGACCACATTCACTTCTCTTTTTGACCCTGGACCTTTTTCAACTTTACGAGAAGCGCACTTCTGAGAGTCCCGTCCACCCACTTGGCGAAATAAGAACGCGATAAATTTTAGAGTCTAGGCCTGTTTTAAAGGAAAAATCTAGTAATTACCTCTTCTAGAACCCTTCGCGATACGTAATAGTGCGTGTTAAAATTTTGGAGAAGTAATTGATGGCCAAATTTTATATGCGCGACATAATTGTAAACTCAATATGGTGTACCTAGCGTCAAAATTATGTAGGAAACACTTATCTAGCCATTGGGTATATCAATTAAATCCATATTTTAAATTATACTTATACCTCTGCAGTGATAAATGGCTGAAATATATATATTTAATTCTATTTTTAAAGAGGCACAAAAATTGATACCATCATAAAATAAATTATTTATTTTTCAAAATATCTCAACAAATTTCAAGAGAGTTACCATATTCAATCCGAAGATGAGCTTACTAAAAAGATTTACTGGGAATGAAAGCACGTTTCTGCATTTCTATTCGTAATTTTTAAATAAAAGGAAACTCTAAAAATATTACCCATACTCCTATTGATTAAGGTAATAATTTGCCTAATTAAGGCTTTTATTTTAAAACTTTTAACTGATTTTGTTTTTAAAAGAAGCTGGAATTTCAAGTTCATCATCCTATTTCTCTTGGGAAATAGTTATTCATTACAAGCCGCTAATTAAGGTCACTGTCATTCGTATATAAGAGATTTCCTGCTGTTGATGAAGAATATCTGAATCAAAATCCTATTATCCTTTCGAAAATGCCATCCTAACCTAACACATTGTGAATCACCAGTGTTTACGCATGTATGGGACAATATCCGTTATATTAAATGATGCTTAACCTTACATATTCACAGTTTATTTTTCCTTAGCCACTTTTATTTGACTTAAATATTGATTAAGATTATAAATTAGTAGTAATAAGATTTTCTTGTGTATCTAAACAAACAATGGGACGTTTTGTGAGAGATAAGTGTCCAAGCAGTGGAAAAAAATTGAGGAAAATTATTTTGTAAATAACCCAATGACGAATATTATTTTAAGTATTAGGAATAATTATCTAAATTATTGAACTATAAACCTTTAGAGGGTAAGGAAGAAATAAGTACAGGGAAATAGGGCTATATTTATAAATGTTATTAATTAAAATTATTTAAGAACTCGTGTTGCTTAAACTTGGTGTCATTCGCAATAACTCTCTCCAGACCCTACAAGTGTAGGAAAATTATTTTATTACCCATTGTTATTCATATTTCTTCCCTATTTTATCCATCGGATCTTGTATCAGTGCGTGTGCGAATCGTAGCACGAATTCTTGAATTTCAAGAATTTCACTCACAGGACTCGCGGGCAGGCGCCACGCGAAATATAATGAGATTTGAAAACGGTTGGAAGGGTGAAGGTTTGGAGTTAAGGGGAGGGAGAGCCGTGCCGTTGGAAAGGGGAGCAAGGAATAGAAGGAAGAGGTGGAGGGAGAAGGAGGCAAAGAGAGGGAGCCTCCGGGGGAGAGAGAGTGCGGACAAGGTCCCAGGGGATGGAGGAGAGGGAATGGGGGAAGATGAAGCTGTTTTCAGGGGGCATATTTCTCAGTCCTGGGCCGCACACCCTCCCCCGCCCCCCTCGGCCTACAGAGCGGAGGTTGGCGGGAGGGGAATTGCTGGGGGGGGGGCGGAGAGATGGGGCCCGCCCACATCCGTCATCCCGTCGACCTTTCGGGCTCGCCACACGCGGCACAGGTGCTCCTCCTCTTCTTACTCCCCGCTTGCCATCCCTTCAGCCAACCCCCCTCAATCCCCTTCCCAATCTTCACCCTCTCGTTTTTTTTCCCGTCCTCCTCCCCCCTTTCCTCCTTGCTCACAATTTCATTCCGCCGCCCACGAGGGGCGGTTCGTCGTTCTCCCGCGGGTCGGCATTTTTTTTTTCTTTTGTACGCCCACTTCATTTTTTCTCTCGGAGATATCCCATTAAAATTTTCTTTTAATCTTCCCGTCTCTTCAGCTTTCTGCGTCAGCTATTTTTCCTAACTTTTTCATAGAATCACTCTGGTTTCGAATGAGCGTTGTATGATCTTGTAGGCCCAAATGTTAGCGAAAATCTTCATAGAACATGTAAGAAATCCTTGATTTTAGCGTTTTTGTCGATCATAACTCCTTTTTTCAATTTGATTGCATAATAATTTCTCTAGATTGTATCGATAATGTTAAAGAATTAAAGTTTCATTAATGCAAATTGACTAATTGCTAAAGTTTACCAAGGCGCCTATGAGTGAAGGTCAGGAAATATATCAGCATTAATGTACCAGTTTCAATTAAGTACTCCTTTGTAAGGGAATGTGTATGCTGCATGTAAGAGTGGAGTAAAAAGAAACTTGGTGCATTTTTTTTTTAAGGGGAGCATGAAATAGATGCTTAGTGTAATCCTGCACTCAGTGCTGTCTCAACCCACTGATATAATTTCTACCTCATAATAACTCCTATACTAGAAAAACTGAGTAACTGCTGCGCCAATTCATATGGTTCTATCAACGTATCCTAAAGATTGGTTTTGCTTGCCCGTCCATTTTCTCCTAACGAAATTCTCAGGAATGGCTTACTTCATTCCGATTCTACGTATTATGTCTAAAATATTTTAATAATCCGTTACCGCATCACCTTTCTTCAAGTTGTACTTCGTATGGCCCGACGCGGTTTTATCCCTTAGCCCTCGCAACATTTTTCGTATACCACTCACGGCGTGGACGCAATTCCCATCCATTGCCCTATGCCTCCCCCTCCCTGGCCATGGCGAGATTAAACTCGTAGCCACTGCAGGGAGGGGATGTATAGGGGAAGAGTATGGAGGTGGTCTGGTGTGGAATGCGGGATCCAAAGACTCGAGTCTTTTGGGAAGTTGAGTATGGTTGGGGGAAGAAGGGGACGAGTTGGTTGACACGGCGGCGGAGGACCAGAAATAAACACGCCGAGAGACAGAATGGAGAACAGCCGCGTGTATCTTTGGACATGTGTGCTGCTTAGGTGGACTGACCGGAATGGGTGGAGCGTGCTGGCCGAGGCCGCAGGTTTAATCTTGAAACGAATTTTTTCCATCATCCCCAATAAACATATGAAAGGAACGTATAAGTGGGGAGAGAGCGAAGTTACAAGATACTTCCCAAATCCTATGAAAATATTATGGTCACATCTATAGAACGAATCCAATAATCCCATTGCATATTTGTCATTGGGCAATAGTGTGGAGAAACCTGCCATTTTTTCAAGATATTCATTTATTCTTAATCATAACTGCATGCAATAAAACTCATTTAATCTGAGTCTAGAGAGGCTTATGAAGTATACATGTGACCAAATTTTAATTTTTTCCCAAATAAAGAGCCATATAAATAAACTGGGCTCTAATCCATCTATATATATTCTGCATTTGTGGAATATAAAATTAATTGGTCAGACAAATTTTAAAGAAGGAATGGCCGAGTAATCACTCTCACTCTGCCAACTTCGGGGTTATTCATGGGTAATCGCCATTATTCTGTAGCACACTGGTTAGCCTAGAGTCATGATAAATATAGATCCAAATGATTTGCATAGAAAAATGGGTGGGAAGGGAAAAGGGAGGAAATATTTCTTCTCCAGCAGTAAAAAGAGAGGAGGGAGAGAGAGAGAGAGAGAGAGAGAGAGAGAGAAAGAGAGGGAGAACTCCCTTCCCTGAATTCTCTTCTCTGGATTGGAGGAGAATGAGGAGTGGATTGTAAGGAAGGGCAAGATTAATGCGAGAAGTGGCCAACTAACAAGGGACGCGTATCTCAAAGCCGACCCTCTCTCCCCATCCTCCCCTCCTTTCGCTGACTTTCAGGCTTCCCATCGCCTCCTCCCTCCTTCCTGGCCGTCTTACATCACGGGACCAGGTTTCCCCCACTCCCTTTCCCTTGGACCCTCCCCCCACTCTAAGTAACCACCAAAACACACTTCGTCTCCTCTCCTCCCTCCAAGATACTTTGCCGAGTATCCTGTTTATCCGACCTCTCGCCACAATAGAGATGTTCTGCGCTAACCGGGGTTGGCCAACTCCTGGACGTGGGGAATACCGGGCCGAGGTACTCTCTCTGTTGGCTTCTCTAACCTTCGGTGTCCTTTATCTAGGGAGAAACCGGGTTGAGGAGTAAAATGGCGAAGAGTGTTCTCGTCGCCGGTCGAACCGCATTCAAATTTGGACAAGGAAAATTATAAAACATATTTATCGAGATCACGGAAGGTATGGAAATAAGTTAAATGAACAAGGGAGAAATATTTTTGCTGTGCTCACCATGAATTCGATTTAGAAGAGACTAAAAGTTGGCATAGTAGGAATGAGGCAAATCCTTGCCAAAATTTTCTATAAAATATACGGCTGGCATTATATTTGAGTTCTAGTAATATTGAGGAATATGTATGTGGAAAATAGAAATAATTATGCACCTACAGATAATATCGCAAAAATGTTAAAACAGCTTATTAACTACTGTCATAGAGTTACAAAATAAACTAAATTGCCCCCTCTGTCTCTGAATTTAAGCCCCATACTAAAGTGACGATACATTTTTTTACCTTCATTTATTGACGTTTAATTCAGACACTCGTTAATCGCTCGAATTCACCTAGGTTATTTGCGAATGTTAAAAAACGACGTTGAAAGCACCGCTTTAACCTGATAATAGGTCGTGAAAATGAGTATGTTACAGGCACCGCAAATGGCATTCCTCCGAAAGATCACCTCATTTAGCCTCAAGTAACGAGGCTTTAAGTCAACCAGCGGTAATTTTTACGATGGTTTTATTGTAAGATGAGCATCGAGTGAAAAATATAAAAACTTCATCACTCAATGGAGGAGAATTATGTTAGCCAAGGACACACCGTCCAGTAGAGCTATCTCCCTCGTATCTATTACCCTTACCTCTCCCTTTTTTTCTCTAACGTCAACCGAGGGTTATTTCTACGTAGTTTCTTATTTATCGCCCCCGCAATGACCAGTTCTCTCGTCCATACACCAAAAACTCCGACACAACTCAGGCTCATACTCACATCCCACACTCGCCACCCTCTCAACCACCCAACCTTCTCCCATCTGCCCCCTCCCCCAACCTTTCACCTTGGGCCTCATCCAAACTCCATTCGCTTCTTCTTCTTTCTCCGCGGCGACATCTTCATCATCTCTTTCTCCCGACAACCACTTCCATCCCCACCCTCTGCGACCCCCCCTCCTTCCCTTCTTCCACTGCGACCTCACCCTGCCTTCCCGCATAACTACCCCTCACACCTCCGCGCTGGTCGGTCCCCTTGCTTCCCTCTCTCGACCCCGGCCCAACTCCTTCTCTCTCATACTTCCCCACTCCCTAGCGTGCCTCCCGCCACACATTCGTCACGTCATCCAATCTACTACTTCTTCCCCTTCTCCTTGCCTGGGCCGCTGCCGCAGCCAGCCCATCCAACGCCGTGCATGCGCCTCGTGCGGGCCTACCCGTTCCACAACACACCAGGAGCCTTCTCCCCCTCTCATGCCCCCCCCCCCCCTCCACACTTGCGCGGACCCAATTTTATTCCCCGTTCACTTCTTGGCCACTGCTTGCATATGAGAGACTTGCGCGTTTCCTAGTCCAAACTTAAACCTTGTTCTCTCTGCCCCTCACCCTCGATCTTTCCCGCTTTGCTCTCAGCATGCCTGTTCTCCCTCTCTCTGTCTTCTACTCTCTCTCTCCTCCAACGGCGTTCCATGCCCAGACCAACCCTTCCTCCCGTTCGGCTACTCCAATCTCATCGTCCCCTGCCAGTAATTAATGCTTTGCCGTAACGGCCCAGCTTCACCTCACAGATTAAGCCGTCTTGACGTCTCCACAAAAGAACCGGACTTCGGTGCACGGGAGGAGGAATGGGCGTATGTAAGTGGAATGCCGGTGGAAAAGGTGGAAGGAGGGGGGGATGAGATATGGCGTGGGGAGTTAGAGGAGGTCGGAGTGGACGGGAGGGCAAGGGGAATCTAGGGGTGGGATAGACTGCGAGTCAGGAGGCAAGAAAAAGGGGCGACGGGGGAGAGAGGTTTATAATGTCTCCCACTCTCTCCAGGATAAAGCGCCGCCGCGGTGATGCAGGGCGTCTAAGACACACTGTAAACCCCCGTGGCGAGCGGCAGTAATTTCTGCTGTCAGCGGTAGACAAAAGAATGTGCCTGGGATTTGGTGTAAGGGTAATGTAACCGAAGGAAGTTTTCTCATACGGGCATGTATTCCAAGTATTTATGGGTATTCTTATCGCTTTATTCCACTTCAATAAATTAGATAGAACTTGTCCTTATTTTTAGAGCTTTGATTTAATTATCGATTTTCCCTCAAGATATTTATCTAGAATGAGTCATTACAGCATAAGTAAAATACTTACATTTTCTTTTCATATCCATTTTCTTCATTATTCGTCCAAAGAATATGGATCCTTTGAAAATCTTTCGGGCTAGTGTATAAATTCTTTTTTTTCACGATGTCTTTTATTATAAATATACCACCAAAATTACTCTCGGCAATAAAATAATTTTTTATTTAAAATAAGCATTCCACGTATCTCTATGCGTTGTTTGTCATACATTAATATAGAACTTAGAGTTTGATGTAGAAAGAATGCCTTAGGATTATTTAAAAATATAATTTTTAACGTGTTTTTAAGCTGAATGATATCTGTCCAACTAGGCAAAATTTCAAAACTCATTAAAAATTTCTAAGCTAATGCATTTCATGCATGCATTTCCCTCTACTCGTATGGCTTTCAAAAATGTTCAAATCTCTTTCAAGATATTCCTACCTACTCACAAGTAAATTATTTCAATTACATCTCAATATACTCTGTCTATCTATGTTTTTTGTTGTGGCTAAGTTCTTATGGGGAATCAGTATTGAAAGTGTTACAACACTTTTAGCAACAAAAATGTTGTTAAATAATCACTAAGTAGATACCAAGGCTGGTAAGAGAGGGTGATCAATATTTACTCTCTATTTTCTTTATATTTTCACAATTGACTATAAAAAAGCAGGAAATATTTCGGAATCATATGAGCCAGAGAGGATATTAAAGATTTTTCAACTTGAAAAGCTTTCAAACTGAAAATACTAAACAAGATAAAATGAATGAACGCAAGTGTTCCTTGTCTACAAAGTGAATACTCAATCTTCATTTACCGCATTAGATGCAACAAATTAATTGCCGTTGTGACTTATTACTCCGCACTCATCGTTTAGTTAAAAAGTACCATCGATTTCATAATCTTTGAATCCATGCATTTTATAATTTAAGAATTATCGTGGAGTCATTTGAAGAAAATATTTTAACAGTGGTTACGGTACGCAATTGAGTACCAAGTAAAAAATTGAGTATTAAGTTAAGTTTTCGGTAAACTCGCTTGACTTCAAACCCTGCTCTCAAAAAGTAATTATTTTCTTACGAAAAAACTAGACTCAGTCGTACCATGAGATCACAAAGATTATATCTGAGATATATTGTTTGGAACATTTGCATGAATAAAAAGTAACCATATAAATCAAGCTGAACTAATTCATTCCTCGCCCCGCCTTTGGCCCCGTCAAATTCCTCCTACTCTCCTCCAGTCTTTTACGTCTTATTTCCTACTCCTTCCCTTTTCCCCTCCTCTCTCTCTCTCTCCATTTCACCCCCCTCCGTCCAATCTCCGTCCTCCATTTTATCGAATTTCCAGCTCACGACGTCCCTTTGACTCAGGGTTTTGAAGCCACGACCTAAGGCCGGCCCTTCATCTGCGACGCCTCTCTCCGCAAATCCTTCTTTCCCTCCACCCAACTCCCCTTCCTACCTCATCACCCACCCCATCCGCGTCCTTCCTCCCATAACTCCTCCTCCTCTACTCCACCCTCCTATTTTCCCCGTGGAAACCATCTTCCTCGCCGTTACTCACGTCTTCCCGGCAGCCTCAAACCCCTCGCTCCTCCGCCCCGTGTTTCCCTCCTCCGGGCACTCCACCCATCCACCCACTCCCTCCACCTGGTACGTTCACTCCTTCTAATCTATCCTATCGCAGAGAGTTCTCTCCCCACTCTCACAACTCTCTGCCCTCCCAATCTTCTTATCCCATTCTCCTGCCGCCATCAATCTCCCCATTCCTTGGGTCCAACCGTACATCTAGGAGACTACGCCCTTCCCCACTGTTAAGACCGTGCCTGTGTACACCCATTTCTCTTACTCTTTCCACTCTCAGTGGCTCTATCTCCTTCCTGGCAACTCTCTCTTTTTCTCTGTCTCTCTCGTTCAAGAGCCCATTTCCACTCTCCGTCCCAGTGTCCTGCTCTATCCTAAAAGATAATTCTATGGTCATTGTCTCCCGTGAAAGTAATTACTTTCAAGGTTATTGTCACTTTATTTTCCCAAAAGGTAATTTTTGACCGGTTGTTGGGGGGAATCCTCGTGTTGTACGAGCTGTTTAAGGTAATAAATGTCTTGTTTGGATAGGTGTATGCGTTTACATTCAAAGAGGGAACCTTTGTTTCCGCACCGTAATACTGGTGCTCTAATTCTTTAGAAACGCTCAGAGAGGTTATTTGTTTGAAGAAAATATCTCCATTTCACACGAATTTCCAGGATTTGTTATCATTTTTATGTGCATCTTATCCAATATAGGCTCACTAATGCTAATATACTGTATGGTGTCTGATAACAAACATCAACAAGTCGTAAAAAAAGCCCATTTCCCAGGCTCATTTCAAAGATCAAAATATTTTTATAGTAATATGCAAAGAATATTATTAGCATTTGTATTCCAAAATTTAACTTTTCAACTTGAAGAAAGACTCATAAGTATTATTAGGTGAAGAATTTCAGATCGAGCATGATCTTGTTAATTTTGTAGCTTTATATTTTAAAATAATTAACTCTGGATACATATCAAAAATGTATGCACAACCATCAATGGTTGGGCTACTCTGGTAATGGGTCGAAAAACTTGTTATATATGCAATAAGGGTCCAAACGGGAAAATAAATAATGAATAAATAGCATATGCTGGCATAAATATGGTCTGCATAATTCTAGAAAAATATATTTAAAGGGAAGATGACCAATAATCTTTTGCCATCTTTCTAACCTCTACCCAAGCCGCATAGGAAACAGCAGGTAGAAGAACTCTTGATTGATAGAATACAGATACGGCTAAAAGAAAACTGTCGGGATAAAGTTGGAACTCAATGTATGAAGCAATATTTAAACGGAGAAGTGAAACTGGCGCTATTACAAGCAAGGAATGAAAAGAAAAGCGGACTGGGGGAGGTTTGATATAATTTAGGAAATATTCGCCACCATAGTTGTTTAGACTTCTCATTATAAAATTTAGCCAATAGTTGAAGGATATGAAATTCCGCATTGTTACTGTTCATTTTATGCGTCCTCAATGTTTAAAAAGAAAAGTTAGAAAGAGAAAATAGTGTAATAGAGGCAATATGGTAATGATATCCATTAGCAGTAGTTTAGCAGCTTTCTAAAAAGTAGATTAGGATACCAAAGGAAGGCTAAAAGAAGATGAGACGATTCTATTTGGATCATTCTTTAAGTCAAAGGAAAAGGAGGGAAAATGCACATTAAGGTTTAAATAGTTCATATGATACTTGTGATATTTTAACTGGCCTATTTTCTGAACTTATTTGTTTACTTGAGATGGGAATTGAAAATATCCTTTTTGGTTTTCTAACAGCACTTATTGAACGTGTTAATTGACAGTCGCCAGATGCAGTCAAGATAAAAAGAACCTCTCTCTTATGTTCCAGAAAACAATTTAGCTTAAACAAGGTCGCGGCGTATCCCAAGCCCTTTATATGGTATAATATATCAGAATATGGAATGAACATAATATATCAAAAAATGGAATAGATAATGTGAAAGTATGGACGTCCTCTTTTTTCATATAACGGTAATATCTCCACTGTGTCGTATGACCAGTTATTGCTTGCTCAAAGCTGGCGGATTACTAAGGTTATAGTAAAAAAGCTAATGGAAGTTTGGTATTATTGAAGGTATGTACTTAGAGAAAACATAAGTCAAACCGAATATCTGGTGGTAAAGAAAGAAGGCAAATTTATAAATGCTCTCCAAGACACCAGCAAAACAGCAAAATAGTTTAATTATTTTTGCTCCATTATTCGCGAAACCGCAAATAGTGAATATGGCGTATATTACAAATTACCATCGGCTTGAGGAGATTTTAAAATATTAGTATGAGTATAACTATACCTTAGTAAACAAATAAGAATATCTTGAAAACAATCGTTCAGGGCATGCTGACATATGCGGCAGAATGCTGGATTTGGGGTGAACTCCTAGATAGTAAATTACAGGTTGTATAGATAGAGACCATATGGAGAGGGATCATGTAAACTAAATTACAACGGAGAAAAAATGAAGATTTTAGACCATTAATGGATATTGAAAGCCGGTGGAACAGTGAGTTTAGAGACAAACTCATCATTTTAGGGCCATTTATGAGATACGGACGAAGAAAGAAGGTCAAGAACTCAGTTAGAATTGTCAGCGTTAGTAAACATAATAAGAGTATAACTACTTAAGTAATGGGGTTTTGAGGATCGGAAGAGGTAAATTTTAAGGATCGAAAAAGCTGGAGGATGGAAATGTTGACTAATCACAAACTAGTGGAAATGTCCTTCAACTACAATAAAAATGCATGCCAAAATATGTACATTTTGGTAACGCGCTCTCACTTTAGACAATATTTTTAAGTTTCTGGTGATTTAATAATAAATATTACATTATTTTAAATCTCTCTAAGCATTTGTTTTCATACAAATGAGCGTAATTTTAATTCATATCAATATCAACTTGTAAAAGTTAAAAAAATTTCAATCAATTTTCCATTTAGTCCTTTGTCTATAGAAGGTAATTTGAAAATTCCTATTATCTCATTTGCATACTCCAGATCATTGCAAATTTTTCTCTTGCCCAGATTTCAAAGAAGAAATTCTAAAATTTCATATGAATTCATTTATCTCCAAGGCAACTATGTCTCCATTGGCTGAAAAGAGAATCTCAAAACACTAAGCCATTCCCAAGGAAGAAGGCCTCCGACTGATACGGTCTCTTCCGCCATTTTTGTGAATTTTTTAGAAGTATTCTAAGGTAAACCTGACCAATTTTTAAAGTATCATTTACATCATAACCTATAAGCTGCCCTTGCGGCTTCTAGTGGAAGTTTCTGTAGGGCCTGCAACACGGCATCCGTTCATTACCCGGTGAGGAAAATTAATCGCTTTCGTAACATTTATTAAGATGATGATTTGTTCATGAATCTAGGTCATGCTACCCAAAAATTAACCTTATAATATGTGAAAAAGGCGTTTTTAGGGTAGAGGGTGTGCCTCTATGTGCTTAATGTCTATTTCGCACATTTTTATAGTAAGCAGCAAATTCATGGGGATTTTAATGGAGTGTTTTAACATACCACTTAGGACTTAAACCCAGGTCTGTCCACCGAAGTTAAATTATGTACCCATTTGTTAAGTAAGTCAAACCCCTATAAAGAGAAACTGATATAACATTGCAAGTGATTCTATTCATAATTGTGGCCTTTTTTGGTCTATCACTACTCCGCTTCTTTTCAGAAAACATGCGGTCAAAGGATCCGTGTTTTGCGTTGGAATTGATTTAATTCCATATTTATGTTGATATAAATAAAGTTTATAAACTCAGAACTTTTCCAAAGTTAAACCAATCATAGTAGTGTAAATAGAATAGGCTCCTCCATGAAGTTAAATATACTCTGAGGTAAAATAGAGGAAATATATGGTATCAGCTCAAGCATTAAAAAAATTAAAAACACTATTAATTTCATGGTCAATCCCTATACTTGTAGATGGACTCTGTTACTTTGTGCTCCAGGGTCAATGCGGAGATTTCAAAAGCCTTGGAAAGGCACTAATTCTTTCCATTTTAACCCAATGCATTAACCTAGCGTATGTTTTGTTGCTGCGGTCGATGTAAGCTTATCAATCATGTGCGAATAAGGTAAATGTTTACATAAACTGGCAAAACCAGCCTTGGTTTATTAATTTTAATCCACAGTAATGGAAGATTTTAATTTTATTCCATTCTAAATTTCCTCATCCCTTATCCATAATAAAACTTCATAAGAGCCAGTTAAGGCATTTAGTTAGCATTTTTCGTGTGAGTATAATTCCTTAGCGCTACCGATTAAGTAATATGAAACCTTAATTAATAGTAGAATGAAACAAAGAGGAATATTTTCATGTGCGCTATGAGATAAAGACAACATTTTAAGGTGAGCAAAAACATATACATAGGAGAGAATGCTTTTTCTGATATAATGATACAGCTGATCCATAAAAACCTATGTATAATCATGGTAAATTTTTATAATGATAAATTTCTGCTGCTCTCATTGAATGGAAACTGCTTCTTTTTCACATTTTACCTTGGAGTCAAGCTCTGATATGAAAAAACTGTACCAATCTTTTTCATGGAGACAATAAACAAGCGTCAATCGAGCAGTGAATCACAAATAATTTTTTGACGTGAGTTCAAATATATCTACCTTTTGAAAAACCTATCTTAGTCCCATCCATTTTCAAGTCCGTGTTTGAATGAATCAGACTTACCAAGTTACTGTTCCTTATGATGTCGTTTATCACTCAGATGCATTCGCAACTGACTAAAATCATTCACCTTTCACCTCTAGGCCTGTTGCACCCACCCCTAAGGATGCCATTTTGGCAGCCATTAGCTCGCTCTCATTGTGCTACTACGACTCCTGTCTCCCGGCTTCTCCACCTGCCCTCTCGGTTGCCCACGTCTCTCTTTCCCCATTCCGTTGCTCTCCTCGGCCTTCCACGGCTTTCTCGGCCGCAGACGCTTCGTCCCCATCCATCCTCTCACGCAGTTGCCCACCTTTTTTCGGTTGTTCTTACCACTCGCCCGGCAAAGGCGTCTGCTCACGCAGTCTTCCTTTCGGGTACCTCTTTCTCGCCTAACTCCAGGCCCTCACGCGCCCTACCTGGTGCCCATTTAGTGTTTGCCATCTCTACCACTGGAGCAGATGGCAATCTTATCTCCAAGCTCTCTCCTCAAATAACCCACGTGGATATGCTTCTCATTCTCAGTCGGAATGACATCCTCTGTGAGCATGCAAATCATTGGAAATGAGGTGGAGGACGCCAGGTGAATACGTGTTATAACCTGGAACAGAAAGTATAGGCACTTTCGTCTTCGGCCGTTGGTTAGCGCATGAGGTTTCAAATCCTTGTAGTAAAACTATCAAGGTTATTTTTATCTTAATTCAAGAATAAAATCTGTATAATTGCAATAATAATAGATCATAAAAATTATTCGCCTTGACCTGGATTTGAATGATATATGCACTAGAAAATTGTTACATTGAAGTGTATATTAGCAAGTAACTCCGTTAAAAGTTACTGTTGCAGTATCTACCGCGAAATCATGGAATAAAATCTATAAAAATATTTTACAATTATTTTAAAGAAAATTGGCATCAGTCAGTATATAATGCATAGCCTAAATTATTTAATCAAAAATAGCTTGCGAATGAAGACCCATATTCACACGCAGTGATAATATCTATTCGTCTATATGGTAAGCAATTAACTGCTCTAAGAAAGGCCAATAAAGTTATTTTTTTAAATAGTGTAAGTTAGCACAATCTGTGTTTCTTCAGGTTGGCTTGCAAATTTATGAATGCCTTAATGAGAGTATTCATAAACTTCATGCCTAAAATGCCCTCAGTAAGTGAATAATTTCCACAGACATGCACAAATAGTTACAATACGTGGAATAACTATGGCTTAACCATTAGAATCACGTCTATACATTATTTATCTGCTCAAAGATTTAAATGTACCTTTTGTTTGCGTTTAACAGACTGTAAAAATTGGTTTGGAAAGTAGCCCAAGTAATAACTGTTTTACTTAGTTCACTTTCCTATAGCAGATTATAATGATGGGGACTCAAGGAGATATTTAAAAATAGAAAAAAATTAGGTTAACGCAAATATATTAAAACCTGGGTGTATTGGTTATCATTATTATCCATATTCTTATATTAAGGGGTTGCTACACACACTCGTTAAAGAGTTTTTAAAACTTTTTATGGTTATTATTTAAAACAAATCATTCATTGTATGCCAAACTAGACGAAAAAGCTCTTTTTAAATGGAAATTTTAACTGATTCCGCTGATAGTGCAAAAAAAAGGACCAAGCCTTCACCTATTTCAATAATTTATTTTCTCCAGTAGAATTTCACTGTTTTTCCAATGCAAATTGGAACCAGCATTACTCCAAAGTAGGAGAAAAGAGATAAGAATTAGAAACATCCAACGCCCTCGATAGTTGTATGCACGCTGAGAGACGCGCAGTTAGATGCGTATGAGATGAATATGAAAAGAGACTCGAGACAAGGGGGAGGGAGATTGAGAGGAAGGGGAGAAGGGCATAGGGAGATGCGAGGATTGGGGAGGGTCGTATGCAAATACGGAAATGGGGATGTGGGGAGGGCGGAACTTTCGAGTCGGTTTAACTCCTCCCGTTCGCCTGCCTCGAAGGGAATGTTCAGCCCGGGGTGGGTGGCGTGGGGCGCCCGTGGCGATGGGGGTAGAGGCGAGTGTAGTGGGGAAGAGGTGGACGAGATGGGATGGAAGGGCGGCACACGGGGGACCGAGGGCGAGGAGGAAGAATAGGAAAGAGGGAGCGACACCGAGGATGGGGGGTGTTGGGCTGAATAGAACTCATAGAGGGTTGAAGGGAGAAAGAAGGATGTTACGTTGGGGTTAGGGATATGTTCGGGGGTATTTCTGGGAGGGGTTTCTGAGGGTTGGCAGGGCGAGTAGGCTAGGCGGGGTTAGGACTTTTTTCCAAAGCTCACAACTAGGTGGAGCGATGTGAGTATAGATGGCAAAGCAAAGGACAGGGCGACGTATGGGGTGGTTTTGGTTGATTTTCCTTGAAAGAGTTAGTGGTTAAGAAAATAGATCTAAGTTACATTTTAAGCCAGAAACAGTTTCATATGCTTAACTTCTTTAGTTTTTCTTTGCACACAGATTCCATATTTTCTCTCCTTTCAGCCTAACAGCTTAATTTTAACCAAACCCTACGGCCAAATCTTCCCTTGAAAAATTAAAATCTTTCCATCATTTCTGATAGCTAAACTCTCACCGTCATTTCAACATGATAGATGGTCCTCCCTCTTCCGATTGTTAGAAATTCTAGCTTTTCCGTTCTCTAAATAACAAAAATATGATCCTCATATTTTATTTCCCACACTGAGCAACTAGGTGGTATCCTTGTTTCTAAGTAAGAACCTTTGAATTAAGTTTAATCAGGTTTTTTGTTTCCCACGTGCGGACTCGAATTCATTTTGCATGAATTCAACATGTGCTCAAATAGAATTTTAGAATTCGAGTCACGAGTATTGCACAGAGCACATTGTTTTAGAATGCTCCTCGTGTATTGAATGAATAAGTGTTCAAATCATTACCATTTTGAATCAAATTCCCGGGTGGAAAGGACATACAAATTTGAAAGATAAATATTTGGTTTAAATTTTAATCTACTTATTTTCCGAGAAATTTATACGTTGCGGGCCTCCTTGGACACATTTAAATCTATTTCACCTCGTATCCTATCTAAAACTCTTCATTTTATCAGCAGCAACTACCTAAATATCTTAAAAAATAGAAATTTTAGGTGAAGTATAACCTTATTAAAACCTGATTTCATTGCCTGTATGAAATATAAAAAAGCGAAATAATGCCGACTCCAAAGAACTGAAACTCTTCAATAGTGGTTAAATCACGTTGTATCGTATGATCATTCATGTTTCTATGGTTTTTATATAAAAACCAAATTTCCATTCTAGTTAGTAAAATGCGTATTTACACCTTACAGTTTTCTGTAATCCAATCACCAATCAGTTTTCATTAATCGCTCTTTATATAACTTGGCAATCGCGAAGAAACCCTATTGAAAATATTTTCAACAAAGTCAGTTTATCAACATGAACTCTTTTAAATAAAATATTCTTACAAAAAGTCAGTACGACATTACTTTCTACCTTTATTAAAAAATTAATACCGTTTTTATTTTAGATTTATCTATTCAGTTTCCAATTAATCATTGGTCAATTTTTAGCATTTCACTATGCATAACTTTGAAATCAAAATTTCAGGAGATAGCATTTTAGCCTTTTTCGAATTATATGAAAATGAGTAAAGTTAGACCCGTTTAAACCTCCAGAAAATTTACTAGTTAGTAATCCAGAAAAATCAGTTCCTAAGTTATCCTGGTAAAAGGTTGATCTTATTATTGACCAAGAATTCAAAGAGAGTAATAAATTCAACCATTAAAAATGCCACATAGCTTTTTCAAAGTTCAACAGCTAGATATTCTTACGACATATCATAATCCCGGTTGTTTTGACTGAAGGCAACACATAGAAATACATAATTAACAGTCAAATTGTACGCAAAAGAATAGTTACACTAAAAGTGCAACCCCTATCTCATACCTTTTTTCATAGGATTAGGATACTCTAAATACTTTTAACGATGGTAAGAAGTATTAGAAAATATATATTAGATACAAATTTCTCCACCCATGTTTCAAATGCTGCGTCAAAAATCATGATTTAAATAAAATATGAAACAAACGGAATTTTATTTGAGTTAAAATGTATCTCACCTTCATCAAGATTTAATCCTTGCCTTATTAATGAATACGAATATTGATTAATTAATTATAATACCAAGTACAAATTCGTAACGTATCAAAAATAAATGCCTATTCTTTATATTCAGAAAACGATTTGGTAGAATTTTGCGTGATTTTAATAATTATCATTAGGTGCTTTCTTATGTTCTTCTGTAGTAAAAATACCATTTCAACAGGAAGGGCAAATGCAAGTCTTTGTGGTTTCCACAGTAACTTGAACCATATACAAATGGGTGCACTTGATTATTCTACAGAGTTCTGATTGTAACAGATTAAATTACTTTTGAGGCCTACAAACTTTTTTGTTGTATGCGTGCGGAGGTCATTTTATTATTTCTTTCTATTCTCCCTTATATTAAGTTGAATACGCACACTATCATTTTGCGTTGGAAATCCTTCTTACATAAATTTATTTGTAATGGTTAGCTACTTTGCCAGAAAATCTTTGTATCAATTAATTCCAAATTTCCATTTTTAATTCCAAACCCATGCTGATATTTCAGAAGTTTAAAGCATAAAATACTTTTCAAATCACTCATGTAGCAATTCTATCCTCATGATACCTTTTGAAAAATGAGTCCCTAGTTTTAAAACTTTACTGGGGTTATACATCGACTTCGAGAATAACTATCACTCCTCTAGCTATGTTTTAAAAACACAGAAAAAACTTTTCTTTACTTTAGATTCATTCTTTACTTTTTAAATTAAAGATTTTAATGTTAAAGCGATCATTCTAGCTGAGTAATGCCACTAATAACACTTTAATTATGTAGGTCAAACTAACTTAGCCTCTTCTTGAAATATGAGTAAATAAAGAAAAAATCTAAACATAAGATTTACTAAAATAATTTTTTTCGAAGACAGAATATTTTTAATGAATCAAAAGTACCTTGTAAATGCGAATTTTCGCTTTCCAGTGACTAAAAAGTTGTTCTCTCCCACTATTAGTCTCTATTGTTACGCCCTATTTGTCCGCAACTGGAAGTCCGGTTGCCGAGTGATCCGGTTCCCGGGGAGATGGACTCTCCCTCACCCAGGGAACTCGGAGCGGCATTGCGCTTTTCAAGAAACCCGCTCACCTCAATAAGAAAAAATCAATGTTCACTGTCATTGCAATACAAATTCTTCTGATTTAATGGGAAATATTGCTACAGCTGTATGTTTGTTTGTCTTTATTTCGCCTTTCTTCCTGCAATTAATTACTCTCGTTGTGCTTAAATTGCGACTTCATATATTATATTACAGAGCACGTAGCTATTTGTAATGCTATGTACGATAAGTATAGCTTGCCTCAATAGCTTGAGGTTAAGGGACTTAAAAGTTAAATTATTAAGATTTAGCATACGAGAAAAATTTAGTAGTTTGACAAAAGTTCAAGATGTAGCATGGAACAGATTACTCGATAATGTACTCAGCTATCGTACTTTTATTAATTCTCAAAATATGGCCCAAGTGTTTGCACAAGATATTTTCCTGGTAATGAAACAAACCAAATCCTTCTTGTTCTCCACTATACAAGCGTAGGCCTATTTGGGAGGTCTAGCTGGAAATCCTCCTCCATATAATTGAGTGTCTCCATACCAAAATTTTATCCCGTGCCGAATTTTTTAAGCATATACCAAACAGAAAATCTTTAAATTTGATTTAAAAAGTATTATCTTTAATTACAAATGAAATTAACGGTTTTATAGTAGCTATCCATGGATCCTAAGAAGTATGCATTTGCTTTTAGAAATTATAATTTCATTCTTAATACTTCAATATGTATTCCCAATTGAAACTTTATATAGAAAATGTTTTACATAAATTTTAAAAATCGTTATTTATAAAATTCTTGTACGTATTACATAACTATTGCATTAATTTTAATCATTACCGTAATGCATCATAATGTATTCTCACACACATTTTAATATATTGTAAGGGTAATGAAAATTCAGCATTATAATAAAAAATCTACCTAAAGTTCTGAAAAGAGAGCATAAGAAAAACGGATTTAAAATGGTTACAATGCATTCCAAGTGGCATCACTGTTCACGTACCTTCCAGCTATTTGCCAGGTATGTGCTTACATATTCTATTACCATTTCATTTTAACGCACATTCCATTTTTACACTGGTAGTTGAAATAATTTTTGACTACCAAACACTTAAAAAAAAAAATTGACTTCCCATAATATATAGCATGTAAGAATTATAACTTAAATTGGAAAGAATTTATATCTAGGGAAATTTATAAGCGTATAATTTGTTTTTGATCAAATGTTCTTTTCAACATAGATTTTCTTCCAAGGATAGCAACTTCTTATACTTTTGTATGGTGCACCATATTTTACAATATTTTATGTATCCATGGACAGTTATATGGCAAACATGGCTGCCAAAACGGCTTTCCGAACTTTAATATAATGACAACATTAATTTTTATGGAAAGCCTCCAGAAAATATCGTTGATTATTTCGAAATTTTTCGCAGAAATTGTAGCACAAAGTTATACTTTCTTCCCTTTTTCAATACCCAACAAAATGTCCCCAGCTCCTTTAGCCGTTGCCAGAACATAAAATTTAACCCGTTCAAAGTCTCGAGTCAGCCGACTCCAAATCGTAGAATATTCATTTTATTATTTTCACGTCATACCGAAACAATCTACATCTACTTAAATTCCTTCTCCTCCTCCCTATAAACACCAAGCCACTCTTCCCTCACCTCCGTCCATTCCCTTCCTTTTCTCCCTCTTTCATTTCTTTTGCCCACCCCCGCCCTCCTTCTCCTGCTGGACCCCTACATCTCCTCTCACCCATCTGAAGATGAAGTTTTCTCTCCCATAACAACAGTGTCCCTCAATTGCACTGCTCAATTTTCTTCCCTTCCTCCATCCCACTCTCTCTTTCTCTCTCTCCCTTTCCGAGTCATCTCACTTCTCATATCGTCCCTTTTCTCTGTGCTCAGGGAGCTGAGGGGTCTAAAGGGAGAAGGAGGAAGTAATGTCCAATCCCACCTTCCCCTTCTCTTACCTCACTTCTCCCTTCATCCCTTCGCGCACCCCTCTTACACCCGCCTCCCGTATGCCATCAGTTTCCAGCACCCTCTTTCCGACCGCACAACGAGACGACAAAGTGCGCAGTCGCCATTCGACTATCATCTTTACGACCTTCTTCTGCCTCTCTTTCACTCCGCGTAGGACATGCCGTGTTTAAGTCGCCCTCATCTCACGACTGCTTCACTTCATTCCGCCTTTCTTGCCTTCCGCAGTGGCCTCCCCTCTCCAAAGCCGCCCTCCGCGTCTCCCGCCGCACACCAACGCATAGCCACGGATAACATTGCATACATTTTGCCCATCAGATGCCCTTCATGCCGATCCCATGATTTCTTCAACGAAAAACCTTCGACGCTCACCACTGCTCCCTCCACTTCACTCCCCTTGTCCCAATAAAAGTAAACCCTGAATTGACTGTGATTCGATTTTTTGTACGTGCTGGAACAAGTGCCTTTCATTTTTTGTGGAAGGAAATCCAGCTTCCTCCGTTGGAGGTCAGATTGGTGGCAATAAAGTTAATTAGGTGTGCGATTTCATAAAGTAACTTTTTTTCTGTTCCTCCTTTTGAAATGATCTTCTGACAATAAAGTACTATTTCGAAGCGTTGTCATGCTCTATACGGGTAATAGGATTTGAGTATGTCAACGCATTTTTAGTTAATTATTTTTATTGCATCCTATGTCGCTTTCTTTGCTTTACAGAAGTAGGAGCATCCTGCAGCGCCGTCACACTAGGTTGAACATCAGCGATGCAATATTAATGAAATTTGATCCTGCATAGTCTCATCTGCTCCATTCAATGCGATGTTATTTGTATTATATAATGTATTGTTGGGTTGTCAAAATCTTTTTGGTATTGATTTTATTGGGCTCAATTTTTAAATGGCTAACCCTCATGATTACTTTTTATAGTGATATAAAATAACTAGATTTTATGCCTAAAAGTCATCCGAAAAAATAAATGCCTAATTATATTTAAAATAATTTACAATGTTTTGAATTCGTTTACTTTTGCTATAATTGCGAAATCCGCTTGGTTTAATGGTCCATTTTTATTAATTTTAGTTATTTAGTCATATAAAAACGTTTGTTCATTCTCCTAAAATCTAGAGAATGCAATAAATGTTCAAGACGATTCTAAGGTTTATATAATGCGATGTCACACAATTATTTCTTTGTATTTTAATTGAAATATTTATTTTCTTAAGCATGCCGTTTGTCACAATTAAAATGAGGGATGATTGGTGTAACTAGTCATCCCTACATATAAACATTTAATGAAATGAAGGTTTTAAGTATAACAAATTACCAATTGGGTATACTGTTGCATAGGGTATATCATCATGCGTAATTAACACATGTACTTATTTATTTAAGCCAGTGAAATTAATATTCAAGTGGTCATGAAGTGTCTCCAAAAAGTTTTGTTATTGAATGTGTGTATATATATATATATATATATATATATATATATATATATGTATATATATATATATATAACCATAAACATAGTAATCAACCCGAAGGTCGGTTTGGCGGGTGATGGTAGAGAGTTCATCCGGTACTAAGCCCGACGGCATGTGAAATTCACACATCAGGGTAGGGGGGCCAGTTCTTTTCCCTGTGCCGGTTATGGGATCCCAGGAAGATCTGGTACCCGAAAAAAAATTTATATATTTAGATTTAATTTTTTTTATTTACATTAAAGGAATAAAATGTTTCCGGGAGTAAATATTTTTAAATAAGTTATTCATATGCATGAAAATAATGTTATAATTCCCCTCTCTTAAAAGAAGAATTAATGCTTATTCTTCAATGATAATTTAATTTTGCACCATTAATATTATTACTGGTACATTATCAAGCAAAGATATTCAAAGCAAAGAAAAGACACAAGTTCAATAATAACAGATGAAATTCGATGATGGCGTGACACAATATTCAGGGTGACTACAACTTGAGTAATGAATGTGAAAATACGAAAACATTTACTACACTTAAGTGCCGTGGAAGACATTACACTAAATGAAAATGTTGCCCTGAAGTTCAATTGAATATATACGGATATATATATATATATATATATATATATATATATATATATATATATATATATATATAATGTATAACACTTAGCACTAGTGGACACAGACAAAAAAAAAGAAACACACAAAAAAAGAGACTCACTATTTTTCGAATTTTCGGTGGTCGTGACGACCTTTATCAAGGAAGAGAGGGACTGAACAGGACAGGAACTGAGTTCTGTCCCTCTCTTCCTTGATAAAGGTGGTCACGACCACCGAAAATTCGAAAAAAGTGAGTCTCTTTTTTTGTGTGTTTCTGTGTTTTTGTCTGTGTCCACTAGTGCTAAGTGTTATACATTATTATTCACGTCCGTGAGACTTTCAAAAAGTGTTATATATATATATATATATATATATATATATATATATATATATATATATATATATATATATATATATATATATATATATATATATATATATATATATACATATACACATATTTAATATCTTTATGTCTTCCATCAACAAAAATAATATACTCAAAATTTCAAGAACCTTACTCTTTCGGAAAATCTCAGTAGAATTTTCTTGGCATGAAGTCTCATTTCATAACCTTCCATACTAAGACGTAGTTTCATGAATCTTCTTTTATTAATTTTTTCAAGGTGGTGCTTTGGTCAGATCCTGAGATCCTTAGTTTTGCTCTTAATGTTTTTCACCCAAACCAATATTAGAATACGATTGGTATCACTTTAATGCAAGTAATACAGATTGATTGAAAATAATGCGTTATTAAGTGAATATATTGGCACTAATTAGTTTTTTTTTATTTTTAAATGTGAT
The DNA here is from genome assembly GCF_022747635.1 of Hetaerina americana. Lineage (NCBI taxonomy): Eukaryota > Metazoa > Arthropoda > Insecta > Odonata > Calopterygidae > Hetaerina > Hetaerina americana. Next base: position 98,188,666 of record NW_027286874.1, on the reverse strand, counting down.
ATCAATAAAATATCGTGAAGATAAAATGCATGATGATGCATATAACATTTAAAAAATTATTTGGAGAATAGAATATAGTTCATAAGCTGCGGCCGGAAAAGTTGAGTTGGTATTTGATCATATGCTGGAATTTACTCTTTTATTATTTCCAAATAACTTTTGCGTGTATTTATTGTATAATTCAGCCACTATGGTGTACAATATTGACTCACTACATCATTCAAGTTCAGTTTATGAGAGGCGTAGGTTATCGCCGAGCGACCGATATTTCAACAATCCCCGAAAGGCTTTTATCCCTCATATGGCCTTCAACAATCTGAGATGACACGAATGACTCGTGCTGACATGACGTCATAGACGTTTAAGGAAAATACTGAATGGGTTTGGTGATAGTAGGCAAAGGGAAAGGGGGATGAATGGAAGTGTGTTGTGTGGGTGGTGGGAGAGACGTTTGCTTTGGCAACAGACAAGGATTCTGAGGGAGTCGGTGACAGTGGTTTTAGATGTGGGGTTGGTGTTCTCTTCAAGAGGAGAAGTTTGGATTTTTAAGGGCCGTAAAAAGTCCCTTAAATGTCACCTGACGAACCTACCAGGGAGGATCGTAAAAGTGACTTCAATAACGAGGGACAGATAGGAGGGAGAGTATTGCAAGTAAGCTTCGGGAGAGTTTGGGGGCGCCTCGAGTCGGGAAGTGACGGTCGTAAAGGAGAAGTGTGTGTTGTTGTATACAACCACCGAACACGCGCGCGAATGCCTAATGGACAGCATTCATGCTTAATCGGAAAAGGGTCGGATTTGTGGATTTGATCTTCCTAACAAAAGGGTATAATCTGTCAACTAAATTTGTTATTGAAAATATTATAATCAAAGATGACTTTTTGATATTTTAAAACTGATTGGCATATATTTACTCTGCAAATAATCTTGTATTTGTGAAAACATTAGCATGACAATAACCATCTCTCTTACAAATAGATGGTATTAATTTAAAACTACTTGTTGCGATGTCTATTTTCCTGCAATCTGTGGTTGTAGTGTTGAATTGTTTTATGCATTTTTACCCAGTTGTTCTTTATAGCGTCTTTGAGTCAGCCATAATCTGAAATATCCCAATCTAGTTACTCCTTAAGACATTTTATTTTTTACAAAAATATATTCCTATTATTTCCGTTTAAAAAATAAAAATTAATAATTGAGAATGTCTTTTTAAGACAAAAATGTTAGATATCTCCTTACTAAGAATAAACACAAATAAAAGCAAAAATATCTGTACAGTAACGGGACATTTCTACTTAAAATACCATCTTGTGATAGCCCTTGAGAACCTTAATGAAGTGAAACATTTCTCATTTTTTGAGGTGAATAATGGGCTAAGAAAAGCAACGATGAGCTTTGCCGGTATGAACGAGCTGTCTCGCGTCGATAACTCTCGTTGCAAGGGACTTGCAGAGTGAGTTTCCTTGGGACCTTGCTTTTTTTTAAAAAGGCCAGAGACCGAAGGAGTGGGAACGGAAAGGGAAGGGGAGGGTGAAGCATTCCGTGGCCGTGGGATGACGATATAATACAAGCGGAGCCCATGGAGTAGAGGGAGGTCGGGGGAAGTGGCGGAAAGATGGGGAAAAGTCTCAGGTACCCTTGGGTATGTCACGTGACCTGCATAAAGCACAAACCCGAGATGTGTTTATCGCCTTTTGCTTGACATTAACTGCCGTTGTCCGAAGACCGCGGCCTACGCTCTTTATCTCCACCCCACCCTCCATCTCACTTTCTCTCCTCCCACTCTTACACTAGCTTGCTTTCTTCATTCGCCGCTTCCTTATAGACTTGTCTTTATTTTTTTTCTTTCTTAACTTGCTCATACTCACTTCCCTAGAATTTATTTTTTCATCTCGATCATGCGCAATGAAATACGAAGTCGTGCACAGGCACTGTAGATATGCACACTCACCAAGTGGATTGGATTATGTTTTCTTTCTCAAACGAAGCGTACCTATGGATCTCGTTGATCTCATTACAATGGAATTGGATAAGGCGAGAGAATTACGGTACACTTTTAATAGGTTTTGCTTTAATCATGTCTTTTTTAATTCCATGCAGACCTAGACGAAATAAACGCCTGTTGATTACAACTGGAAAACCTTATTTCCTTTGGAGTGATAATAATATTCAGTCTGTACACATTAAATTTAATAAAACTGGTGTTGCTATAACTAACTTTTCACTTAATTACTTTTTCATTTTTTACTGTCTCTTTCAAAATGATAAATAATGATTACGATTTCTTCGCTAATTCAAATTAGTTATTTTTATATTACATGCTAATCTATAAGCAAGTCTTTCAATTTAGTTAAAGTAACGTAGGTATTTACGGTAAAATAAAAATTCACCACTAATTTTTATTTATTTCCTCTAATTGCCATCATAATATGATGAATAATTCTAATTGCATTATTCCGTTGCTCATGTGTCCCACTGCTACTTCCAGTGGTAACGAAGATCAAATAATTGAATAGATTTTACTGCGTAGATGCTAAAGATACATTTCATAGCAATATCTTTTCATAAATTATTCCCGCTGAATTTGTATCCTAACTTTCCGATAAAATGAAGAAATTAACCTCCATCTATTCCACACGTTCTATTGTAAGCGAATGTTATCTTTTTTGAAAAAGTCAATTTTATTAAGTGCTCAGTTAAATTATTTTACTTGAAATTAGTTAAACACTTTTAGATAAATTTATTCATTTTTTTCAAAATTATGCTTAATTTTTAACCAAAATCGAACTTTTAATCATCATAATTAAAATTTTATTTGTACCAAAAATACTGTGTTCATAAATTTGACACATTCAAGGTGGCAGGAAATTCTTAGTCATTAACAATGAGCATAAGCATTGATGGAACTTAGCAAGTAGATTAATATTTAGGATAATTTAATAATAGTCAACTTTTAAAATACATTATTATTTGAAAATGATTGTAAAAGTTTCAAGTAAAAAGTGACTTATGGCACCACATTACCCCGGCTTTCATTAAAATGTAAAAATGAAAATATTGACTGTTATAAACACACTTCAAAAATTTCGTTGAAGATTTTCTTTATCGTAAACTAAAATAATATATAGCCTTTTTACTTCTTTAAAAAAATATTTTCTTTAATATTGCTTTATGGGATCGCGCTTATACTGTGGGAGTTCAGAAATTTATCGCAAGTGACTTCTTGGTTATAATTATCTAACCAGCTAAAGTACAGTTATATGAATTCAAGGCTGCCATTGCAGCAACTGCCGATGTTTTTACGAAAATAACGTCAATTTTTAGTTGATCAAACTTAGTTTTGTACACCTTTACAAGTCCCTAGGTTTTTGGATGTAAATTACTAGAATTTGTGAAAAATTAACAAGTTCAAGGTGTATTCAAAAAGGTTTTAGGCTTTCTTTATGTCGTTTTCAATAAACTTCATTAAGGCTTAAGGGGAAAGTTATACTCTGGTACCAAGAAGAAATATTTTATCCGAATGAATATAGAAAATTTTACACATGTAATTACCCTCATTGAAAAAGTTGTTAATTCCATATGATGTTTCTCAGGAATCAACTTGACAAGTGTCCTCACTGATATTATACTCTTGCTCATAATAATAAGTAAATGACATTTTATATTTTCCCCACATAATGAACGTACCCTTATACTGTCATCACCCCATTATTTAGGCATAAATAAAATTTGAAACGTAAGAGAACTCCCGATACGCAAGTCTTTCATCCATTCTTTAGGGAGCGAAAAAATATAGACAAGAATATTAATAATGATTTTTGCACGATTCATCATATTAAATCTATGAATAACATTCACATACGATAAATTTCGGACTATGAGATTAATAGTTGTGCACAATGAAACTTTATATCTGTTAAAAGTGACGTAGAAGCAAAGTATTTATAAAATATGGCATTTCTGTCTTTAGTTAGCTCATGTTAGATAGTATAGCACATCTAAAACAAATTTTAATGAATTGTGCCATACATTTCATTAAAAAGTCAGTATTAATGCTCCAACGAGTATGTACTCTTGTATTTGGATTAATTAGTAGTGTTTTCAGAGAGGGCATCAAGCAATGCCAAAAATACTCTATCAAAGGATAGGGTACCATTCATTTGGGTAAAAAGTAATGACGGATCAAAAAAAAGGAAACTAAGTTTAAAAACAAAAGGATAAGTTAAGAAGGAACAAAACAAATAGTAATTTTCTATTTATTTGTTAGAAGTTTGTAGTTTATAAGTAGGAGTTCGGATGCACACGAAGTGATTGTTCACCTTTCCGAGCGTGTGTCGTTATTTCTATCATTCTTCATTTTTAGTATTCTAAATTTAAGTAATGTATTTGCCGAGTCAAGATATTAGCTTCATAATTCAAGAGCCCTTATTTATAGCAGTGATATTTTTCTCAACATTTGAATGGACATTGATTAGCTAACTGTTACTTCACGGATATATTATCAATTAAACATTTTTCTTTCATGTCCAAAAAATGTTCTCAGCATCTGGAGCCAATAGCACCGATATGCTCATTCGCCTCTTATTGTTACTTTTTCTTGTGAAATTTATCTATTATCCTCTTATTTTTCTATAAGTTCACTTGCCTTACATTATTTATTCGGGGCATAAAAAGAGACGTAGAATGCTACTAGAAAAGCCAATGAAATTTTCTTCGCTTGTGAAAATTTTATTAATTGTTTGTTAAGGTAATTTCGAATTTGTTGTTTAATGCTATGCTGTAGAATTGGAGAGGCATTGATGAGTTTCGGGCCAAACAATCGACAGTTGATATAATTAAACTTTTATAATTTGAAATTAAAATTAGATACGAAAATGAGGGATACAAAGGCACACTTCCTCTTCCACTGATTTCTTTTGGTTTTCACGTAAAAGACAACCAAAAATAAAGAGGAAAACGTTAAAAACAGTCGTAGTAACCAAAATATGGCAGATGTCAGCATTATTAAATTAAAACAGCAGGCTTTAAAAAAGTTAAACAATCGAGCCATTTAGGGCTTAAAAACATTCACAAAACATATAGTTGTCAGGAGCGAAGACAGTATCGTGTTACATCAAAGGCTATGCTACGCGTGAGAAACATATTCAAAAAAACAATATATTGAAAAAACAATATATTGAAAAAAAAGGCAGGGACAAAATTGTCAAAACTTTTGCAAGGAGCACATTTCATTCTTTTAACTAATGGTAGACAATAGAACAAACAGGGAAAATACAGTAATCAAAATTAATCAGTTATGTACAAGTATATTTAATTAAGAATGTAAAAATGTTGGTTGGAACGAAAGTAAAACTAATGTTGTAGTTTAGGAAGTGGATACGGAAGACAGCAATCACAAATAATGGAGGCAAATAGGATTGGACTCTCAGCATATATTTGAGGGTCAACAGATTATGCAGGTAAATATTTAATTAATATTGGATATTCAATGCTACTTCCGAAAATTACTCTCAATTCCTTGATTGTTCCATTTCTTTTATCAAGAGTTATTACTTTTTTACATTTTCGTTTTCATTTCCTTGTACGAGAACATTCTTTTAACACTTAATTCGCCGTCTAAGCTAACTCCAGCGCTTACTTCCCATATTTTTCTGAGTTAACTATCGAAAGTTGTGGATATTTTTAACCCTTATTATTTTCCGTTTATGACCTTATGGTCAATTTGATACATTTTATAATTTTCGAATAGTAATTCAACCCTGTATCCTCATATGTAATACTGTAAATGATAGGGAATTTCTCAATGAAATTGTAATAATTGAATATGTACACCTAATTGTGACATTTCATTTTATTAAATATGCATATCTATGGGTAGAATTTTGTGGAAAAATTTTCAAGGCAGGCAGAAATTCGTTTCTTACAATGTAGACGTTATAGGAATACTCATGTATGGTTTAATAGTGTCTTAGTAAATTAATGTAATAGAAGGTGACGATGGGGAAATTCTTCGATTTTACCTCCACACAATGCTGCGCATATTTTGCTCATAAACACAAATATTGGCATACACAACATGTACAGGTAAGTTTTTGTAGATATGAAGAAGGGGGAAAAGATATAACGGGAAGAAAGAAGAAAGAAAGGGACGAAACTGCCGGACAAGGAGGGAACGAGGACGTGTGGAGGGTAGACTGAGAACGGCGTGGGTGTGTTTTTTTCCTGGAGGTTTGGAGGAGGTTGAGGAAGGAGGGAAAAAGCGACCGTCTACGCTGATTACCCATGGGGCTCTTGGAGCAGAAGGAGGAATGGCGGCGAGAGGAAGTTTGGGGCGCGGGGTTGAGGTGGATGGTTGGAGTGGGCGGGTTGCGCGAGCGAAGAATAAGTGAGGAGGTAGGGACGAGGGGTTTGTAAGGAGTTGGAAGGGAGGGGAAGAAAGACTTTTGAAGGGGGATCTGAAGAATAGGGAGAAGGAAAGAAGGGGAGGACGAAGGGAATGGACGAGTTTTGGGGGTGGAGGCGAGGGTTTCGTGGGAACGGAAGGCGGGTGGTGCAGGAAGGGTGCGGGTGTGCGGAATTTGTGAGGCGGAAGGGAATCGAAAAAAGGACAAAAGACGAAAAAAGTAAACCGTCCCCTTCCAGTAGGGTACGAATGGTAAGTTGGAGAGATGGAGAAAAAGAGGAAGAAAATTCGGGGAACGACTTTTGGGAAGTAGAAAAAATTAAATGGAAAAGTTGAGGTGTTAGAAGATATCTACAGGAGATGTCTTTGCTGGAGAAATAAAAAATCTGGATGAGTTTAATAAAAGAATGTTTTATGACTTTAAAAATAGGGAATATAGTCATATGTTTTGTTACTAATGCATCGAAAACGACATTCTCAAAATTTTTGGTCTTCCTCGAAAAAAAATAATTAGTCAGTGATTGTCAGTATTAAAAATGTTATCAAGCGTTAACAAAGTATTTATTTTGCCAAAGTGCGCGTAAGGTTCAAGACTAAATGTATTGTTTACTGTATATTTTATCAGAGCTGTTAAATACCGCAATAAAATATTTTTTTCGGAAACTAACGACGCAGAAAGATTGTAACTTATTTTTAAAAGTCTTTCAACTTAGTGTTAAAAATTACTGTGGTGAATGAAAAATGTGCAATGTTGTTTATATAATGTTTAATGAAAACCAAGGCTTATAATCTAAGTTAACACTGTTTAATTTTTTGGTCAAATTTATAACAAAAATTCAATTAATATGTGTTTCTTGCACCATATATTATATTCGTAGTTCAAGATCAGGTCAAGGATATAGTACATACATAGGTATTTTACAGTCTAAATATTTCCCTCTCAGTGGAGATGCATTATGTTGAAGTAATTAAAAATACATGGATAAAAAATGTCTTCTCTCATTTTATAGTCGTATTTAACCGATTCCGTTGCTTAACTTTTTGTTCATTTCTAAACATTATTAGGAGAGCTAAATATTCTGAGTGGTATAAATTTTCCAATTATTTCTTAAATAAAGCTTTGAAGGGAAATTTTAAATAATGAATTCGTATATTCCAAATCAAAACAGGTTTTTATAAATTTCAAAGGACACACAATAAATATTCTCAACAATTTCGACTTAAATTGGAATTTTCTCCTCTTTTTAATTAAAGGCTTTTAACGCAGTAGCCTATTACAGTTATAACTAATCCAGCATTTTAAATCAAAAAGAAACGAAGAAGTGCTTGCTTAACAATTATTATGGATTAAATTATAATAATTTATAATGGGAATTAATATTTCAAGTGGGAAAATATTATTATTTACCTGGAAAAATACACTTGCCTTAAAAGTCCAAAAAAGAATTTCAAAAAGATCTTAAGAAAGAGAGCTTGTTTGATAACTTTATTGGAAGATTTGATTATTCAGTCGTGTGACTATTTTCAATATAATGTATTACTCGTCATAAAAGTATTTTATTTCATGTGCATGAAAATGCCAGCAACCTCTCTTCGATTTCCTTTATTCCATTCCTAAGGATTCCCGAGACGCCTCCAAAATCCACCCCGCGCTTGCTTCCCCTTCTCCATCAGTCTTCTCGTCTCCTACCCTCACAACCTACCTCCCCTTTTCCGTTCCACCCCTAGCCTCACCCTCCACTCCATTTGGACCTTCTCGCCTCTCCTCGGCCTCCCTTTCCTTTTACTCAAGATAACCCTGAGAACCTTCGCCATAGAATCAATATAACGTGCACATGCGCATCTTCTTGCTTCAAATGTCCGTTTCCATGGAGATGATGCCATCAATGCGTCAACCACAGCATCGGAGATGGCGCTTCAAGTGCTCGCCATCGCCATTTAAAAGGAGAACCGTTTACCTCACGGGTACAAAGCTTATATGTCTAGTTCATTGAAAAATTACATGAAGTATTTCTCATAAATTTAGCACAACAAGGAATGTATTTTAAAAATCAGCTAACCTTAAAAATGTTATGGTGTTTTATCGACAAGTTATTTGTGTCATTGATTTTATCAGTCAATTATTTTTCTCTTCCCGTAAATTTTGCATTGACACAAATTCAAGAATGCTGAGGTAATTCGAATCAGAAAAGCGAGAATTCCGAATTAATCGAATAAATTCTGAAAACTACGCTAACCAATGGCCTAACAAAATTTATGGCGATTAATGGCGTCATTTATGAAGGAACGGACATAAGGGCAATCAGTTTTCTCCCTCAGAATATTCATTAAAAAGGAGTAATAGTTTATTTTGAAAAATCGAACCAAAATATTTCGTGGCACTAATAGTCGCCGGATACTCTCGTATTTCGTTCTCATTCTCTACTTTTAATTTTCAGGGAAAGAGCGAAATTCAGAGAATGAATAGAGCGAAATAAAAAAAAGAACAACGCAGCGCTAGAAATCCAGTTTCATCCTTTCAAGTGCGGAATAGTCATTTCCTTTTGAAAATCACTTGGGAATTCATTATTTAGCAGCAGTTGCTTTAGAGAGGATCGGGCGTGCGTTCGAAGGGAAGGGGAAGGTGATGGGAAGGAGGGTAGAGGGAAGGGGGTGTGGCATGGGGAAGGAGAAAGAAGGAAGAGCGTGGGACAGTGGAAAGGGAAGAGTGGGTCGAGCGGTTGGGGAACGGGCGGGGAATGGAGGCGGCGGGGGAGGGGGAAGAGACAAAGGCAGGGAGTGAATGGGAGATCAGAGTGACCGGAGCTTTGGCGGCTCGTCATAGGGATCTCATTCGCACGGACGGACAACACTTCCGCCGACGGCCAATTGAAATTCAAAGCTTCATCCTCGTCGCTCCCGAGCTTTCCCATTCCCACCACCCCCTCGTCTCCTCTCTCCCCCTCTGGAAACTCCAATAACCCTTTCCTCTCCCCTATCGCTCCCCTTCCCTGGACCCCCGGTCGGGGAGGAGGAAGACCCGAGGGAGGGATGGGAATGAGGGAGGTGGGCCGGTGGCGCGCGAAGAGATATCCCAGCCAGACATCACTCCCGACCCTCCCCCCTGCTCTTCCCTCTGGCTTATTTGGGAGGGAAAACTTGCGCCGTCGGCTCAAATGACACCTCCATCCTTTCTCCGCACATCCACAGTTAGATGCGAGGAGAGAATGAGGATGGACTCTGGGAAAAGCCCCAGGATGGCGAGGGAGGATAGGGTGTTTAGGGAGTGAAGTGTCGTAGGATGGGGCAGGGACCGGGGTTTTTGCGAGGGAAGGACGTGCTCCTGGGAGAAGTGTGGAAGGAGGAGAGAGGCCCTTGCTAAAAGGGTGGAGAAGGGTAGAGGATGGTAAGTCCTCCGGGGTGGGGAGAGTGGTTGCAGGGGATGTATTAGCGTTTAGATTAGACGAGAGGAAGTTCAGGGGATTCTAGATTGAAAGAAAGAACTCACCCTGAAGAGTGAGTGGCATTGTGAGGGGAATACATTTCTTAATGAATGCAATACGAGACCAGAAAAATTAAAAGAGCTTGCAAGTTATCATGGTAGGCATGCACCTTCTTATTTAAGTAAATTGATTAATTGAAAGTAGATTTTTTTTATTTGTACTCAGTTCCCAATTCTTCATATTTTTTAGAAATTGAAATGTTTTTTTATTTTAAAAATTAAATATTATAACGAATAGAAATTTTAGAAAATTTGGTCGAGAAGTTCATCAAATGTTGTGAAAACTCCCAAAAGACAATTTTTACCAGTTATTTTAAACACAATTTCATTTAAATACGTAATTAATGACTACAATTTTTCCGGTTTTTTTATCTTATCATACATGACCTAAACCGTCCCAAATACTTTTCTGAATAATCTTCCATTCATTTCTTTAAAGTAGTGTCTCTTTCAATAAACGAATAATTGCGAAATTGACTGTAGTGACGGGAAACTCGAAGCAGGACTGAGAGAAAATCACCACGAAAAGAATGGACATTAGTTGTACAAGCAAAAAAAAATGATTGAGTTCTGTAGGAGGAGGAAAAATTTAAGAAGGTTAATTTGAGGAAAGTAAAACTTCAAAAATCAGATATGCACTTCAAAGTTGGAGGCCTTTCGCGTTCCAACCAGTACCCTTCAAGCACTCACCCTAACTCTCCCACTTTCTCTCTTTTCTCCACTTTCCCTGAACTCTCCCTTCTGGCCAATCTGTTCGTTCTCTTTCTTCCCATTCCCTTCTCGCTCAACAATCCTTCGAAATCTCCAAACAAAACTCACCACCACCTTTTTCTCCCTTCTTCTCCTCCAACTTTCCTTGCTCCCTCCATGTCTCTGCACCCTTGCTCTTCTTGCTATCTACACCCGACATTTCTCTCCTCCCTCCGCGGATCTGAGCCCGCTACATGCCCGACCAACTCCACCCCTCCACGCACCCTCCCAACCGTCCAGCATTGCACTGCCCCCTGCGGCGTAGGCACAGCGTCAGCCTTATGTGCCGTTTGGGATTAAGTTAGATCATGCTCGCCCTACCTCACCCCTACGGCCGACAACACTACCCACTCCACATGCTTCATCCTATCCCACCTACGGCAAAAGCTCCCTTCCAGTCGACTTCTGATGCCATTTACCCCCTTCCTTCCCCTTCGTTCCAGCTCCCCAACTCCCTGGTAAAATATAGTAATCCCCTCGGCCTACACCAGCCAAAAAAAACTACCCCCTCCCCACTCTCCTAGTTATCTCTCTCTCACTTCGGGCCTTCCCGGCAACCTTCAGCTACCCCCTTCTCCTCACCCTTTCGTCCTCGTTGGCCTTCCTCATATGCCCTAAGCTTAACTGCCTCGACTTTTGGGATTTTGAAGAATTAAATCCTATGGCGTCATAAACGATGATTCCGCAACGGGGACTTATCCAAGCGTCATGGATCGCCGGCTTTAATCCCCCCGACCGTGGAGTCCCATTCCAACCACCCCTTCTCTCTCCACTCTCTCCGGTGGTCGACTTTTCTCTCCCAAAAATCCCCACTCCACCTCACCTCCATTCCCGGTCCTCCCCCACCCGTCACACCGTCCCCACCCCAGTCCGCGAAAACAGACAACCGCCAAATACTATCGCCCACCTCTTCTCATCCCACTCATAACCGCACGAACTAAACATATAAGCGTGGAAGTCTTAGCTTTTCCAAAACTCTTGTATTTCTACTTCTTTTTGGAAGAACCATTAAATTTAAATTTCCGTACTCGTTGAATCGAATTAAATGTTTCATAAACGCTTAAATTAGGAGAAATAATGTTAATTTCATACCACATATTTAGTATGCAGCTCTTAACTTCGTATTTTTACTGGTATGTTTTACATGGTGATTTTAAAGTGAATAATAATGTATTGAATTATGTACATATTTTGAAAGAAAAATGCATTGATAAAATTCATCGATTTTAAATTGACTAGTTTATTTTTGAAAATTATACAGAAGAAGTAGCCGCATAATTTGGTCAAAATTAAGAATTTTTTGGCAATCCTTAAAAAATACAATGAAACTCTTGAAATTAATTCCAAGTCTACAGAATATATAGCACTACGAAAAAGTACTTGATTTCAATATATAATGCTGCAAAGTACCACCAACATAGCAAGAGCCATATACTTACTCGCATTGTCCGTAAGAAAGGACACAATCGTACTTTTATGATTCATACCTTAAAATTTATTTTATCTTTGATCTGAGAACTGCATAGGCCATGGCGTAGTCTGTCTGGAGTTTTTCCCTGAATAGCCCCCTTTTTAATATTCCTCATGTTTCAAATATTTGCATTTTTTTATCAAATAAAAGTTTGCCTTAATTCATTTTTCATTACGCTACCTTCCAAGTAAATAAAATCTTTTTAGCCACAAACGTGAGAGGTAATTAATAATTGATGCATGCAATCTCACGAAAACGGTATGAATACTTACGATAACGCCTTTTCTATATTTTAACCAAAATAACAAAGAACAAGGTGGCTATATGTAATCAAGCCAGGTGTATGCATTTACTTTACTCGAACCCGGGAGGCATTGCAAATTACGCCATAATAAATTGAATATTTTACTCCAATGTGCTGTCGTAAATTCAACTCTTTGTTAGCCATTACAGGTATATGATGTAAGCTTGATCATTGTGGGTCTTTTATACTAACAATGATATATTTTACCTACAAATAATGATATATATCTTGAAAATAGAGTCTTTACAGTGAATTTCCTGTCTTGGCTGATTTTTCAGTCAGAATTTTGTTCTGAAATTAAGCTTTCTCTTTAGACTTTAGTCGTATTAACTGATGTTATTTATTGAGTGAACGAACTCCTAATAAAATATAGCTAATCATTTTACCAAATTATTTTTGATAAGTCTAATTGTTTTACACTATGAGTACTCAATTTTTAGTAATGTAGCTTAGGACATATGTAATGAGATATGAAATGTAGCATTTTTTCAAGGCCCGGATCCGTTTGAGGAAACTGCAATTAAATTCAGCTGTTTCGAAAAAATAAATCACACACTCAAAATTGTAAACTCAACAGATTTATAAAAAGTTTCCATGTAGGCTTCCGCGGAGATTATTGATATAGGAAGTGGTTCTTTCGGGTTTTCTTCCGCGTGTATCCATTTTTCGGACAATATTTCGCCAACGTTCCAGTTGGCTTCCTCAGGTCCACTGAAGTGACCTTCAGTGGACCTGAGGAAGCCAACTGGAACGTTGGCGAAATATTGTCCGAAAAATGGATACACGCGGAAGAAAACCCGAAAGAACCACTTCCTACATCAGATTTATAAAAAGTACAATTTCAACTAAATTTTGGCGGAAGAATAATTTTTACTGGCTTACATTTCATAATTTTTCTTTCATCTGTTCTGTAAAATACTAACATTTCCAGCTTATTTTTAAAAAACTGATTAGTATATGATTTCACGCAAACGAAACAAATATTTTTCATCTCCGGCTAAATCTTTTCTAGTTCTTTTTCCCTAGTAGGAACTGAAAATATGTATGGCATAATCAAAAGCTAAGAAATTACAGCACCATTCAAAGTCGAGGGGCAATAGAAGTAACGTATTATTATTATCTCATAAATGTTCAATGCGCGGCAAAGTTTAGCCGTGACAATGAATTTGAATCATAAAAATCGACAGATATCTTGGCGTCTAGGTACTAGGGGAGGTTTGAATTGGGGGTGAGGATGCTGGCGTCAAAATCTTTGGCACGCCTCTCGCTGTTCCACCCCAATCCTCTTGCTCCACCACTCCCCTTTCCCCCGCCCCTCCCTCCTGACATAACCCTCCTTCCACGCTCTTCCCGTAGCCAACCTCCATCGAGATAAGGCGCTTGCTTTACGGGAGCACAACGATTTCGCGTCGGAGTTATCTGGCTGCCTCGGTGGCTCCTCCACCCTCCTCCCCTTCGTCTCCCTCTCCACTCTCAGTCACCCTAAACCCCTTCCATCGACCCAGCCCCCTCCTTCCACTCCCTGGCTGGGCGTATGCTACCGCCCACCTCCCGCAGAATCTCTCAAATGGGCTCGTTCATTCCGACCTCCCTCCCCATTCCCCATTCTTATCCTTCTTCAGAGCCACCCCCGAAATCCGACCCCCTTCCATTTCTCTTCCCCCCTTAACCCCGAGGCGAAGCCCTGGGCCTAAAAAGATATTCCTTCTTCTTTGTCCCCTGCTTAAAAAAATCGCATTTCAAGCTTCCTTTGAATTTTTATACCTTTTTGTTCATCGCTCACCTTAATGCACGCCTCTCCCTCCCCCACGTTCCCTTCTTCGCTACTTCTCTTTCTCTAACTTTTCTTACCCTCCTTTATCTCCTTTCTGGAGCTCTGTGCGTTTTTCTTCTACCCTTGTCGACTTAATTCACCGCTAAACTTCAAAATGCTCCAAAACTCGCTCGTTATCGTCGCGCGATTTTCACTGTCGCCCTTAAAGAATTGCGGTTACGAAGCCGCGAGGGCCATAATCAACTTCATGCAGACTCAGTAACGACCGTTCTAAACTGTGAATGAGGTAGCCAGTTTTGAGACGCGGTCAAAAATTGAGCTTAAACATTTTCCCGAGGACAGAAATGGCGCAAGAGAAGTGCCCTTAACTAGAAATGGAAGAACATTGGTTTGATTCCTTTGGTGATAAATGCTTCAGTTAGATGATGGGGATACCGTTTAGTTTTGATATTTGAAATATGTTTCGTAATCTACAAGTAAACAATTACCATTTAAATCAATTCAAGGTTTTGAAAGACGGCGTTAGAAGATTTTATAAAAACTATGAACTTGGACCTGGAACATTTTTCTTTTTATTCTTAATAAATTCATTATAAATTCATAAAATGTATTTAAATTTTATGAAACATCAAATAACTGAAACCTCATTTACAACAAGTTAGTAACAAATGTTATGGTGATTCGTCTCATGAAATAATTTAGTTTCAGTCACGAATCCGGTAGCTAATAAAACTCAGTCATGCAGCATTTTCTATAAATTGGAGAGCAGTACAAGCCCTTGTATTAGTAGCATAAACTCAATTGTTGAATATATAGTCCGAAATAAATAGACAATGAAGAACTATAACGAATTAAAAATGTACTCTGAATTAATTTTAGCGAGGGATGGAAACACAAGTCTCATCCTTATGTAGATATGAAAGTGCAACCTATTGATGATAATTTCAAAGGTACTTATAACAATTATAACGATAATGGAATAATAAATATTAAATTAGACTTAACTCATTGAATATATTCAAAATAAAATTGTTGATTTCGTCAAAAACCGTCCATGTATTTGTTATGTATTCCCTTCCTTGATGATAAACGGACCCGGCTTCAATGGACCACCATCAGCCACTGGGGTCACCTAGTTGTAGAATTTTTACCTTAACGAAATAAGACGAGTGCTCACGCAAGAAGGTGACAGTAGCGTCTTCACTTTTGGAAGCAGGGTAGATAGCAGAAAAGGAAGTTGCGTCTACTGGAGGAGAGAGAGAGAGTGATAGGTCGAGGCCGAGAGCAGGTGGGATTTAGGTGGAATGAGAGGTAGAGGAATGTTTTTGAGGCGAGAGATGCGGCGAGGAGTGAGTGCGAAAGGGGGAATGAGCGAATGGAGGAAGCATGGGGAGCTAGAAAACGGAGAGAGACAGAGAGGGAGAGATGGGGGCATGAAGTGTGAGTAGGGTGGCTGGGAGGATTTATTTATCTTCCCCATACTCCCCCCTTTCCTCCCACCCACCCACAGCGTTCGCTCCGGCTACGATATCTCTATTGCCTCGTTACCGCACCGTCGGAATGGCAGTTTGAAAGCGTGGTGGTTGCGCCCCGCGGCCATGGCGCAGTATAACACACACACACACGAAGACGAGCGCTCGGGTGCACGGGGATGGAGGTAGAGAGGTGGAGAGGCATTCGCCAAAACACACAGTCGCGCACACATACACACAAACTCTGAGCCCCGCACATACATATAAACTCGGATTCCACAGAGCGCACGGGTGGTTGCTGTGGGAGGGTTGTGCAGGCAGGGATGGGGGATGGAAAGGGTTGATGGAGCGGGGGTGGAGGCAGGACGGAAGGCATTCGGAATCCCCACCTCAACATCCTTCTTTCACTCGACCCCCTCCGATGCCCTCCTCTGCAACATGATACGCCGGCCCCCCTCCCTCCCACGGTAAGCCACCGCCCTCAATGCCGATGCTAACAAAAGCAACCCCATTGACAATGATTCCAAACCATATCCAACCTCTCTCTCTTTCAGTCCGCTCCCCCAGGCTCCCTCTCCTATCACTCCCTTTTTCTCTACATTCAAAACTTCCATTTTCCAAACTCCCTATTTCATATCTCTCGCCTTTCCCCTACGTATCCCTTGGCCTCTTTTGCCTCTCTCTTCCCCTTTTCGGGCCTTGTGTTTATAACCCTTTTCTCCCATCCACGGGCAATACGGCCTCCTTCCCCTTCCATGCTGCCTCGCGAAGAAGAGTCATCGCCAGTTGTTTGCATATGAGGGGGCGGCGGCGATGTCTGGGGGATGGATGATGGAGGGGTTGGAAACTGTGTGGGGCGTTGGAGTGGAATGGATGCGGATGGATGCAAGGGTGGAGGAGGTTTGAATTACTGTGGCGGGATGGGCTGGGAAGATTGGAGGACGGGGCGCAAGAAGGGGTTGCCGGGATCGCCGAATGAAGCATTCAACCCTTTGTTTCCATAAATAATTCAGGCGATAATGCCTGAATATCGTTTTTTATATTTATTTCCATTCTCACCCTGCCCCTCATTGCGTCATCCACCCCTTGTCCTCAACAATGCAGGGAAAATGGTAGGGCACCCTTTTTTAATATGGCCAGCACAAACACTCTCTGAGGCTTAATGTCCACCACATATCAAAGTAGCTTGTATGATGTGAAGGTCCTGTCTTCGTCGAAAATAAGCTATTTTCCTATCAAGGATATTCCCAGTTAAAGCAAAAATTCCGAAATATATTCCATGTAATTGTAATTAAATTAAATTTGAAAATGTTACTTATGTTTTTTTTTAATTTTTTTCCAAAGTTTATAGAGAAAGGATTGAATCCTAATTAATCCTTATCATTTTCCGTGTTTAACAAGACTATTTTTGTTTTTTCTTTTACTGCTTCTTGGGTTAATAATTTTTCCTCACTAGTATATGTCGATAAATGAACAATAGACGATTAACACTAATAATAATCTAGATAGAATTCATTTGAATATGCATACATAGTAATTATTACAATTTCTCGTGGCGTGCTATCTCCCGAGGTATGGTTCCTTACTGCGTCGTATGTAATATCACTATGACCCTACTCAGATAGAATTAGTTTTAATGGTTGAATGATGTGGGGTAAGGAAACCCTACGCTCGCCATTCTCATCACGTACATCACACAGCCATTCCCCTGGCGTATGCACCCCTCTCCCTGCCTCATTCACGCCTCCCGATCTCTCGCCACTGGCTTGCAATTAACTGAACGTAAAGTCCAACCTATTACCCTGGGCGCCTCCAGCTGCCTCCATCCCTAGGGGGCCCTCCGTGTGACCTCGTCGTGCATGCTCAGGGTAGCCTAGTGGTCACAATTATCTCTCGGTCCCCTACAACTGTCGGAAGAGCAGAACTACGGATTACCGTCCTCTCGAATCATTTCAAGTGACAAGATGTCACGGTGATCTGTTGCTCTTTCCCCGCAGCGAGGTTTACCTCCAGTGGCTTTCAATGATTAGTGGCAGATATTAGTGTACGTATTGAATAATAGAATATAAATCAAAATTTACGAGGTTTAAATTGTCATTTCTCGTAGGTGACCAGTGGATCCTTTCGCTTTACTGGCGTCTATTCTGAATTTTCTATTCGAAAAAGGTAAAACAAAGCACATATGCAAACAAACCATTGAATAACTTGATGTTGTATTATCTGTGAATTCCATTTGAGATTGAGAAACTTTAGTGCAAGATATAGCAAGTACCTATGAAAAAAACCGCGTAGGCGTTATTTAAGAGGGCGATTTTTCAAGATCAAAGTTCATTTTTCTTTCCAGACATGGCTTAACTTGCACTTTCAGCCGAATTAGCTTTTCATAGAAAAGGATTTCGTGATAAGGTTGTGAGTTCTTCTCGACTTAATCTTGAAGGATTGCCTCTGCTGACGTGGTTACCATCCCTACTAATACTCTGCTGACTCTTTCATCCAGCTCCCTTACTTCCTTCCTCTCCTCACACCTGCCCCATCGCCTTCCTCTCCTCACCAACTAACCTCCGTCACACTCGCTCCATCTCCCTGAATTTTGGGAGCGCCATCTATAAATTGCGGCATCTCTTCGGTCGACCCCACGTGGCAGGCAGTACCTGCGACATATACGGCACCCGGGGACAATCGGCCCAAAGGAGAGACATTGAGGAAGCCCTCGTGCCCAACCTCTCGTGTCAAAGGTTTGCCCTCGTCAGCCTCCCTCGAAGGGAACATTCAATTCCTCCTCCTGTCCCCCCTAACTCCCCTACCACGTATGCCACCCAAGGTCTCACGGGTGACATTTAGGACGCCCCCACGTATTCCAGGGGTTACGGACAGGACCCCTAGCCTCCGTTCCCTTTCCGCCTGTCCATTCTCTGCTCCTCGGCCTCCATCCCAACTCTTTAAGGCTGGTCTGTTTCATTCTCCTTGCGCATGGCGATTACCTTCTGCTTTAGCAAAGGCTATGGAAGAGAATGCTATGGAAAATGTTTTCACTGACCGGGCATACCAAACATATTAAGCGACGGAAAAATTAGTTTCATAAGCAGAGTTAGCGATCAACTCAAAATAAGCCTTACATGGCTTGTGAATTTCACACTTAAATCTAGGGAAGGTCTGTTTCTATCCTGTGCTACCTACACACGGTTTTCAAGAAAAGTTTGGTATCCGAAGAAGTGTAGTGTGTGTTCTGATTTTCTGCAGTGCGGTTGGGGTCTCGAGTGAAAGATAGCTGTAAATGGTGCCTAAACGATACAATCGATCGGATTACATTGCATTTTTCGTGAAAAGTTAAACTCGAACCTCACGATCACGGTGTAAAGGTTGAGCCTAAAACCATAGTTAATTGACTTTAATACGAGGGTCATCCGGAAAGTAGTACCCGTTCGTGAAATAAAGACACAAAAGTAAATATTAACAAACATAAAAAATTTTATTTGAAAGAGGATACTTTAAACTACTTCTCAACATAATCTCCAAGCAAATTAAGGCATTTGTCATAACGTGTGACAAGTTTCTGTATTCCTGCTGCATAGTCCTTCGCCGCCAGCTCATTGAGATACGCGAGGGACCCATCTTGCACAAATTTTTGCATAATGCAGATGGTGTTTAACAATTTCATGAACAATTGTTCGAGAAACATTGGGAAAATGCTCACAGATGTCATCAATTGTGACGCGCCGATCGTTCCTCACGAATTCGTCAACTGAGCTCACCAGTTGGTCTGTAATGACAGACGGTCTCCCCGAACGCTCATCGTCGTGTGTGTTCCCCCTCCCCATGTTGAAGTTGCGACACCACCGCCGAACAGACGACTCGTCCATTACATTGTCTCCATACACCTCCTTTAATTGGCGATGAATATCACATGGGCGAACGTTTCTTGCATTGAGGAATTTAATCACTGCCCTCACTTCACAACTGGCGGCGTTCTCAATTTTTTTAAACATTGTAAACAATCACAGAAACAACACAGGCAATGCTAGCGTCACGCAACTTGGCTCAGAGAAGGCAGACAAGCCACTGAAGCTATCTGACCTCGTCCAGCGGCTACTCGCGTCGTCAGCACTTCATGCGGCCCGAACGGGTACTACTTTCCGGATGACCCTCGTATTTGACAAATGTTTTACGCGCACGTTTAATTACAGTTTCCATCCTGAGGTAATAAAAATTATTAATTAAAATTGTCAGTTGTTAGAGAATTTTTATGAGCCGAACTGAATTGTTTCATTTGCAATTGCTTCAATTGCGTATTTTTAATATTTTGAACTGACATCATTTATATTTTGCTACAGTCCATGGGAATCTGGTATGATTAACTTTTATTAAAATTTACTGGAGGAAGAAAGAATGATTATTTTGAAAATCCCGTGTTATACATTTATTTCGCTTCATTGAATTGCTAAATGAATAGGATGGTAGACAAGGTACGTTTTATTATTGATAAAACAATATGATACGTTTAATTGTGTCAATATTTTTCCAGTAAGTGAAATCCAGAATGAAAATTACACCCTAGCCGTGACGATGCGGCCCATCTGTGTGCCACAAAATGGAACTCGGGAGGCAAGGGTAAAGGAAAAACCTGCGAGCACTCTATAGGTACTTACGCTTTTCGAGTAAAGTGGTAAATGGGCCGTAACAATATTAGAATTCGCGAGAATAAAATAGACTGTGAAGAATGCATGAAGGGAGAGGTGGGATATTGGCGGTTATTCTGGCGGGCCGTAAGTGTAAGTGTATGTTTGGAGGGTCCTTCGGCGGCCATCCGCAAGCATGCGGCTCTCTTTTAATGTAGTCGTGGCTGTGCAAACGACGCGCGACGCTGCCTCGTTCATGAGCCCGCTCTTTCATTTGCTTTAGTAATCCCTTAATAACACCAATGGGCGGAATTTAATTTTAGACGTTATTTTTGGATTTGGACGGAAACGCATTAATTTAAACACCACAGCGATTTTATTTTATTCTGGTCCGAATATAGTTTTGGGTGCGTTCCAATTTGACTTAGGTCCACACTTAGTGATATACTAATATAGATCAATACCCTAAAATATAGTGTCTTAACTACACATGTGCACCTGAGAGCAAGTGTCTCAATATATTTCTCAGTGCAATTGGCCCTTATTGCCATAAAATTTCCTCATTCTAAATCCGCTGTACTACACGTTCGATGTTTTAAGAGATGTATTGACATAATAAAGCACGACTTTAATTAAACGTATTGTGAATAAAAGTGTTTTTCATGCCTAAGGTTTTTGTAGGGGTGTTTACGTGTAAGTTTTGTTACAGTTTTATGATGTGATGATATGATGTCAATGGAAAATATACATAGTAATATTTTATATCATAATTTAAATTATTTAATTTCCAGATTTACCGTTAACTTGAATTTTATACGGGGAATCCCTGGTGACATTTTTCTTTCAAGAATATTTTCATATATATTTGATGCTGTACTACGATTACGATGCTTTTAGTAATCGGATTGCTGCATTTTATTAGGATCCATAATAAAAAAATGTTATATCAGCTACATTTGCACTGGTCTCATTATACCGACGAGGCATACATTCCCCATCGTTTATGCAGTGCATTGAAATCCCGGAAGTCAATTTGCTATGACTAATTTGTCATTTCAAAACGTTCTATGAGGCTATTTAATAAGTGAATCGAGCTCAAAACATAATTTATTCATGTCTCGCCATATAAGAAGTAAATAATCGTTTATTTTTATTACTAATGAAGAAATTTTGTACTTTACTCCAATGCACCTTTTTTTAAACTGTCGCAAACTTTGAAATAAAAGGGTATGTGTTTGTGCAGTAAATTCCTGGCAAATATCCCTCACCGTTAAATTCTCTTCTTGCTGTCTGCGGACCTTTGGCTCACAATCTCCCGGCTTTCCCCACCGGGAACTCCGGCCATCGAAAAAACCCCGACCCGCTCAATGCTTCCCTGATTTATCCACTGTTGATGATTTCCATGACGGTTACGGTCTACTTTTGGGCTTGCCGTTATCATGCAAGTGCCATAGAGCTGGGTCCTTTAGAAAGGAGTGGATGGAAGGAGGGGATTTGGAGGGCGGCAGGCTGGGGGAATTTGAATCGGTACGAAGGGAAACTTGAGATGGGTGTGGTGTGAGAACGAGGCACGGTTTACCTCCGCCCACATTTTTACCCCCCTCATTAGATTATGAATGCTTCCTCTATTCCGTAAAAATGCCGTTTTCCACAATACGCTACCTCTTCGCACCAAATACTTTCTCAACCCGAGGACTTTGAAGGGGTGGATGTAGTAAGACACTCAACCTCCCTTTCGCCCCACTACGATATTCTCTCCAGCTCAAATCCTTCCCATGCCCGCCGTCTTTTTTTTCTCTCTCCTCAAAATTTCTTCCAAGAATCCCATATACCGGAAGTGGCGTGGTGCAGATTTTTTCTCCCCTCACTTCCTGGGCGATGGCCCTTTTCAGACTGAAGCGCTCTCTGCCTCTCTCTCTCCTTATGTCTCCCTTCTTCTTTTCCTTTCTTTGCCTCAACCTCGCGGAGTACGCGCACGCTAGCGGGACCCGTGATTGCCAGAAAGGAGCGTGTAAAGGGTTTTCGGTCGGGAGGGGAGGACGGCTAGGTGGGGATGGGAAAAGTGTAAGGGTAGGGGCAGAGAACCCGCGAAAGAGAGAGAGAGGTGGGAGTGTGGGGTGAGCCAATGTTATCCCTCGAACCTATTTTCCTTTTACTCTTCCCACCCGCTTCCGCCGTTCCGCCCCCTCGGAACGGGCCATAGGGAGCCGCTGCATTGCCCATCTCGCCACGGTGCCGGAATGGGAGTGTGCTCTGCTGGGAGGGCTCTTTCGTGTGCGTGCAGGAGGGAAGAAGGGGTCTCAAAGCCCCATCTCTTATTCGCTCTCTGCTCCGAGCCCACCCAGGTTCCCCCTTGGGAATTCCCTTCCCTCCCGGTACTCACCAAGTGACTCCCGGAGGGAAGGGAACGAGCTCCTGGAGTGGGACTGTCTTTCAAATTGGAGCAGGCGTCTAGCAGGAGGAAAATGGCGTTGAAAAAGGAGGAATTTTAGGGTCGAAAGAGAAATTGAAAGTAGGGTAGGTAGAGTCGGAGGGAGAGATGGTGAAAGTAAGCCTTTTATTAAAAGCGGAACTTGGATAAGGGTTGGAATAGTTTTTGGGGAGCTCGAATTGCGTAACTACCGACTGCTTTTCTTGAGCGAAGATTGAAAATTTCTATCATACGTTCGTAGACAAATTTTATGAGACATAATCTCCTTCATGTAATCCCTGTAGTTTCAAAATTTCCTAATTTTTTTAACTGAACTATATATATAATTTGGTGTGATTTTCATTGGCATTAGACTGACCGGATTTAAGTTATTTTTATAAAAGAATTCCTACCAAGGTTTGAATAAAAACTGTTTAGCAAAATTTTATGCTTTTTTATCTCTTTGTGTATCCATTTTTGTGATTTGTCGTTCAAAATGGTTAATAAGTAGGTTGTTTTGGGGTTAAATATCCTATTTTTCTGACCGACAGTATGCCGTAAAATAATTAATGACAATATGATAAATGACATCTTTCAAAAATTTTCAGCATATTACTTAGCCCTTATCTTCATAGTCAGAGTTATTGAATAACCTACGAATTAAATATAACTAAATGTAAATTATATTGGAAGGAATTGGTTTCAGTTGAATTTTTAAATTTTTCCACTATTGTTATAATTTTTTTTTTAAATCTCGATGGGTAAATCTAATTTAGACAGTCTCTTTCAATATCGTTTACGTTTGTATTATATAGAATGAGTGAATTCTTTTCAAAATATTTTCTCCTTTATAACCACAAGTATATGTAAATTACTTTAGGTTTACCCAGGAGTAAACGTGCTGGTAAATTCTTTTCTACTTTATTGGTTTTAAAACGAGGAAAATTCTAAGTGTAGCAATGCATGATTTCATCAAGGAAAAAAATGTAAATGATTTGATAACAGTAAACTGATTTATATTAAGGTGATTCTTTTTATATTATGCCAGATTCAGCCTTTATCTACAAATGCAGGTGAATTATTATTTTCAAAAGTTTCAAATTTCAATGAGTCAATAATTGTCATAAGTTACACATTGGCTTGCAGCTTAAAGTCACCTATTGACCCAGTAAATATGATTACTTAACGTTAGAACGACCTAATTTGAATTTAGTTGAAGTGCCTACGCTCAAAGGCATTCGCCGGGCAGCCCGTTTTGTAAAAAATTCCTACGATAAAACGCAAAGCGTTACCGAAATGCTCATGGATTTGGGGTGGGAATCATTAGAAGAGAGACGATTCAATGCAAGACTGAAATTATTAAATAAATTCAGATCCGCATGTTTCAGCACCGAGGTCTCGCAGATTATTCGTACTCCTACATACATTGGTCGCTTGGATCATGCATATAAAATTCGGGAAATAGATGCCAGGACTAGCCGACTCAAGGACTCCTTCTTCCCACGGACAATACGGGATAGCAACTGTAGGATTATAGATAGTAAAAATTCCACTTGCCACCCTCAGTGTCTAAAAAATAATTAGTTCTACTTAAATGCATGCTCCTCCACTAACCTTATGTGTTTTGTTATAATAACCCATTCTTTCCGCATGATATCATTCGTGTTCTGTTCATCTGTTTTTAAGTTTCCCTTTCAGTCCCTCTTCCCTCCCGGCGGGGGGAAAATTCCTGCTACCTGCAACGTTGGGTCGAATTCCCTTCCTTTTACTGTCTCTTTGGGGGGTTGAGTGTTTTGTGGTGCATTTTCATGTGGTAGTGATGTTTCACATTCTTGCTTGTTGTGTCCTGGCTTGCGTGTTTTAGGATGGCTTTCGTGCTGTATCCTGGGGTGCAGTTTTTTTGTTGTTTTGCGGTGTATGTGTTTGCATGAGTATTGGATGGAGGGAGTTTTGCATGAGTGTGTGCGCTGCTGGGGTGTAATTTTCCGTGTTGTTTTTTGCATGTGGTATTTTTCGTTTTTACGGTTGGTGACCTAACACCCCCCGCCACACGCCCTTGCGGCGGCTTGCGGGGTATTATGTAGATGTAGATGTAGATGTATCAAAATTAAATATTGTGAATGACAATTTCGATAATCAATACAGTTGCATTCCCTTGGATGTGTTAATGCATAATTAATTACCAAAAATAAGAAGAGCAAAGTAGGGAAATATAATAAATATAACTAAGAAAATAAAATTTGAGGCTAGACTCTGAGACGAGAATTAAATATAAAAGGTACAGTGAATAGGTTTGTTGACAAAATCTTAGGGAATTCGGCTGAAAATGAATTCATTTTAATTCTTCCTTCTCTCAGTAAATCTGGTGACAATGACCTGTGCAGACTGAATATACTGGTGAATTGGTTTATGATGGCTACTCGAGCAGTGGGTCACTTGAACTTAGAATTTCACACCCGCCCCTTCGATGCCCCTCTCAGGAGCCGATACTCTTAAAACACTTGGTATCTAGGGAAAGGAGAGCTCACCCATCCCCTTAACAGCATCATCCAAAGCTTTGAGAGCCCCGTTTAGGGGTCCCTCAAACGCTCACGACTCCACAGCCGCCTCTTTTACACCCTGGGTCCCACTCACGCTAACATCCCGCTCAGCCATCTCATTTCGCTCCCATCCCATTTCATTCATCTGCCCTCTTACTTTCCCCCACACGACAGAATTCACCTTTCACTGTGTCCCTCTTCACTCAGGCCGTGCAGTGTTGGTGTGATGAATTAGTGATGTCCAGTGTGCAGTGGATGCTAACGTTATACATAGAATTATAATTTACTTGATTTCCGAAAAGAAAAAAGTAAATTATTTGATAGTCTACATCCCTATAAGCAATCTCGCTTTAACTTATCTTGAACTTGAAAAAGGGTAAAATGAAAGGCAAATGGGAGGAGAGGAGGATGATGGGATTATAAAGTGGATTCTAGCAGCGCATAGTCCATTTCCAGTTGGTTTGAGATAGTATAACATCATACTCAGCGCGGAGTCTTCAAGGGCACCCTTGACATTCCCGGTAAGAAGTATTTGAGTGGAAAGTAGATCTCGAGTAACAGTGTTTAAAGGACCATATGATTTAGGTATGTAAAATGAGGAAGAGATTAATTTTTTATTAACATAACGACAAGGACAAAGAGTTTTAGGTGAAGTAAGCCTACACCGTAACGAAAACCCTAAAAATAAATTTTCTACAAAATATATTCTAGATCAAATGTTATTTTTATGTCGATCTAGTAAAAAATATCAATCTGGAGCGTTCTTTAAAGGTATTTTTACCAGATTCTTTGTTCATTAGTTGACGCTCGGTGGAGTTAATTTCTCAGTAAGATGTATCATATTGTTTTTTTCAATAGCATTACTGCAGGCAAATTTATCCTATATGGTTTCATAAGGTTTACGGTAAACTTTAATTTAACTATGCACATTTGTACAAAATATATCCCTGCATTAACGGCAATTCACATTGCACTATATTACTTATTTTTAACTTAGCATTAACATTTAACTGAAAATATATACATTTGCATTTTCTTCTCCAACATATTGTAAAAGCCTTGTATAGTTATTGCATACCATATTTTGGTAGCAGTATCTTATTGAGGAAATATGTTTATAACGATATATTTTGGCAATAATAACTTTATTTTCAATTTAAATTTATTGTTAATCATTGAATTAAGAAATAATTTCCTATTTATCATTTAAGTATCAGTTCTTTACCTAAATTTAGAATACTCTGATAGTATAGTAGTGTTCCTATATATGTTGTGTCTATGGGTCCACCTCATATTTTCGTGCACGTGTTGAGATTCCGGTTGAGCAGATGTTTACAGAAGGAGGAGCGTATTTTCTCCTCCCTCATGAGTTTACAGAGTAATGGTTGAACCACTTCCTCCTCTTAACCAATGGGAGACTGGGAGCGCATAATTGATTGCTCCATCCCATCACGGGAGGAGGGCGCGGGGAGGAGGACGGGGGTGGCCGGCCAAGGGGAATTGGAGGCACTGGGAAGGGTTGGAGTCGAAGTGGTAGAGTGGATGGGAGGGGGAACTGTGTGATGGATTGCCACGCTCGGGCCAATCGCCGTCCGAGACCAAAATGAGAGAGAGAGCCCATTTCCTCAGCGGCGCGCTACCCACTTCCATGGCCGTCTGTGTTTCTACGACCGATCTTATTAGTCCTAAAGATTCGTCTTTCTAAAATAACGTCCTAAAGATTCGTCTTTCTAGTGGAATAGTTTTGATTTCTATTATTTTCTTCTTATGTGTTACCCCAAGATGGTGTTAAAAATTGAGCATGAAGTAATAAATATATTACCACATGCTGGAAAGTTAGTATATGATGAAATATTTTCGTTAGAGCACCTAAAAATATTTGTTATCATCAAACATTTTACCCTAGATTTCTGAAACGTGTATTTTTTCAAATGTAAATTATCGTCCCGACTGAGATATAAGCTGTTATGTCAATTTTAAAAAACACAATTATTATAAAATAGCAGTTTTAACACATTGATACGTGATGACATAATTCACTTATAAACATTTTAATAGTTATTTATCATAAACTTTGATGTTGATGTGAAAAATTTACAAGATATGCCATATTAAATTTGTGTAGAAAGAAGCCCAAAGACGCATCTAAAGAAAATACCATTTCCACGATCACCGGATGTTTCTTAACAATAAATGTTAATGTCAACCAGAAAGAGTAACTACGGTTTTCTCATTCTTTTCTTAATTTGTCGACTTTTACGCGAGATTAGCCTGCAGATAAAAATGCCTTTTTATTAAATGCATGAATAAAGCTTTTCCTATCGAAGCAAAGGCTGGGATGTAAATGAGACTGCCAATCAATTCTTGCTTCTAAGGGAAGCAATGTACTGATAGCGAAAAAAATTCAACACACCCAACGATGAGGTGATAATTATTCAGAAAACATTCTCCAGGAGATATATTTCACAGTCCCAAATCAAATATACATATCCCACCTGAGCCCTCTTTCGTCATCGCCTTCGCAAATAATAAAACACGCGAACCATTTCTCATGGACACATGCTCCCATTAAAGGCGGCGCATTATGCATTAATCCTACCTCTCTCCCTCCCTGGTGCCCCATCTCCTGGCCCCCTCTGCCCCTCCCAGTCTCTCTTCTGTGCTCCTTTTCTGCTCGCTTCCATCGCAGGTCGACCAACCATCACCCCCTGCATTCGGAGCGGCGTCCTTCTTTCCTTTCCCAGCCAATCCACCGACGGGCCGGCCAGGGCACACCATCCACCTGCGCTGCGGTGCGAAGGGTTGGGAAGGGCGGGTTCGTTGAGAGGCAGAGGAGTGGGACCCATCCCGAGTAGGGTTTCCGAAGGGTAAAGGGGAATGGGGGGACCAAGGAAAAAGTAGGGTAGGCATATATGAAAGGAAAAATGAATAGCAAAACGTCTAGTCACCTCTCTCTCTCTCTTTCCCCTTTTCCCTAACCTTCTTTTGCTGTCCCTCCCCCTCCGAACGGACCACCTCATCAATAATGGATGTCCGAAGATGAATTCCGTCACCGTGGTGGCAAACGCGCCGGCGGCGAGCCCGCTCCTTCCCTTCCCCCCAACGCTCACTTCTCGAGATCTCTCTCCTCCAACCCCCAGGCACTTCCCATCTTTCCTCCGCCTCCGGCCGGAGCGGCGTCACCTCCTCGCACCCAGTCCGCCACGGTTCCCCCTCAACTCGGAAGATATCTCACTCCACGTGAGCGGGGAGGAAAATCGCACGGGAGGGGGTGAGGTCGGGAGTTGTGGAGTGGGAACGAGGTTGAATGTGAGGGGATAGTGGGGGAGTGGAGATTGGGGGGGATTGAGACGGGGTGCACGTTGGTGCTGCGCGATGTGAGTACCACCGTGGGAAATGGCCGCGTTTACGGTGTGCATCTGCTGGTAGATGGAAGAGCCTGTGCATGATTGTGGCAAATAGGTTGAACTGGAGTTGGCTGAGGACGGGTAGAAAGGGACAATCGAATACTCGGGGCGCGCTGCAGACAAGTAAGGGTATGGACATTAATGGACGACGCTCATCAAATTCCGGGCCGCTTCATCGAGTGAACACGATCAACAGGCGAGGGTAGCTTGGATGACGCGGTGGGGAGAATAATCTTTCGCGTCGGTTATTATACGCAACGAATTACCCGGAGAACTCAATTTTCCTGAACCTTTTCTAACGTCAAGAGATAGTCTTCGCAGGTCTAGAGTGCTACTCGATGATCCTCTGGTCAACCTTCTCGGTTTTTGCACCCCCTTGCCACCGTGAAGAGCACGTGCACGCAGTGCGGTGCTGCGTGCGGGAAAAGGGAGATCCTCGTTTCAAATCAGACCGATTTTGGGAGAGAAATACTACTTCAAAGTGTCGTGGGATTGATGGAAGGGAGCGGGTCACAATTGGCAAGGCACGGGATCATGATATTTGTGCCGTTGTGTGCGGCACCACAAAAAGAACCACTAGAAAGCTTGTTCGATGACTCGGATAATTTTTATTTTACGAGTTTCTTCCCCAGAGGTGGAGTCAAGGCGTCAGGAAAACCTTTGTTGAAGGAAAGATATCGATGGGTTAATGCGAGAGCCTTTTGATACATTCTGCCACCCTTAAAATCTGAATTCATCATAAATCTTAAACCACAGAGGCTAAAACCTCCTTCCCTTTCATTTTATGGAATTTAAAGTATCATTAATATGCCTTTCATTAAAGAAGCTTTCGCTAATAACATTTAATTTCTCTGCAAGAGATTTTAAGGATGTAACTTTAAGATGACGAAATTTGTGCTTTATGAAAGAGACTTGTTCTGGTCTAAGGTGAAGGAAATTTCCACCAAAAGTATGCCTTCTGAAACCGTATCGTATATGTTATAATCCCTTTGACTATGGCCTTCAATCCGTATTGGCAAATTCCAATATCTTATATTGCTGATTTGGTCTCTTTAAAGGTGACAAATTTCATTCATAGTATTTTTGTTACAAAACGTAGTTGAATGCAATGCTTTCAAAAGTTCTTACGTATTTTAAGGTATCAAGTAACAATATTTTTGTTTTAATATAAATAAATCATGCCTGTGGATGGTGAACAGCTCTACCTGAAAAAGAGCTGTAGAGAGTGAAATATTAATCATTTTAACAATATTTATATATAATTATAATTTAATATAGATGCACACAAAGTATTTAAATAAATTTTCCAAACTTATTATTCCCTTTATTACTGTTTGCCATTTATATTATTAAATCTTTCTTATTGTGAGGGATTTTTAAAGTCAGATCCATTTGGTAATTAAATAAAAAATTCGTTCGCAAAAAATTCGTAAAAAACGTCTTTGTTGAAAACTTTTTCACAAACTTACTTCATTATTCTACATCGGCATTCACTTTTATAGTTGTTTTGTAGCGCCGCACCAGTATCTTTAATCACTCAGAATTCCGTTGCCTGGGAATTAAACCAGATAACAATCACGGTCTTGAGATCCTCGTTGTCTTCAAACCGATGTTACTAAAGACACAATTTCAACTGCATAAGGAAATGGTTGCAAGGTGAAAAGTCGGAACCGGTCATAGGGGTCCAAAAACGCTTGCCCATTGAAAATTCTTTGCTTTTATTTTTGGGTAATGGGTCTTTTCTATAGACAGCTTTCATGTAAAATTTGTGACATGAGGTTTTCCGTAACAATCATTGAAACATGGTGGTTGCGATGAGAGTTTAAATTTTCCTTACTCATTACTGAAGGTCCATAAAAAAGGGCTCAACATCCTATGAATTTGAGCCGCTGATGATCGCATTGCAGCCAAAAATCGAATTACAGAATACGCTACAGATTTTGGCAAATAAAAATATGCATTAAATTGCCTAATATTTAGACCCAAAATACTAGAACCGCAAATTAATCAAGAGATATAAATGAAGAAAAATACAGGAACAACTATGTTACATGAGTGGAGCAGTCCTTAATATCAATGACAGAAATATTGGCACAAGAAGCCTGAAAAACATCTCCAAGTACTTTTTTTAGTTAAAATCAGTTTTTCCTCATAAAGTATCAATTCAAAAACGCTGGAATGTCGTTATTATTTTTATACTACTACATTTATATGCAATTAGATGTATTTACAGCAATAGAGTGAACTGAAGAAAATAATCATAATGTAAAATTTTGGGTTTGAATGCATTTTTTGAACAGATTCGTTAATGTTGTTTTGGAATACGTAAAAATTTAATGGGATACAAGTAGGAGAATTAGAAAAACTTACCACTAGTTTTAACTTTTATAGATCTGTCTGCCGTTATTGGCTATGAACCAAGTTAACACAGAACAGACCTTTTTGTAAAAAATGCCTACCTCAGTACGTACCTAAATACAGTGGGATTTCAAATTTGTAATGCATCAAACTGCAAAACTCTATCTAAAATTGCATTAAAATCTTGTAGTGCGTCGCATTCCACATGGGAGCTTTATGTGTATGTATTGTACGAGGAAAATATGTATTTGAATGAAGTTTATATAAGTTTTTACGCTAGGTTTTGATAAAACTTACTAAGGCTATTAACCTTACCTTTTCTTTTTCTTTAGAAAATATTTTTAGCTGGACATATTATGTCTTAGGTTAGTAAATCCAATAATAGAACGTTGTCTGCGTTCACAATCGAAGCGGAAGCGCTTTTTACTCTCTATTAGTGGTCCAATATACTTATGTACCTTAGAGCAACACTAAAAGATTTAAAAAGCACGCTGTATCAAGGAATTTTCTGTCTGTTGGTTACCTTGCAATGTAACCGGCGCAGTGTATTTTCAAAGTTGAGATAGAATTTGATTACCAGAAGTTCTGCACTGGGAAGTTAAGTAAGGTTTTCTACATTGGCTTACTAAGAAGAGAGAGGTTGAGAAAGACCTCCATAAAAAGCTTTTAAGAACCATGCTGTTCACTGGGTTGGCTGTAAAACTTTTAAAGTAGGCCTTTTAGATGAAAAAGGGGTCGCAAAAATGCGGTCCCTTGACGTGAAACCCAAGAAACGATATCGCTGGGGTCCCTTCTACGCCCCTACCATTTCGCCCGCAAGCCCTTCTCTTCTCGCAATTCGTCCAGGCCTCGGAACTTGCCTGTCGCTGCCTTTTGACTAAAGTCCAACCCGTAATAAATGACCCTTTGTGTTTCACCTCGCAAAGCCCGTCAAGGGACCCAAAGGGATAGGCGGCAGGTCGGCTATTTCGCAAAAAAAGGTGCCACTCATTTTTTTTCAACCGATCCAAGACACCGAAGCCTTCTAGAACATAGAATTTCTCATTTTCAAAAGACTGTTAGAGTTGTGGGGCCTTTTTTTGCCTAAGGTCCCATTTTAATCTTTATTGCCGGTGTTTCAACCAGTACCCTTTCTTAGGTGAAAAAAAATGGCACGTTTGACCCGGACCCTCATTTTTTTAGGATGCCTAAGGAACCCACAGCAAGGGTCTTTGGTCGGAGCCCTTCTTGCCGTTTACTTATCCGGTTAAATCTTCCATAAGATGGCCCGTGGAGTTAAATAATGAAATTGGCGATTTCCTTGTGTGACTTATTTTTGTGTTTAATTTACCATGTGTTTTTCTTTCAACGTGATACACGAATACAATGAATGATGAACTATAAAATACTATCATTTTTATAAAAATTCTGAGTGAAAGTAATAATCCCTTCCGTTAATATTCCAGCTAATGTACTTTTTGCACGATAATTTTCGTAAGAACTTTTGAATGTTGTTGAAATGTTATGTAGCCTTTTTTATGAACTTATTGATTCCTATCCGATTTAGTCGAAGGTTTGGCGCTGTCTATTTCAATCAATGTGTGGCCTTCAAACAATATAGGATACCTACGAGTATACTGTATACCGCTCTGTGAGGGCTACCTTTGCACTTCGTTTCTCTAACGAAGGAACTCAAATCTCGAGACCACATTGTAATCGCATTTAAATTCATAGGTTGTTGAGTTAGCTATTTGCAGTAATAATTTGTGAATTTTTTAAGGCTACGTATTTTGGCAATCTTAAAATTTAACAGTGTAATCTTTAGAGTATCCAATGGAAATGGAATTGGCATCCATTATGGTATTATTCTATAATTAATGATTAAGAGCGTGAGTGAAATAAACTCAGAATAAACCTGAATGGTTGTCATAGGAAATTTTCCGGATCGTGGTTACACGTCATGTGTATCCGTATGTCCTCCTTTATTGATCAAATAATTTAGTTTCAATCTCCAATCTCTATTTCCATTCGCTGGATCATTTCCTTCAAGGCGAGAGCATTCTTGCCCGTGGCAGTCTCTCTCGGGTCAGTCGTTAATGCATTTGCTTGGAATAGGAGTTTCTCTCTCGACGCAAACCGCATTGTGCGTTTGGCTCCTCCCATTACAAAAACAAACCCCCGCGGCCCACGGATCCGGACGAATCCTTCTTTGTGCTCATTCAAACGGTAATCTTGAGCCTGGGTCAACTATTAGAGGCCCTCCATTCCCTGCCACCACAGTTATCCCGCTCCCAAAATTGTGTTCTTTCCCTTCGGTGGGATGCTATTCCGGGGAGCAGACACCGAGTAGCGAGGGAGGAAGCGTTTCCATGTTACAATGGGATTTATGGTCCTGCTCATTGCCTAAGTCTTCTTCTTTCCCATGCCTCTATACGCCTGGCAGCAACGTGTCTCATCCCCATACTTCCGCTCTATGGTATTCCAGTTTCTTTTACTTTCCTTTGCAATATTAGAAAAATCACTTACAAGTCTAGGGGTAAACTGAAATCGGCACGAAAATTATGTTTAATTTTAATTCAGAGATTCATATAACGACGTCACAGGTTTTTTTGACAAACTATGTTCTATCTCATTTCATTCCCAGCAACTTCCAGAACGAATTACGATATTAATATGTACTTCCTTCTGTCCCCATCTTACTAAAGGTTAATTCATTAATTTTTTTGGGGTGCTGATATAATAGCGTATTTTTGCCCTGTCTCGTATATGCATACATACATACATATATATATATATATATATATATATATATATATATATATATATATATATATATATATATACACATATATATATATATATATATGTATATATATATGTATATATATATATATATACATATATATATATATACACACATATATTTTAGATGATTTCGTCAAAGTAACACGGAAGGGTTGAATAACAAACTTTGACAGCAACAAAGAATATAAGAACACATAAAAAGATCACTCACACATTATTTCTTGATCATTTCGACAGAATTCCACTCCTTCTTCATCCGAAGTAAAAGAGGTAATCAATTAATGTGTTCTTATATTGTGTGTGTGTATATATATATATATATATATATATATATATATATATATATATATATATATATATATATATATATATATATATATATATATATATATATACACATATATATATATATGTATATATATATATATGTATATATATATATGTAATATATATATATATATACACACATATATTTTAGATGATTTCGTCAAAGTAACACGGAAGGGTTGAATAACAAACTTTGACAGCAACAAAGAATATAAGAACACATAAAAAAATCACTCACACATTATTTCTCGATCATTTCGACAGAATTCCACTCCTTCTTCATCCGAAGTAATAGAGGTAATCAATTAATGTGTTCTTATATTGCGTGTGTATATATATATATATATATATATATATATATATATATATATATATATATATATATATATATATGTATATATATATATATATATGTATATATATATATATATATGTATATATATATATATATATATATATATATATGTATATATATATATATATATATATATATATATATATATATATGTATATATATATATATATACATACAACTACATACAACAACATACATACAACTCATTCAACATGAGTTTCCCTTAAGCCCTTGTAGGGTTAAATATCGATTCCTACTTTTAAAAATTTTGTTTTGGCGTTCTTACATTTAATTATTATGATAATTAGGCTTGAACTAAGTAACTTCTCAATAGTAATGTGTCTTAGATTGATAAGTTTACTAAGACATTTCATCTGTTACATTCTTGGTACGTTATACTCAAAACTTAGTTTTATTTTGAAATATTGAAAACTATTACAGAGAACAATGCAGAAAAGAAACTTAAACCGGAAAACATCAAAGGGAAATGAAAATGTTCTTGAGAGGTTAAAACTTCAGCCCAGCAAGTTTAGATATTTTAAGAAAATATGACGCAGATGGTGACATCTTTGGTCCTGGCGCACTTGATGGTGAGATGAAATGGCATTTAGGAAATCGAAATCAAAGGACACCGTGGAGGTAGATAAAATTCCCGTGAAATTATATAAGGGCAATAGAATACATTAGTAATCATGAGTCATTTCGTAACATTTATGAGAATTGGTTGTAATGTAGAAGTTTAGTTGGAAAATATCATCTCGTTACCTCAGACAAAAGACAGTAAGCCATATTTGAGGTTTAGGAACAATTAAATTAATTTCACATGTAACTAAATGGTACTCTGGGGGATGGAGAGGTTGCCAAATGATTACATATGAGATGATTAGCATTATCCATGTTTTTCAACGTACATATGAGGGAATGATAAAACAACATTGAAAGATTTTTGAGATTGGAATGAAAATTGTTGCGGAACTCATTAAATATGGAAAATATACACATTATTAAGATTTACTTAGCACGTCAGTTAAGGGTATGTTTCTAAGCGCTTTAGAGGTCAGTGCGACAAGTATTGGATAAGAATTTATGTGCATAAACTAAACGAGGGTTTTTCGGTTTCCGAGAAAGAGGACACCTGATCAGATTTAAAATAAGAGTTCATAAACGATATGAGGTCGAATTTTTAACTCATCTGGGGAATTTTTTGCACCAAATCTATCAATTTAATTAGGCCATAAGAAAAAGGAATACATTAGGCAAGGAAAGTTTCCTGTGGAGGAGGGAATTGGTGGGTGAGAATTTTAGTATATATAGATTTTAAGAAGAGTAACTTTAAAAATATTAAGCATGTAGAGCGTGGTTCATGGAGAGGAAATGTCGTTGAAGCCAATGATATGAGTAAATTGGCGAATATCAGAATGTGGGTGTAGATAAGGATTGAAAAAGGGAAAAGATATAAAAATAGAAGCAAACGAAGAAGAGCTAGACAGGGTGGAGGAAGAGAGGGGACTGTTTGGAGAATGAAATGAAAGAGAGGATAGATGGATTACCTTTTTGGTTGGTGACAGGATGATGAAGATTGTGATAGAGGGGAGAAAATTAGGCAAACGAAGAAGGGGAAAGAATAAGAGAGGCGTATTGGAAAAACGAAGTGAGGAAGGAAATAGGTGGAATCGAAGAAGGGTGTACTGCATCGCCTGATGTTAAGTTGTTTATTTTAGGTGCGGCATGAAAATGATCGGTTATACCGTTGCATAGCCTGCATCCATCCAAGATCTAGGTTTATTGGAAAATTACCATTGACAATTGCATTAGGTATTATGTCCATAAATATTTTTTCTTCCATAGAATATTCTAGGTAATATCTTCCATTTTTATAACTTTTAAAAACAATAATATTTACCTCCGATATCATAGAACGAAAGCACTGCCTAAGTAATTTCAAACCGATAGAATATAGAATCATCGTCTTACATGCACATTAATTTCAAAATATTCTGCAAACCTCATGACAAATAACACTTATGTGAAAAAGTATCTTAATACTGTTGATAGAGATATTATTAAGAGAAAAGTAATTTTATTGCCAGTTTGGCTTCAAAAATTGTCTTCAAAATGGGTAATAATTTTCTGAAAGAGTTGAATGAATAGGTTTATTTTTAAGCTGCTAGTTTATTTAAACACTGCATATATATTTTACATTTTTGTTTGAAATAGTTTCAGGATCTTGAGTAAATTTTAAAGCTACCATTTTTTTACGTGTTATTATATGTTAAATAATACTATATGATTTTTCAATCGACAGGATGAGCATGGTTTTGTGCCTCAAGCTTAAATGTTCATAATTTTCTGGTAAACATCTTACTGAGCATTTTTTATAATCTGTAGACTAGCAGTTTAGCGTTTGTATGAAACAATTTCTTCCATTAACAATTATACTTTCGGTAGGTTAAGGAAGCAGGATGGTCTAATTATTAGGTGATATGAAGAAACATGAAAAGAAAGTTATGTTGAAATTCTCCGTGGCTAAAGACTCCTATGTATACTTACATAACAAAGGAATGGTGGGTGGTGTACCTTTGCAAAACACATCTGCTCTCTCCATTAACGGAATTAATATATTGGAGAAGAGAGTGAGACGTACTGAAAAAGAACATCCGCACCCCTCTTAAGGAGATGAGTTCGTGTAGCACACGACTTTCAACTTAAAAGAGCCCTTAGGTGTTAAAGTATGAAATATGGTCATATGATGAAAATTCAGTAGTGCACTAGTTAGCGGTAATTTGAGAACGCAAGTTGAATTATCCTCTGTGTGAGCCCTTATTTATAATTCACATAGTTTAATACATCGAAAACTAGGTTGATGAAAGCATACTGCTTCAATAGGTACATTGTAAAATAAAATATTATTTATGTCCCCTACTGCATTCTAAAATAAATGTATCTCAAGATAATAAATCACCAAATGGCCTTGAGTTGTGAAATATGTTAGGAGTTAACATTTCAATAAAACCGTTATTTCCTTGTAAAATTATCAAATAATGAAAAGGGTGTTTTTTGATTAAGTTTTTTCAAAGATATATATATATATATATATATATATATATATATATATATATATATATATATATATATATATATATACATATATATGTTTATATATATGTGAGTTTGCTTGTGTGTTAAAAAATAGGATTTTTTTATTCAGAAACTATAATATGCAATTATTTTTCATAACCGGTACGTTATTTTTTCTTTTCCAGATGCAGAATAATTTTCATTTAATTCAGAATTTTCTTCATGAGTTTCTTTAAGTGAGTACCATTTATTTTTTTAACCGAAAACTAAAAATGTTTATGTTTGAATTGCTATTTTTTGGAGTACATATTAATGAGATAACCTTCTCCTAATTAGTTACTGAAGATTTGCTATTTTCTATATTTGTATAATCAGAATAAGTTATCAGATAACCTTCTCCTAATTAGTTACCGAAAATTCACTGTTGTACATATTTGTATAATCACGTTTTTTATCACAATTAGTTCCCTAATAATATTAAATACGTTGTACCCATAGTTTTTATTAGCTAAGTTTTCAAGTAGGTTGTTTTTGAACAAGTTCCTTCAGGATTATTCTATAAAAATTTGACTCCAATACCTTAAATATTAAAAAAAATAATTATTGCTTTTAAACCTAAACATGCAATACTTTTTCTGTCGTGTATGAAACTTTTGTGTATTTTTAAATCTTTATTTCAAAGAATAGTTATATATATATATATATATATATATATATATATATATATATATATATATATATATATATATATATATGGCAATTATACAACCCTCACAGGCATTAAAAATTAAGTGATGTGGCCGATATTTTTTCTATCCCTCTAGCTTTCTGATCATGGAAACGTTAACGTGCATATACTGTACAGGTTCCAACAATGATTTTTCCATCAGATATAAAGGTTGGATCTGTTCAGTAAATTCAAATAAAGTATGTGTGGTATTGAAAAGAATCATCAGGGAATAGGTGTATTCTGGAATTCATAAGTTTTAGGGCTTCTTTAAAATTATTGAGCGCTTCCATTATTTTCATTGAGAGCTAAAGACTGATTATCTTTTCCCAAATTCCACTGCTATAATTGGAATTTCTTGGATAGCGAATATTGCTTTGCCAAGAATTTGTTTGTTTAAGTGTTAATATCTATATTGTACACATATATATTTTGTATTAAATGCCAAATCAACATCTATGACCTCTCTTTTCTAAATATTACTGATAATCGTGGCATTGAATTACCCCGTATCCAACCCTTAAATGTAAAATCTATTCCCAGGAATCCAAAACTTGCACCTCTTTTCTTTCTTCACGGATCCATTTTGATGGGATATCCAACCGAGTCTTTTAGCAACGAAGGGCCGTTGCGCAGGTCCTAACCGCCTTGAAAACCCCGTAACGTCCTGAATATTTCAGCTCTCCAGTCCCCATTCACTGGATCCAAGAGAGATATAGATCCCCATTCCGCATATTTGAAGGCAGAGGAAAGAGGAGAGGGATAAAGGGGATCGAACGAAGGAGAATGAGAAGAGGAGGCCGCGGGGTAGGGGATTTAAGCCGGACGCTGAAGCGAAGGTGTTGTCCGAGGATTCGTGGTAGGTAAACAGGCGGAGAAGAGTGTTTGATAAATTTTGGAAGTGGGAGCAGGAAAGCACGCGAGATTTTCGCCCAAATTAGGTAGCAGAGCGAAAGGAGAAATGAGAAGATGGTGAGAGTGGTGGTGAAATCAGGAGGATAGAAAATGTACATGAGGTCAGAGAAGGCTGAGATGTTGCAATGGGGTAGAGGAGTAGAATGGAAGGGGAGATAGAGACAATGGGGCGAAAGGAAGGGAGAAGAGAGGGAGAGGACTTTTTTCTTTTCTTCCGTGTGTTTGTGTGTGACCGTGTTGGGGGATGGGAAGGGAGTTGAGGGGTGATGGTGGTAGTTGGGTTTCGAGACGAAGGGGCGGCGTTAAACAAGAATGGGTACGAAATGGTGTGAGGGAGACATAGGGGTATGGAGAAGTAAGATTGAAGGTGGAGCGGGAGTAGGAGTGTGGGAGGTTGGCTAGGAATGGGGAGAGCGGGGCTGGATTGAGTTGTAAACCAATCACCTCCCTCCGATTCCCTACCCCTTCTCCTAAATTTCACTTCCAACCCCTCCTTTCCCGCCGGGCGCCATCCCTTGAACCCACCCCCTATATCCTCCCTCCTCTCTCGCATCTTACCGCACAGGCTCCTTTTTTTCCCCTGCTGGGCCTTATCTCCCTTCACTCTGCCTAGCTTCGCCACGTACATCTTAAGGAGCCCTGTTCTTTCTTCCCCGCACCCTCATCGTCTCCTTTGCTCCCCGAACCAAACCTCTCCACTTTCATCATATCCATTCCCTAGTCTTTTTCTTTCCTCACCCTGGCCTGCCGCCTTGCGACGGCCGCACTGTAATTAACCCCGTCTCTCCCTCCATGCTTACTTCTAGTCGTCTATTCTCCCTTTTCCCCATTTCCTTTTACCCCTCTCCCACTTAAGCCGTACGCACTCCTTCTTTTTCTTTTTCGCCGTGTTTTCCTTTTTTTCTCGCCGGGTACGCTTATCTCTCACCTCCAGTCCCTATAGGTCTTTCTGAGTTACGTCTTTCGCCACCCCTGCCTCCACCAAAACTCCCATCCGCCATTTTCCCTCCCTCGCTCTCCTTCTCCCCTCCTGCAATTTCTCTTTCCTCCCCCTCCTACCTTCACACTATTCTTTTTCCAGTTCCCTTAGTCGCCGCCGTTTTTCCCTTTCTACCAGTTTTTACCGCGTTCATTCTCTACTTCGTACACAACCCTTGTTTTATTTTATTGATGACAACCCCTAACTCCAGCCGTAGTGCAATTTATGCTCTTTTTTCGCTTTCTCTGCAATGCTTTGCCTTATCTGCATTGCGGTTAATACTTTATTTGCAGTAGTGGGCTCTTACATTAATTTGAAGCAAATGAGCGCAAACGAAGTTTGACTAACCAGAGCAATTATCATAGTTTGAAAAGATGTAAGAAGTAGAGATCTTATTCCTTAAAAGTTGAAGCCTGTTACTGAGCTTTCCAATTTGGATACCAGTATCTGGGTGCAGTTTTCATATAAATATAAACCTTAAAATTGACTAATAAATGAAAAAGAAACACTTTGTTCCAATCCACCACTTTATTACAGGTACGACTAGTTTCGACGCTACGGCGTCATCCTCAGGTACCGTAGCCGTAGCGTCGAAACTAGTCGTACCTGTAATAAAGTGGTGGATTGGAACAAAGTGTTTCTTTTTCATTTATTAAAATGAACTTCCACAAAGTTGAGGCTGAAACTATTGAACAACTTAAAATTGACGTTGACAAACATCATTTTCAAAAGTCAAGTTACTCAAAAACATCTGAGTAGTATTTATTTAGGTATTGTATAGAGAAATTCTAATAAATATTCCATATTGACTATTGTTTTCACCCTTAAAAATGGATTTTGAGTTAAATGACTAATTATTTTTTCCGATGTTAATTCATGGCGAGCAAGAATGTCGGCACTAACAGAGTCACTTTCATACTATGATAAATAAGTTCCCTTTATTATAGTAGTATTTAGTTTTTAGAAAGGCCCCTTCTTCCATACATCCCGTTCAAATAAATCCTCTAAAGGCATATTAAAGTAAAATTGGAATGTATATGATATTTCATCTAACAGTCCTTGGATATGGTCTTTTTTTTGACTGGCCTGGCCGTAAGCGGCGATTTTCGTGGCTTAATTATTTTTTAAAATATAGCAGTTAAAACGGTTTTACTTTTGAATTCGTATGCTAGACAAATGAATCATTTCCCCAAAAATGTCTCGTAATTAGGAAACATAACTAAACAAGAGAAAGAAAAATGGTTAGAAATCCGTTTAAACATGTATATTTCTGTTTTCTGTTGTAATAAATTATTTTCAATGCATTGAAAAGTTTTAATGATTTGAGATAATTTTAGTCGGATTGTAGGTTGCAATTTAGTAAATATTAAATACTCATATTGTTTTAAATAACCAATGTGTTTTTAAATGCCGTTAAAGTACCTAGAGGACTTTGAAGTTTGAAAAAACTAATGATACCTACCATGAGTCTCCACAAAAGGGAATTTTTTTAAATTTAATTTATGGTCGCAATTTTTACTAGATATTGAATCTTTTGAATTATGAGTACAACTGTATAAAATTTGCATTCATGTATATGATTCGGGCTCAGCTTAATTGATGTTTTTCTTTTAAAATAAAACATATAATAATTATAATGGACTTTCTTTCATTTGAGTCTTCTTGTAACCTAATTACCATAAAATTATCAAATACCAGACTCAAAAGATATTCATGGAGTGGGTGAGGGCATCTCTAATCTAAAATCTAGCGAATGCATTAATTAGGCAGAGAAAAACAAATCCTCGTCCGGAAGTGGAACATATTAAATTTTAAAAATTAACAAAATGTGAAAGTGTTTTTTTTGGTTTTTCCATATGCCCAGACTTCGTTTTCATTTCCTAGACTGTCACTACGATTAGTTCGGACATCGAATTCTGTCTAGGGTCGTCTGTCTCTGGGACCTCTTTCCCCGTGGAAGAAATGCAGGAAAGCAGTATCGCCAATGCCTCCCTAGAAATTCATCCCCGTTGCCCTTATTCCTCTCCTCTCCCGACTGCCGAGGCGGAGGGCGGGGTGGGGGGGTGAGCCACATCATTCAAATTCCCATCCCCTCCCGACTCAGCCAACTCGCGCAGCGACCTCCCTCCTCGTCGCGGCCCCATATATACCCATTTGGAGCGAAATAAATTTTTCTCTCTAGCTTCTACATTCGAGGAAACGAACAAGAAGGGACCGGGAAGCGGACGACGAAGTAAAGGGAAAAAGGTAGGGGGTTTTGGGGAGGAGGGTGGCGTTGGAAACGAAATAAAATGAAATTCCGGAATGGGATAAAGGGTGGCTCGGGGTAGGGGTGAGTTTTTTTTCGGTAGAGGGAGCGGGAGTGATGGTGGGAGCGTTGAGGGTGGACAGAGAGGGCGGCGAGGAGGAGATCTTGCGCGTGGGTGGGGTTGTGGGGATGGGGTAGGAAAAGGGGGAGGGAGAGAAGCCGTTAGAGGGGATCGTGGAGTTTGGGGAATGATACTCTATCACCCGACATAAAT
This sequence comes from Hetaerina americana, assembly GCF_022747635.1. NCBI lineage: Eukaryota > Metazoa > Arthropoda > Insecta > Odonata > Calopterygidae > Hetaerina > Hetaerina americana. Next base: position 98,145,996 of record NW_027286874.1, on the reverse strand, counting down.
CGACCCTTGGCCATTAATGGTAAAAGCTTTTGCCGTGAAGGGGCGCGATTCGAGTCGAAATAACTCAGCTCCCTCCCCACTCCACCACCCCGCACTCCCACCCGCCCGCTCCCTCCCCTCATGCTCTTTTTCCTTCCCATCCTCTCCCCCCCATTTCACCCCTTCTTGCCCTCGTCCCTCGACCACCTCTTCCACACGTGACCTCACCTCTCGCATCCCCTCCCATCTCCTCATTTTCTAGCCCGACTACCGCCTCCGCCCCCTCGCGGCCCATTCCTCAGCCATCCCCTCCTTCCACCAAAGCCCACCCCCACAACCTCTACCTACTACTTCAAGTTCCTCCTGCCCCCCTTTGCCACCCTCCCCGTCATCATTCATCCCCCAGTGCCATTTTCGCGCACTCCTTTCTTCCTTTCCTTTACCCGTTTCCATCGCTTCGATAGCTTTTAATGCACTCACTGTTTATTAAAAACTTGAGTTATCGGCGAGTAATTCAACGCTCCACTGTTCCTTTTTTTCCGTTCCGGAAACTCCAATTTCAACAATGGGGAAACTCTACTTTATCTCTTTTATTTTAGCTTACGGAATGTATTGCTCCGGGAGCGTGGAAAGTTTTGGCCATGCCTAAATTCGTGCTTCTTTTTTGTAATTAGGTATGGTTTACTGTGTTTGCATAAAAGCCCTCCTTAAATATAATCATCCTTAGAATGTCAGTTTAGTAGTTATTTAGTGACGCCAGTAAAAACACCAGATTGACTATAGTACAAAAATCTGTATTATCATACGAGCCTAATTCTTTTTTCTTATATTATGAAATAAAATCGATTTCGCAATGATTTTCACAACATTTTAACTTTTTACTGTCCATAAAATATCTCTTTATTGTTCATTAATATCCGAATAGTTCAAAAAATATTTATAAAGAAATAATATTTGAGGAAAAAAACCTAACCTTATTTGATTTAAATCTACGATTTACTTAGTATTTATGTAACGCATAATCAGAATTCTTTTAATATCTTACTACTGCCATCAAAATGTTGCCAGAGTGATTTTGAATGCCTTATCCAAGTCAGTCTTTACATTTATTTCTTTTATTTAAGTCCCGTATTCAATGTCTAAATGCTGGTTATTTATATATTATAAAAATATTATTCTTGTTGAATTGACATAACATTAATAAGGAAATACTTAGAAATACCAAATTGCCAATTACTAATTTGCGAAATATTTGTGAGTTCATATATTATTTTATGAAAATTGTTTACTTTCAATGATCAAACGATAATATAAAAAATCTAGAATATTGTTGTATCATATCTCTTTTAAAAGAAATTAGAAATTTTATACACATGCATGTCACGTCCGCGTAATTTGTACAATATATTGTGCCTAATGGATTAAAAAAAGTATTATGCAGGAAAATGTTATCATAAAGAAATTAAAATGCATTGCTTTCTCAGCTTAATTTTATATTTAACCTTGCACTTAACTAAACGTATTGCCAATATTCAATCTATTTAATCATTGTCTCTTTTGTTAATGGTTAAATATATCTTCTAAGAATAAAGTTAGACCTGTGCGAACGTTCTTAAGCAATTTACCTGGACGATAAATTCACTATAACTCTTACTAGAAATAATAATTCAAGATTAACGTGGCAGTGTAAACGATGAGATGTTTTATGGAAAAGATGATTTACAATGGTCTTCTAAATTTAGGACAAATTTCTTTTTTTTAATGCAATGATCGGTAAGCAAACGATTTCACTGGAGAAATTCATAATTTTCCGTCATTATTAGGAAGACCTATTTAAATTCAAGACTGCTGGAGACTGATTAAATCGATCTCCTCAAAATGTTTAAAATATGCATATCTATAGGTTGATAACGATTAATCCCTTGTTGGAATGATGAACATTTATCGCCGGATAGAGATTAGTCTTGTGTTTTTAGACGGTTTAAGCACATTAATAATCTGAAAACGTACAAGCACGACTCTAAACGCGCATACTGCAAGAATTCTTTCTTATACTTTGCCTAATTTCTTCGTCCTTAGCTCCTTATACCGCAATTATTCTAAAATTCCCTATTAATTCTTACTTACCGTATATTTGACCCTTCTTCAGTCTTCTATATACCGTTGTCATTCAAGAAGGCCTGAATCATATATTAGTTCCTTTTTGAAATTATTCTCAGCAACAATAGTGTTTGACTTTAAACATTTTTCTTTTTTCCTTTCTTTTTTTCTGAAAATTTGTTCAAATTTATCTAAATTCGAATATTAAAAAGCTCTTATCTACGCATAGCGGTTTTATTATCTCAACAGTTATTTACTTGAGGGTAAAAACTACATTGAAGATTAGTTATTTCATCATCCACAAACTTTTCTAATGCCACCATTACATAAATCAGTTTTACCTCTCATAGCCCTGCTACATTTCCAACGTCGTGGAAAGAACTACTCTTACGTTTGTACGGTTGAACACGTATTAGCTTACGAAATCCTTTTTACATATCCTGCCTCTCTTGAAAAATTATCATCTTGATTATATTTTCATTGCTTCCCCATTTCATTCGCACCACACTTATATTATTCTCAGGAAAGTTTGAAATTCCATGACTCGGAGTTAAATCAAAACTTGATCATTCACAAATCTAAGCATATCGATGATTCCTGCCTAATATTATTCTTATCTCCAGTAATGCATGCCTCTCTAATATACATATATATAATTCTACGTGTTCATAGAGAAGTGCGGGTTATTACGTGCAACCCTTTCATATTCTTCGCTAAAGAAGGGACCATTTGGTCTCGATTTTGCCCTAATAAATACCTCTACCCATCTATCTATCTTATACAGGTAGCTCCTTTAGCTCCTGCATATATTAATGATAAACATGCCAGTTTCAGAGCAGTTGTATATCCATATAATCTAAAACTATATTTATTTAATGTCCAATGAATCGAAATTTACTATATAAAACAATTTAAAATATACGACTGAAGGAACTACATCTTCATTTTATTAAATACCTTGTTCCTACACTAACATGAAACCTAAGCTCTTCTCATTGATGAAATGGTGTATCAGTGTCCTTTCTTAGTCCAAAATGATTTTCCTCCGAATATTCATTGGCTAATCTTCAAATTTTGTTTATTATCAGTACTTCTACTTTTACTTCACACTGAATCAAACTGATCGTCATGTATTCTTAACGTTCTGCTGTTTTATTGGTCTTATGATAAATTTGATTATTAAAAAAAGCAGTTTTTTAACTAAAATTCTTGTACTCAATTCAACTCTAACTACAAAATGAAATTGATACAACATATTGAATCCGACATTGCTTCATTAAAAATCAGGGCACTGATTGAAGTCTATCTAATCGAAAAAATTTCAACAATAGAAGCTTAATGGAAGCTGAATTATTTAAATAACTGATTGTCATGTATTTTCATATTAATATACTGCATTAAGTGCACATTGAACGTAACCATACAAGCTTCATTCACTCTTAAAAGGTGAAGATATAGCTTGAAACATCTAAAGATCACGTTAAGCGCTCTATGTTGTCGTGTGACCGCTTATTTTTATTGTTTTCTGTAGACAAAAATCTCTTTTCCATAAAATGGCATCAGGAAACACACTTATGTAGTTATTTACAAGTAAGAAAATATTGTTAGACCCCTACTAGCTAAGGATAAGATATGTGAAACTATTGCAATTGTAGATCTTCCTTCAATCAACTCTTATAATATATAGTACATACTATATATTGCGTAAATGAAAACCAAGTACATTAGCCTTTAACTCTGATTATTATGATGCCATTTATATGCAGTATAATATCACAATCATTATTTTTAAACAAAATATTGTGTAGTATCAGTTATATAATGTTTTTCCTAAATATCTCTGGGGTAATTCACATATCCTGAGGCTGATTAAGATTTGCTTAAGATTTGCCCTAATACTCCTCTCCGTTTTGCTAGCTGTTTATCTTCATTTGTATTTTTTCGTTATATGTTTATCTCCATGTTGTGTATAATTCCTTTATCAAATGACTTTATTTAGCTTCTCTCTTCAAATATTTTATTAGCCCTCAAACTTTGTTACTGTAGAAAAAAGTGTGAGCTATTGGCTTTGAATGCATATTCAGATACTTAATTGCTTGTGCATTCCATTTTATGTCTTCCAACGATCTGTAGTACTGCAATTTCACCACTTATAGTTTTTTTCCCGCTGTTTTACTTAGGCATATTTATGATCACCATTCCTCATATCTTTAAAAGATAAGAGATTTTAAGCAGGTTATAATGGATACCTGAGTATGTTACATATATGTTTGATTATGTTTGATATTCCCACCATTGGTAGTTAACAGTCTTTTCTTCCATTAAAAAGCCTACTTCTCCATTATTATGTTTCCCTTACACCCGTTTGCTTCTCTCATTGCTATTCATCATATTATCTAAGAAGCTACATTCTAGTAATGTTTCGATTTTGACACCGAGAAAGTTGTGACATTCCATGTGCCATTTAATATGGAAATTTCAATGAAATAGAATTAATTTATTTTATGTAACAGTGTTTATTTCTATTATTATATTATTCTATTGAGATACACTATTAAAATTACTTTCATATGAGCCTAGATATGACATTAAAATATTCCTCTACTGGCCAGTTTTGATAGTATAAGGTTTTGGTAGACCGATATAATTTCCCATCATTTATTTCGGTATCTATTTAGGTGACAGTATGCCAATAAACTGGCTGCATCATTTCAAATTGATGCCTCGCAGCATGCGAAATACTCTATCTTAGATAAACATTAATCAAATTAATGTATAGTAATTATATTTGGTAGAACATGGCATCGAACTTAGCCCAAAATATGTAAGATTCCCTAATGCATTATCATTTAATTTTAACAATACTGTCATTTTAATTCCAAATTAAAATCCATCTTTCATATTGTTCATAGGATGCAAATGCGCATCGTAAGAAGTTTCCTCATATCTCTGGGTGAGAAGTTTTTAATATCAATTTTGATAACTATTATGATTTAATACAATTTTAAATTACTCATCAGAAACGCAATGCGCGTAAATAATTAGTAGTACATAATATCTCTCTTTGTTACATAATTGTCCAGTAGTTCGCAGATCTTATTGGATGAAGGAATTCCAGTAATAATTGATGATTTTCACTAAAATATAATTAAATGTTGGAAAAATTGTCATCATGACCCAAGTTATGTGGTACGTCATATTCAATACTAAACAATTTGTATCATGGAACAGTAAATTATTGCCTTGTTAATGAAAGAGAAATAAAAAAAATATGTGATATTTCAATTTGTTCTCAAAGAATGCCGAAATAACATCAGTTTTCCTGAAATCACTTTTCAAAAATCCTGACATAAGATGCCCTCAAAATGAGCATTGATTTGGACCGTTTACGTCCTACCAGAATGCAAAGGAATAGCCGTTCCCGGCATCGGGCGCCTCCGGGTGAGGGCATCAGTAAAGGGGCGGCCGTGAGAGCACTCAGTCGGGTCAGGGGGGGAGCCATTCCGAGGAGGACCCTTAACTGGACTTTCCAATCCATGATCGCCCTTACGAGGTTTTGGCGCGTGCCGCGGTGGCATGCCGACGTCCAAATTAATATCGCCTGTTCCGAAAAGTGCGCAGTAAAAATACTCGGCCGCGGGCTGGGGAAGAGCCTCTTCGGCGTTATACGACTCATAAAACCCGCGTGTTCACTTCTCAGTCGTATAACCCTTCTTTCCCCCGCGCAGAGGCCCAAAACTCTCCCTCCATTCCACCCTCTTTCTCCTCCTGACTTCCCTATCTTTTACTATACCACTGAACTTCCCCGTCCACACTTCACGCTCATAAACGCATCATAACAAACACTTCCTCCGGCTTTAACTGCCAGTTAACGCCTTTTTTTCTATCCTCTTCCTCTTTCTATCTCTATTTCTTTCACTTCTTCTCTTCCGTGCCTCTCTTTTCGTCACCATGGCCTCCTTCTCCCTTTTTCTTCCCTTTCTTTGCCAACCTTCCATTCACTGGTCCTTTTCTCCAGTTGTTTTTTTCCGTCTCCCTCCTTCCGACCTCCCAAATGTTTGTTTTTGCCAAAGGGCCAATGTTTGGCACGCGCTTTAAGGGCCTCGTAAACCGAATTCGGTATAACGTAACCGCTGATAAACTCTTTGGGAATGAGGGAGGAGTAGGAGGTTGAGGAGAACGTAGTCAGACAACGGTTATATGAGTGGAAAGGGATGGGATGCGTAAAATAAAACTTTAGCCGGACGCTGTCTCCCCCAAGTGGCACATTTGCCGCTAGATCATTCATCCAAAGAGCGATATCGTCCATTTCTTGCTAAATAAATTCATTTCATCACTTCAGGGCATTGATTTTAAATTTTGAACGGCCATACCGCCTGTCATCATTAGACATTTTTAGTTTGAGGAGTACACTATATATTTTCAGGTTTGTTTCTATTTAACGGTGAAGAAATCGTATAAGTGTGCACGCAAGTTTTTATATGATGCTACTAAATATTTTGAAAAATGACCGTCAATAAACATTAATTCAGTCAATGTTTTGTATATAATGCTCGAAGAAGCAGTTGATTCTTAGTTAAACTGGAATTTGCACTGCTGTTCAACATGTGATATTAACGATGAATAAAGAATGGAGGATTCCTCCTTAAAATATCATTAATATTTCCCCTCCGTGTCTTCCTGGTTCCACCATGCCGAAGTTCAGTTGTCATTTAAATGATTGAACTTTCAAATCTTTCGTAGGCTTAAAATAATATTAAATTAAATTATTAAAATTAAAAATAATTTTACAATAAAAAATTTTGCCTAATACCCTTTGAACATGATCTAAATTTTAGCTACACCTGGAATAAATTTCATGTGAAGCATTTCATATTCAAAAACTAAAATCAAGTTCTGTTAAGCCTGAATGTAATGGTATTTGTGCGTCAAATCAAAAAATGTTGAACATTCTAAGATGTAGATGTAGATTCTAAAATGTAGAAACGTGAATAACCAATTTTGTAAGACAACCTTATTCAAAAGATCTGTGTGGGTATTCAAAATTGTAATGGTGATAGAAGACTAGTTCATAAGCATAAGAAGTAAGTAATTTATTATCCTGTATAATTTGTGAACATATATTGTTTTTAATTTTTGATTTTTTTAAGGTAAAATTTTAAAAAAATCCCACATTTGCTATTACTAGCCGTTTAAAACTCACATTCAAGGAGTCAAATCTCAAAAGAGAAATATTTTGCATTGTAATCCGTATTCTTTTTTTTCATAGATTTTGAATGTAATTGCTGGCATGCGCTATTTTGGGCTATACATATTTAGTCAGTAACCCATGTGCGTAAGCATCTGAAAGGAAGATAAGGAAGTAATTTAATATGGGAAATTGAAACATATAATCATGGATAAATTATAATTTGAAGTTTTCATTATTTACACGTCCGTGATAACGTGAACTTCATCTTAATAGGTAGCTTCAACGCAGAAAAAAAATATCTCAAGCCTTTCTAACGATTGTGTTCAATATTTGGATATGTAGCTTTTTGTAACTATTTTTATAGATTTCTAGTTTGAGCCAGTTTCAAAATAATTTAATGAAAATCAAGACCAATACTGCATTATTTAATTTCCTATTAATTAAATACAACTTTGTAAATCATCATTTTCATTTTCCCGCCCAATCCCCACCAGCGCCTTGCTCAACGGTGGAGCCTACATCCCTTAGCGTAGTAGTGCAGGCCCTCTCCGGCAGATGACTCTGTGCGTTCGATTGATCCGGTTTCCCCTAAAAGAAAAGAATTTAGTAAATGATTCAGCAATAATTACTAGTTAATAATCTTTATGCTTAATTTTAAAATGCTGCATGAAGAATTATTTAATGGAGTTAGAGAAGTATCCCGTGGATTCGCAGTTAGGACGTAAGTGAAAATATTTTTAACTCATGTTTTTAAGTAGCGCGGAACGGGTGAGTGGAAACCTATGCTCTTATCTAGCGGGTCTCTATGTTCTACCTTATTTAATAGTTAATGCATTTGGTGCCACATTGCTCAACAATTAAAGTCCTGAGATATTTCTATTAAATTATAAAACCAACTCCTTTTCTCGCTTCAAAATGACTAGACTAATGAACTAATATATGCTATTCTATTTTGAATAGATACCATTTCCTCTTCTAGGCCCTGATCAATTGAAATAAATGTTAGTGTTCATAAAACACAGTCATAAAAATTTTACTCATACTGGGGTAGTTTTACAGCATGAAATTACGTATTTTATTGTTGGCATTGTACAATGAAAATGGAATGTATTTCTTTCTTTTATATTCAAGGTTCCTATGAATAATATTTTGAAAATGACTATTTCTCTCTTAGTGCTATGCTCACACAAATTGTTGAATGTGCATTTCATTAATAGACAACATTTTTGCTGTCAAATGTGGACTAAAGTAATTTTGTTTATGAAAAACGTCTCACGCGTTAGTCGTATCTTGGTTACCTTTGTCTCAATAGTCAGATACAAGTCCGAAATAATGTAAGAAGTGAAAATCCTATTTCATCCTTTAATGATGCATTTTTAATTATTTGTAAACTCTTCTTCGGCCTTAAATACAAAAGGATACACTTTGAATTAGTGAATAATAAGTTACCGTCAATGAAATAATCAAAATGGAAAAAACAGTAGGTGAAAGCAAAAGCAATTTCAGTTAGTATGATATTTATCCTCCCCTTAAGAATTAATATAATTTTTATAGAGACGTTTATTTAGTGGGAAATTGGATTGGACTAAAACTTGAGTGGAAGAGTATTAAACATTCATAATTGTTTACCATCAAACGGTATTTTTGATAATAACTAAATTATGCTGCTAATGAAATTGATTGAGGCGTGATTCATTTTATAAAGAAGCACTTTACTTTTGTAATTAAAGTGTAATTATTTGTTTAGGCAAAACCCGGGTTTCAAAGTTCGTGGCCATTAGGTACATACTGCTATATTGCTAATGATTAAAATGGCACTGATAGGTCTTGCCCTATTCGCCACATTTACTTCTTTTAGATATGCCTTTACAACGGTATACGTAAGAAATGAATATATCACAATTGTTTTTGACCAAACATGATATAATGTCTCTGCATGCTTACTACTTATCATGAATTGCGTTTGGCGTCATCTTTAGGTGTTTTTCATACTTATTCCTTAATTCGTCAAAAGACGGAGTCGCTTCATGAGTGAAGGTAAATTAGAGTTGTGAGAATAGTGCCCTGTATTGCAGACAACACAGGTAGAGGTATGCAGAGGGGATGGCTTACTTTGAACGGGGAATCGACATGCGCTTTTTTCCTAACCAATAACTATATCCACAGAGAACATGTCACGTAAATAAAACTTCAAAGACCCAAAAATATCAAGGGCAGGGACTGGTAAAACTTTTTCGTCCCTTAATCCTTAAAGCACATCGATCAAGTTAACCATTGTGGCCTTTTTGTCGAGAGATTTTCGGTCCGTAACTGAACTCTTATTTTCTGCACCGCTCTCGCCAAGTACATGTACTCAAGTCACCATGCCTTCTTACTCCTTCAGTCCTTGTCCTGTATTCCCTTTACCACCGTCTCTCACTCTTCCCTATCCCTTTCCACCCCTGGGGGCCATTTCGCTCCATTTCCATTTGGAAGCCTCCGGCATGAAGGATTCCCTGAGAGGCTATCAAAACGCTACAGTTCCCATTTTCCCAGCTAGGAGAGTTGTCTCCCTCCCTCGCTTTTGTCCCTTGCTCTCTCGATTCAAACTGTCCACTGCGACGGAGTTTACTCATGGTCCCAAAAATTCTCCCACCGAAGACACAAGAGAAATAGAACAAATACTACAGCCATTTTTCGATGTGGAGTGCCCTTAGGAATATAGCCAATTTACAGCGTTAGTTGTTATTTCATGGTATCATCGTTTGAGTGTTTCAGGTTATGTAAATTCCGAGAACCGATATTTTCTCGTCATCCTAATGTGTGGAATTTTTTATGAAAAAAGAAGTGTCTTTAATTACCGACACAATTATTGTCAACACTTCTTCAATCGCAACGGGAATAAATAAAATCATTGATAAGTCACCGCAACAGAAGTCAAGTCTGCATATTGAGCTTGTACAAAAATGCTGAATTTTTTCCTGGACCTCTCATTACAAAGTTGAATTAAAGGTTGCAACTATTTAATAAGTCGTATTAGCTGTATCATTGCAATTACAGTCCTATATCTATAAGGTTTATATATTTTTCAATAAGAATATGTTTGGGCTCAATCTTATATGTTAGTAAATCCTAGTGTTAGTTAATGTGAATATTATCTTACTCGGAAAATTGGTAATAAATATAATTTCTCATTGGTGAGTTTGTGCATTTTAGCCGAAGTAAAATAGTATGTTAGTAAAAGAACTGTATACCGCCCCTTTTAAACGAAAAAAAACATACAATTCAACTTAAACATAGCCGAAATCCGAAGCTGAATTTAGTTTGAAGAGTCATAATAAGACGTAGACTTAGATAGCTAATTATTTAAGTTGATTTCAGAAACTTGAGTGTGTCTTCATGCTGTAATTTAATAGTGTTTAATGTCCTCAAATACTTAAGTTATACTAAAAAGTGAGATCAAATCAGGAAAGATTATTTTTGCTTGAACCTTTGTTTTCAATTCCAAGTCATAGGAACAAGGTCCTTGGGCTTTTCAAAACTCTTCTCATCAGTTTATTCTATTTTATTTAAATGTGACCACTATTTCAGATACGGAGGCATGTTTTTTGGGCTACGTCAATTTTTTTAATCAAAATTTAATTTGACTATCATTTAACTTATCTTTATTCGTTCATACTGATAATGTTTGTACGATCAAAGGCAGTTTCAAGAATGTAGTTCTTGTTTAAACTCAGGCCTGATGACTAAATGGCATATACTCGATATTTTAAAATACATTGAAATATATTTTCATCGTCGTCCCTTGCATCAATACTTAAAATTTTACATTTGGTAATAATTATTCACTAGATATTTAAAATATTGTTTCAGTTTCATTATTTATCACATTCCATGAATTTATAATAACAAAACTATTAAATGATAAATAACATGGAAATAAATGTCAATGTTTATATGAATAGCAACATGAATAGATTTAAAAAAATTCATTTCCTCTTCTTCTATACCACGCTTACCTTGATAACTATTTTATTCTATTTAAGTCCTCACTGAACATATTCTTTTACAATATCTATACATTTATGTTACCTGCGCTTTTAATGAAGTGATAGTTTAAAGAGTGGAGTTAATTTTATTGATTTATAGAATTATGTCAAGAACATTTAATTGAACGGATTTTTTGAATTTATGGTTTTTTAGGAACTTACCTGACAGAAAATTTGACTAAACCTCCAATAAATTTAAGTGGTGTTTACCAGTCCCTTCTGTATGTTTTTATTTAGAAATTCTACCTGTTTCTTATTAAAAAGCACGTACGTATCTAAATATGTTTTATGTTTATTTTTTCACAATAATTAAGACTTTTATGATGACTTTTATGAATTAATAATTGATGGGACGTGCTTAAGCCTTGACTACGTAAAAAAAGGCATGGAACTATTCCTAGCAGTCTATGAAAGCATAATATTACTAAATTAAATAACGAAATGTGCTCAAAGTCAATAACACCTTAATGTTAGCCCTATTCCTATAGCATTTAAAGTTTTCATAATTGTAATGACGGCATCGGAGAATAGTTACTCTTCCATCGAGTAACTTCAATTAATACTGAAAGATATTTCAAAAGAAAATTTTACCATACTATTTAGATAAAAATTTTTAGAGAGTAAATAAAATTTTCATCTCATATCATCGGAGCAAAGGTATTGCCATATTATGATTACGCATGTAGGTTACGCACATTAAAATACAATGACAAACTCTACAGCAAGTAAAATAATAATCATATCTTGAAAGTGTTTTCGGCCAAAGTACTACGGATATCGTAAGAAGAATTGCGTCAGCCAAAAATGTTTCAAAAGGAGGAGTAAGTTGATGAGAAAACTGTCTGTTTGACGAGATATTGATAGGTTGAGTTCCGATCTTAGGAAATGATTGGTGAAAACGTTTATGTGAAGCGTAATTTTGACCATACAAAAACATCGTAGCTAAAGCAAGACGATATGTGTAGATGCGGATATGAAGTAGAGTAGAATGAGTAAAATGAACGGAAGGAGAAACACGAAGAAACCCAACTCATGGAGGAGGTGTTGTGATTATTTTGGGGAGAGTGCCGAAAGGAGGCATGAACAGCTAAAGCAGAGTATTTTCAAAGGGAATGGAATGCAGAGGACAGTTGACTGCTAAGGGAAGAAAAATATGCAAGCAAGGTAAGCGGAGAAAATATAAAGACATATTGAAAAAAGTGAACGATAATAGGAAATTCTCGGAATTGAAAAACAGTTTTTGAAAATGGTGGGCTCTAATGCTGAGCATCTTGTATGCTAGTGCATATTAGTTATTTGGTGAAATGACCAATAGGTAAGGTCATTGGCGCCATTAGCGATAGGTAGGCCATTTATTAGGGTAAGATATTCTGGAAACTTGGGAAAGTAGGAGACTACTTTTAATAAGAGTCTTTATTTTTACGCCCCATTTACGGACGGCGTGTTCACTTAAAAACACCATGGGTTTGAGTTCTCCTTACTCCGGGATTCAAACCCGAACTCTCATTTTGTGCAGGCAGTACATAAACCAACGAGTATTCTGATCACCTTGTGTTTAATTAGATAAAGCTTAGAAATGTATCGACGATCACTCAATTTCCATTCAAAATTTTCTTTGAACGTTAGACTACCAACAATAATAATGAAACAGGTCCTGCGTTTATTTTCATTGAAAAGTCAAGTATTTCTGAACATTTGGATAGTTCAGTACATTACCATAGTATCATTTAAAATGTATATTGTTGCAAATATTCCTATAGTGATTTTTTTTATCAAATGGCTCCTGATTTTATTCTTATAAGAATTGAAATAAAACACACATATTTATTTATTTTTGTCTGATATACCTCACAGCTAAAACCGTTTTTTTTTCAAAATCTCAGAAAATTATTGATCCATGGCAGAGTAGAGTGGCTAGAAGTAGGTACATTTTTTGAAGAATGACACCAAGTTAAAAATTTTACTAGTCCTGTACTGCAAACATTTGCTGGATGTATTCATGTAATTCGTCGTAAAGGCAAATTTCTGGTTAGCCTATAATTACATTTTCCCAAAAATAGCCAGGGAATTAAGTGTGCTGGAGTAATGCGGCATCAAATTCTAATAAAATATGAAAAAAATATTTTTTAACGCTCCTAAACATGAAAGCCTAATGCTCTTAAAACATTTTGTGGTAAAATGAATCAATATGGTAATTAATCGGGAGTTGACTTGATAAGTTAGGTTCAAATTCCAAAGGTAAGCGGATGAAATTCGCACTTTGAATAGAAAAGACACTTCCAAATTTCAAAGGCATTTTTCTGGAACCCGGAAAGTCACACAACTTGGTTGTAGCTGAGAGTGATCGAAGGAGCGTCTTAATTCCATTTCAGTTCATATCTATAATCAGTAATCACCTATCATAAAGAAGCAATTTCCATTCATTTTAGGTCTAATTGTTTTGTAAACAGCATGACATTTAATTTCAGTTTCAAGTTAGACAATGTATGTTGATTCATTAATTGTTTTGGTGGTCAACTTCTTGTTGCCTACATATTTGGTTAAGACTTAAATTACTCAACGATACGTATGAAATCAAAATGCTAATTTTATATTTGAATCTCAAAAAATACGTTATTACTACCTGATAATGATTGATTACCTCGTATATGGCGCATTGGTTGTACTCCACTTTAATCGTTGTTTAAAATATTAGGACTCCAGAGTGGATGCAAATTTGTCTTACTTGAGTAAAATGGTCCAAAGACACCTCATATTAAATACGCATAATTTCAGCAAGGGCAAGTGTACGGAAGGAAAGATCTTATTGAAGTAACACATCATGAACTACCAATCTTTGGTCCTTCAGCCTTTAAACAATCGCATATACGCTGGTTAGATGTATGGTGAAGACATTCTCTATTGCCACCATTCCCCTCATTTATGTCTTGTTCGAAACGGTTTCACCATACTTTCCTGTCCCATCCGTTCCTCTCAAGTCCCCCTTCGTGTTTCACCTTCCCGTAGTAATACAGATGCTCGTCTACTTCCCCACACCACTTCCATAACCCTCTCCTAAGTTTAAATGCCTAATTTGTATACTTAAAATAAGCGGAACGCACTTTCGTTAACTTTATGGAAGGACCACCATTAAAAAGGTCTATAAAAAGCCGGCATGTGAAGATCTGCGCTGCGAATCACCACACGGGTAGGTGGCAGTGAGAACCGCAGAGTCGGGGCCTTTTTCATTTTATTTTTTTTACGACTCCTCTGGGTCTTCATTACAACCTGGGCGCTGAAAACCATAATTGACCGCGGAATGAGACAGAATAATGGAAGGTTTTTATATTGCCTTGCGTCTTTGCATCCGAGTCCAACCCTAGCACATATAGAGTATTCAAATGTGAAGGCGTTGGTGTTCTTAGGAGCTTGGATTTGTGAATGACGTGGTGTCCTTTAGAAAAGAGGAAGATATACATATATAGCTATAATTCCTATCATTTCAATACTAATTTTTTAAAGCTCATTTACTAGGAATTTCTAGGTTTACCAACTCCATGGAAATCATATGCAGTGCCTGAAAAGTTAAATGATGAAGGAAATAGGTTGCGACAAATATGTATGTCGAAGAAAGGAAACCTAAGGTAGAAATGTTTATAATTACTCCTTTCTATTATTTATCCATCTCTCTCCCTAAGCATCTAGTGAATTTCCTGAATTATATGAGGCTTTCAAATGGCGATGTACAAAGGTTTCTCACGATTGTATATCTTCCAAATCTATTTATAGTGGAGTTTACAATGAAACTGCTGCTATAAAAATGATATCATTCTTTTGTAAGGGAATTCATCACGTCATTAATTTTGACAGCTAATAATATCTAATGTTGCTACTCCAAAAAATCTTGACATGAGATCATTGAATTGTATTTCCACATTCGTGCTTCACCAGGTATAATTAAGGATTAAGGAATTATTCTCACAATTAAATATATCTTTTACGGATCCATTCAAAAAGACCTTCAGAGTTTTATCTTTACTTGTGTATACATGATCAAACTCAAGCGAAATAATATATAAATGAGTATTGGATATAATCTAAAGATCGTATAATTTTATGTCTTAAATATCTCGGTGTCTTCATCTTATGCATACCAATACTCGAAAGAGATTTTCATTGTTTTCATTTCAAATTCTTTCCGACAGAAAAATTTTAAAAGAAATAAATCATGTTTCACCATTTATATTCCTTCCACACCGAATTCCCAATTGATGCTTGTCCTTATAATAATGGAGAAAAAAATTGATCCCAAAGTTAGCCAGGGAAGTATTTATGTATAGTTAATCGACACTTCTTTTTACCTCCTAATGTTTCCAAGTGTTTTATTGCATCGAAAAAAGTGTCATTGAGAACATTTATTTTTTAGCCTTTATTTCTCCGACAGCCCCTTTTCCCTCCCTTCCGTCATACTTGAATTCATCAATGTTTTATTTGAGAACACACTGCTCGATCGGGTAAAAGCGTGTGTGCGTTTCTGGGTAAATTGTGTACATGTCTGGCATTTGGCCACAACGGGCGGCCCCAATAGCTATAGAAGAGTAGATTTTTGGGGAGAAGGAGGACGTGAAAAGTAAACTCATTTCCCACCATCAATCCACCACCGTGGGAGGAGGTTCCGTGATCCGAGTTATCAGTCACAAAGGACCGTGCCCGGAGGAACCCACGAGATCGACAAAAATGGAGCGGGACTATGTGACTGAGGGAATAAAGGAATAAATACCTAGGACTCGAATGAGACTGACATATTTATATGCTTGTGTGTACGCATAAGTGGAAAGATATTGCTCGAGTTCTACATGACGATGGGAGAGAATGGAAGAGCCGGATGGCAGAAGAATCGCCCCTACTCACACGAGACATGCTAAAGTGCACGGTGGTGGTGGAGTGGCGGGTCGGGAGGAGAAATAAAACCGTGGCATCGTATTGGCGGTGCTCAACCATCGTGGCGACCGGAACTAGAGGGGAGGAGGATTGGCCGCTTCGGGGAGGTGGAAGAAATCCCGAAGGGGGGGAGAGAATTTTTTCCGGAGGGTAAAGGGGGTCCGGGGAGGAAGTGGAATCGTCGGGAAAGAGCCGACAACGGGCGAATCGGAGAGGCCCTGAATGATGGGGGGAGGTGGACCTCGTGCGAGTTTTTCTGGATGCGAGAGAGGGTTCGGGAACCATGGGAAATGAAGTAATCAGCGGAGGGTGGAAACAAATAGCGAACAGCGTGCGTGCGCCCGCGTCCTCCTCCTCCTGCGGGGTCTCTGAGGGCCCTAGCAACCCTGAGTGGCATGGTTGTTGCTCGGCCGAGTGATTGACGCGAAGGAAGGGTAGCAGTGTTACGGGTGTTCCTTTGGGGAGGGCACGCGCGGTCGTGAAACTCGCACGACTGAATGGTGCTGTGACGAGGAAGGAAGGGAGGCAGGTACATATAGGGTGGGAGAAAGAGGGAGAATGGACGAGTCCGCGGATGGCGCACCATCCAGATCCAATAGGTAGACACCCACAGCTTCCCTGAAACCAGCAATGGAGAGGAGGAACGGAAACTTTGAGCGTGAGGTCCCTATTCTAATAGCGGAAGTACAAACTCCCACACCTTTCCACTCCCACACCCAAGGAAAAGAAGTAAAAAAATGGAGGAGTCAGGGAGTAGAAGCGGAGGAGGGAAGGTTTTCGTGGCCCGGGATTTGGCTCGCGGCGAAAAAGGGTAAAGATGGGATTCGAGCCAAGGGCAGCAGATATTAAGCCCCCCCGGCGAAGAAGAAGCAGCCCGTGAGGATAGGGAGGAGAAAGTAAAGCCGGGAGGAGGAGGTGAGATGGAATATGAGTGTGTGTGTGCTTCGGATCCTACGCTGGGACCCGGGGTTGGAGGGGTATCCGAAGCTAGGGGGCTGGAAGGTGAGGGGTGGGCGAAATATCAGGACGGCGGAAGGGCACGATGGTAGATGCCCCAGAAAGCCCCAGGGTCGTTTCGTAGTTGTGCAAAAAGGGACGGGGGACCGGGGGTGGTGGAGATGCCCGGGTGGGTAGGTGGGCGGAAGAAGGGGAGAGATGTGTGTAAGGGGAAATAGCTTGGTCGGGAGGGTGGCGGGAGGGAGAGGAGACGGCGGAAATGAAGTGGAATGAAAGGAAGTGAAGTATGGCCGCGGAGTTGCCCGGAAGAGTGGGTAGGGGTAGGATGGCGGTGTACCCTGGTGGGGGTGAGGAGATGAGGCATCGTCGGGTGTGTGGAACGAGTCGGATTGGGTCCCACGGTGGCACGGGAGAGGGTGTCCGTCGGGCGAGGGGTGTTTGGGGGAAAGGGGATGAGGAGGAGGAGAAAACGCCGTGCTAAGGAATAAAGGAGTTTCCCCAATAGGGTCTTGATACTTTTCGAAGACCAGCTATCTGAAGTTTTGGGACCACTGCTGTTGCCTCCTTCCCCTAGGCCCTACACGATCCAACCCCGATGCCTCCCTCGCCGCACGAATATCTTCCCTCCTCCTCCCTCACCTCCTCACACTAGACTTCGAAACCCAAACTCCCAATGAGCTCATCCCCTCCGCATCTGTTCCCCGACTCCAGTCGCGCACCTGACGCAGCTCTCCGCCATGTGTGCGAGTCAGCAGCATCCACGGAGAAAGAGTTGAGTGTGTGTTCAAGGAAAGAGCGAGTGGCTGGGGAACATGGAGAAGAAGAGACGCCAGGGATGGGGTTTTTCGGGGTAGGCGTCCGGAGAGAGGGAGTGACTACAAACGGCGCCGTAAAACGCATGCGAGTACGACTCCTACCCATGCCTACCCCCCTCGCCCCTTGACTCGCAGCCTCCGTGCCCCGGAGCGGGAAAGGACGAGAGAAGGCAGAAGTGGCTCGAGCCCAGAGACTCAGGAGAATGGGGAAACGTGAAGACGCCGAGCACCGGGAAGAGAGGGAACGGATAACGGCGGGGTGGAAAATGGCCGAACATCCCGAAGACGGAAGGCGCTGAGCGGAAACTCTGGCCTGGCCAAGAGCATGGGCGGCTCGGGGGTAACGGGAGAAGGAAGGGGCGCGGGAGCTATAGAACTAAGGTGCTGGCGACGAGGGAACTCAGGAAGTGTTCTTGGGAGGGAGAGGTGAATAGGGTGGGGGTTGGAAAAGGACGTGGTAGTGCCGCGTGAGGGACGGAAGAATAAAGGCTCCCGGGGGGGGGAAGAGAGGAGGGGATGGAGAAGGAGGGCAGTAAAGGTTTTCTTCCCGCAGGAACGGCGGGAGGAAGAAGTCTTCGCGGTGGAACAGGGAGCGCTGGGGAGGGTAGGGGGTTGACGAATGGTTAGGAGGGAGGGGAAAGGAGTTTGGTGGAGAATGCCAAGGGGGAAAGATGGGTGGGGCGAAGGGAGCGGAAGGAAGAAGCCTGGAGGAGGTGGGGGGAAGGGAGAGAGAGCGGTTGCCAATGACAACACTGGAGCACGGGAGTGGAAATTCAAAGGACGTCGGGAATATTTTAGCGAGGGATAGAATGGGAGAAGGAGGATATGGCGCAGGAATGAGTCCAAACTCGGTCTAGATGGAAAAGGAGTGGGGATTCTTGCAAGGGACGAGGAAGAATGGTCGAAGGGACTGGGGCGGTGGGGAATAGGGGGGTCGCGGTGGAAGAGATTGTTTATTTTATTCCTCTCCCTCTTCCGCGCTTGCCTCAGATGGTTTGGGGAAGTTCAGGAAGAGGGGAGAGAGAGGGTGAACCCGTGGTGTGGACGTAAGGGTGGAAGGAGATTTGGAGCGTTGCGGCGAGGGGATGGAATGAGGGAGTGCCATCCTAGGGAGAGTATGTCGCATCGTCGACGGGAAGGGTCGGATGCATTCTTCCACGGAAGAGACCTCATCTCCTCCTTTCTTCCCAATGACAACCTCGTGAGAAATATTCACGAGCTATTGCAGCAACCAAAACCTCCCCCCATTGCATGGCATTCGCTGCGGTCGTTTGTGGTCTCATATACGAAAGGAATGACGCATGGACGTATTTATTTCCATATTCATTGACATGTTAATTAAAACCATGAGAGAGACGCTTCTGGATGCACCCGTAACTTGCTGAATGCCATTATGTCATCGTTAAAATCTTTTTCATTTTGTTTCATTTTTTAGGCATAAAAAAAATAATAACCTGGCGCAGGCCGAGACAAACATTTAGTGTATGAACCTCGATTATGTATTTATTCAATTCTAAGTCAGCCAACTAAGTTAGTTAATGTGAATTTTTACTGAAATTGAAAATGAATAAATGTTATTCACAGTAATCAATTAAATTAAATGTATTTTGTTTGATAAATAAATAGGAATTTTAGCTATTTGGATCATAAGCATTTAGTTTTTTATCAACTTTGCATAAACTTTGTCGTTTGCTTCGCATGTAATTTCTTCGTGCGTTATACTCAATTAAGACATAAATGGAAAAAAAACTTTCTGCCCCGTCTGACCTTACTTCAAAACGAGACGCTGTAAAACCCCCAATTTATGCACTTAATTTTTTTTTAACCCCTTGTGAAAGATCTCGCACCGTTTTCCAGCAGAATCAGTTCATCTCCGAAAGGAACATCTCACCATTATATACCGTAGATAAGCCTCTACCTTAATAGCATCCCGCGATTTACTACAAATTAAACATCTAAAATGCAAAACTTCGGCGTACCAAAGGTTTAAGCAGGAGCAATTTTCGAATCCTCGCGGATTTATGCACGTTAATGGCCTTTCTGGATGGCGATAAAAGTGCTCCCGCGGGATTTCAGAAAGATCTTCTTAATGGAGCGGGTTCGGAACAGGAACGGAGGAGGGGGGAAGAGGGTGGGACGTGGGAGGGAAGAGTGAGAGAGAAAGGGTTGGAGGGAGGGAGAAAGAGAGGGAGAGAAGTGGAGGAAAGAATAGAAATAAGGGAGTAGTACTTTAAGAGACCGGATGAAGAATGGCAGCGGGGGCACCGAAAGGACTGAGAGGGGGTGAGGGTGAAGAGAGGGTGTAGCACCGCGGGGGCCAAGCTCGGGAGGGTGATATCCAGGGGACGCTGGTCACGGGTGTATGGCGGGCGGGCAGTGGACCCCGAAGGGCGGGGCGCAAAAGGGGCGGGGACGAATCCGGGGCATAAATTTGCCGCCGCGAAGGGGGTAGGGTTGGAGAGGGGGGGCTCTTTCCGACTCTCGGAGAAGGGGGTGAGGGGTGCGAGTGAGTGGAAGGCACGGGAGGGCGGCGGGGAGGGTGTGGGGATGCGGCCCGGGGCGACGGTGGAAGGAGGTGGCCCCCGAGAGGGGTACGGACGAGGAGGAGGGGTTGGGGATAAAGCGTTGCTGCTAGGACCTTGGGGGAGGGAGGTGGAGGGGATGGAGGAGGGTAGAGTGAGTTGAGCTTTATCCGGCGCGATTCCTGCCGGGTGGGAGCGCCGTAGATCACGCTTACTCTGGGAATGGACCCCAGCGGCATCTCGTGGCTCCCGCTCCTCCCCACCTCCAACTCCATGCTCCGAAGGGAGGAGACCATCTCGGTCCCCCCTTCCCAACGAATTGTCCCCACCCCTCTATTATACCAGCCTCACCCCGCACCCAACCTCCCGCTGCCCCCTCTACGTGCTCCCCCATTGCGCCATCCCCCGACTCCCAGCGCCGGTTTCGCTCGCCGCCGCTCTCTTCACACTACATTCGCTAATTAACGTAGGACCGGCGGTAAAGTGAGATCTATGCTGTTCAAACAATTAAAATTTGACCCCTATAATTTAACCCCTTTTGCCCTATGCCACTTGTTTTTCCTCATCCTCTCCCAGACCATCCCCCGTTTCCCGCTGGATCCGGAATTTAGATGTATTCATTAGGGTGGTTGGCATTATCCGTGATAAAATACGATTGTTTTGCTTTCTATTTTATTGGTGTACATTTAATAATTCTGCTAAAAGATGCTTTTTCCTTTTGCTAACATCACAGAAACTTTCTTTACGCCTTAAAGTCTAGACCCTTTTATTTTCTCTAGCTATAGATTGCCGCACAACCGTCACCAATATTTTAAATGATGGTAAATTTTTTACTACTACCTGGCGTCAAGGAATATTTTATGCTATTATAACATTCGTTAGCAACGATTTTTTACATAGGTTACTCAATAATTTTGCTATCGCCATTACTATACGTACAACAGTATTTTAATTGTACCTTTTATTTTATTACTCGTAGGATGGAAAAATTTATTCTAATAAAACTTTCTTGTCAATGAAAATTATATAAACTGCCGCAGAGTACTATAACTTAGTGCCAAAAATAACATGAAGGATACAGTTTCAAGTGTATAAGATTTTGATAAAAAAATATTTTTGAGAGGATTATCAATGGTTAAATTTTACTGTATATTCTGAGATCAATGATGGAGGTTATGAGCACACAAAAAGTAACATCTCATAAAAATGACGATTACTCTAATGGAATGCGATGGAACTACGACTCCAGCTCTTTTATTTGTTATCTCTTAGATTAATTTCTATTCAAATGAATAACCTCCCAACTGATTGGGAATTTAAGATTTAAAGAAATAGAAGAATTTATATTTTCTATATGGGTTAAGACAAACGGTCGTATTATCATTTTAAATATCCAATTTTAACACTTAACCTGATAAATTACGTGCGGCGATCGCATATTTCTGTTATTTATTTTGTTTTGATTCCAAACGTTGGAAAAGGAGTGAATAGTGCCTTCCTCCCATACCCCTGTATTTCTATTCTTCACTATTTTTATTTCTTTCTTATCCCCTGCGCTCTTTCACTCCCTTTCTTCCTCAAACTATCCTCTTCCCCCACCCCACTCTCCTAGCCCCGACATCTCTCGACCCCGTCTCTCCTAACGCAGGATTGATGTTACGGGTCTGTTGACGTTCTTCACGCCTCATTCCGCTCCCGGAAAAACCTTTGCTTCTCCTACGTTCCCTCGCTCCCCCCGGAAAAGTCATCTACCGCCCGCCGCCTACATCAGCCGCGCCCCCCTCCCCCGAACCCTTCAACCCGCGCCCGCCTCCCCATAACCCCCACACCCAGTCCCCGCTATCGCCTCCCTCACTCCAACCCATCACTTTGCCCCGAGCTTACTCTCCGCTTGCCCTGTCTCCTTCCGCCATGAAACATTTCTCATTCCATTCCCCATTTCTTAGACTGTGCTATGTAGTATTATCTGTTTACTTTTACTATCTATGTTTCTTGTAAAAAAGGATCTCTTGTGTCTCAGGAAGTAATATTAGCGGTTTACAAATAACGATATTCGTCTCAACCGAAAAGACCATTTGGACTAAAGCGCATGCAACTTTATTTGCACATAAGCTTATTTTACTGAGCTTAATTTATTTAGTTTGAATACGAATGACTTCCATGTCAAAACTATCGCTGCTTATTCTAACCGCGGTAATAAGGTTGGCTACGAGTCCTCCTCCAATCCCAAAGATAAGTGGGTAACGATTTCCGCCAGGGAGATGGGTGTTACGTTTGCCCTGCTGATTCGGCATATGAAGCACCGAATGACGATGCATGGGTGCTCCTTTGTCCAGCGAAGAATGTCTAAGCGAGAAAAATAATAAACTCCAGAAATATTAAAACAACAAAATTGCATTAAAATTTACATAAATGTATATATTATCAGGTTATCCGTGCTTCAGCATTTACATATACCTATAAACAATACCTCATAACCGCCGTATGGTATTGTGGCAGGGATGCCACGACGCTACTCTTAAAACCAACTACATGCAATACTAATAAAAACATGCTAATGCACATCCACACAGACGCATATATTCATACAAATCGTATTATAACTTGCACATTACCAGAAACTAATAAACACAAGAGCATGCACCAATGAATTTAGAAAATTAGTTCGGAGCAATTTGGTTTTGGCTTGTAACAACATTAACGTTTGTGTTTTGTCACAATGATTTCTCATTGTGCGAGGAAAGAACGAATATTTAGTATCTCTCTTATCTTATCTTTTTGGTTTAAACTGCCCATTCTTCAACGATCGGGCTTTATGTTTAACTATTTTTGAGTGTCTAACCGTTCACAATAAAACTTATTTCGCTCTCTATATTATTCGAAACAAGTTCTGCATTACACCAAATTACAAGGAGGTAGAGATATATCGCATTAGCTAATAGAATGAATAAATGGAGGTAACAGAGTAAAATATCAAAAAAATCCAAAATGGTCGTTCAAGGTCTCCTTTTTTTCTGTAACAATTATTATCATTCCAGGGTCCTAGGAGGTACTGCTAAATCAAATTAGTTTTACTTGCATCCATTTGAGCAACTGTTCCTACTACGTTTAAATGTTACGCGTAATTGAATATTTTCTGAAATTTCATGATGTTAAATTTGAGGTTACTTACATCTGAATGTCCTCATTATAAATTTTTGTTTTTATTTCCATTTTAAAGCAAGGTGTCAGCTACTTTTGCACTTATTTAATTTTTTACCCAATTAGTAATTTTGAAAGAAAGCAAAGTGGTTAGCATTGTGAAAAATATTTGCTACATCCAGCACCAAAAATATAACTTTTGTAAATAATTCACTCATTTCGAGTATGATTTTAGCACTCCTAATTCCTATCAAGGACTCTGATATCAAAATAATGTAAAATACTAGCTATGCCGGTTGACATATGATAGCAAATGCCATAAAAATAAAAATCCGCCACCATTGGTTTCAGCGAGAATATAAAGTGTCTGAATTCCATCTTTTAAAGCATTCCTGGCACTAAAAATATTAAAAAATAATATTTTTAAGAACCACCTCTATTTACAAGGCCTATATCTTTCCTGATTCTAACATGTTTATAACATATATTTTAACATTCTAGGCTTTCTAAAACCTCCCACTCCCCTCAGTTGTCAATGTGAACAACTGAAAAAAATTTAGCATTACGTTGTCCCACTTAGCCTAGTTGCAGAGGGAACAGAGTTTTCCGATGCGAGACGAAGGAATCCCGAGTAAAAATTGAATACCTGGCTGTTGAGGACCATACTAAAATTCAATTTTTCCGCGCCACTTTGTTGTAACCAAAATGTTCTTGGGGAATTTGTGGCTTCGGATATAATACAGGCCATTAGCTCTGACTATGAAAAGTCCCCTTAACACAATTCTTTGCACCAGATATCACCTATCTCTAATGATTACAAGGATCAAAGAAAAGAAGCATTTGTTTATAGCTGGCAGGCTTTCGGACCATCTTAATAATCGAGTAATTTATCTTCTAATAGGAATGTCATGTCTGCCTTGGAAAAAACTCCATACCATATATCCATCTGATTTTCAAGCTTTTAACTTGCTATTCAGTTATTTCATCAAAAAATATTTAAAACAGATTTATTTTGCAGATAACTGACCTCAAAAATTTTTTTTTATGAAATGATTTCGCAATTACAGTGGACGATTTCGCAACTTCCGGGATTACTCCTAGTATCATTGATTACAATAAATTTATATTTTTTTCAAAATGTATCAGTTGTTAGTGATTATTGCTTTATCAATTAGAAAATATTAATAAATGCACTATGATTGTCCATATTTATCAAAACAGTGCATCCCACAACTGTCATAAGATTTTATGTGAAGGGTTAAGCGTTGGTTTCAGATATCTTTGATACTTGAAAAACTGAGATAGTGAAATCGAGATTTCCATGTTCATCATCTCGCTTCTTAGAAAAAAAATCAACTCCGGGTGCATAAATTTTTGGAAAGAAATTTAAAAAAAAATGAATTATTCTTTTTGGAAATGTTTTGTAAATATTAATTTGGATATATCTTTATATGCAACAATTTCAGAGTGTAAAAATCATTCGCCTTGAGGACGCCTCGGTAGCTTAAGTGGCTAAAGCACTCGACCGGATATTGAGGGATCTGGGTTCGTATCCCAGTCAAGGCGAATGATTTTTACACTCTGAAATTGTTGCATTGAAATGCACATTAGCAGATGACTCCGTTAAAAGTTACTGTTGCGGTATCTCCCGCAGTTTCTTTGGAATATATCTTTATATATTGTTTTTCTAAAAGAAATTTTAATTTCTTGAATACATATTTTACAACATTAATTGAGGCATATTCACAGTCATGTACGCTACATAGTAAAAACTTCGCTCATTAAAATATTTTTATGTCATGAACATTTCAATAGGGCAGTTTTACATTATATATCATCATATTATTCAAATTTGTGAGTAGGTAATGGCTTAATTTCAGTCTAATCCAAGTCAATATTCATTACAATTTTATAGCGACTAAACATCTTTTTCCCAAAATCAGTTAATGGTTTGGTAATAAGGTGGGGTAAGATATAAATCTCTTAAAAAAAATTTAATTATTTTTCTTAATGAGTAGTACTTTCTGCAGAATTTTGTATCAGTTATGTTAGCCCCTAAGACTAATTTACAGCTAAAAATGAAATATGAATTGAACATAAATTGAATATGAACTTTATTTTGATGTAAAATAAACTTTAGAAAGAGAGAAAGACCGTATACAAAGTTAGAAGATGTTAAATACCATAGTAGTTTCAAATCAATAATTCTTGAAGTAAACAAGAAATTGATTTGACCTATGGTTTCATGAAAGGAAGAATTTATTACATTACAAATATTTTACACCCTTATTATGAGTCGTCAAAGATCTCCGTTTCCTGATTTCTCATATTGTGCTGCAATATCATCCATCTTTATATTTCATAGATTTGCGGGATTATAAATTCAATACCGGTTGTAGTAGATGTGTCCGTAATTTTCTCAAAATATGCATGTTCACCTTGGACTTGGTAGTTACAGAATACGCAAAAAAATAACGGTTGAAAAGCAAGGTGTTCATAAACAAGATGATATAATTTTCAGTTGAATATTAGTAATGACGATTGAATTGTTCAGATATGAATATTTTCTTCAGAACTCCCCTTTCTCTGATACACAAACATTAAAAGACTCTTTATTTTAATTTAATATATTTTTGTTGTTATTTGAAAAAACTTGCCCCATGAATTATTACTTATTTATCATTCGCTATTGTTGTAATTTATATTCTGTCAAGAGCGTGTAGTATTTCAGTATGAATAAAAACTATTTTCAGCCGATAAAGATAGACCAGAGATAAACCTGATATAAATAAATCACTCTGTCTATGATTGACACAATCAGCGGCTCAAAATCTTTCCCGCTCAGAAATGCTCAGAAAATTACACACGTTGGGCTTTACAATCGCTTTTGTACGCTATGAAACGCTTTTGCAAAAATTGGCGATGCCCCAAGTTACCTGAATTGGTTCGGAAAAAGAATATTTGAAATCGCTACCCCCAGAAATGCATCTACTCAACTCAAAAAGAATTTGAACTTATCTTTTGAATGACATATTTCAAGACAGAACCAGAAATAAACTGTGAAACCGGTGACAAGGAAAATATTTTAATATTGTCCAAAGTTCTGCTTTCTAAACTTTAATAATCTCCCGTAAACGCCTAAAAAAGTTATTTTACAATACAAAATAATACACAGTTAATGTCAAAATACACAGTTACTTGCACGAACGATTGGTGGTTTCTTATGCTTAAGCCATATAAAATACATCAATTATTGTGAGAGTTATGGGGCAAGATATTGATGTCCAGCTCCAATATAGTCAATCTAAAATGGACCAATATTGTATCGGTTTTAGGGTCGTGGTAATCTAGGATGTAAATCGCTGAGCTACTACTGGCATTGGTCCGATTTCCTGCGGGACTTCAGAGCACTTTTCGCTTCATCGAAGCAATGTCATTTTTCGGGTGCCTGGGAAAAACAGGCGGCAAACAAAAAGTAATAGCCCAACTTTCCATGATGTGTATATTTTACACGCCGTTGGCCTAATTGACCTTTACTTCAACTATCAAATAAACTTTATAGCTGATTGCTTTAGAGGTTTATTACATATTACTGTGGTTAACGGATTTCTTTTTCGTTAATGTGTGTGCCAATGAGTGGGTGTTTTCATGAACACCATTGTGAGCTCTTCTTGACTGCAGGTAGAAAGGGGTGCAGCAGCAAATTTTCTTCAATTTCAAAGTGACTATTAATCGAAGGAGTTAAAATTTTGGATTTCTAAGAGCAGGTTAAAAGCAAATTGGCAGAGAAAAGGCATTGGCACCTTGACTTGATTCGGTGCGGTCTAAGGCATTACGATGATGGAACTGATACATAATTGGTCCAAATTTCCTTGGGTATCAAGATCAAAGAAATAAAGAATAGAATTGCTTCTCATAGAGTGTAAAATTTGTGACCTTATCCTTCCACCAAATCAAAGAGTAGCGCTCTTCTGGCGTGAAATAGCTCTTTGAAATCACCAAAAATTACGGAGCACGGAAGTATATAATAATTGGATACATGAGAAACATAAGGGAAACACCATCCAAGACTTTTCGATTCATTTTTAAGCCAGGAATATGTTTGACGAAAATGGTGGGGTTTTCCATAATTATCGACAGAACGCGGCGAGCGTCAGCAAAAGACCACCACTATAGTTTCTGTCCCCTATAATTGAATTTTGCGAACTAAAAAAACCTACCACCCGTATTCTATTTTTATAATTATTCAAATCTATTTTGAGCTTTTTGGTCCCAATTTTCTAAATTAATCTCACCATACGTGCCGCGTTATCAGTGAATATATCAATTATTACGCGGAGGTCAGCAAATTGTTGTATTTAAATCTGGCATTAAGGAAGTTCGGTGCTGTTGACCAAATGGACAAAATTGGAATATGTTATTAGGTACGTTTAAATGTAAATATTTTCTAATAAATTTTATAAATATTTTTCAAGTTCTTGGATATAAATACGTTTTTTGTGTCGGTTAATTTATTTCTACACGGATTTTTTGTCTAGATATATAACAACCTTTTCAAGTTAGTCGGAACTCTTAAATTAATTGCGTTTAAAAGGAACGTACTGTATTAATACCGATTTATGACTCAAGCTTTTTGGACTAATGTACCAAATTTTTTTTGATAAAATATATTTTCTCAGCCATAAATTTTAATCACCTAAAATGGATTGCCTGAACGTTCGCGCCGTTTATAAGAAAATAGTCATATTTAACAATATTTATTAGAAACCTACATCATTTACACATTAGTGACTTACAACCATTTACACTGACAGCACTTTGAGTCTCAACCTTAATCACAAAAGCATTCTTCTGACAGCACCTTGAGGCCCATCTTGGCACATATTTCTTATGGCTAAATCTTCTGTAAGAATGCAATGCACTTCGGTTTTTTGAATATTGCACTCAACTGCTAACAGCCTAACACTTGGGGGTCAATCAGAATTGAGCATGAGCACATTTTGCACATTTTCATAATACTATGTATTCGATGGATGTCCAGGGCATTCCCCAACGTCAAATTTCTCGTTAACCTCCCAGAACATCCTTTTTAAGCGAGAAACCATCACTTAGGATACTTCTGCATCTTTATAAGTATCCTTTAACATGGTCATGATTTTCAAATTTAATTTTCTAAGCTTAATTCACAATTTAATGCCATATCATTGCTCCATGGGAAGTGGCCTCGGGAATTCGTGACGTGACCGTTGAATAGGGGTTTAGTCTAGCAGCAATCCGAATTGTGTAAATGTTCGCAGTTTACTGCCTAGGGTCTTGTATCTTTCCCTAAGTCTCCCATTACCTTTTACACCACAAATCACACCACTTCAGCCCTCTGCATTGGTGGCAAAAATCATTCTACTTATTTTATGAACAAATGCTGTCTGCGTGTAGAAATGCAGTAATTATGCATGCATATTTGACGAACTTAATATGTCTTGCCACTGGCCCCTACAGCTGCTTACGGGGCTTTATATGGAAGTATATGCAGAGAGTTTCAGATACTGGGAAATTCGGTAACAATAGTACAAGGAGAGAGGAAGAAGTATATCTCGAGAGAAATTTGAAATGACATAACAGAGCAAGAGTAGATTAAGCACGAACAAAGGATTCCATCATAACATTGGATTCTAATGCATAAGTATCAGCATTAAGTCACCCCTTCTCATTGTACCCTACAATGTAGACTTGATAAGAGGATTTGCACATTTA
Organism: Hetaerina americana; assembly: GCF_022747635.1. Lineage (NCBI taxonomy): Eukaryota > Metazoa > Arthropoda > Insecta > Odonata > Calopterygidae > Hetaerina > Hetaerina americana. The sequence continues at coordinate 98,116,592 of NW_027286874.1, read as the reverse complement.
AATTGCCCCGAGAGCCATGCTGGTAAGGGAAATATTAATTTTTGATGGATGGATCACCAATGCAATACAATTATCTTTGAAAGAGCAGAATTCAGACAATACACAGATGTCTTTACAGCATCTTTTTCTCAGAGGACGGGCTGCATAAAGCATGTAACTGAAATTTAGCCGATATACCAGTAAATAATATTACATTGAGAAATCTATAGAGGAAGAAAATAGAAAACCATCTTAAATATTTATCCCAAGAAAATATGATGGATAAAAGTATTACAATGACTCCTGACTACTACAGGGCTCAATACATTAGACTGGGAGTAGTAATTCAATTTCCAATTTAAGGCTTCCACAATCGTCATTAAAAGGCATTCGTAGCGGCAAAATTGAGAGCAGAAGAACAGAAGAGTTCCAAACCAGTCAGGCCAGGAGCTATAAATGTCGTGATAACGTTTAGAACAAGAGATTTAGATTTTGTAAAGCCAGAGATTGATAGATAGGATAGAGACATTTTTGGCATGTGCAAAATGAGGTGGAAAGATAGCAAGCAGGCAGTGAAAGGAAAAAAAGAGAAGAAAAATGTTTGAGAAAAAGGAAATCTTAGTTTCACGTTAAATTAGTTGAGGAACTAGACTATGTGTAATAGTGGAAGCTTTCTACGAAGGGTTTTAGAACAAGTTAGTCAAAGCATTAGTAACAAAAAAAGATGAATTGCGCCATGCAAAGTATTTTTTACAAGAGCGATGAAATATATGGCAGGTAAATTAAATAAGAATTTAAATAAAAGATATTAGAGAAAACAATGATGAGCTGCATGGTTTTAATGGTACGAAAACCTGTTCGTTGAAGCCAGAGGCTAGGCATAGTTTGAAGGGCTCTGAGATGTTTCTAAGAGGATTAAAAAAGGGATATGAAAGAATAGAAAAATAGATGAAGCATTACAAGGAAGACGAACTAGGAACGAAGTAAAAGTAGCAGACTGGCTGAGGGAGGAGAGAGTATGTTAGAAATCCGAAAGGAGGCAAAGAAAGCGGATGCATGTGAAGATCAAATGCAATGATCATGTGAAGATGCATTGGGGATCGAATTCTGAAGACTATAATTCAAGAAAGGACATAAGGCTAGTCGGGATAGGAAAATGGTATGAAATTGTAACTAACAAGGTAAAATGTACATGGAATCGAAAATATTAAATAAAAATATAGCTAAATAAAAGTCAATATTAGTTTTACCTGCCTGGTTTTATTTTGCTAGATGCCGCAAAGTTATGTATCATTGTTTTCAAAGTGAAATATGAGACATTTCTTTGGTTAATATCACATTGCCCACTTCACTCACCCTCCGAGACCTGGTTCAAGCGGTAAGCTATCTTTTAATATAAACAATTAATTTCAATAATAGTAATGAATAATTAAAAATGGCTAACTGGGAAAATCTGATTAAAAATACAACCAAGTGCGCCCAGATCGACACAATGATTTAATATACTCTCTCAGTTCGTATCCACTGCTATATTTCATTTAATTATACACATTGACGCTGAGAGTTTGAAAAAAGTTTAATAGTAATAGTGACAGATATTTTTACTCCAAAACGCGTATTACTAATAAAAAGGCCAACAATGTATAGTAGCAGCTTCAGCAGAATCCACCCAAGTGATTACCATATGTCAGGCGGTATTAGGGGTCCAGCAATTCGTTCACGACATTTTTATAATACATCTGAATCTTTACACTACCTCTCAAGCAAGAAGGCAGAAAATTAAACCCATAAAAGGACGGGTCGAAATTTAAAACAGTCGCTATTTAATAGGTAGTATTCTACATGGCCAGTACTACAGCATTTTACGAATAAAATAGCTTTACAATTTATTTTACACTACACCCTGTAACCTTACTCAAGGACCTGTAGCAGAGGGACGCTACACATAAAGGGAGCTGAGGAAGAATGTCACTAGTGCATTCTATTTCCGCCATTGATTACACATCTCTGCATTTACGTTTTCCCTTTGTTTTGCTGTCGCGAATAGTTCGATGGTAAACGATTGTTCAAACATATCTGTTCGAAAGTATATATCTCTTATTTTAAGATAGTTCTCACTTCAGCCAATGTATTGGTTGGCTGATTTAAGTATTTTATGTCAGATACAAAGCTAAGCGAATGGTATCTTAGCAAATATAATGATCCTCGTCTTGCATGTTGTATTAAATATGAGACTGCGTTCTTTTCTGTCCAATCTCTCTAACCAGATTGATCGCATTCTAAATATTTCCTCGATATTTAAGTTTTTTGACTTAATTTCATCTGAGGTCCGTTTTCGAGCACTCTAATGAAATATAAAGATGGCGCACCCATTGGTGCATACTTTCCCCCAAGTTCACAATATAATAAATGAAGCAACCCCATTGCTTTTTAAATGATCTTTTTTCGTACGTCCACACTAGCCAAGGGAAATTACGTTTTCCTGCTGGAAATGTAATTACATTGCTAAAAATCTTTTGTTATGACTAATCCAATTATATCGATTTTAATATTGTAACTACTGGATCTACTCTACCTCCGTATCTACAGAGTAGGCTAATTTAGCTAATGCTTCAAGCAAGCATGGTTATAATTTTTTTTTCATCTAATGGTGAAAAGCGGTTATTAGATAAGGCATAATGTCTTTTTTGTTCCTTTAGAAATCAAGTGAGATGTTTTTCAGGAGCGGTACATTTGTTTTAATCTTTTGATAATCTTTTTCTATTTCTTCCTGAGCCCAAAATGTGCCACCTTCGAGTTCTTTAGTTTCGTGATTGTCTTCGGTTTTTAGGACTTATATTTTTATGTGCTCTGAAATAAATGTTTTACGACAAAGGCAATTATAACGCTCTTTATAACAAATACGTCATCTTCTGTCTTCAAGTGATGTAGATTTTTGGCGTTTCCCTAGTATTAATAGGGATTTGGCTAATAACCTACTACTTTTTGTGAGTTTTATTCTACCTCGGGTTTTTCCATTGCTTTTTGACAAGAATATTATATGAAATTTCTCCAGAATAACCAAAACTAAAAAATGGACAAACGCACACGTTAAATATCTCTGCTGAAACCTCAGTAAAAGTTTTTCGGTGGACTTTGAAGGACTATGCAAGCCATGATTTGACCATGAGTATGACGAACTGTTAGAAAAATACCGTGCTCGATGTCCTTCCTATTGAGTATCCCTAGGGAGCAAGATGAGTAAACTTGATTCATATTGTAATAAAATGCTCTTTGATGAATAATTTATGTCGCCTCCTTATGAATTCCATGTTAATAACTACAAATATTATAAATTTCTGTATACTTTAATGAAGATTTTATCATTACTGACCGCATTCTATACTGTTAGCACATGTCAAACTTATTATCTGATAGGATATATTTCACAATGTCACGTAAAAATATCTGAGGGTAAAATGATTTTAATAACTTAGAAATTTGATGAGAATAGAGAGTTATTTCAAAGCAAATATTATATCACGGCTTTGTTTATATTATGTTTAAGTATTCTGTCAGTAGATTATTAGAAATCCTGACTTATTTGTCTCCGTTAAATATTTTTCATTAGATAGGTATAATCCACACTTACATATATGGATTTGATCCAGTGGATGAGAGTATCATTGTAGTATTATTTATTTTATGCACACATCTGAGTTTTACATCTACATTTAATTAATGCCACGCAAGCCACCACAAAAGCGTGTGGCGGGGGGTTTAAAGGTACTACTCTCCGTAATTAAGAAAAACACCGCATATCCATCTATCTGCACTGGAATCTCTCTCCTTTATTTAATCTTTGTGGTACGTTCTATCAAAGCAGTATGAGAACATAATAATTACTTAAATGTTATGGTTAAACTCTTTTGGTCTGAACCTTTATTAGAGACTAAGTATTGTTTGTTCTCTTTGTATCTCATGTGGCTCCAACCCCTAAATCCCTTAGAAGACCTGTAACACTTATTTTCTTATTATACACATTTTTAACGAATCTGGCGGATATTTCTTGGAATTTATCAAATTCCTTTTTTGCCAAATTTCCTCCCAAGGATCCCCAATACTCGCGGGAAATACCAAATGAGTTATAACTAGAACAAAATGACACCTCTCTTTAACTTTATATTTATATTTCCCCACCAACAATTAAATGAAGCCGAGTTTCTTTTAAGCGGATCCGCAAAATATCCTGACACAGCGTTTGATCCGCATATTGTCCTGTTTATGCTCCCCATGAAAGGCGTGGTGTTAGAACTACTCCGAAATATTCAACTTTATTAGCCGTAATTAGCACTGAACCCTCTATTTCATAGTTTTTGTCCTGTTCGCCACTTCCTTTGTTCCAAAATGTCAAAACTGCGTATTTGTCTAAATTAAACTTTAATTCCCATTATTTGCACCAATCCGGGCTAAGTCTCTAAAAAGTAGCTCGTGATATAGGTCACTCCTTATTTCCCTGTATGCTAGCGTGTCGACAGCAAACAATCTAAGGTTTCTTCTAATGTGTTTGTGTGCTTAAGTCACAAATGTATATTATGAATAGAAGCGGCGTTATTACACTCCCTGGAGGACGCCTCAAGTTACATCTATATCTGATGAGTACTACCAACCGACGACTACTATTTGTTTTCGATTTGACATAGAGTATCTAAAATAATTTATCATTTTCTCATTGTTACCATAGCATTTACGTTTGCGTAAGAATTTACTGAGTTCGACTTTATCGAAGGCTTTTTTGAAATCTAGGAATATTGCATTGACTTGTGTGTTGTTTTTTTCCCGATCCCGAAGTACAACGTGAATGACAAGACCTAATTGTGTTTCGAAAAAAAGCTTTAGGGGTAATATACATTTTTCAATTTCCATAAATTTGATTCCATAACCTTTTTAGTGCGACAAAATGAATGATGATGACATTTAATGCATATTTGCAAAATTAAGAATTAACAGAAAAATTAGGTAATTCCGGTTACATTTTACCGATAACATATCAAATTATGTACTTTCTAAATACATAGAATGTTTTCTTACCCAAATTCATTTGGGTGGGTTTCTCCTTATCTCATTTTGCTTACACATAACTCCATGCTACAATGCATTTTAGGGAGAAGATAGACCTACCAACCGTTCATTTTCACCTCAACATATTAATTAATATGATCTCATAGTTAAATTTTGACCGAGGACCCCGACGGCGCAACTCGGAGGGAGATCGAGGCAGGAAAAGAGGACGCGAAGAGTTGGGAGAGCATTGTTGGGTGAATGTCATGAGGGCAGACGGGGAGGTGAGCGGGTGATGTTGAAGGTAGGAGAGAAGAGTGGTGAGGTCTGCGTTGATCTTCCCGCTCGCCCTTGTCCACCCCCAGGGCGTGGGGCGGGAGCGGGGGACAGGGGCTCGGCTGGTGCGGAAGTGAGGAGGGGGCAAGGGATTGGAAAATGGGGGAAGGGATAACGGGGAGGGCAAGGGCAGCAGGGAAGAGGAGCCGGCCCGGCGTTAATGCCACTCCCACCCGCATCCATTCCAACGGCGGAATCGTCCCCCTGCTGGTCATTGTTCGCGCGAAATGAGGCGGCAGACAACAATCGGGCAATGCTATTCCGTTCCCTCTCTCTCTCTCTCACTCCCTCCCTTTCCTCTTCACCCCCATTGAGTCCGAGCGCCCACACACCCCCCTCTATGCCGCACGCCGAGTTTCCCCACCCCCGTCTTCCCGACCTCCCCTTCCAGCATCCCCCTCCCTGACAATGTTTGTTTTATCCCATTCGGTGTCTCCTCCCTTGACCCCCGCGCACCCCGCAATCGCTCCCCCTTCAACCACCACTCCCCGCGGCCCCTCTCCAGTCGGTCGACCCTTCAACCCCCATCTCGACCCCCCTCCGCGCCCTCCCTTATTCCCGTGGACGACCCCACGCCCACCAACCTCCCACCCACCCTACCAACCGTTCGTCGGTGCTCAACTCGGTTTTTTTTCCTCTCCACCCCCTTTTCCTCCGTCCCCCCCTCCTCGCCTTCCCCCTCCCACCCTATCTACGTTGGTGTCTCTCGCACCGAGTGGGTGGGTAGAATAAAAGGAGAATCAAGCGACGGGAAGGGGTATGTGGGGGGATGGGGGCGGTTTGTGGAGGGTTTGGAAGTGGAAGAGAGTGGAGCCGTGGGGAGTTTCGCCTCCTGTAGGCGCCCCATTGTTCCTCTAAACAAAAGGCGGAGCATGTGTGCGTGAGCGTGCGTGCGAGAGTGTGAGTGAGAGTGTGCCGGTAAGGGTGGGAGCCCTAATGTGATAATGCGAGAGGTTGAAGTATTGGGCGCCGCTCCGCCATCTTCTTCGCCTTTTTTGCATTTGAATTATTCGGTCGGCGGGGAGTGGCATTGAATTGGTGGGGTGGCTCGTTGGGGCAGGGGGTGGGTGTCGTCCGTGGGTGGATTGAGGGGGCAGCAGCAGTGAGAGGATGGAGTCAGAATCGCCGTCCTATTTTCCATCTCTCTCAATCTAAACCTCACTCATCCCATATCAACGAGGTCGAAACGGGAAACGAACAATGCAAAAAAATGGGGACGCCATGGCATTCGAAAAAATGAAGTCATGCGTCACCTCTGTATTACGCTTCGATTTTTTGATTTTTTGGCATTTGGAATTATTCATTTTGCGGTTAGGAGGATGAAATACTTTGGATGGTTGCTAGTTACGGAGAAGGTTTGACAGAGGAGGCGATGACAGAAATGAAGACAAGGTATACATTTTTTTTTTAATCCTAAGACTAAAACTTGCCGTGAAAGCAATAAATTTATAAATTGCTCGAACTTGGAAAAATGACAAATTTTTGAAAGCTTTATTTATGATTAATTCATTCCGAGAGGAAGGGCTCTTCAATTTGTTTGTTAGGCTGGCAAGGAATTCCGACGTGAAATTGATTGATCTCTGAGAGAGATTTGTTGCTTGGTAACTAACGATATATAAATTTATTATGTACGATTATTTTAATTTGATTTTTTGACCACCAGGCTACCCTCCAGTCAATTGTAATTCAAAGGGTTCCTCGATTGGGTTAAATGTTATCTACAAGTGTCATTGTCGGAATGTGGAGGCTCGTACAATAAACTTTGTATGCGGTCTATTATATTTTGCTCTGATCATAATTTGTTAGAGCTCGGCCACGTATGAACTAATGGTATCATAATCAATATATACTATTTTCCTAGTGGCTTTTTTAACATTTAAGATAGGTTTTGGATGTACACTGACTGAAGGCCGATAAATTTCTTAGTCACGACTAAAATGATACGACCTCACACCCAACATTACAATTGTCTTTTCATCGATTCCGCATATTTTCCGCATCCCTTTATTTCATCTATTTATCTTATCTCCTCCAACCCCGACCTAGCATATCGAAATTGTTTCCCTCCTTCACAGTTATCACAATTCTATCCTCAATAAAATGCTCTGCATTCTCTTTTCCTACAGCTTGAAGGATTTCTCCCTGCAATTCTCTCCCCCTCCATCATGCCTGGTGCCGATTCGTTCATTTTACTTTCAGTCCATTTTTTCTTCTTTCAGCCTTTTTCATACCAACACCTCAATACTCTCCAATGAACTGCTATCCTTTCGATTCAAAGAAATTTTTTTCGTACCGTCAAAACCGCATACCGGAGAATAGTGATTTTTTACCACAAACCTCTCACCAGAGAGGTGACACAATGATTTTTTTTAAATCAATTAGTAATTTTTGCATGCTAATGGCTGACTAGTTATTTAATAAGTGATCATATACAAACCTAACTGATGTTATGATTTCCTACCCGAATTACAATTCTGTGCGTTGTTCATGGAGTTTCTCTCTTAAATAATGGAAAAACGAATGATACCGGCTAAGTAAATGGAAGAGAGAAAACCTACAGTATAGTATTAGTCTTTTTGAACATGACAGTTTAAGGTTTAACTATGTGGAATTCCTTTATGATGAGTGCAAAAAAGAAACTTTACACTTCCACAATTATGATTTAATATCACACAGCCATGGTTTCGATACTGTACATCATCATCAAGTGATGATGATGACGATCACCTGATGATGATGTACAACATCGAAACCATGGTCGTGAAATATTAAATCTTAATTGTAGAAGTGTAAAGTTTCTTTTTTATCCTCATCATTAGTCTTCTTGTTAGGGATTTTAACCGTAAAACAGCAACCGTTAAACATTTCCTATGTGGCCCTGTGGAATTGATTTTGCTCTTGTGAGTGCAGTGTAATTCAACGTTATTCCAAATTCGTTCATTGAAATTGAAAACCCACAGCGCATAATCAGTTCTGTAAAAAAAATTGGAAAGTTTTTTAACAAACGGGCTGTTTTAGTCATGCTATGCGAAAATTTGGAGGAAAAAATTACCTGAGTGGATGCTGTGATTTTCGCCTTCGATAGAGCCCCTTACGGAATATAAATACTCAAACGATGATATTATGCTGTCAATTAGAATGTGAATATCGCGATTTGGATCTTGTTATCTTTTTGTGAACAAGAAGTAGTCACGGATGGGTTAATGGAGCATTGAGTTTATAATAGGCCTATGTAAGTCCAGGAATTACAAAGGAAAGTATTAAGAGCCCCCAACTTTTCTTTGTAAACATCAAATACCTATGTTCCCACGCTAGCAACAACCTTGGATTGTTTGCAGCTGACACAATGATTCACAGGTAAATGAGGACTTCGGAAGATAGGGAAGCTAGGGATTTTGGTTAGACATCGGAAATGTGGGAAACAAGGCTTTAAATCAGTATCAGAAAATGTACATCGCGGTAGTCTAAGAATATAGCAAATGATATAAAAATATAAAATAAGGCTATCTAATTATACAACTAAGGAAAAGGTTTCTGTTACATTTTATTCACATTTGAGTCATGCGTATCAGAAGAAAATATGAATCAGCCTTAATGTAGCCATGCTTCATTACACGGGCTAAATAGGTCCATGTCGTTGAAAATGGTTGAAAATGAGAGTGGTCTATTTTTCTTTACTTTAGTCGGATCATATTTGTATTCTTTGTCAAGTGTTTGGGGTCCCATGGAAGTAACATCAATAGAGCTACTGAAAAAGGTTTTGATAATATTCACCAAATGTTTTCTAATTTTGCGTCGCCAAGTGAATTTGCGTGATGGTCTATTGGAGGATTTAATATGATAGCCTGTTGGTTAACAAATAGGGAAAGCAAGACTTAGACTTAAGGATACAGGGCGTCTGAGTTATCCTACCAAAGTGAAGTAACTACGTACTAACGTACATCTAGGTTGAGATTTAACTATCAAGATGAAGTCGAAGAAATATGCACAGTCACAGGCGGATTCAGGTACCCATTCATTCCTTCTTACAACACGAAATAATCACTACATGGAGCCCTAGAACAAGAAAATATTTACCTAAAGACGTTTTTCGATTAGTGTGATTCGGCATTTGTGGATGTTAGAAGAATAGCAGAGGGTTGGAAAAAAAGTCAGTTTTTGAAAGTTGTGCTTTCTACTGACTTTTTGCACCAATAGTTTGATGCGAGAACAAGAGTATAGTCAATAGATATATTTTATAAGGTTCGAGAACCTATGATTCACCACGTAGTTCTTACTTTCTAGAACGTAAAGGATAGCAACGTTTAAGTATCAGAGTCACACCTGTGGCGGCGGGGTTACGCCCTCGTCTGTCCGTCAACCCAGAGGTCGTGGGTTTGATTCCCTACTCGGTGGTTTTTCCTCCAGCTAAGGCTCGGGTGTATGTAATTGTCGAATTTTATCAATGTTCAATGCCCGATGTACAGGTCGAAGTGCTATTGTCGGACTAATGCAAATTAAATAAAGATCGCAATACACCTGGAGTTAATTTAACTTTAAAACTTTCAATCATATTGTAATAATAGGTGCATGTCCAAGGAATTGCACAAACGCCTTTGAAACTGAATGGGTAAATCATGAGACTGTGAATCTATGGGTATTGGGTTCAAATCTTAGAATTAATCCTTCCAAACTCCACTGATCCGAAGCTGCAAGATTTTCTCTTTTTCTGTACTTACTTTTGAGCACGAAAATTGCCCAATAAAGAAAATTTACACCCTCCCTAATTTTGAAAATTAAATATATTCTAATGCTAAGCAATGTTTTACCAAAATGTTTTAGAATATTCTTAAAATTATTTATTTCAACTTGGCAAGTCTTCATTTAATATGTAATCATCTTTTATTTTGATTAATTTCAATTTGAATTCAAATACAATTGTCGCAAAAAATTCCTGTTTAATTTTGTAGGACGCTTTCCCATATTAAAATGAATGTGATCAGATGAAATAGATTTTTTTTTATTTACCAATGGTTCATTTTAAAAAGAAAAGACCGCAGTGATACTAAGAGCGGATGAAACAGGATGCAGTTAATAATAGGGTATATATTAATTAATTTCTGACTGGGAATAAAGATGGGAGTGTATAGCCATGACAATATGATATTATGAATAATTCACTCTGCTAGCTAAAAATTTTAATTTTTTTATTTCGTCAAGTTTATTTTTTTTTAAATACAGAAATTTCAAAGCGTAGATATCATTCGCCTGGACTGGGATCCCGGTCAAAAGATATAAAATGTAGAATATTCATATTCCTTATGCCTGTTTCTAACTAAAATTTCACTTAATGACTTTTTCCAAACAAATGGCATGTTTCATCTTATTTTAGGACCTTGAAATGAATGAGGATAATTTGACGCTGCATCAAAATTTCAGATTAATGATGGTTATTAGATCCTCTTGGTAGTAGTAGTATTTAGGGGAGGCGACCGACAGCTTAGTTCATTTGCGCTATTAGGGATCGACAGGAACGGTGAAGATGGCGCTGGATGAAGGGTGGAGAGAAACCCGGCATCGGCATTAGCCTACTCTTTACGAAAGGCACCAAGGGGTCCACGGCTTAACGTCCCATCCGACGGATGGCGTACTCACTCAAAGTGCCCTCCATAAAGCACCTCAAGTAGGGATCGAGATGCCCCTGAAAAATATTCAAAACCGCCGGGATTTGAACCCAAGCCCTCTGGGTAGGAAGCCAGTACGATAGCCACCGCACCATCTCAATCCCCTAGATCCTCTTTTGTTGTATTTAAGTAGTTTGAACTAATAAAATAAAAGATAAAAATCAATTACTAACGGAATTACGAAGTCCACATAAAATATAAAAATGTATGCAAAAGGATATAAGTTGGGACATATCAGTTTTCATCTCATCATCATCATCTGCAAATGCGGATATTATAATTATCAAAAATAGTAAATATCACAAAAATATGAAGTTCAAACACATTTTTCTTCTATACTAGTCAGGTTATCGATGTTTATTAGAATAAATATTCCCATGCATATGTTGAATTAATACGTCTCTTAATATTAGAGAATTTTATGTTAATCTATTGATTTATGAGTAATGTTCATGAAACTTATTTAGACATTTACTGCTAAATGGTTGATTCTAAAAATTCTAAGGCAATTCGAGCTCTTGTAGTCTGGTCACCCAAAGAGCTATATGACGCCTTTAGTAACTAATTATATTATTTATTATGATTTTCATTAGATATACTCATTGGGGAACTTGGTATATGACACTTAGTCAAGTTAAACAGGGCAATGATATACATTAGAATATTAGAGTATTTTTTCCTTTGTGCTGTATTAGACAAACATTTTCGTGTATTTCAAATTTTCCGCCTCTAAAAGTTACCATTGAATAATTTGAGAACATTGATTTGAAATCTTATCCACGTATACTCTCGATATATATTGACCTATATTCCAAATATCATATTAGTTTAAATTTTTTCCTTTTAACTGCAAAATTTCAATACAAATAGATTTAGACTATGCGTGTGGATTATAGCTAATGCATCAAAGTGGACATAAAAAAACCATGAACGGAGTAATCAGCCTAAGATCGGCAGTATAGGTGATGGTACAGCCTCCAACAACTCGTGTAAAACAATTATATTTTTACCAATTATTATTAAAATAAAGATTGTGTGTCAGGTTTCATTTCTGGCAATCTTGAGTTTATAACCTATTACACTCTTTGCGTATTATGAAAAATACGCAGATTGCCTCTATTTCCATATCTCAGGTAAAAATCAATCTTGAGATAACCCTCACATGTGCTATTTTCACTTTCGAGCAAGTAGTCTCTCAGATTCAAAGCTTCTTAACAGTTTATATTCCTCTCTCTCCATTATGAATTCCTAGCAGCTGAAGCTCCTCTGCCTAACCCTTTTCTTTTCTGTAGCGTTCATCACTCCAGTGTCTCTTCCGGAGATCTCTGGAGCGAAAAAACCCTTTCCGCACAAACGAAAACACTCGTCCCCTCACCCCCCCCCCTGGAACTAACACCCAAGCCCCTCCCTCGGTACTTGTGATCTCCCCTTAGAAATACAATGACATTGGATAGCCGGAGGTACGTGGCTGAGGGGAGCCCTCCGGGGGTCAAGGGATAAGGGCGGGCACTAGGAGGTGGAATCATTGGATGGCGATACGGGGGCAGTTTGCCGTATCTCCGTTTACTCGAATGGCTGGATGAAGGGTCGTTGGTTGCGGAGGGAGGCTGGTAGAATGGAATGAAAGGGAAAAGGAACAAATAGGAGAGAGTTGGAGCGTAAAGATTCGAGAAGGAAAGAACCGTGTAGGGACAAAGAAGAGAATCAGTGCTTAGGAGAGAGGAATCTGGATAATTTAAGGAAATGAGGTGGACTCCGTAGCAGGAGCGGAATAATTCCCGGAAAAGATAAAAGGGGAGAGATGGAAATACAATAAATAAAATTGAATAAAGTTTCAATACCCACAATGGCATCATAGTCTAAAAATTCTTACGACAGCATTAGGAGGGGGGTCTTAGATCGCAGTTCATTAAAATGGAATTTATTGCAATTAATTTTTCAATTATTGACATTCAATTTCAAATTTTAGGGAAATAAACATTTTTATACGTGACGTTTTAAACTGTTTTTATGATGAATAAATATGCAAGTAAACATTTATTCTTGTACATCAAATTCAGTTATCAAAGGATACTCCGATACGAGCGATATGTAGAGATGGCAAACAATGAAAATATCGCAAAGAACCTAGAGATGAAATGGCATGAAAATTACGCCAAGGTAAAAGGGCAAAGAGAAGAATGCAGGGCTATGCCAAGAAAAATATGCTTTCCCTTGTGCCGCAAAAGACAAATTCGTACACTCAACTCTATTGTGCCATCCGCAACTCTTCTATCCCTAAACGATCGCACCTCAAAAGCTTCCCGCAGCAATGCACTCATTCCAGTTCACCATCAGCCTTCAAATTCTATCTCATCTTACTCTCTTTCTCTTTTTCTATCCCTCTTCTCGTCTTTTCCGTTCCTCCCCTACGGGCTTCAACTCCCCTCGCCCCTTCGTTGATACGGAAAAAACAAGCACTTTTCCGATAAAAAAGGAATTTCGAGTAAGAGAAAACTGCCAGGGATACTCGCAGCGCTTCGGAAACGGTCAGAGAATGAGTTTGAGAGCGGGGATAGGGGTTGGAATGGGTGAGGATAGAATGTTCAGGGAGGGACGGTGTGTCTCCTGTCCTGCGAGGGAGGATAGCAGGTCAGGTGCGAGGGGAGAGAGGGCTGAAGTGAAGACGGGCAGAGGGGGTGGACAGGGCGGAAAAGGACGCACTCGAAGAAGATAGAAGGGTAGGGGTGGAGATGGGGTCACGAAGGGGAGGTTGAGCTTGTATCGGAGCGAAAGAGAGGGAAAGAGTCGTGTAGAGAGATGTTTAGAAAGGGGAATGGGGGATACCATCCGAGGGAGGAAAGAGGAAGTCCAGGGAAAAGAGGAAATTCAACAAAGAGGAGGACAGCCGGGAGGAACGTAGAAAAAATGGAAGCTGACGGAACGGGTGGAGGGTGGGGAAGGAAGGGGTTTGTACGGTACGGCTGCTGTTGGGATTGGTTTGGATGGGGGTACGAAAGTTTGGAGGAAGGGATAGTGGCAATCTTGGCTTGCGGACCAGAAGCGAGTGACGATGAAATCGTGGGCAAAATGGCTTCCAGAGAACTCGTTCCGGAACTGTCACCTAAATTCCTTTCGCATCCCCCCGCCAAACCCCTCGCCGCCCCTCCACCCCCTCACCCCCACCTCTCTTTTCCCGCCCACACGCATCTCCGCTCCTCCCCGAAAGCCCCAACACCCCCAAGCGAGAGGGTCCCAACCCCGCCCCACGACCCCTTCCCCCTTCCTCCGACCCAACCCTCCTGCCGACACTCACCCCCGACATCCATCCGCCCTCTCATCAGCGAGAATCCTCGAGTGCGCTCTCCTGCAAATTTTAAGGAGCCGTCCTTCCTTCTGCGTCCCTTCGCCCACCCTACGTGTCGTCCTTCCCTCGCTCCCCTGCACATGCCCTTCACCCTCCTCAGGCCCATTCCTCGGATGGCCTCCTATTTTCAATTACGCGCCACGGTTCTCAGCGAGGAAAAAAGCTTGTCTCTTGCAACATTGCTCACGGTTTTAATCATTCCTTACTAAAATTAAATCAACAAATCTTTGGAATACTTTAAATACTTAATTTTTTTCTTCTCCGCTTGATGAAACCCGGTCAAGTTTTTCTTATTATCCTTATTTTTTGCTGATTGTGAAAATAACTATTAATGAAATGGTGTGGGCAGTGCTCATGAGTGCATCATTTTATGCTATGTTTGGCGAAAAAAGCATTTTTAGGGGTCCCCGACTTGTGAACTAAAATGAATATAATCCAAATGCAGTTAAGATACGACGAATTTACATTAGGAACCTAGATCCAGCTCTAAAAAATCAAGTGAAATTATTGTTGAATTAGATGGGGACTTTGGGTTACGTTTTTAACTCCTTTTTTTCTAAACAAAACGAGAAAAGGACAATTTTGTACTGACGTTTAACGGTTATGGAGCATGATGACATATTAAGACTGATTAGCTTGCGCGAAATTCAACATTTCAATTGCGTTCAATTTTTCTTCCCAACGCTTTATCACCGAGAGACGTTCAGATCTAAATCTTGCACTTTCATTACCTTAAAATTAGGAGGCAAGGAATTTTTCCCGTTCTTGCGCCCATTCATTTTTATCAAATTCTGCTTCGAATCGCAAGAAACTGATTTTATTTACGTCCGACCATTACATTCCTGCGCGAAAATTGAACCGAGTATCATTCACAATATCCTTGATTGCGTACCCTAGGCATGCCTACCCTTCGGCTATATATACTCGTTTCACGCCCAAAAAGCCAACACCATCCTCACTTTTTTCCCTTTGCTTCACTATCCAATCCCATTGCTCCGCTTCCATCCCCACGCACACGAGCGCCACTTCTCGCCCAACATCCCTCCCTCACTCACCCCACACAAACCTTGTCCCCCACCACCGCCCTCCCCAACCTCACTCCCTTCTTTTCTCTTCCCCCTCGTCCAAGCCCACGTCGGATTGCGTGCAGGGGAAGGGACGAAAATCCGCCAACCTAATCTCTAAGCTCGCCATAAATCCATTCCTGAAATTTCCTCTTTTTGCCCAACTCCCTTGCTCTCCTCTCCCTGCTTTCCTAACCTCCCTTCCCGTCCCACCCGCGGAGGCCCCCCTCTCTCTCTCTTCCCGATTCCTTTCGCCTTCCAAACCCCCTTCCTTGCCGGCGGCTGCCCTCTCTTCCTCCCTGTGGCGCCTGCTTGCTTACCACGCAGCCTCCCTTATCCCCTACGTCCCCAACCCCGCTCTCACAGCCTCCGGTATCTCCTGCCACACAACTTACCGCACCCCCACACTCTGGGCGTCCCTTCCCCGCCCCAAAAAACGTACACCGACCACTCCATCCACCACCACCACCTCCCTGAGCCGCATCCGCGATTTATCGCGCGGCGACTTGCCCGCTTTCCCCTTGCTTCCCCATCCCATCCCTCGAACCCTTTCCTCCTAAATCTATTGGGGATGCGATCCTTCTTCGACCCACTCTCTCCCAGCCGCACACGATTTCCACGTCACCTCCCTCCTCCCCCGCGCGCCCCCCTATGTCGCCCTCAACCCCTCCCCTGGGTGCTGCTTTGGATGCTGAAGACGAGCATCTAAGCCATAACCCCCGATTCCTCCTCCCAGCCGAGCCGAAAACACCTCCTCCGACACCAGTGGAATTGCTCCTCATCTCCTTCTTTTGTTGCTTTCCTCGAGATTCCGAAAAAAATTAAGATGAGAGAATGGTGGAGATAAATCTTTGAAAAGAAAATTCGGCAAGATAAACGGAACATGGCAGTTTTATTTTTGATAAGAAAACGCACTTTTTCACTCCTTTCTATTTTTTCAGTCTTAACATCGCTCGTAATTTTTCTTGGTTGTAACGGAGATAATGTCGGCCATATATTTTAACCCTTTTATGTGTTGACTTGTTGGAGCTTAAGAGTTTAATTCCACTTTAATTTTGCATAGTGGGCTCTGAATTGCCTTACTAATGAAGAGAAGCCATCGTTTGAATTTTAGGGGGAAAACACATTTTAGGATAAATATATGCTCAGGAAGAATGAATATAAATGAATATAGCCTCTCATCGTGATGTTCAATTGTTTCAATAGTTTTTATGTGAAAATAGATCAGATAAAAAAGGGAGATCTTTGCCTTAATATATTTTATATTTTATCACTGATACAGGATTTTTAGTTTTAAAAGCATTATATAGCTAATAGCCTAAGCGAGTAGTTTTGATGAAAAGATTATGATTATTTTTTACCGATTAATAGACTTGATATATATATATATATATATATATATATATATATATATATATATATATATATATCGTACAATGCATTGTATAAATTGTGCCATGTCATTTATTTTTGCCTTTAAATGAAGAAAATTTGGGCACAAATAATTTACTATTTTTGATACTCGACATGTTAACGTAATTTTCATTTCCTCTTCAGAGGTGTATTTAGGTGTGATGAATAATATATAGTTACTATTCTGCTGTTTATTGGATGCAGTTTTGACTATCAATAGGATGGCTAATTTCTTTTCGGGCCATGTAGAATCATTGAAATGATGAATTTATCAAAGTGAATCGTGTTGTTGTCAAAGTCACCCAAGAAAACCATGAAGTCCCTTCACTCTAACTCATGTATTTATACTTAGGGAAGAGCTCGGTAGGCAGTTTGCATAGAATTAGGGATACCCAAAGTATCTGGAGCTGTGGAAAATTTATAATAAAGCAAGACATTTGGCTTAAGAGTAATTTTGTTATGTCATTGAAGCCTTACTAATATAGTAGCGTTTACTGCTAGGATCAATCAAAAATATACCCCAGCCTTTAGACTACTCCTACTAACAGTTCCGAGGAAAAACTTAAACGCGAAGACGTTAACATCTCTAGATTTCACTTTTGATTTGTAATTTAACGAATATTGAGAAAAATATGCACGCCATTGGTTACTCTTGAATGGGAATTTGAAAAATAACTGCTCTCATTGGACTGTTTGTCGTCACTATCTGGTTTAGGATAAAAGATGAGCGTAGAACAATCTGAAAATGGCCTGGGAGGCAATCTCTCGACCAATAGCTGATGTAACTTTTAGTCTTTCACACTTCCGTGTCACAAACATCATTTGGCAGTTTAGTATATGAGGTAGATTATACTCCCTTACGTGACTATGGTCGTGAAAACGCTGATGCGAGCTAGCACGTTTGTCTGCCTGGATCGTGCTTTTTTCTTGTATTCAGAAAAGTGAAATGGAGACAGTAGGAAACGAAAAACCCAAAGAACAAAGAGGGCGGGATTAAGATGAAAACAAAAAAGGGTTTGAAGGAGTTATTTGAAGATCTTCGTAGAGATTAAAAAGAGAACAAGGCATGATAGAGCTTGGCACGTAAAGATTTTTTGAAAATTCAATCCTCTTATCTGATTGTGTTCCTCGGAAAAGAGTCAATATTTTGAGAAAAAAATAGTTGTAAGCATCTTTCAGAAATGCGAAAATACCTAATTGTTCTTCCATTCTGCATATCTATTATAGGCTGAAATATATAATGGACATGATAAAAGGAATTATTACTGAGCCAAGTTCTTTTGAAAATTTTTAAACGTAAATTTTTATGTAATCGATTTCATCTTTGCCAATTAGATGCAAGGTTACACACATAAGTGATTACATGAGTATAATCTATTTATTACATCACAGGTTATTTTAATATAAAAACTTTTTTCTTCAACCTGAGATAAAATAGATTGAATAACGCACAATTACTCGGGAGTGTTTAAAAAAAATCAATTTCACTTCTCTACGAAATTCTGAGCAATGATAATTGTTAATCCGTCGTGCGTCACTGTTTTGTTGGGCAGCAAAGTGTCCATAACTCCAACTGAGAACTAGTTGAGTGCTAGAGTTGACATTTACCCAAGAAGTTATGGGCAACCTAGTGCTTATTTCCATCCGGCGGGATGGCCACTTCGTCCCTTCCCCCATCTTCTTCCTCTTTCCTCTTCGAATCCCCTTCCAAACTCCCTCCTCCTTTAAGCCATCTCCCACCCTCCCCTTGCTTCGTCCTACGCCCATCCCCTTCCTCCAACGCGCACACACCTCCAAACATCTTTCCTCCTCCTTTGAGACCCTGTTCCACGGCCAACACTTTCAATGCTTTATTTCCCGTGTCCACCCACCATGAGCCCACTATCTCAAAGTCACGCAGCCTCCGGTCCGGCCGGGAGAGACGTGAGACCAAGGATCCCTCCTTCTCTTCACGGCCCGAGAATTCCTCACCCCCCCTCTCCCCGCTCCTTCTACCCGCTGCTCGGTCACCCCCCTCGGCAGTACATCACGCGAGACTCCTCCCCCCCGTGTCACCAATCTCATCCGCCCTCCTCCTTCCTCCCGGCCGCCCACCCTCTCGCGCCCCTCCCCTGCTAAACACAGAACTCCAATCAAGTCCCCGACTCCAATCCTATGTCACCAAGCTAGCAGCCTGAGACAACACGTTTAGCTCGAAGCACGCGAAAAGGGTGAGGGGTGGAAGACTTCCACGAGGGAATAAAAATAATATGGTATCGGTTTATGTGGGGAGGAAGTAGTTGCTAGTTCTTCGTCTCGATCGTGAGTCTTCCGATGCCGTGTGGATGAGGACGTGTTTTTCTGTGGCGTTTGGAATTCTGTCGGAGTGGTGGAGAAATAAATCTCTAAAATAATGAGGCAGGCAGGAGTAAAAGTTACGGATGTCGAAAAGGGAACTAAGAGCATGACCTTGAATTTAACTCAAAAAATATTTATAGCTCCTAAGCCTTCTTTTGGACGCAGCAGTGGAGGATTAGAAAACCATTTACAGGTTTTCATGAACGAATTTATGCTTTAGAGTTAGAATGATTCATTTATTTTCATCATATTCATCCTTTTTTCATCAAAATGGTGTTTCAAGATTCACTCGCTGGTAGCTCTTTGTACTCTTATGTTTCAGTGTACTAAATTTTAAATAATATTTTAATAAAATAAGTAAGGAAATAGGAATTTTATGCTGATAGAATATCTCCATTAATCTATTATTCCGGATATAACCAAATTCGGATTAGTCAATATTGGTCAATGGTGACCATTGAGTTTTTAGCTTCCTCTTGTAACATACCAAACAAAGCTTCCGTTATGAACCATGTTCGTATAAAAATGCGTGTTGCTGCAAAAATTACATTATTGATCTTAGTTCTGTAATTATAACTTTAGCAGCCTCTTACCTCGAAGGGAAGGACACAAATAACTAGTTATTTAATAGGTTGAATAACAATGAACTTTTACTGTTGTCATTGGTTGCATGACCTCAATGAAATTTATCCCCACTTAACACGTTTCTAAGTTAAAACTTTGGAAAATTTTCAAGATTTATGCATATCAATATATTACCATTTCAATAGTCCTTTTTACGTTGTAAGAAGCCAGATAATTCAGCAAATGTCAGTACAATTAAACGTCCTTTATCATCCAATACCCTTTGCATATTGGCGCACGCATTAAGGTAGCACTTCGAGGTTTGAATTTGTCTGAATGAATGCAATTCCAACCTCAAAGAGGAAATAAGTATATATTTTATTGCTTATGGATGAAAAATAATAACCACACAATTGGTGAGTGAAAATATTCCTCAGCATATTTTATTAAAATCATTGTGTAAATTTGTGTGGCATACGACTTAACTTTATTTTTATTGCACCTACTTATAATTGTGGTTTTCAAAATCATGAACCTAATTTAATAAGGAAATTTTTTCATGTGAAAAATTAAAGAGAAACATGGTAATAGCGCAATACTAATTTGTTCTGCCTTAAAAAAAGTTTACTGGAAAACAAAGTCAATTGCATTTCTCATAAACGACTGAAAAATTTTAAAGACATTTCGAAACAAACGAGATAAATGAAAATTATAACGAGGTGCGCAGTCTTTTCGCCAAGTTTTTTCTCGAAATGTGCCTTCAAATTAGCAAAGATAATCATGTTAAGCTGCGCGTCAATGGATATCACTTCAAACTTCTTATGCAAATCAAAACATAATAACAGTTAATATTGCTGAAAACTCTTTGTATGATGTTATGATCCATAAATATTAATGTAAAAATGGTATTTTAATTCAATTTGAAATGGAGCCCAGTGGTATATCTGCATGTTATGATATTTCAATGCATTAGTTTCCCTGATATCCTAATTTTCCTTTTCACTTGGTCTAAAACCCTTTTATCATAATTATAGATTGAAAAGATTGATATAACTAGGATCGTTGATAAGATTGGCCACCTTTTTTTCGAAAATCGTCCTGTTAACCTTCCTAGATTCCATCTCAGCGAGATGTGTTGCAACAACATTACTATACTAGTCTTGGCCTTACGATTTTACATCTCTACGTCTTGAGTGGGTTCATCCACCCCTCTTCCATACCCAACTTCTCTTCGTCTTGAGGAGCCGAGACTCTTATCCTCAGCGTGTCTCCTCGAAGGTAGGGTAGGAGTGAGAGAGGAAGAAGCATCCCTTTCGTTCCACGTCCCTAAATCAGCGGAGGGCTCGGCGTCGGCCCCAGTCGAGTGCATATACAAATCAGGGAGTCCACCACTAACACCTTCTTCCATCGCCCTCCCTTCATACCAGTCCCCCCCTTTTCCCCTTTTATCATTCCCCTCCCCCCGTCGCCAATCCTCCCATGCCTACCGCCACACTCGTCCTCCTTCCACTTTTGCGCTTCTCCTCCGCTCTTGCCCTCCCACTCTCCCTTTTCTATTTTCTAAGCTCGCATGCACACGTTCATACTTCTTTCCCCCTTACCCCACTCCGACCATCTCTGATTGTGACTAATGCGTTGCCGCGTGTTGCCCTCGCAAAGGAGAGAAAAAGGGGCTGCGGGTGACTGGGGTTGAAGAGGATTGAGAGGGATGAACAGGGGAGAGAAAGATGTCGAGGCAGAGTAAGAAGCATTGCTCTAACGCCACACACTCTCACTCTCTCTATCCCTTTCTCTCTCTCTCTCATTCTCTCTCTCTCTCTATTGCTGTGCCCTCCCTATGCCGCTCATGCTCTTACCGCTACGGTGATCTCCTCCACCTCTCTCACTTCGTCACTTCCTCCTTTTTCATTTTTCTAGCCATCTCTGTAATTCTATCCATACTCCCTGTATATCCCATCACTAGCAATGGATCGCTAAGGAGGAACGTGGAGATGGAATAAGCGCATTAAAGTGTTTTCTTTCTTTGAGGTAATACTCGAGCTGCTTATTTTTTCATCGCACAAGAGCTATACAAAATTCAAGCAGTTTTCTTCGCGCAATGTGATTACGAGAACGTAAGAATACTCAATTTTTTATATAATCCTGTCTTTGATCATTTTTAGCGGTACCACCAGCAAGTTCTATGGTCGACAAGTGTTATATCATCATATTTATAGTTTAAATGAATATAAAAATGGATTGAAATATATTGGGAAATATTCTCAAGCTAACTTCTAATCAGGTCAGTAGGCAATGGGATGAAAGTGAATTCCCTACGAATAAGTCGATTTAAAACCACTGACATGTAAAAAATCATTATACCTCGTTCAGTTACTGTATTTAAATTTGCCTGTTGATTATTGCTCATACTCTATGGGCGAATATATTCTTGTAGGCATTTAAT
This sequence comes from Hetaerina americana, assembly GCF_022747635.1. Lineage (NCBI taxonomy): Eukaryota > Metazoa > Arthropoda > Insecta > Odonata > Calopterygidae > Hetaerina > Hetaerina americana. The sequence goes on along the minus strand of NW_027286874.1, from coordinate 98,094,407 downwards.
TCAAAAAATGCATAAATTTGTATGTAAATTACAATGAATTAAACCAACTAAAAATGTTTCTACCTCCACCGATTATACGCTCGCATACACACACACATACATACGCATATATATATATATATAAACATATATATATATATAATATATATATTTATGTGGATCGCGGTAGTCCAGTGGGTAGAGCGTTGGACCGCTGACCGAAGGGTGCTGGGTTCGATTCCTGGGCAAGGCACTCTGGGCACCTGCAGCTCCACCCAAGCTATGTGATTTTTCGGGTACCAGATCTTCCTGGGAAACCATAACCGGCACAGGGAAAGGAACTGGCCCCCCTACCCTGATGTGTGAATTTCACACGCCGTCGGGCTTAGTACTGGGTGAACTCAACTATCACCTACTAAACCGACCTTCAGGTTGATTACTGTGTTTATTTATTTATTTATTTATATATTTATATATCGTATGTACATACATGATATCTCAGAGACATATATGTCGTCTGAATAATAAGTGTAACGTAATGTGAATGGTAAATTGTACGCCTAGGCCGTCTCCCGCGCTGTAACTTCTGGAGATAGAAAGTCTCCTAGAAAATTACGTCATTTCCCTGGAGCCAAGAAGATTTTTACTTTGTTTACAATCAACTTTAGAAGCCCTTCCACGGCCTAGCAGTAAATGATGCCCACTAAATGAAATTTTTTTTATTCTATTGAACTCAGCTTTAGCAGTTTAATGGCCTTGTAGGCTAAAATAATTTGGTAGGAATTGCTTGATTCCCGCTATTAGACGATTTTAAATCCAATGCATGCATAACAAGAAAACTTTTAGAAATATGCAGACTGAACCGTGGTTTTTGCACAATTCTAAATCCCTGCCTATGGTAAATTCTTCTTCTATCAAATCTACCAAGGTTTTTTTATTTTAATTTTAATTATTTTCAAAAAAATGAAATATGACGTTTTTATAAATATAAGTTGAATATTTTAAATGTGTACCATGCAAATCTTAGCGAAAATTAATGAAAAAAGTTGAATGGAAACTGCAGTTACCCAATATTTTTTTCAAAATAACCGATGGTATCCTTTGGCTCCCGACTAACGTATAATTTTTTTAAGACATTGCAGCATCGGGAAAAATATAAATGGAATAAAATATTTTGTGGCAATGAAAACTACTCGTAACACATATATATATAATTTCATCATGAATACTTTTGAATTAAATCAAACAAATTGACCTCTAAGCTTAATATCTTTTCTGGAAGTTTAATTAAATTTTCACTTACACTTACAGGAATGTGCTTTCTTTTCATTTTAATATGATTTTTCAAACGGAAATGCCTCTTCTTCGAGTAACTATTCTTCAAAGGTTTAACCGATACGTTCTTTTCCTCCATCTTTATTAGCTTACGGTAATGCTTCAACCTCCTAAAAATTATTCTAGGTGTGGTCTTTACTAGATATATAAATTACTAACGTACCACCATGTTCGTTTGCATTAATACGGCCATATATTCTATGGAAAATAATGCAATTTGAGTGAGTTCCCCGTTTTCTTGGGCACACGTCAAAGTCCATGAATTTACTCATTCCTTTGTTATTCTTACAATATTATCAGGTGTATCATCCAAAGGTTTCGTCTTTCCCAAGCCAGATTTAAGACAAACTGCCTTGGCACTCAGCCTCCCCCACCCTTTTTCCCTCTCCTCGCAATTCCTGTCTTTCTTTTCATTTCAAAGGAATTCTTTTTCCTTGCTCTGCCTTGCCGTTTATTAAGTATTAAATATTCTCTTGAAATTTTTTCAACATAATCCATAGGTGTAGTCAAGTGTTCACTTCTTTAATTTTTGATTTACTACCATATACATCGTGGGTCGCGATATTCCAGGGGGTAGAGCGTTGGATTACTGACTGGAGGGCCTGGTTTCGATTCCCGCACAAGTCTCAGGGCACCTGCAGCTCTACCCAAGCTATATGATTTTTGGGGAACCTTCCTGGGGATCCATAACCGACACAGGGAAAGGAACTGACCTCCCTACCCTGATGTTTGAATTTAACACGCAGTTGGGCTTAGTCTTAGGTAAACTCTACACCTACCAAACCGACCTTCGAGTTGATTACTGTGTTCATGGTTTATGGTTTACCATATATATCTTTATTTAATAATTTTTGATTGCAATATATTTTTTACGAGTCTCATCGATCGCATTTCAATAAAAAAATAATTAATATACCTGGACTGTTGAGATGATGTGTTATATAACATCTACATCGGCAAATTATTGCTTGGCTTTCCCAATAGTGTAAACGTTTTTCTCGGTCACTCTTATCAACACAACTTAATATTCTGAGTAATATCTCTATTGATTTTTTTTTGATAATATTCTGACACTGAATGAAATCTGCCCAAGAAAAACCGTAAACATTCTGTTTGTCTTTTGAAGTACTAAAATCAATCATAAATATTTGTTAATTTACTTAGGTCGATCGCCTTCCTTAGATAGGATCAAAAATTCTTTTTTCTATTTTAACGCGACTACTTAATACTGTCTCTTCCATTATTGCCTTCAAAACTGCTTCAATTAGCAATGTTCCATGTGACTTTTCTTCCAATTTTCTCCGTATTAACTCTGATCATTTTGTTATTTCCATTCATTTCATTTTCATAATGAGCTGTTCTAGAATCGTACTGCACTATGACTAATATAAATGAAATCAATATATTTTCCCTATTTATCTCCATTTTATTATGTATATTATATTTGTTTACATAATATATACGATAAATATGTATGTTTGTATATAAGTACGCACAAAACAATTCTCTTGAAAAACTGAATAGCAGAGAAAAAATTTTCTCGATAAAGCATCAAGCATCAGTCCAACTCCAGTTTGTTTTTTACTTGCTATTAGGATTTATGCATGCATGGAAGAGCTATTTGAAATGGCCCTTCCTACGTGAGCATCTATCCTCTGGATTGAAAAGTAGCAACTCAAATACTTCGTTACGATGCAGTAGGAAGCCTTTCCCCTAAAGAATATTTTATGTTATACCAAGCATTATATTATTCTATTGATATATCTAACTGAAGGCACGTCATTATTACGTAAAACAGACGGTATACTATGTGATTTCATACTAACAGGTAGGTAGAAATTTCTCTATCGGTATGCGAGGCATGCTCATAAAGTAAGGGCCGTTTGGTCACAAGAAAAAATAAACTCATATGAAACACATTTTATTAGCACTTTTAGTTAGCTTAAAACCTACTTCACTTCTCTGCATAATCGCCGTTCACTTCTAAGCACCAGCTTCTTTGACCCCTCTGCATAGAAGCTCACCGCCTGAGAGTTGAACCAATTGACAACGCTGTTTTCGAGTTCCTCTTCGGTTTCGAAACGTTTTCCACCGAGCCACTGTTTCAAGTGCAAGAAGAGGCAGCATTCGCTAGGTGCAAGGTCAACTCTTTACGGTGGGGGTGGGGGGCCGAAAATCTCTCATCCACTGGATATTCTTTGCTCTTCGTGGTGGTCGCTGAGCATTTTCGGTACCCACCTTGCACTCAATTTGTGGTATCCAAGGTTTTCCGTGACAATATTGTAGACAGTAGTGCGTCCAAGTTGAAGAAATTTTTCAGCCAGACCATTAGTCGTAAATCGACGTTCACATCGCAAATTTTGTTCCCCTTTTGAAACAATTTCATTGGTCAGAATACTGGGCCTGCCACATTGCTCTTCGTCATGGACATTTGCTCTTTCATTTTTAAAATCACGGCACCATTGTCTAACCTTTCCTTCACTCATAACTGTAGATCCATAAACTAGGCATAAATGCCGATGAATTTCAGTAGCCGACAATCCTTTTCATGCAAGAATCGCATGACAGAACGCACTTCACAGCTGGCGGGATGAACGACTGTCGCGGACATTGTTGTTTGCATGCACGGACAAGCAAACGACTTCTGAAACAAAACAAATGCTGCTCTAGCTTCTGAATGAATCATTATATGGCGATGCAGGAGTGAAACTGTATTCTGAAGCGCCAATATTTAAATATAAGCAAACGGCCATTACTTAATGAATATGCCTCGTATGTGTAGTACATGATTAAATAATGAAATCAAAGGGGATAATGCGGTGACTAACGTACTGTTTTCCTACGCAGAGGACCCGTGTTCTAATTCTAGAGACGGCATATATTATTCAGTGGTATCCCAATTACCACGTGAGGTGCTTTCTGGAGAGCACTTTGACAGAGTACGCCGTCCATCGGATGGGGCTGCGGACCCCTTGGCGCCTTTCGTAAAGAGTACGTTAAACCCGACACCGAGTTTCTTCCACCCTTCTGCCTTTCCCATAGATGATATAGAAGCACTCACGAGAGCAACATAGTGGAACAATAGAACACGTAGTAAAACATAGTAACACATAGAGGACGCTCATATTTGTTTTTTGAGGTTGTTTGAGCTTTCGGCCTTCTTAAACGCCTTCTTTGCGTAAGGCCAAATAGGAATAATTAAATATGTATACATATACATATATACGAGTATGTATATACGAGGGTCATCCGGAAAGTAGTACCCGTTCGTGAAATAAAGACACAAAAGTAAATATTAACAAACATAAAAATTTTATTTGAAAGAGGATACTTTAAACTACTTCTCAACATAATCTCCAAGCAAATTAAGGCATTTGTCATAACGTGTGACAAGTTTCTGTATTCCTGCTGCATAGTCCTTCGCCGCCAGCTCATTGAGATACGCGAGGGACCCATCTTGCACAAATTTTTGCATAATGCAGTTGGGTTTTAACAATTTCATGAACAATTGTTCGAGAAACATTGGGAAAATGCTCACAGATGTCATCAATTGTGACGCGCCGATCGTTCCTCACGAATTCGTCAACTGAGCTCACCAGTTGGTCTGTAATGACAGACGGTCTCCCCGAACGCTCATCGTCGTGTGTGTTCCCCCTCCCCATGTTGAAGTTGCGACACCACCGCCGAACAGACGACTCGTCCATTACATTGTCTCCATACACCTCCTTTAATTGGCGATGAATATCACATGGGCGAACGTTTCTTGCATTGAGGAATTTAATCACTGCCCTCACTTCACAACTGGCGGCGTTCTCAATTTTTTTAAACATTGTAAACAATCACAGAAACAACACAGGCAATGCTAGCGTCACGCAACTTGGCTCAGAGAAGGCAGACAAGCCACTGAAGCTATCTGACCTCGTCCAGCGGCTACTCGCGTCGTCAGCACTTCATGCGGCACGAACGGGTACTACTTTCCGGATGACCCTCGTGTGTGTGTGTGTATATATATATATATATATATATATATATATATATATATATATATATATATATATATATATATATATATATATATATATATATATATATATATATATATATATATATATATATATATATATATATATATATATATATATATATATATATATAATTATTTCTTATAAAATAATAATAATGTCTTGCAATTTAATCACGAGATATTCAATTTGATTTTGTCAGGAGGGTAGACGAACCTAATAATAAACAGGTAACCAAACATTTTCATATTTTATTCTAAAAATTGACCGATTAGAGTTTTAAATAATGTGTAATGGTCAAGGTTACGAACTTACTGAGTTTTTCTATCTAACACCATTCCTGCTAGAAATGTTCACAAAGTAACCGAGTACACGGAGATATTCTTGAAAGGTATCATTAATGATAAAATTATTTATATTTATTGTAACCCTTCTTTTTACTTCATTATTCTTCCTCTTACTAAAAAGTGAAAAAAACTAATACCATTGGCACTGCACCAACCATCACTTTTATTTTTATATTCCCTTTGATATTTCATGTATCCTTGAGTAATAACTCCTTTTTAGTAAAATATGTTTTCAAAGATCCTCAATTCATACACGCAAACTCGTATCTAGGCTCTGCTTGCAAGGCTACAGAGTGAAATTCCAGACTCCCACCTACCTTGGAAAAGAAATCTCCTGGCAGCTTGCGTGTGGGCCAAGGAGCCATTTCTCAATTCAACGAATGCTTTATTACACTCTCCGGTATTCAAGTTTCCTCTCGTTAGTTAGCCTGAAACTCAGTTGGACTCGCAAATGAGATAAATCTTCTAAGCTCGTAAATTTAGGCGTAGCCTTCCCCCTAAAATGTCATAAAGTGCTCAAGCTTGGGTGAGAAGAGTATCGTATAGTGTATCCCACTTGGAAGTCTTCCATGGCTTAAGACCTCGAGGTGCATTTTGCGATACATGACTTCTATCTATTTTAGGATCTTTGATCAATGCGCATGTCCAGCGTTCAAGACGTTATTTTTCCACCAATCCTTTTGAAAAAAAATATTTCGACTTGTAGCAAGAAGAAACCAACTTGAGGGGATGTAATATGCCCGAGGATGTGTTCTTCGTACTCCGAGATGAATCCAAATACAAGTGACGTGAGATTAAAAATATGGGACTGGAGCGGCAAGCCAACGTAATGAACGCGATTTCGATGAATAAGTGACCACAATCCTACTTTGTAGAATCAATAAATTAATATTACACCTTTCCCTCGGAAAATTTTATGTGCATCGACAGAAACTGAATCAATTTCTTCCAAAAATTCATCCTAATTTGGATTTCCGCCCTTGTTTTAATTTTTGATATCCGAGGCAATTTGCAATCGTAGACCTGCTATTAGTTACCCATTTTCAGTGCGTAGTTGGTATTTCCCATGACCTCTCTAAAGGTCACGCTAACTACGACTTCGACTTATTAAGGCGAGAGCAGCACATATGGTCCGCGCTTTTTGGACATAGCATAAAGAGTTGAGGATCGTGGCGATTGAAGAATGCTCCTTGTGATACGTACTTATGCACCGAATTACACCATTTTGATTTCGGAAGTTCATTGAATTGGTCGTGACGCATTTCGCTTCCAAGAATTTTACGTGACGTCCATAGCGCGTGCATGCGCGGATCTTCCCAACCCTGCCCCTACCCCGGGCTCCTGGGCCCGGCCCTCCCGCTGCCCCCCGCCGAAAACTGCCACGCGCACACTACTCGCGCGCATACAATGCCTTGCGGCTGCTGTGTGTAATACTCCCTTTTCCGCTTTGCAAGCAAGAAGTGCTATCCACAAGGAGACCCCTTCCAAACCCATACTGGCCGTGTCTTTTTACACGGCCCTGGTCCCGCAACGACCTACTTGGACGCCGAAAATCCGCCCTGCCGAATTTTAACTGCACCACTGGCAAACGTAACGCTCCACTTTCGTGCGGGCATGTAACCTGTCTCGGGAGCGAGGCGAATCGATCGGCGGCGTGAGAGGTTATTCAACTCCGTGCACCGTTCCATCTCCCTCTCTTGCTCACCCTATTCACTCACTCACACCCCCTCCTCCCTATTCACCCCCTCTCCATCTGCTCCCTCCCATTCAGTCACTACGTCTTCCACCACGCTCTTTGATGCCGTCAACCTGGGCCATTCCGCGGCTAGACGAAGTTTGACAGCGGTGTAGTTAACCCCTGCTTGTAAATGCATTGCAAGCGTTTACAATACAGTTCTACGCTCTGAGGATGTAAAATCTCTTGATCTCTCATTGGTCAGTTTCTACTAATGTTTTTGTTTTCCTTTTAATCGATCCCCAGTGACGTCAAACATGTGCGCCATATTCCCTGCAGGAGGTAAAACGCAAGTTATAGCCGCCGTAAGGCAAAATGTTATGTTTACCTGTTATTGCATTACGATTTAGTGCATTTTAGGCTTGTTACAGTGATTGTGTTTATTTATTTCTCTATTGCTGGCGAATGTTTTGAATTGTAATATTATAGGAAACAAAATTAGGGGCATTCCCTTTTGATTTGATCCAGTAATGTAATTGACTCATGATATAATGAATGCGTTGTCTATGTTCATTAAATATATTTGACATTTCTATTTCCCTTTTAATTACGTTGACATAATTTACGCAATTTCATGTTTGTAAGAAGATCTAAGAATTTGGTTGCAGTAAGTACATATGCAAAAATGCGTTGAGATATAAATTTTATCCAATATAGACTTCAGGTGGCATATAATTTTGGTACCACAATTAACTCTTTTTTCCGTAAAATAATATGAATATACCTACATTAGTCCTTAAAAAATGTTTGCGAATGTCATTAATCATTTTTCACATTTTGACATAAATATCATTATTGAGAATAATAAGAAAGCCCTATTGATCTGCTAAAATATGTGTCTGGATGATGATTTTCTCTCCTTGTTTCCACGATTAGATCAAGTTAAAGACCTGCTGTATTTATATTCAATTATGGGCTTCAATTGATAAATCCTACATTTTATTTCAAATTAATATTGTGTGATACGTCATTACACATTACTGGTATTTGAACGACTAAAATCTTTTAGTAAGCAGAAGGCTACTGTCAATTTTGCATGCAAATATTTATATTTCCGCCCCAAGGAAAATCCCAGTGATTTTAACCAGAGGAGTATGATTTTTTATATAACTTCAGAACAGAGCGAAATGGATCCTATGTAATTCAATTTTCGAGCCAGGTTATTATCAATGACATCCTTTCAACCTTAGATCCCACCATAGTCTCACAAGTATCACACACGCATTGCTGATAAATATTCGAAGGATATTAGTGCCGACTGCTTTTTGCTGATAAGGTTTAATAATCATTCATATTTCTCTATAGTAATCTCTCATTCAAAAATGTTCATTGAGAAATGTCAGAGAGGGCAAACACTTTTGTGAACGATTGAGCCAAATGAATGAATACTGCTTTCATTCATGAAATATCTTTCATCAAAATATCTTATACCCTGTTTTTCGCAATGTTTATTCTGATATTATTATTTGGCAAATAATTTTTATATTTAATTCCTCGCATTATCTAAGAACAGACAGACAGTGAAACGATAAACAACATTATCGCGCAGAATTTCCATGTAAAAAAGCGAAAATGTATTTCTCTATGTTTAACCATACTTGGAATCAATAATATGGCAACCTAAATAATCAAAAATGAAAAAAGAATATTAAAAAAATCTGTTCTATTTTACCAGTAGTAGTGAAAAATTTAATCCGTTGAATTGACAAATTACAAAATATCAAACTGATTTTTTGCATGACGAAACATTAATTTTTCAAGCCCAAAACATAATTCTGACATTAGCAAATGAAAAAGTAGTTTTAAAAATAATACCTGCCCCTATTTGTGAAAATAAAATGGTTCTATTTGAATTAAAAAGTCCTTATTGCTCCAATGGCTATATGGCTCTTATGTTTGTTTAGAGAGTTGTTTTGTTCTTTAAAATGTAAATAATCCGTTAGTAATATATCCATTCTTCGTAAAAGTAGATATGGACACGGTACATTTGCCTTGCACCGAATCACCATATAAATGCGCATTTTAATTAATTTATTTTTATTTTATTTATTGATTATTTGATAAAGTATTATTACTAAAATTCTTGTAATGTAATATGAAGTAATATCATATTAAAAAAAATTAATATAAATAAGTTTATTCAGATGTGCTTAATTCAGTGGAAGTAATCTCTTGCAGATTACTGCCTTTTTAATAATTGATCATAAGTTTCTCTAGCGTAAGTGCCATTTGCTTTACAGGTATAAATTTTGTCTAATATTAAAGATAATTTTTTGAAAGGTATTTGGGATTTCTGCGAGACGATCCGTATGTTTGAAGTGTGTATTTTTTTAGCAAAACAAATTTAAGGAAGTCAAATTAGGATATTAAATTACCAAAATGACGCAAATATAGTGTATATGTATTGATCGCTGCCTTTTCCCTTGCGAACATGATCATTTTTTACCTTTTTAAATTTGTTAATGAAAAGTTTTGCACCGTTCAAAATTTTAAAAATAAGTTTTTTTATGAAATTGATAATAACATCCTCTTGTTACGCAAAATTGCGATTAGATAATTCTTATGAACGAAATACGTGAGCTAAACTTATGAAAACCCTTGTCAGTCTTCAATAAATATCTTCAGATTTTTAATCAGTTTTGCCATAAAAACAAATTATTTAACATCCGATCGAAGCGTTCTTACATCCAATCTTTAATTACCTCCATACGAGTAAATATTCACTACTCTTTAAATGCCATCAAAATGCCCCGTCATTTTTCCTCCCTGTGAAAGAATATTTTTTCATCATTTCTACATTCATTTTCCAAAAAACTCCAACTAACTTGATCCTCATTATTGTCATGTATGGAACAATATAAAATGCTCTCCGTATCATTATTTCATGAACTCTTCCTTTCTTCATTCCTTAATTTGTCAGATAACAGTTTCCACCTATCCGCAAATCCTTCAATTGCCATCCGCATTCTTCTTTCTTGTAGCCAGGTGTAGCCCATTTTTCTCTATCGTGCAAGGCACTACACTCTGTAAACCTCTATATTATATCCTTTATTACATTCATACTATTAAATTTAGCTTACCTACTTGATTATGATGTCCCTACCTTCGTTTCTTTTCTCTCAACCACTAACCCAACTTCCGAATAAATTCTACAGTGCAGTTATATAAAAACTACCATTTTTGAGCTTTCAGGTAAACTATTACTTGATTGAAGTACATTTTAATAATATATTTATAATCCCGGCAACTTCTTTTCTCGATTTAAGAACATCCTATCCCGGAGGCTCTTAAATCAATATAATTTTTAAGCTTTGATTCCCACGTGCATAATTCTCCTCACTTCGCGCTTTCACTAAAAAAAATGCTATTTCGATTTGTTATGTAACCAATGACTTGTCACTCTTGTGCGCATTCTCGTGTATTGCCTCTGTCCCCTTAAAACACCGTCTAATCTCTTTCCTTTTAAAGTTTAAATAAAATATATTAATTTGTATACATATATAAAATATATATATATATACATGTGATATATAAAAATAATTATGAATTTTAGTAATGTTTGGAAAATGTTATCAGCCATATCTCGTACTTCATTCAGAATCTTAGCTACCATGGCTTTCGAATTGTTTTCTTTTCTAGTTGTACCGTTCTTTCCCCCTTTCCCATTGATTTTGGAGCCTAGATTTGTAGCCTTCACGGTTTTAATTTGCCTAGTATACCTTTCTTAAAATGGCAATAGGCAGAGTATGCCACACTACTTCATTTTTGTATCTATCCTGTTTTTCTGAGGGGCGACGTATTTTTTAAATTTTAAATTTGGGGATTTCTATTTCATTCTCCATTTTTTAACTTTTCTAATAGACTTAAATACACTACATTGTTTATTTTATCGATAGTTTTACAATTAGTTCTCTAAACATGCTTCACCCACGTTTGTTGCATATTTCTTACACTTATCATCTGTGAAGGCACCTCCTGTGTAGGTAGAGCAGGTATAAATTTTAATTTTCGGGGTTTCCCCAAGGGATGAAAGTTCTCTTCTTTTAGCAGACCATTTGAAGATTAGATCTTTTCAGGATAAATCTGTGATTTTCTTTTCTCTGCTTTCTTGGCTTTTGACTGGCTTTTATTTATATAAGGTAAATTTTGTTAACTGGCCCATACTTTCAAAAGATGCACATCGTTTTCATGTATTCCATAATGAAAATTTTCATTTTTTTCTCGGTTTCCCGAGACATTTTAAGAATTTCAGCTACCATGCCGAGACTTTTGCGCGTTGTACGAATGCATTGAAAATCTTTTTTATTTCATCAAATACCATAACGATTTAATGTTGGAAGTGACATGTAGACAACCTTAGACGTCATCTAGGAAGGTATCCTTATTAAATAATATTAACTTAAGGAATCTTTTTTCATAAAATAAATATAAAACTGTATTTAATGTTATCATATATTTTATAATTTTTGCATTAATGTGGGTCGCGGTAGTCCAGTGGGTAGAGCGTTGGACTGCTGACCGGAGGGTCCCGAGCTCGATTCCCGGGCAAGGCACTCTGGGCACCTGCAGCTCCACCCAAGCTATGTGATTTTTCGGGTACCAGGTCTTCCTAGGAAACCATAACCAGCACACGGAAAGGAACTGGCCCCCCTATGAATTTTTACACGCCGTATAGGGCTTAGTACTGGGTGATCTCTAGCATCACCTACTAAACCGACCTTCGGGTTGGTTACTGTGTTTATGGTTTTTTTATTGCATTAGTATAATAAATGATAGATCGATGTAATAGGTAAAGTAATTGGATTATAAAGAGGAAGTTAAATATCCATGATGGGGAAAACACCAGCCTAATTTGTCTAGAAGTAATGTGCGTAACTCAATGACGTTATATGGCGAATCTGATTTAGCGGCAAAAATAATTTCACATAACCATAAAGCGTATGTGTTAAATGTTTTCCTTTCAATAAAACTTTAAATTTTAAATTTTCCTTTCGCGAAATTGGTAATAGATAGTTTTCATAGTACACGAAAAGTCATTCGAAAAATGGCCAATATGCTTCGGAATTACTGTTAGGAATTGACAATGGCCGTTTGACAACTGCTTTTTTTATTACCCACCTTAAATGCAGCCAATTATATTTTTTCTTATCTTGAAACCGTTTTATTTGGTGAGTATTTTACTCTAATATGAAAATATTAATCAATATATAAGTTCTGTAAATGCCTCAGTGAAATTTTCAAAATTGTATTTGAGCAGAAAGCAAAACTTTAAAGCAGAACCTGCAAAGACATTTAAACGTAAACTAAATAAATCAAATATTGCTCAAGTGAATTTTTTTCCTGTAGTTATCTTTTAGTTGTCATTGATTTTTAACGTGTTTTAAGACTGCTTAATGAATACACCATACAGACCGTTGCTGTTCAACCTGTATGTAGAGGAAATGCTTAAAGGGGCATGTGGACAACTGGAGGTAGGAATGAAAGTGGGCGGGAAATTCGTAAAATCAGTTAGGTTTGCTGATGACTAAGCTTTAGTTTGACAGTCAGCCAAGGGGTTGCAAGCATTGCTGAGTAAATTGGAAATTCAGTGTGACAGGTATGGGATGAGAATCAATATTAATAAAACAGAGGTTATGCGATTTTCTAGAAAGAAAACGGCTAAGCTAAACATTAAAATAGGAGGGCAAAAACTAAAGCAGGTACAACAGTTTACGTATCTCGGAAGTGTTTTGGACCAACACGGTCAAAGTAGTTGGGACGCAATGAGAAGAATTGCGCTAGGCAAAGAGGCTTTCACAAGGAGGAGGGGGTTGATAACAGGGACATTGAGTAAGGATATTAAGAAAAGACTCGTAAAAACGTTGATGTGGAGAGTAGCTATCTACGGCGCGGAAACGTGGTCATTGAAGCAGGAGGATAGACGTAGACTTGAGGCTTTTGAAATGAGGGTTTGGAGAAGAATGGAGAAGGTGAAATGGACAAAGAAGAAAACAAATAAGGAAGTCCTTGGTATAGTCGGCGAAGAGAGGGGTTAGTTGGGAAAAATCCTATGAAGGCAGGAAAAGTGGATGAAAGGGGTATTGACCGGCATTGGGATGTTGAAGACTGTAGTAGAGGGGAGAATGTTGGGCAAACGAGAAAAGGGAAGGAACAGGATTGGGATATTGGACGGGATGAAGGGAGGAAGAAAGTACTCAGAGATGAAGAGGGACCTGATGTATAGTATTCCGGACTGAAGGAATTCTTACCACCTAGATGCACAAAATAATAAATAGATAAAGAACGTATTTTCGGCACTTTCCCCTCCAGCACTGTACTTTTGTGTCGTCCGAGTTTGAGTGACGGGTCACTGGCGCCGGGTTTCCAACCCCGTAAACCCTGTGTGTGTGTGTGTTTGTGACTTGCGAAGGTCAATTTGTTTGCAAATACCTGAGCGAGGGAGTAAGTGTTATATAATTTTATTTTATTTTTTCATTTGTTTGAGTGACGGGTCACTGGCGTCGGGCTTCCCGCCCCGTAAACCCTGCGTGTGTGTGTGGTTGCGACTTGTGAAGGTCAATTTGTGGTGCAAATACCTGATCAAGGGAGTAATTGTTTGAACTATTTATTTTATTTTTTCATTTGTTTGAGTGACGGGTCACTGGCGTCGGGCTTCCCGCCCCGTAAACCCTGCGTGTGTGTGTGGTTGCGACTTGTGAAGGTCAATTTGGTGTGCAAATACCTGATCAAGGGAGTAATTGTTTGAACTATTTATTTTATTTTACATTTGTTTGAGTGACGGGTCACTGGCGTCGGGCTTCCCGCCCCGTAAACCCTGCGTGTGTGTGTGGTTGCGACTTGTGAAGGTCAATTTGGTGTGCAAATACCTGATCAAGGGAGTAATTGGTAGAACTATTTATTTTAATTTTCATTTGTTTGAGTGACGGGTCACTGGCCTCTGGCTTCCCGCCAAACAATAACTTTCCCACCCCCTTCTATATTCCACCTATAAGTGCCCTTAAGTGTACGGCTTTGGGTTTTACTTTCTCTCCATGCACAAAATAAGTTGTATTTCTTCTCCTTATCAACTTCCAAAGCTTCCTCTCCACTTATATCCTCCTTATTTTCATTTGAATATTTTTTACTGCCATTTGTTTCAACTTTATTCTCTTATCGTCATGAACATATTTCAAATCTACGCGATTACTTATCTTTCTACCGAGTTTGTTTGTTTTGAATCCGTATAATAACACCCTACTCACCCAAAATATTTTGCGGCACCTTTTAAGCAATCCTTCACCTCCCTATACGACTAATTCAGTTGAAAATGTGCTTCTTTTTATTCGATATTAATGCGATGCTAATGTTAGAAAATGAATGGGCTACCTTTTCTAGCAAATGCAATATCGCTATTTCTTCCATCCTTTGAACCAACATACTCGTACAAAAAAATGCGATGATAATCATTTCAAACTTTTTTCCTAAGCTTGCCTTTCTTGCAATCCGGATAATATCGATCTTATTAAAAAAATATCCTTAATTTTGTTCTTCAACTAAGTTATTGTTAAATCACTGATATTAACAATTTTTTGCTATACCCAATTAGCCATTCAAGCACTCTTTATTTAAAGTATGAGGAATTTATAACCTTATCATTGTGACGTTGTGCTTGGCGCAGCGTCACTTGCCCAGTTCGAATACGCGCGCCCCTCTCGCGAGCCGTGGAACGGCGGGGCGCTATCTGTGGGCGCCGACAATGTATGTAAGAAAAAAGAGGAGCGGGGCGCGCCGCGCGCGGAGAGTGTCGGCCAACACGTGGTAAGGAGAGTTCGTTGTGAGATGTCCGAGAGAGAAGGTCGTGTGCTATCATCGTCGAGTCACCGACAGCCTGCGAACACCGGGGGTGCGCGTGCCAGCAACCGACCTCGCCGTGTGGGCCCCCCGCAGGCCCCGACCGGAACATCGGGACCCAGCAGTCGACAGCGAGGCGGCCATCTTCGGCTGCCGCCGAGCGGCCACCCAACATCGTGGCCCAGCAGGCGTCGGCACCGCGCGTCATGTTTGCTTGGGAGCGCCCACACCTTTTCTTGTGATAATAAATAGTTCTTATGAAGTTTACTCGTCGGAGTCCATTTTTATGCGCCTCCTTGCGTCCCTCATGATTTCAGCTGAAGAGCCGCTGCCCACCCCGGGGCACATCAAAGGTGAGCGAGCCCTCCCCTGGGACGAGGAGTGTGATGGGCCAGGTGACAGCCAGCGGCGTGACTCTGCGGCTAGCCATGCGGCTAGCCTGGCGCCCTCAAAACAAGTAGAGTCACGGCCTCCCTTGTCTCGCGGTATCGGGGAAAATTTATCTATAAATTAAATACCGCGTCACAAATGGCGCCCAACGTGGGGCAGCCTTTCTATTGTTGTGCGAGAAAAGTGACAATTATATTTCGAGAGTGCGCATGAGGCGCGAGTGTAAAATGGCGTCGCGTCGGCCTTGACGAGGCAACAATGGTGTGAAGGAGAGCGAGCGGAGTGATACCGGCATGGTGTGCAAAGCGTGTGTGTGAGCGGGAACGATGCGTGATTAACATCGCGCGAGCGCCAGTTATTACGTACAGCTCTTTCGCGAGCGGTATACAATTTTTCTATTTGATTTATAAATTAGTCCTTTTTTTCTTTCGCTATACATTTTCATGAAATTAAAAAATTTAAAATTCTTGGTGAGGGAAGCAGTAAATAAGAGATTATAATTTCTACTCAATCTTTTGTACTTGAATGTGGTTTGTGCGGTTGCCTTGAGTGGTTGCTTGGCGTTGAGGGTGGGATGAAAGCTGTGAACATTCCCGAGGCGACTTGTTTCCAGTTAAGTTGCGGAGGGACGATCGGTTTCTAAGATTAACTACTATTAATGGCGTGAGGGAAGCTCCGTGCGTGGCCACGTATCCCCAGAGTGGCAGAGGATCCTTTGAAAAGAGGAAGTGGAGTTTGTAATTTTTGAATTTTGAGGTTAGGTTATGCTTTTAATATAGAATTCTGATTTATTCTACCCTATTTGTTATAATAACTGTAGAATAGGGAGAAAGCTTTAGATTAGGATTAAATATTTGCAGTAAGCGTATTTTAGGTTAGGTAGGGCAAATCCTTTAATTATTCAATAGGTTAAGAATTTTCTTCTTCCTAATTTACAATGGAGGGTGACACTGGATTTTTGGCGAGATATCAGAGAGATATGAGGGCACTGCTACGGCATTCAGCGGTAAAGGCAGAATTTGAAATAATTAAGCAAATGAGTGAAGAAGAGGTGGAAAATGAGTTGTCAAGTAAAGGACACTCCTTGGTAGGGCCACTCTTAGTGCGCAAAGAGCGATTATTGCGGGCTAAGCTTCTTTTGGCACAACCACGGTTAGGGACACCATGGTCAAAGAATTGGACGAGGATGTGCAGCCTGACGATGTAACCCTCTCAGGAGCTTTATACGCCTTAAACTGGGACGAAGACCTAGATGCAGGGCGGAAAATGAAAGGAGCATGCAGTAAGGGGCATAAAAAGAAGCACATCGAGACGGAGAAAGTTGCCGCAAGCGACGGAGAAATTAATGAGGAACTGAACCCCATTCGGACCATTACAGCAAACGCAGCGGGAGGCCCTCAGCCCAAACTGCCGCTGATGGACTCATATGATTTTCCGCCGCTGGGGGAAAGGAAAGAAGCGTCAGATTTGACCAGAGAAAAGGAAAAACTGCGCATTCTGCCTTCGGAAGCGAAATTAAATCAGAAAGAGATACCAGTACAGAGCGACCGCAACTCTGAGGAAATAAAGGAGTTGCGGAGTCAATTGCAACAGCAGAACGAGATGATCAACAACCTAACGGATGGACTTAGCCGAATTTTACAAAAATTGGGCAGTGAGAAGAACGATAAGGAAGTGAACTTGAGAAAGGGTTCCAGGAAAAAGTATCGGAGGGAAATAACATCCACTTCGTCATCTTCTTCAGAGTCGGAGGTAACGAGCGGGTCGTTATCTACTGACAGCAGTGATGACTCGGACGATGCATCAGGGGACGATGGACATAGACAGAGCATCAGCTCTGAGTTAGGAAGGGCCAGTGCTCCGAGAAAATTGGCATCTAAATCCAAGAGACATCGTACGAGCTCGTCACGCTCAGCTGAGATCTCGCAAAGATGCATAAAGGCGTTCCAGAGTTGGAAGCTTGAATTTCGAGGAGACGGCAATTCAAAGGCAAGAGAGTACCTCCAGAAGTTGGGAAACATCAGAGCCAGCACTAATGCCTCGGATAGCGATATCTTGAAGGTTTTGCCGTTTACTCTTCGAGATACCGCTTACAACTGGTATGCGGCCACGGAGGAGTACATCAAAGACTGGAATGACTTTCAACGACGATTTAAACAGAGATTCGTCGAAGAGTGGGACGAAGAGCAAGTGATGAGGGAAATTACCAATAGAACCCAAGGGAGGAAGGAGAAGATAGCAGAATTTATAGGAAATTTACAACATCTTTCTAAATATTTGAAGAAACCGTTGTCAGAGAGGAAACTGCTCAAGGTCGCATTGAGCAATCTACTTCCAGAATATCGAAATGAGATAAAGGATCGACGACTTAAGACGTTGGATGAGCTGATGGATTGTGGTCATAAGTATGAAAGAAGAATGGCAATCAATGCTCGTTATCATGATCCTATGCCAGCTAGCGAGTCGCTAATCACGACTGGCGCTTATGTGAGGAAAGGAGAAGAGCAAGGATCGAGAAAACTAGCGAAAGTAGGGGCCCTGGGGAGTAATGTGGAGGAAATGAATAAGAAGACCAGCATTGTTAATGAACTTCAACCCAATGAGGTCAAGAAAAAGTCCATCGCGGATGGAGGAGGGAGAATACCGCCCACTATGGGGAAAAATGGCGAGCCGTCCTCTCCGAGAGAGGTCACGCCCAGCTCCTCTGGGGCAGGTTACAATGGCCGATGGGACAACCGGGCCATAACGAGACGTACGTGGTCTAGGCCTTCACAGGCGAGAGACCAGGGACCGGACTTTGACGGAGCCTGTTATTCCTGCGGAGAGTCGGGACATAGGGCAAATGTGTGCCCGAGAGTCCAGTGTTTCAGCTGTGGCGCAAGAGGACATATCAGTGTCAATTGCCCCAGTCGACAGGGTAGGACACGAGAAAAGTGCCAACTTTGCGGCAAGGTCGGCTTATTGGCAATTAATTGCCCTAATTGCAAACATCTGTTTACTCGGCAGGAAAACGGACAAGCGGGGAGTCGCCTAGCCCAAGCGGCTTCCCCGCAAACCAACCCGTCGAACACAAACCGGCTGAATTAGATTTAGATAATCATAGGAATAAGTCGATTAAGTTAGGAAATGGTGATTCGATTTTGGAAAAGCCGAGTTGGACAGCCAAATTCTGCGAACCAAATTCGATCAAGGAAGATGTAAATAGTGGAGTAGAGGATTGTATAGGGAAAGGAAGGGAGATAAACTCAGATGGGCCAGATGAAACATCTGCTCCTGGGTCGAGTTGGACAGCCAACATCCACCACCCATCTGAGGCGTTGGCAAAGATCAAGGATGAAGAAATCTACAGATCGAGGTGGACAGCCAACCTCTATCGATCTGGCCAATGCAATGGAGCTATCAGGAAAAGCTCTCCAGCTGAGCAGTCGAGACGGACGGCCGACCTCCACTGCAAAGCTGATATTTGCTGTCCAGCCGTTGATTTCGCCGAGCCGAGCGGGTCAGCCCGTCTCCGCCCACCAAATCAACCGCATATGGGGCAGAAGGCGCATTGGTCGACGGAGTCAGCTCCGCTCTGCCAATCCGTTAGGTCGGGAGAAAGCGAAAGGGTCAAGTCCTTGGTAGGATCGAACAGGCCAGCCTGTCTCCAGCCGCCAAAGCAAGCAGAGAGTGAGAGAATGAGTGAGAGGCCTCAGAGCATCTCGTCGGTGCCACAAAGCCCGCCGAGACTTGCGTGGAATGTAGATTCTGCCCAGTCGCTTCACGCGGGCCGGAAATCAGAACAGGAGAGCGATTATGAGAAATTGCCTCAAGTACTGTTCACTCTGGATCGGTTGTGTACCAACAAAGGGACGGGCAGGAATGAGTGGAGTGAGAGTGTGACATACCCTGTAACCATTGAGGACAAACCTGATAGGCTATGTCCGGTTCAGGGAGGGGGAGTCGGCGTGGAGTCCACGCCTAGAGTGAGTTTAGCGAGTGTGACGGCAGAGAATAGAGACCAAGTCTCAGTCCTGATCGGGGGAAAAGAGTACATTGCGCTCTACGACCCCGGGGCTCAAGTGACCATAGTAGGTCCCGAGGTGGTGAAAAGGTATAAGTCAAGACTGAAGGGGTCAATGACTCAAGTGACGATGCCAATGACGCCCATACCAGCTAAGACTTTGGGATACCTAGATGTGACGATTACCATCGATGAAAAAACGGAGAAGATGCAATGGAAAGCCGCTGATTTCCTGTCTTCTCATCAAGTGATCGTTGGAGCGGATTTGAAAAACCTTTTTTCAATTGATACGATGTCCGCGGAGAAGTGTTGGAGAGCAAAAAAGGGCCCGTGGCACCCATTTTGGAAGAAAGGGACAAGAAATGAACCACACATTTTCGCAGAATGCGCGGGTCTATCAGTCCTAGAGAGTTATCAAAGCGTAAGGCTCAGCGCACTACTGAGCGAATTTAATAGAGAGGAAGTGAAACAGGGTGAGAAAAAAAACATGGAATGTGGAGGCATCACTACGCTCACTGATGACCAGAGAAGAAGACTGAACAAGGTAATAGAGCAAGCGATCACAGAGGGCCCGAAGTTAATGCTGCTGACAGAACACCATATTGACGTTCAAGGAGCAGAACCAATAAAACATCGGCCGAGACGAATGTCTCCTAGAATGATGGAAGTAGCTCAACAGGAACTTCAGAGGATGTTAGACGAGGGAGTAGTGGAAAGGTCGGCCTCAGCTTGGAGCAGTGCGCCAGTCATTGTCAAGAAAGCAGATGGTAGCGCGAGATTCTGTATCGATTACAGAGACCTTAATAAGGTTACAAAGAAGGATGCGTACCCTCTGCCTAATATGGATTCAATCCTTGACAAGCTGAGGAAGGCCAAGTATATATCGAAAATCGATCTCCGTTGGGCCTACAACCAGATTCCTATGGAGGAATCGTCTAAGAAGTACACAGCCTTTGCTATTCCTGGCTCAGGTCTGTTCCAGTTCCGACGAATGCCATTCGGTTTGACGAACGCACCAGCAACGTTCCAACGACTAATTGATTCGTTGTTCGGGCCAGAATTCGAACCAATAATGTTCGGATATCTGGACGACATAATCATAGTCACCGAATTATTCGATGAACATTTGAAATGGGTCGAAATTGTGTTGAGAAAACTGGACCAGGCAGGGCTAGTAATCAATAAGGAGAAGAGCGAGTTTTGTTGTACCAGGGCTGCATATCTTGGATATCTGTTAGACGCAGAGGGACTTAGACCAGATCCGGAAAAGATAGCTCCAGTCGTGAATTATCCAGCACCATCTAACCTCAAACAACTAAGACGATTTCTTGGTATGATTGGATGGTACGCTCGGTTCATAAAGGACGATTCGGAAATCAAGCTTCCATTGGTCAAGTTATTGCACAAAGGTCAAGAGTGGGAATGGACAGAGGAACAGCAGAAAGCGTTTGAGACATACAAAAGGGCCATTACAGAAGCCCCGGTCTTGGCAAGGCCGGACTTCTCTAAACCCTTCATCGTACAAACTGATGCGAGTAGTGAAGCAATTGGAGGTGTTCTTTCTCAAGTGAATGAGGACGGAGAACATCCAATCGTTTATGTCAGCCGAGTTCTCACATCAGCTGAGAAAAACTATACGACGACAGAGAGAGAGTTATTAGCTATTCTATGGGCCATAAAAAAACTAAGGCCTTATTTAGAGGGCTACAAGTTCCTCGTGATCACAGACCACTCCGCACTCCAATACCTACGAAATCTCAAGGAACCTACGGGTAGGCTCGCGAGGTGGGCGCTGGAGTTGCAGCAGTGGGACTTCGAGGTGGTGCATCGTCGAGGTAAAATCCATGATTTGCCTGATGCACTATCTCGTATGTACGAGCAACTATCTGGCGAAGAGAAGATCGCTGAAATTACGGAAGTAAAGGATGAGGACTACCAACGCAGAGTCGAGGAAGTCAGCAAATATCCGGAGAGGTATAAAAATTGGAAGGTCGAAGCGGGCCACTTGTATCGTTACAAGTACGATGAGCTGCTCGATCCAATCGCTGATTGTGAAGAGGGCTGGAAACTCGTGCTTCCAAAAGAATGTCGAGAGCGGGTCATAAGGGATGCCCATTGTGAACCTTCATCGGGCCACCTCGGAGTGGAAAAGACATTCGATCGAGTCGTACGAGATTACTATTGGAGAGGGGCCTATCACGACATTCACAACTTTGTGAGGCAATGTCAGGATTGTCAACAGTTCAAAACGTCGCAGCAAGCGCCTCAGGGACTATTGGGTAAAAGAACGGTAGAGAGGCCATGGAGCATCGTAGCAGCAGATCTCATGGAGTTTCCGCTTAGCAAAGCCAAGAACAAGTACTTAATAATCTTTCAGGACTTATTTTCAAGATGGGTGGAGCTAAAGGCGGTCAGGGCTGCTACAGGGGCCAACGTGGTTAAAGCACTTGAGGAGCTTGTCCTATTTCGCTGGGGAACGCCGGAGTATCTCTTGACAGATAATGGAAAAGAGTTTGATAGCAAATGCGTAAGAGAAGCATTGGCAGAGTATGGAATAACGCATACAACAACGCCTCCATACCATGCTCAGGCAAACCCAGTGGAAAGATCCAATCAAACGCTGAAGACGGCCATCGCGATGTTTGTAGAAAAAGACCATAGAGACTGGGATCAGCATTTACACGAACTAAGGCATGCAGTCAACACCGCGAAGCAGGCCTCGACTAAGATCTCGCCAGCCTACTTGAACTTCGGAAGGCATCCACTGCCAGTGAAGAGTTTGCGGCGCGAGCTTGAGAAGGGGGAAGGCATAGAGAGCAGATTGGATCCACAAGCGTGGAAAAAGAGGGCCGATAGGTTAGGCTTATTACGAGATCTAGTAGCCGAGAACATAGAGAAAGCTCAGGAAAAACAGGCGCGAGCGTATAATAAGGGTAGAAGAAACATCGAATTTAATGTAGGAGACCTAGTAATGCGTAGGACCCACCATCTGTCCAGTGGGATTGATAGGTTTTCAGCCAAGCTAGCCCCTAAATTTGAAGGACCAATCGCGATACTAAAAAAACTGTCTCCAACAGTCTATATCGTAGAAACGCGTTCCAATAAGCAAAACGCGAAAGTAGATATTGGCGACTTGAAAAGATATATAGCACCAAGATCCACTCGTCAAAGTGGTGAGTCCTCCGAGCGCCAAGCCCACGGAGCACACTCTCAAAAAAATTCCTTATGAATTTTGGTATTATGCAATAGGTCAGCATTGTGTGTTTGCCTCATGTTATCTTGTCTGTGTGTCAAAGTGAGCGATTTATTTTTCAATGATGTGAAAATCTCTGTCGGACATTATTGTTGTTATGGCACATAGCCCTTGAATTGTGGTGAATGAAAGTTTGCAAACGAGGTGTGATGTGTTTGAGCTGAGGACGCACTGCCTTTTATAGAGTGAATTATCTGAGCGAGTGATGCTTTTGTTGAAATTTTGTGAGAAATTTCCTTGGAATGTATGAAAGATTCATGCCAAAAGTTTGTTCATACCAAATGTATTACTTGATGTTCATAGAGAATGTGGTTAAAATTAGAAAAAGTTGTGCTATCCATTTTCTATCCAATAGCTGAAGACAGAATCTCAAAACTGAGTGAACTACTGGTAGAAATCTGTGAAATTGTTGTTATTATATTGTGTTCATAGGTTTAATTTGCAGGCTCGTTTGTAAGCGGTCCACTCGGACGAGTGTCCGGCTTAGGGAGGGGGTATGTGACGTTGTGCTTGGCGCAGCGTCACTTGCCCAGTTCGAATACGCGCGCCCCTCTCGCGAGCCGTGGAACGGCGGGGCGCTATCTGTGGGCGCCGACAATGTATGTAAGAAAAAAGAGGAGCGGGGCGCGCCGCGCGCGGAGAGTGTCGGCCAACACGTGGTAAGGAGAGTTCGTTGTGAGATGTCCGAGAGAGAAGGTCGTGTGCTATCATCGTCGAGTCACCGACAGCCTGCGAACACCGGGGGTGCGCGTGCCAGCAACCGACCTCGCCGTGTGGGCCCCCCGCAGGCCCCGACCGGAACATCGGGACCCAGCAGTCGACAGCGAGGCGGCCATCTTCGGCTGCCGCCGAGCGGCCACCCAACATCGTGGCCCAGCAGGCGTCGGCACCGCGCGTCATGTTTGCTTGGGAGCGCCCACACCTTTTCTTGTGATAATAAATAGTTCTTATGAAGTTTACTCGTCGGAGTCCATTTTTATGCGCCTCCTTGCGTCCCTCATGATTTCAGCTGAAGAGCCGCTGCCCACCCCGGGGCACATCAAAGGTGAGCGAGCCCTCCCCTGGGACGAGGAGTGTGATGGGCCAGGTGACAGCCAGCGGCGTGACTCTGCGGCTAGCCATGCGGCTAGCCTGGCGCCCTCAAAACAAGTAGAGTCACGGCCTCCCTTGTCTCGCGGTATCGGGGAAAATTTATCTATAAATTAAATACCGCGTCACATCATATATTATTTATTATACTTTTGTTATTTATTTAAGTTATGAATACGAGAAATATTACTCTTCAACGAATACTACTAAGATAGCAAAAAGATGTTTTTATTTTTTCTATTAAACATTTTTTTTGCTTTTTTATTACTTATCAAAACATTTAACTTTAAAGACGACTACTGGTAGGGTTATCTGTGTGTGTTTTTTTTTAATTTCATTATTTTGAGGTTTGTAGATGCAATAAATAGTGCATTGCAGGCCAAATTTTTAATCTATTAATGTTTACCTTACCCAGTCTCTAGAAAAGCAATTCTCCCGCAGTAAAACTATTTCAGTCTGGGGAATAAGTTTCCATTTCTCTATCACTCTCAGGTGAAAATATCTTGCTTAACGCGATTGCTATCACTGGAATTTGTGGATGCCGCGGAATTCTGCGACACAAAGCCTGCTTGGATTAGATTATAAGCGGTTTAAGAAGCCGATTATACTCCTATCCATGAGGATCGCGAGACACATTGTAAAGCAGTATCAGCAGCTCACGGGTATTGTTTACGGAGGGGATCGAAAGGTGTTAGCGTCGACAGCTGCCGGGCGAAGGGAAGAGTAGGAGGTTAGGGCCATTTGAGTGGAGGAGGGGGCTTTCTGAGGGGGCTGGGACGGGGCCTTCAGCGGGACTGGATGAATGGGGACGCTCTGCAGATGGGCCGTGCACTGCGCCACATATTCCCACACACCCGTCGTCACGGCCAGCCAGGCCTCTCTCTCTCCCCCTCCTTCGTCCTCATTCCCCCACCGCCGCGTTATCACGGCATCCTTCTCCGCATCCGCTCCCACCCTCTCCGCTGCTGCGGTGCAGCTCCCGGGTGCGGCCCCACCAAACGGGACCGAGTCATAATGTTCGCCCCAGTTCATCCCTCGGCCCCTTCACCCACACCTCCGCTCCTTTCTCCGCCGTCTTCCCCTCCCTATTGGTGGACGAACCACTTCCCTTTCATCCAACCAAGCCCACATTTTTCCGCTCCCTAATTTTTTCCACATCGATATATACTTCTCCCTACCCTTTGCCTCCACCAGGTCCATCCCCTACTTGATGTTTTTTGAGTCCAAACTTTTTTACACCGTGGTTTGGCGGCATTCTAATTTATTCCCTTCTTCATATCACCCCTCTTCCCTAGGTTTGGAAAAGTAATGGAATAGATATTAATTTATTGCTCAATGGGTATCGTATTGAGGCTAAATAAAAAATGTTATATTCATAATGAAAGCAAGTAGGTCGTAAGCATCTCTGAAAGTGGGAGATTAATCGTCAATTTGTTTGAACATGTTCTCAGGAGAAAGAAGATTATGATACGAAATTATGAATTGTCAATTACCACATTCCTGGCCTCCGAGAGTATTTTTAACAGTTTTAACATTTGACCACAATGTAGGTATAACTTTTTTCTAAGAGAAAATGATAATTAAATGCACTTTAGTACATGGGTCTTATTTTTTGGACCTGAAAATAATGGCATTAGGTAAATTTTATTTCATTTTACTTGGTCCAATCCCAGACTCATCAAAAGGCTTAGTAATAGTTATTGACTATCAAATGAATTTACCAGTAAAAAATATTCTTGTGAAAAAAACGAAAAATAGAATGTATTAGGTTCTTCAGTTTTATATACATAAAAAATTATTTAATTTTCTATTTTATTCTCTGTTTTGATAAAAATTTCAGTGTTAACTGCCCGCAAATTTTAAATTAATGCAAAGAAATTTTGTCACATAATTATTTAAGTAGACATTTAATCTTTCCAATCCAATTTATTTTCAAAAATTTATTATTCATATACATCTTGTGTTAAGTAATCATATTTACGATTTATTCGAAATTTTTAATTTTAGACATTATTTCCATTCAATAAAAGTAAGTCACAAAGAATTTAATGGCAATTATACGTAAATACTATTAGGAAAAAATTACTTCATTTTGTTTTAAACCCTAAACTGAATGTTCTATAAAATCATGAAAAACAAAAAAAAGAACAGGCAATTTCGGGCATGAAGCTACAAGATAATATCAATTAAAAAACTTTTATGTACCATTGCTGAACCAAAATTAGAAATATACGTCAAAGTAATTTTATTTAGCTAAATTGCCGGACAATTTTAGGCCACGTTGCAAGGAAAATATTGCAGACTAAGTAAACATTGTGAGTTCAACTACTTACGGGGAAGTTGTGACATACGTTTTTTATGAGAAAGTGAATAATACTCATAAAAATTTTATCATGTATAGAGACTAACTCAGAATGTCATATGCATTAATATCACCAAAACTTGAAAGTAAAAAATATCTTAGTTTCTTCAGTTTAAAAACGATATTGAAATAAGTGGGAAATCGGGTCACGGAAAAATATAACAGAAACTAATATTTGGGATTATGGGATTATAAAAGAAACGGGCAGAGAATCTAGTAAATGGAGGATGAGTAGAAGTGATATAAGAATGTAAATGACTGATAAGATTGAATCATCCCAGCTCTATCACCTGGGCAGATGTCTGGGAGTCAAGAATCTGCGAATTGATATCCATCTGATTGCTGTTTGCACGGAGACATAAGTAGCGTACGATATTTTATGATAATAGAGAGGCTCTGGGAGACAGAGAAGAGAGTATTTATTCTTATATTTTAGCTGAAGATTATGAAAAAATTACAACACGAGGCACTTTTTTATGAGGTAGAGTAAAAATAGAATTTTTTTAAATGTTTGAAGTTCTAGAATAGCATAGTTAAAATAAAATCTAATTCAAATTAAATGTAGCCGTTTCTCGGATAAAGCATTTTTATAATAATTTCAAAGTACTTTAAGCAAAAATAATTAATGCTAGAGTTCTTAAATAAGCAAGTGTAATAAATTCTCGGTCATAGTGAACATTTATCATTCAAATGCGAATCTACATGAATCAACGGTTTGAGTTCTCAAAGCTTCCAATATTATAATTACGTTATGAAGGACATTTAGTCAATCAATCACACTCTTTTCGTTCAATCCGACAATCGCTTCTGAAAATTTGCTCTCTTTAAAATAATTCCTTCAATAAATATTGCAGCTCTCCAGAGAGTATTACTCATTGCTCTCAAAATTTCAGATCTAATTATCATCATTTTTTGAATTGATATTTATTCTTATAACACGTATGTTATCACATTAAAGTAAGGTATTGCTCGAAAGTAATTGTAACATCTCGACTTAGCCGAAATATGCCCTAATCAATGTTAATTCTTGGAAATAATTTGGAAAAAAGGCTATTAAAAATCATTTTGAAACAAAAGTCACAATGGTTTATTTGTTGGTAAAGAGCAGTGTATATAAAATAATTCAAATAATATATGGGCAATGAAATTTAGAAGAAAAAATTTGTTCATGAGAAAATCATGTTATGAAGATACAAGAGAGGGAACATGTAATTCATAATTTTATCATTGCTTCTTATCCCACTTTTTCAATTTTAAAGAAAAATTGATAAAAGTTAAAAGTTCGTTGGTAACATATCCTCAGTGTATATCTTTTGCCATACAAATTTGGTCAAATTTTATTGGAGCCATATTCCTTCTGCTAATTTCAATGAATGGAGCACAGGAAACATCTTGGGAAATCATATAAAGACGCATATTTTCACTTAAGTTTTGCTTATCACGATTCCCTTTTATCATACGCAGTGAGTACATCAAATGGACAATCAATTTAAGCTCTAAATAGCCAATATTAATTATAGAATCAGTGAGATAAAGTACATGCTAGTTAATTTTATACATGAATACGCTTAATTTATAGCCATTCTATCAATAATAACTTAGTTATAAAACCGAGCACCAGATATCGTTTCCTCCAACTAATAAAAATAAATGTTGGAATGCGCTTTGCAATATTCGTAATTGCAATGAATGTCTGCAACGGAGTGTATAAATAAAAATTAATTAGGAATGGCGCATTTACTCTTAATGGAGCTTGTTCTACCATGTAATTGACACATTTAAACGTAACCTTGCATAATCTGAACCACATATTTGCTAGAGATGAGTGCAAAATGAAATACACCTGAAAACTTTTGGAAGTATTGGCAGAAATTCTGTAATAGATTTAAAAAAATGATATTGGTATACTTTTAACAATGCCTTCTTTACTTCAATACTATATAATTTTTTCTAATTCTGTCATTTAAAATGACAAAACCTTAAAACCTATCACTATTCGAGCCCACGGAAGTATGGCAAAATTTATCAAAAATTAAACAACGTGAACATGACTATAAAGTTACACTAATAGGTGGTTACCTAATATCTCATGCGGAATTCTGCAATGGCAGCTTAAAGGGTAGAATATAGATTTTAACGTCTTTCATTCGAGGTTGCCAAAAGTCTGTCTATACTGCGATACCTTTCAATATAATTCCCATCCGCGCTTTTTACTTTCATAGGATAGACGACAAAATATCGTACTTAAACAAATTCTAGTTTTCAAAACATTCTGTATTAAACCATCACATCGTTGTTAAGCTATCTGTTTTCCCCCCAAATTTGTATCCCATACTTTATGAATGAATTGGTCAAACAAGCTGTTCATCCATGGAAGAATTAAATTAATAGTTAAGAGAGAAGTGAAATTTTCAGCTGAGAACAGTGAAATGAGAAATAATAGACAATATAACGCGTGTTTTCGAGACGCGATTTAAAACTGTGAGTAAAAGATTAAACTTACATTGTTTTACGCATTGATACTCAAAATTTTCTTCAAATATATTTTTAAAAGATGCACGATCTAATTATTTTTTATAACACATTGAAGTTGTCGCAATATTTGGAGTTTATTTGGGGCTAGGTGTTATCTCCTTTTATTTCCAATATCTTCCATTACATTTTTTACATTACTCATTTCAGTTATATTCGTTGAATTACCTATTATTACTTGTAACAATTTAATAACTCTATTAAATATCATCTCTCTGTGATTTTCAAAACAAATAAATGCACAGCAATCTTGGACCCAACTAATCAGAACCAACTTCGATCTCAAAGAGAAAAGGAGATAACGGAAAAATTAAACCCCAAAAATCTGTATTTCTCGATTTCAAGTCTTTCTTCCCTTTTCCAAGATGCTATTTCAGGTTTTGCTTCTTATTCTTAAAACCTTTTTTTTTAATATTTCCATTAAATTTTGCAAGAAGAGCTTAAGGTGATATTACATTTCTTAGTCCGTAATATATTCCAGAACCCATTTTAAAACAATCTTGGAGGATCATTTTTGTTTGTTAGCCCGTCCAAACACTTAAAATAAGGCATCCCCTAATGTATGACAATGAGATTCATACATTGCTCTTCCCGCTTTTGTAGCCATAATCTACAGCTCGCAGAAATACAATGAAACTAGTCCATGTTAAATAGTACATAGTTATTCATCGGCAATAAGCTGTTATGATTTTTTTTTATTTTTCTCAATTATTTTGTATTTATTCTTTTTAAGAGTCATCGAAGGTATTTTTTGCTGGTGGCTACTGTTAGCAGGAAATGGAAAGTCGCAAATATTTCAAAGAGGTAATAAGAGGGTAACAACATTCTTGTACTGCCGCGGAAGTGCCTTACTTCTATATTCGTAACGAATGTGTCTGTGACCTTACGAGTTGAATTATTAAACTCTCGGCTCCCGTAGCGTGATGGAACAGCTCATGGACATTTAATTTACGATCAACTCTCCTTTTTTCTAAACCCTGACATAATGAGCAATTTATCTGATCGAATATGTAGTCGCAGATGGTTTAGCGCAACGACCCCCTCGAATATGAATGCCTGGAAAAGGAAATGAGGGCCTGGATGGATCCATTATGGGCACGTTGGGTCGAGGGATAAAACGTCTGTCAAGGCCCGAGGATTATTGGGTCCGCGGAGGAGATGGGGAGGAGGGAGACGCGCCTTGGCGCACTCCTCCCAAGGTGGTGTCGGAGGCGACCCCACTTCCGGAGTCGAAAAAAAGCAGGGAGCCAGGCAGGCGAGGGTGGTGATTGGATGAATAGGTGCCCCGGAGGGAGGAAGAGAGTGAGATTGGGGTGGGGAAGTCGGAAATGAGGAGCACTGCTTGCCCGTGAGTGCACAGGGGGGCGGAAGTTTTAAAATTAAAAAGTTGGGATCCAAGTCCTTGTATGGCGAGAAATTGCCAACCCCCACTCCCCTCAAGCCCGCGCCCGTTCTCTCGAACGAATAGGCTGCGAGAGAGGGAGATTTGGGCAATAAAACTAACGGAAGAAATGAAAGAAATTGAATTTGAGCCGGTATTATCGGTCTCCCCTGGAAATCCAAGTCGATGAGCTCCTTCCAATGGGAGGATATTGCTTTTTTTCGATGCAGGAATAGAAGGGTGGGGTGCTGGGGTAATCCGGATGGAGCGAATTGTTGAGGGAAACCACTTTCTTTTTGTGCGTAGGTACCTCGCGCTCCAAGTCATCCATTGAAGAAAAATGCAGAGGAAAATTCCCCTTTCGATGAAAATGAGTATCGCTGATCTTGACAGCTCTAAACTGAGGAACCATTAATTATATCCAGCGGATGGATATTCATTTCCTCCTTATGTCACCGGTTCATCGCAACATAAAACGAAACCACTGCAGTCGCTTTTTACTTATTTAGGGGTAATTTATGGATATATGATTCAATGTATAGTAATCATAAAATCCATAAACTGTAAATCACGTAAAGCATTTATCCGAGTAATATCATTGATTTATCAGTAAATACTTCCGCTGCTTTAAATTAAGAATAGCAAGTCAAGGTACCTAAATAAGTTAATTCTTGAGTAAAGGTTTATTATGCTAAAAGAATGTTGTAATTTTAATACAAATACCAAGATACACCGTTTTACTTTTGAAATTTGCTTTCCTTTCAGTAAAATATTATGAAATATTTGAAGCCATAGGTAATGGCTCTCAGTATCTAAATCGTGAGTTTTCGGCTAGAGTAACAATGTCATGTCTCAAATATATCATTATTTAAGCAAACAAAAGAAGCTCAATGGAGAGAAAAGATATTTTGTTTCGGAAAAAGGCAGAATTTGCATCACGCACTCGTGGGAATTCAGCAAATGAGCAAGCTGCGTCATTTATTAAAAGAATTAATTATTTAGATGAAATTCTATCTTTTTATTTTGGCAAATATTTACCAAATTTTGAAATATTATTTCGCTTGTAGACGCATCATTTAGGAAACCTCTTTTGGACTGTAATTCAAAAAAGGAACAATGAATCGGGATAGTGTGCTGGCTAACGTACAACCATCCCACCAAGAGGCCCCGGGATTAGCATCCTTGATGCAACATATCTTTTTTTCAGTGGTATCCCGAACCCTACCTGAGACTTTTCATGGTGAGCGCTTAGAGTGCTTTTCCCATCCATCAGATGTGACCTTAAACTTGGCGCATTTCACTAAGAGTAGCCTAATGCCGCCACTGGGTGTCTCTCCATTCTTCCTCCTCCTTTCCTATTTATCCCAAAGGGCACACATGACCATAGCTACCGTTCGCCACCCGTAAAGCTAATACTTCTGCTACTATATAAACACCACATATACTAAGTACGCTTTTCAGTTAGATATATATTCATTGGCACCTCTGACTTCCAAAATTATGAAAATATATTAAAAGCACAATACCGTTCTAACCTTAAAAATTAAAATTTGGAAAACAGAATACTAGTGCATATTTTGATTTTCTTAAGACAAATGTTCACAAAATCACTCGTCTTTCGATTCATTACCTCTCAACAATATTTCAACTTCTTAAGTGCATGATAATTCAATGTAAAAGCTCTTTAACTTGATTTACATTTTTTATACATTTTCACAATTGATTTTATTATTGATTTAAATTAAGATAACTTGTTTTATTTGATGGTTGGTGAAACACTGCGAACAGAAAGAATTAAAGGTGAATTTTAATGGTTATATCAACTTCACACATTCAGATTTAAAATGTTTCTTTGACACATGCATGATTTCTTGAAAATTAGGTGATTTGCTTTACCTCAAAATAAAAACGTGGTGACTAAAGAAAAGTAATTTAAGCTTTGAAAATTTGCTTTTTATCAAAAATACAAGCTTCCAGGTTATAATTGTATGATAATTAGAACTACGCCTGTTCGTTAAGGATTAGCTAATGATCTCACATCAATTTTAGTAATAAGATCATTTAATACTGGTTTTTATCTTTATAATAATAATTAATAACTTTAGATTAACAATATTGTATTATAGTTGTCCATTGCTTCCCTTCCAATGCTGAATTGCCTACATCTAAATAGCGCTTCCTAGTAACATATATGCTTGACATATTTTTACTATGCTCATAGTAGAAAAAAGCTGTTCTATTGTGACCACGAATATTCGTCCCCTAAACACTAATATGCTGCGAAAATTAGGTCTAAGGATCATTTGTTAAACAAATACTGTCATTAATCAAAACTTTAATGGTTAACTTTAGAATAAACCAATTTAAAAAATAATTACTAAAAAAATTAAAATATTCCACACATTATGCCTACTCACACATGGAAATCTTATATAAACGTCTGCAGCCAAGATATAAACCAATTAGAGGAAGAGTATAAGATCCCCTACACACCCTGATAAATAATGAGACTTTCTTGGTGCAAAATGAATTTGAATTTTTATAGTCCCGATATTCCGGGTATAGCCAAATATTTTACTACTTAATTGCTTATGCGCCATTTGCTTTCTTTCACGCAACTGTTTTAATGACTCTTACTTCTCCTAATTATATATTAAACCTAGGACTGCTTCCGCCTAAAATTCTAAGTCCAAATTCCTATTTTCAGATATCCAAATACTAATTAAGTCGCATGCATTTCATTTTTAATTACATTTATAAAATAGGAAGCCAATATATATTAGTGAAAGTATTGGGGATCATTCAAGTTACTCCTTTTTGGCAGTCCCAAATACTTGCCTCTATTACGAAGTTTCCTGAGAGTGTGCTTTCTAAGGATTAATGGAAAAATACGGAGTATCAAAGTCCCAAACCTCTGCGTTGGATTCCAAATAATAAAATGTTGGGTCGAAGCTTCATTACAATTGTTTAAAGGGCTAGTAAATATGTTTCCTTTCATAAAATTTATAGCAAAGGTTGCTCATCCCTTATCTCTCGGTATCCTGGTAATTCTCTTTTCACAACTATACTGGATTAAACAAAAACTGCGAATTTGATTCTTTTAGTTACTAATAGACTAAGTTTTTTTAAATTTGTATGGTCAAATTTATTGCTAGATTCCATCATATATCAGAATGAAAGAAGGAGGTAGAATCTTGCCTTTAATCGTGGCTACCACTTGAAATTCTCCTTCCAGGTTTTGTTCCTTATAGCTGTGAGAATATTCGGAAAACTTTCATGGGATATTATTAATGAAACGCGGATAAATAAAACTGTGCTAAATGCTATTCATCCTTCTGAGCCCACGAGCGAG
Organism: Hetaerina americana; assembly: GCF_022747635.1. Lineage (NCBI taxonomy): Eukaryota > Metazoa > Arthropoda > Insecta > Odonata > Calopterygidae > Hetaerina > Hetaerina americana. Next base: position 98,060,797 of record NW_027286874.1, on the reverse strand, counting down.
TGGTATTAATTTTTTTAGAGGCATGACTCCATTCAAGCCGAGGCCTGGAGAGCCCATAAGGGGCATCACTAATCTCTCCGCTCATACCATCTTTTCCCAACCCCCTGCTGCAAGCGGTATGTTACTCGGGCTTCTGTTTTCATTCTTCATGCGGAGGGTTTTTGTTCAACCCCCCACCCGCTTTCTTGCTTTTAAAGGGGCGAGGGTCTCTTAAGATGACTTAGGGGTCGGAATGAAGGATCGCAGCACTCGCCTCAAAAACTTTCGACGTTTTTATCTCCAGCTCGCTAAGTCATATTTCTAGCTCTCTGAAAAATCCTCTTCGCTGACTACGGCAAGCGCCTGAACACCCTCTCCTTTTCTGAACTCCTGAATCCCCTTTCTTCCATCTACCCCGACCACACCTTCATCAGCCCTCCCACCTTGCTCTTTCGACCTTCTGATACCCCATTCCAGGTTTCCGGCTCCCCATCCCACTCTTCGCCCCTCCATTCCTCTCCCTCCCTGCCCCTCACCAAGCACCCCTTGCGTAGTTCCTCCCCAAATTTCTCCTTCATCCGGAGAGAGGGACTCCGGACCAGATTCGACTCCACGGGCCCTCCTACTCCCGCACCAATCCAATCCTCCCAACTCCTCCCCCCACCTCCCCATTTTCCCTTCCATTCCGAGCACACGCTGTGATTTATTCACGACACCCCCCCTTTCTTTTAATCGAAACCAGTACCATGATCGTAAATCTAATACTTCTACTCTTCTCTCTCTCTCTCTTCACTTTGCCTACTCCTTCCACTTCCTCCCCCTCACTTCACCTCCAACCCAGCTCCCTCCGCACACAAACTCTCTCTCTCCATTCCTTATCCCACACCCTTCTCTTTTACACGGCCAACTTGACCTTCCGTCACCTGCACGCTCTCTCGTAGACTTACAAGTTTTCCCGCTTCACTTCCTTTATTTCTCTCTCTCTTCTTCTCCACCCTTTTATCACCGACCATCGTGCCAATGATTCTCTCCTCCATCTAATACACACTCTTAAGGATCGTTCTTTCTTTCCTTCTTGCACGCATACCATTACTCTCATAAACACCCCCCATTCCCCCCCCCCACACTACCAAACCGACACCGCCCTCCTCTCCTAAATACACCTCTTCACTCTTCTTATCGCCTCTCTCTCGCACACAACACCCTCGCCGCCTGTCTCTTACTTACCTCCTCTTCCGCCACATTGTAAGTCTCTCCTCCGAGGCTCAACGGATCGTTAGGACCTCCTTGTATGCATTATTCTTGCCCTTCCCGTACCAATCCTTCGGCCCGGCCAACCGCCCCCGTGAGGCGAGCCTCCCCGTCCATTGCTTTGCCATCCGTCTTCCTCCTTTCCCGCTTTCCCGCTAGCCCTCCACTACCTCCCTCCGCCCACTTTACACCCACTGTCCACTCCGACGACAGCCTTGCTGTATCCCTTCCTCCAGCCTTCCCTCCCTAGCCTAATATCTCCACCAGCCACCATCTCTGAAACCAACCCCCCCCGGGGAAAGGGGTGAGGGAGGCGCTTCATTTCCTTCCTAAGGCGACCCCGCCCTCAGCATCCTCCACAACTCTCCCTCCCGACCTCCTCCGTCCTTCCGAACTCCCACACACATCCTTCTTCAGCACGCCCCCTCTCTCTATCTCTCTCCCTCCCTCTCTCTTTCTCTCTGCCTCCCTTTCTCTTTCTCTCTTCCTCGCAATCCTGTTCTCTCGCAAGCTAAGACGATCTTGCTAATGACTAAATCAATACAGTGGCCGTGTGGTGGAGGAGAAAGATGGTCTCGGGGGTGGGTAAGTCGGAGGGGATGATAGAAGGTGGGTTGGACGAGAGAGAGAGTGGTTTCTAGAAGGATGTGGGCGAAAGAAGGAATTAAGAGACAGGAGGGAGGTTTAGTGAGAAGGATTCAGAGTCACATGGGCGCACGAGATAGTTTGAGATACTACTGCTGAAGTTTTAGTCAGAGGCCATTTCCTTCCCTACTGAGTGAGAGCTGCGTGGGGCAAATATGTGACTCATAGAGTAGGCTCCTTCTTTGAGGGCAGATTGTCCAACATATTCCGCGTTGATATTTCTGTTTTCTCATACTGAAAAAGTTTATTCCTGAAAACTCGGCGTGAAAATTAAGGTAATGTATAAGATTATCATATAGTTGTACCTAACCCTCGTCAATTGTGTCAATTCTAACCCTCAAAGTTCCCAGACTTGGAAATAAACAATCGTTATTGGTGTTACAATTTACACCAATGAATATTATTAATTATTCATATCCTAAGAAATTAATTATCACGTTTTACTAGGATTGATTTAATTTTCAGTATCTTTTAACCTTTTTTGACCAACTAATTCTCAAAACTCCTATCAAAAATTTAAAACATCAATCATTGAAAATGTAATGGGAATAAAATGATAACGCAATGAGTAATTTAGTTACATAAAATAAGTTGATAAACAGACTATTCATTTAAAAATATTTTTCTGCATGATTAGTATTATAACCGTTGAAAAATCACGTGTATGGCTTAAAAAATTATAAAAAATCATAAATAAATAAAGTATTATATTTCTTAACGATTTCCGGCTAATTGAAAGAAATACCCTTTTTCTGGGGCTCAAAGATGGAAAAAGTCAGTGAAAATTCACTACAATTCGTTGAACGAATTAGTATGATAAAAATTGGAATATTTTTTCTCACATTTGAAGCGTTTTTTCCTTATATTTGAAGATCACTCTTCCGAAGAAAAAGCAGAGAATAAGATGACAAATATAAAGATTTTATTCATGGCTAAGCCATGATTTGTCCATCTTAGGCCCTTGAGGTGCTGATGGTACGGATTTTTAATACAGATGAGTTTTTATAGATGCGCAAAATATTAATTTCTAAAAATAAATACTAGATGTTCATTAAAATACTTATTCGTTTTTAAATTCTTAAACACGATATTAGGCCTATTTTTTGGGAGGGAATAAATAATATTCAAATTTATCGCAGCTGTGCCAATAATGCATGGCATACGGTGACGACGGCGACGGAAGAGGCTGATGCACAGAAGAAAAAATTAAAGTTTTATCGATAACTAATCGCCCCAGGTTGTAGCGAACTCTATTTGTATTTTCGGGAGGTCTTCTCTGTTGCTTTAAAGTGAATTCCACTTGTAATTGTCATGAATACTGTAGTAGTTACTCCGTGAAAAGTATAACTTTCCAAATCTCATATAGTATATCCCATTTGATTTTGAAGAGAATCTAATTTTAATTTCTTTCATAACTCAGCCACATTCATCCAAATACTTAATGATTTTAGTAAGTCTTCCTCAATATTATTGAAAAGCAACTAAGAGTTTTTTATGAATGGCCCCCAATTATTACTTTTAACATTTTTAATGCTTAGGGTGAAATATGGTGAAAGAGCAAATCTATTATATTTTTTCACATTTACCAATAAACTATTTCTATCGAAGAAATAAATTAAAGTGATTAATATGTTTGAATTTTTATAAATATTTATTCCCCAGAAAAATCAAAAAGTTAGAATTAATTATCCTTTCCCAAATTCCCCTTTATTATTCTTTGTCCAAAACTACATGACGGTGTCGTTTTCTATCTATAATTTATTTTAAAATGGCCATTCCCCTTACAAGGGCGAAGCGATACTTAGATCCGTTTTAGTATATTATATTCCCAATAGCGTCAGTACATTCATTGAAGCTGCTATTCAATTTAAATGAGGAAAAGCTATGACTATATATTACTCTTAGAAACTATGTGTAGGTTTGATCCTCATTGTAAAACTCAAGGATTTCCTTTGTATTCATATTTTCAAATTTCAAACAGAGTTTCTGTTATCTTAAGCATTGCTGTAATGCCCTAATGCCGAATCAGAATATTTTATTTTTTTCCGAAATGACATACAGGGTTCGTCCAGAAAATAAGTGAACTGATTTTTTCCCGCCGCTCCAGGCGCGCCCAGCACCGCTCTGACGGGCTGCGATTGGAGGGGGGTATGTTGGCAAGCGACGCTGAAAAAGGCAGTCGGCTCTGAGCTGTGGTGTAGTGAGGAGCTCTGTTAACGCGAATCTCCACGCTCGACCCACGTCACGGAACGCGATGCCGAAGTTTTTGGAGCAGCGTTATTCCATCAAATTTGCGGTAAAGCTTGGGAAATCGTCTACCGAAACTGTCGGTATGATTAACCAGGCTTACGGGGAGTCAGCCATGTCCAGAAACATGATCTTTCGGTGGCACAAGATGCTCGTGGAGGGCAAAGAAGAGGTCGACAACGAACCACGGCCTGGACGCCCATCAACGACACTCACCGACGAAAATGTGCGAAAAGTTCGCGATGTACTGAACTCTGATCGTGGTCTTAGTGTTCGGATGATAGCAGAGCAGTGTAATGTGCCAAAAACAATAGTGAACGAGATTATTAGGGAGCAATTACAGATGCGAAAAATTTGTGCAAAGTTGGTGCCGAAAGTGCTCAGTGATGATCAAAGACTCAATCGTTTGGAAATCGCGACACAACTTGCGGATCACTGCAAAAATGATCCACATTTTTTAGAGAACGTTGTTTCGGGTGACGAGACGTGGATCTTTGAGTACGACCCGGAGTCGAAGAGACAAAGTGCGGAGTGGCACACCCCATCATCACCCCGTCAAAAGAAAGCTCGCATGAGCAAATCTCGGATCAAGGCGATGCTCATTGTCTTTTTTGACAAAAGGGGAGTCGTCCACTACGAATTTGTACCTAAACGACAAACTGTAAATGCTGCATTTTACGTCCAAGTGCTCGACAGGCTTCGAAAGCGAGTCGCCCGCGTCCGGCCAGCGATCAAAAACATATGGCGGCTGCATCACGACAATGCGCCGTCTCAAACCGCGCTTGTCGTGTCGGACTTCTTGGCCAAGCACGGCGTGGCAACGCTGCCGCACCCGCCCTACAGCCCGCACTTGGCACCACCGGACTTCTTCCTGTTCCCGAAGATAAAGAGGAGTTTGAAAGGAACGCGATACGGGACTTTGGACGCCGTCAAAGAGGCCGTGACGACGTGTCTTCGAGAGGTTCCCGATGATGCCTTCGCGGGAGCGTTCCAGGAATGGGAACGCCGCTGGAACAAGTGTATCGACTCACAAGGGTCCTATTTTGAGGAATATTAGCTTAAGATATGTAAAAGTGTAATAATTTTTTTTCCTGAGCTCAGTACACTTATTTTCCGGACGAACCCTGTATGTAGTCTTATGTTTTTGAAACATGTGATTAAGAACTTTGAAACTTATCTATTTTATTTAAGATTGCTGTTTCATGTGTATCATATTTTGATAAATTATTGACCAGAATAATTTTAAATACTCATATTAATTGTCATTTACATATAATAAAGGATTTGACTGAAACTTATTAAATGAACGAAACACTTTTTTGATATTGCTCCACATATTTATTTCTTTAGATTCTCACCGGTGCCTTACTTACATATTAATTATTTAATGTGATATATTACATCATAACAAATTTAATATTTTCATTCTTACCTCTCAGATATCTATTATTATATTTAAGTTCTGTTAGCATACATATAAAAATTCATATCCGGTCGTATTAAATATTTTTATTTTATTAGTACGTCTGCTTTCATTAACAATAAGAAATTAATTTCGCTTTTTCACACAAATCTTACGTCCTCTAAGCCGGCTTTCATCCCATAAATAAATAAACAAGGATAATATTAAAAATTATAAGCACCATTATTCAAGATTCCCGTCGGGAAATTAAATCGAGTGAGAAGACACTAACGGAGAGCGTGGATTTATACGTTAATATTCGGAATGTTTTCATTTGCTGTACTATTTACTAAAATTAATCCCATATTTTACAGTGATAATTGTTGTAAAACTAAAACTAATTTTTTTACATTATATTGGAAACCGATTTTTCCCCTACATAAATTGCAAACGTTTTCAGAAAAAATAAGAGATTCATTGTTTTTTTGCTTCAATTTTAATTTTGTACCCTTTAAATTCGCACTTAATTTTAAAAGTAATTTTCCCCATATGTTTGAAGTCGTGACTTTAAAATACAGCTAGATGTCCGTAATGGTTTCGGATTATAGTCTATATAATATGTGATAATTTAATTACGATATGTGGTGTTATATGACGATATGTCATCTGTGTTCGCTGACAACTCTTGTAAATTACTTTTATCACAAACCATGAGTGAATACTTAAGCATTGAATGGCATAAGAATTTGATCTGTCAAATTGAACACGATTTCCGCTTCTTAATTTTTTGTTCTTGTTGTAACGCCAAACATTATCGGTCTAACGCTCATTAAATTTATGAATAAGGTGCTAAAGTATGGTAAAGTAAAAATGCACAAATACAGTGACTTTTTAAGATATAATTTTTAAATATCTATTAAGGCTAAACCTTTTCGTCATATTTAGTTTAAGGCATATTACTATTTACCATAAAATTTTCCCTTGACGGAGATTTTTTTAAGTAAAAATCGGAGTTCGATAAAAATTCTTTTTGAATGAAGAAAATTCATTTTAGCTACCTTTTATTATTTCACGATTACTATATTAGGTGCGTCCATCTACCCAAAAGGAGTTGTAAACAATACCTTACATTTTTGGAGTACTTTTTTTTCGTTTAATGTTTTATTAAAATAATGTTACCTATTATCCATCATTCTTTTTAATTATCTTTCCTCTGATTTTGCGTATTTTGCTTTCAGTTACAATACCCGAGTTTTTGAGTTGCATTAAATAGGATGCGTAAACATATAATAATATAATTAATCATCTTGATTAGTTTGCACTTGAGAACTTAAAGGGTAGTAACCCTTTTGAAGGCTTGGGAAATAACTCTACATTCCTAAAGTGAGTAAATATTTTTGCGTATGAGTTAGTTTGAATTTATATCACGGCATTCTTAAATGTATTAGCCTACAGTTTGCCTTAATCTGTAATTGATAATCAATTTTATACATTTTCTACTTTTCTTCTCTGAGTTTTGGTTTCCAAATTATGGTAAACGGTATTTTGATGTTTCAAAATGCAAATTTCGGTATGCGTTCAATTACAATCTATATTATTGATTTTGACGATATTTTGAACAGTAAGAAAATCTACTTTTGCTCTGAAGTCACTTATATATTAGCAATACTAAGATTCTTTTTTGACATAAACTCTTTTGACATACATATCTATCAATAATTATTTCAGATTTTTTAATAATCTAAATCAAAAACCTTTTCATGGCATTCAATTTCGGAACGGCTTCAAAATGGATTTTCAACCGAATTTGGGGATTAATTTCTTTGTTTGTAGTGTTATTTTGGCATAATTTTACTTATATTATTGGCAACATATAAAAGCCGTTTAATTTCTTACACCGCTTAGCATCGTTTTTCAATAATTACTGAGTCTTGAAACGAAAAATTATCTCTTGCGGAAAGTTTATAATATCTCTACACAGTGGACCATTTTTTATGTTTTACTTACCTAAGCAAACAACTCAGCCCACCAAGGTCAACGCTTGTTGGCGTCCGGTTTTTTCGGAAGTATATGATCGTTCTCTTTGACCGCGACGTTCATCATCTCAGCTATCAAATCGTGACGAAATATAACCCCAAGAGTTTCTACTCTTTCTCCCACCAATAACACAAACCACTTTCAGATTTTCCTCGAGACTTGGACCTCAAATTGGAATGCAAATAATAACAGAACTCCCGAGAAAGATCGTGGTTCCCTTTCCTCGAGGCTACCTACGTTTGGCACTTAAATGACATTCCTCATTTTCCTAGACCTTGTGGTTGCATTGCAGATTACAATGATTGATTTCTATTGTTGATTCTTCCAACGACCATGGGCCAGCTCCATCTCACTCCGCCCTTTCTCCTCCTCCACAATCTTTCTCTTTCTCATCTTAGCTTGGACTTTCCACTCACATTCCATATTAAAGTCTTCTTGCGGCCACTATCTTGGCCCACAAGTTCATATCGGCGGAAGGTACTCATGTGGAATTGGAGATCATATTCTGATATTAAACAGAAAGATATGGTGATACTAAGGAGAAGCAAGGAAGATATATCGAACCTTAAAGCATGGAACAAAACTTCTGTCCCTGGTATCAAAAATTTAATACATCCACGTAAAGTTCATTCGAAGATTAAACTTCATGTTAATGCTAATCGTCAGTATTTGTATAGTTCTCTCGGGTGAATGCTGCATAATTAACTGAAACAGAATTTTTAACTTTATTTCAAAATACTATGATCCACTGACAGAATGCCCTGTGGGAGTGATTGAGCCCATAAATTAGTTGACCCTGGGGGACAATTCTGTATGATTAAATCTTCATTGAATATGGATTTATTGAAGATGCATAGCGGATTTTAGGGAAATTTATAATTATGCGCTCTAAAAATAAGATAAGATATAGCTCATGCAATAATATATATATATATATATATATATATATATATATATATATATATATATATATATATATATATATTTTTTTTTTTTTTTTAAGGTAATCTACCGGTTAAGGTAGGTTTTTCGATGGACACAACTACCAAACAAATATTTTGTGGCTACTAACAAAACACAACCCTAAATTCTACTCTACACCAGGTCCCTCTTCATCTCTGAGTACTTTCTTCCGCCCTTCATCCCGTCCAACATCCCTATCCTGTTCCTTCCCTTTCCTCTTTTGCCCAACATTCTACCCTCTATCACAGTCTTCAACATCCCACTGCCGGTCAACACCCCCTTCATCCACTTTTCCTGCCTCCATAGGATTGCTCCCAACAAACCCCTCTCTTCGCCCACCATACCAAGTACTTCCTCATTTGTTTTCTTCTCTGTCCATTTCACCTTCTCCATTCTTCTCCACACCCACATTTCAAAAGCCTCCAGTCTACGTCTATCCTCCTGCTTCAATGACCACGTTTCCGCGCCGTACATAGCTACGCTCCATATCAAAGTTTTTACGAGTCTTTTCTTAACATCCTTACTCAAAGTCCCAGTCATCAACTCCCTCCTCCTCGTGAAAGCCTCTTTGCCTAGCGCAATTCTTCTCCTTACGTCCCTACTACTTTGACCGTGTTGGTCCAAAACACTACCGAGATACGTAAACTGTTCTACCTGCTCTAGTTTTTGCCCTCCTATTTTAATGTTAAGCTTGCCCTTTTTCTTTCTAGAAAATCGTATAACCTTTGTTTTATTAATGTTGATTCTCATCCCATACCTGTCGCACTGAATTTCCAATTCACTCAGCAATGCTTGCAGCCCCTTGGCTGACTGACAAACTAAAGCTTGGTCATCAGCAAACCTAACTGATTTTACGAATTCCCCGCCCACTTTCATTCCTACCTCTAGTTCTTCCCATGCCTCTTTGATCATTTCCTCTGCATACAGGTTGAACAGCAACGGTGATAATGGGCAACCCTGCCTTACACCCCTTCCTAACACTGCCCATCCTGTCTCCCCGTTTCCCACCCGCACCTGAGCAGTCTGAGACATGTACAGGTTGCGGATTAGCCTCCTTTCCCTCCAATCTATTCCTATTTTCTGCAGAATACTCATTAGTTTTTCCCAATTCACTCTATCAAACGCTTTTTCGAAATCTACGAAACAGGCAAATACCTCCTGGTTGTGTTCTATATTCCTCTCGATTAATAATCTCATTACTGCAATGGCATCACGCGTACCTCTCCCCTTCCTAAACCCAAACTGATCATCCCCTAAGTAATCATTTGCCCTACTCTCTATCCTTTTGTTTATGATCCTGAGAACAACTTTAGCTGCGTGGGATATCAAACTAATTGTCCTATAGTCCTCACATGACGTGGCCTTTACCTTTTTCGGAATCGGAACTAAAACTGCTCTCACAAAGTCTTCCGGCCAGATTCCCTCCTCATAAATGCTACGGATCAGCCCATATAGCCTCTTCCTCCCACATTTCCCTAAGCATTTTAAAAGTTCCACGGGAATGTTATCTACCCCCACGGCCTTTTTTAGTTTCATCTCCCTTAATGCCCTTTCTATCTCATTGTCTAGTATGCCTGGACCTAAGCTGTCTTCCTCTACGTCATTTTCTTTTTCAATGTCTAACTTTGTAGGTCTGAGTTCTTTACTATACAGTTCTTCTATATACTCCTTCCATCTCTCTTGGATCTTTCCTGCGTCAACTATTACCTTACCCGCCTTATCGCTAACTGTTAGCATAGCTCTTCCTTTCTTACTTCCCGATAACGATTTAACTTTGCTGTACAGCGCACCGATTTCACCCTTCCTCTGGAGACTTTCCATATCCTCGCACTGCGTCTTCCACCATGCGTCTTTTGCCTTATTTGTTGCCCGCCTCAATTTATTGTTCAATTCTTTGTACTTCATTTTGCCTAATTCTGTATTTATATTCTTCCATTTTCGCCGCTCATCCATCTTTGTAATCATCTCATCCGTGATCCATGGTTTCCTAGTCCTTTTAGCGTAAACGGTTCCAATAGTGTCTTTTGCGGCTTTAGACAACCCTTTTTTGATCATTTCCCATTTTTCTTCGATAGTAATAAGCCCTTTACCATCCTCCATGATTTTCTCTACCGCCTGTTTGTATTCCTTCCTTTTCAACCCATTTAATGCTTCTACATTCCATTTTCTAACTCGCCGCCCCTGCCTTATCTTTTTGAAACGTACGCTACATTTCATAACAACTAAATTGTGGTCTGAGTCCGCATCCGCTCCCGGAAAGCTGTGGGAATTTATCACACTATTCCTAAACCTGTGTCTAACCAGGATATAATCTAGCTGATATCTTCCTGAGTCACCTGGCATTTTCCATGTATACCTGCGTCTTTTGTGGTGTATAAACCAAGTGTTGGTGATGACTAACCCCTGTCTCCTGCAGAACTCAACTGCTCTCTCCCCGCGGTCATTCCTCGTGCCCAAACCGTAGTCGCCCACCTCATCACCATCTCTTCCTTCGCCTACCGTCGCATTCCAATCCCCCATCACTATCAAATGTTTCCCTGCAGGAACACACGCGATCATGTCCTCTAACTGATCGTATATCTTATCGACCTCTTCTTCCTTATGGTTGCTCGGTGGCATGTATACCTGAATAATAACTAAGTTCGTCGGTTCTGCTTTTATCTCCACTAGTAGTATTCTATCCGTTACCTGCTCTATGTTGACTACGCTTCTTCCTACCTCTTCATTTAATACTATGGCAACCCCTCGTTGGCTCTCGTCCCCACCGCTGTATATTATTCTATACTTATCACTCCAGTAATCCCCGCTATCTTTCCATCTCACCTCGCATAGACCTAAAATATCTATATTTCCCCTTTCCATCTCTCGCTTTACATTCTCCAATTTCCCTGTCCTCATCATTGTCCTAACATTCCACGTTCCTATTCTAACTAATTTTGTCTTCTCCTGCGTCTTCTGTCCTGCTGCTGCTGGTTTTCCCTTGCAAGGGTTTCGTGGGATGACGACCGCGGAAGCCTTGCCTCCCCCGCTGCCGGGCACGACACACGGCCGATTGGGCCGAGCCCCGTGGTTGCCAGGACTCAAAATATCTCTATTGTCCATCATATTTTTCTAGGGAATGATAATTGAGGTGGTTTCCCGTTGCCTTCCTCAATAGTGTTTTTAACGTGACACCATCACTTACTGGCCGCCCCACTGGGGTCAGACGCCATTGCAGCCGCCTCACTGAGGAACAGACGCTGCGTGGACTACCTTTCGTCTGGCTCCTAACCTTCGACCTATCTGGCATGGGTGACCCTACCAGGAGCAATAATTATTACTCCCGCCAGCACAGCTCTAGGGGTCATCGGAACGCACAAGCCCTTCCACCACGTCAAGGTTGTAGTCCGGGGAGGGATATATATATATATATATATATATATATATATATATATATATATATATATATCACTTCAGGGATACACTTAACAATACAAGAAGTTTGGCAGTTACAAATTTGTTTAACATATACAACCGGTAAGACAGAAGCGGAGAAGCAGGAGCATTAAGTTGAAGAGGAAAAAGTAGTGATGGGAAGGAGAAGAGAGGATGGGAAACGGTTGAGCAAAGGACCGAGAGAGGGAGAGCAAGCTCAGAAAGGGAGACCAAAGATCTCGCTAGCTGATCAACATTCATCTTGCTGAAACCCTTCAAAGATCCGAGATGAAAGACCTCATAACTCACTCCGCCTTCATTTCCAATAATTCGCCTCGGAGAGCGCCCGAGACGCAGAACATAATTGGATGCCGGGGGCCCACACTCTCTCCGTTTTACTCTAAGCCGCGGGGGAAGGGGATTAAACCCTTCTTCCTGAACCCTCTACGTCCCCCTTCCATACTCTCCGTCCCATCCTTCGTCCTTGCTTTCCCCCTAACTGTTCATCCCTCGAATCGCGGCCATACGCAAGTGCTCCCCCTGTATTCCATCATGCGTCTCCGCCGACGACCGATGGGGTTGGTCGGGCATGTGACCGAACCGGAGCCTCCGTCCTTCACGGATTCTTCTTCACCCCTCCTCCCTAAAAACCACCCCTTAGCAAACCTCGGGAGTCCTATTTCCGTTCTCCCTTAAAACCCTCCTCCACTACCCCTTCGGAAGCGTCACCCGGTCCCTCTATTCTCTTGAGCGGTCATTTTATTTCGGGCTCTCGCGTTGGGGTGAGTCGTGGGTTGCCTGAGATGTAAATGTCATCGTGTGACATCACCATCACCCCCTTAAACACGTCCCGTCTGGGCCCTTGCCTGACCCCTCATCTCCCCCTTCTCCTCCCTAATCCTTTCTTTTCTTTCCTCCTGTGTTCCTCCCTTGCCCCTTCTCGTACTCTCAACCCTGTCTGCTTTTTCCTCCCATCTCCCCACCTCCCCAGACGCTCTAATGCCTCCATCCTCGTTTTAATACTTACGGCCTTCTGCCTCGTCCATATCCCACCCAACCATCTTGGATGCAAATTGGCTGCCATGCATCCGCGCTGTCCTCCTCGCTAGACAAACATCGACAATGGAGCCGAGGCCCGAAGGAAAGTACATGGCAGAAAGAAGGACTGAACGGGGCATGAATAGAAATGTAACAGATGTTTCTAGTGACTTGTTTAATGCGTATTATAGAGTTTAATCATAATACATTTATTCCTTTGCTACGAACTGAATTAATTTGGTGGACGAGGTTTGTCAAATTAAGTCAATGAAAGTCAAGGTTTGACAGTTAAATGTGGCAGATAACATTTAAATTATGAAAAATTAAAAAGAATGTGACCTTTTTTCGTAAATATCTAAAATGGAAGATGATGTTTTTGAACTTTTCTTCTGATTCAAATAAAGTATTTCTTTATACAAAAATTAATATTTTTCGTATTGGCGTTCCAGAGCTAAGCAAAATAGTTATTGCACAAAAATAATCTATTTAAATTCTAGCTGACTATACCCGCATTTAAATGAAGAATTGAATTTTTTTATTCATTTAAATTTGATTTTAATTCTGCTTCTGTTGAAACAGTTGGCTGTTGAAAAGGCATTGTTTTACTATCTTCATTATACAGGGTCGCACCCAAAAGTTGTAGGACTAATTTTCTTAGAAGAATTTTATTGACAATATGCTTACATCGACTAAATAATCTTCAAAGTATGCTCCTTGAGCTGCTACACACTTAGTATAACGTTGCTCCCATTCCCCATACGCCCGCTGGAAATTTTCTTTGGGGATGCCGTTGATGACCCTCGTCGAAGCCTCTTGAACGGCCTTTATCGAGTCAAAACGTCGTCCCTTGAGCTGTCTTTTCATAAGGGGGAAGAAGAAGAAGTCCGGTGGTGCCAGATCGGGAGAATAGGGTGGGTGCGGCAACGTGGCAACGCCGTATTTGGCCAGGAGCTGTCTGACGACGAGCGCGCCACTCAGAATTTTCGGCACCATCTTGGCGCACACCTTGCGCATGGCCAAATCCTGTGAATTAATGCGTTGAACGTTGGATGCAGACAGACCCAACTGGTCTGCAATTTCTTCACTGGTTAAGCGTCGGTCTGTGTTCAGCAGTGTCCTCATTCTGTCCACATTCGTGTCGTTTCTTGCCGTCGACGGCCGTCCGGAGCGATGGTCGTCTTCAACGAGCTCCCTACCCTCTTTAAACAACTTGTGCCACTCAAATACTGTGAAATGGCTTAAGGTAGTGTCCCCATAAGCCTACTTGATCATATCGAGGGTCTCAGTTGCCGTCTTCCCGAGTTTCGCGCAAAACTTCATGGAATAACGTTGCTCTAAATTCAGATTCAATTTGTTTTTCGACGCGGACAAAAAACTTGCTTCACTAAAAACGGTGTCCTCAGTCAACAACAGCCTGCAGGCAACTGAGGTTGGTGTTGGTCTCTTGCTAAGAGCCCCCTCCACCTTACCATGCCAGGCAGACCCCCCTCCACCGCTCCGTTCGCACCAGAGAAAATCAGTCCTACCACTTTTGGGTGCATCCCTGTAGACAAGATCAGTAATATGGCATTCAATCCGAAACCAAAACTATGGGGAATACTATCCAAGGACAGGTATTTTAGTCCTACCAGGATTAAATACAACGATCAAAGGTGTATGTTTGAGTAGGCAGTCGGATTTTTTAATCTTGACCACATGATTAGGGGACATAATGTTGACTTAAGCTGATAGAGAGAGAGAGGTTTAAATTTGTCGTTTTCCCTAATTTTTTAATTCTTTTCAATGAGTGAAGTGAGCCAATGTGTAGCCAGAGTGATGCATCATTCAAATACAAAGTTTATTGGCAAAAAGAAGGAAACCTAATTAATAGGATGATACATTGTCATCCGTAGCTATAAATGTTAAAACGCTTAAGATTCAGTTCAGTATGCCATCGTTCAGTGCAGCTCAGTATGGCATCAACTATAATCGTTCCTTGGAGGAACATTGATTAAATTACCAACGAAGTACTGATTTATATCAATAGCCGTTAAAAATGTTATACGCTGTGTTTAGTTCAGCGCAATTGTTATTGAATCTATACCAATTTTAATTCTATAAATTTCCTCTTAATTCACAAAACAAACGCCGTATTCAATAAATTTATATTACTTAATATATTTTTATAGTATATGCTAAATGTGTGTTCATACTAATCCCAAAAAAGGCAGAAGTACCAGTATGGGAATATTATAGGACTGCAAGTTGTAGTTCATAAGTGGCAAATGTAATACTTAGGATCACCGGAAAGGACGGAGGCTAGGTCGAATTAGAACTGTGGATAATATCACTTTGGCTTTAGGAAGGAGATGGGTATGAATGACGTTTTTGCAACAAAAACACTTTTAGAAAGAAGAAACTCTAGTTGCAGTCAGAATTTAATGGAATTATGATAATACTCTCGGGTTATTGAATGAAACAATGAAAATTGCTAAAAATAGGGGTGGGCTCTAGGAAAAGATGTCTATATTAAATGAGCTTGTAGTTGTCCACAAATTTTAAGCATGTGGAACACTACAAAATCAACATAATAAGGGCATCAAATAATTCCACGAAGTGAAGTCTGAAAGTGTAAAGTATATAGTATCTACGAGAGACATTGGATCCGAAACCATTACATATTTCAAACTGCACAGATACGGATAGTAAACGTATACGATATTGGAGCCGGAAATGTTAAGCTGGGATACAACAAAGTATGGCCATTTTTTCAAGCTTTGTTGGTGTATACATATGTATAGGGAATGATAAAAAATCAAGGTAAAGACTGAAGGTTGGAGATGAAGAAGGTGTAAAACTATGCAAATCAAATGAGTAAATAAATAACCCTTAGTTAATCATGTATCCAAATGTTTACAATGATCACTTGCTTAACCAGCATGATAGCAGAGATGAGAAATAATCTAAGAGGAACGAATGTAATTAGATCATCAAGAAAGAGCGGAGTTTACGGAACATTCTAAAATTAATTGCTTTTGTAAAAGATAAAGAACGAGTTATTGAAAATGCAGTAAAGGTTTAAAGGAAACGTGTCATAATATTAAGGGATTTGGGACTCAGTAGTGTTTACGAGGTCTGTTCAAAAAGCATTGCGACTTTTGTGTTTTTTCAAAAATTATTTATTCATTCATGAATATCCATTTTTTCCCCTTCGAAGTGATCCCCATTAGATATTATACACTTGTGCCAACGTTTTTTTCAATCCTCGAAGTACTTCAAAAAGTTGTTTTCTCGTACTGCCTGGGTAATAAAAAAAAACTCAACTCGGTAGACTACTACAACCACTGCTTGGTAATGGATATTTAATTACGACTTTTCTCGAAGACTGAATAGCTTTAGTAGCAATTGAAATTCATCCTCTATTTCTTCTAACTTATTTGCAGAAACTATTGTTATTTTACATTTCCGAAAACCTCCCTGGGCCGAGGGTAGATTTTTCCTGATTTATCAAATAAATATTTCAGTTATGTCCTTCGGAATATGAGATATGAAATGCAACTGTTTAAATATATTCACTATAAAAGCTTTATCACATATTACCAAACCCAACATCTTGTTCCTTTAAAAGCCCCAAAATTTCAGAGTTTAAGAGGACGCCTCGGTAGCTTAAGTGGCTAAAGCACTCGACCGGATATTGAGGGATCTGGGTTCGAATCCCAGTCTAGGCGAATGATTTTTACACTCTGAAATTGTTGCATTGAAACCCATGTTTGTTTAAACATGATTAAGACCTAATCCTTTCTAAAAGTGTACAACTTTGGGCATTCGCTCATAGAATATCCGTTTGGTGGATCGTCCTTTTTGAAATTTATACAGATTATTTTGTTTGTATATAGTTGTTAAATACCAAAATAACAATGATTGTATCGAAATGTTTTGAGACCAGCAAAATTCTTGGAAGAAATCTTAACACGAAGTGACAAAATCTTGAAACATCACCGTAATAAAGGAGAGCCTTCCATCAACTCTATTTGAAAAACGTTATAGTTTGATTACCTCTAAGGTAAATGATAGTATATATCACGTGGAAAAAAGTGAAGAAAACAACAGACTGATGGCATTCGGTAATGTAAGAGCATGGCTTTCATCGTGTACAAATATCTGCTCATGTATTTCGTCGTTGTGTTCTAGTATGAAAGAAAGGACACTCAACAATATTTGTTGGAGCCACTTGATATTCGGCTCATCGGATGGCGAATTTTCGATTCCCCGCCGTGAGTACCAGCTTTTTTATGGGCTGGCAGAAAGGGACACGTCCCCCACGGACTTATCGATCGGTCGATCTCCTTCCCCGTGCTATCGCACGCTCAAGCAAGTGCTCCTAACCTGCCGTCCCTCCTCCTCCCACTCATGATCTCTTCCCTTTTATCATCCTCACTAACACTTTTCCTAGGAAGTTAAAGAATCACTGCCTTTAATCACTACTTCTTTTCCCATGGCGCTTTGATAGGATATCTGTCTACGTTTCACCCTTTCGTCTCGAAACACCGGCTCAATCCGTTCAATTTTCAGCGTCAGGGTTACATTTCTTAACTAAGCGTCTTATTTGTAATATTTTTTTGACACGTGTACCTATCCATTGATGGGTACACATGGATGGATAGGTACACATGTCCACCTGACATGTGTACCTATCCATTTTGCATTAGGTACATGTTTAAAGATTTTACTATTATTTGTAAGTTGAATTTGAGTTTTATAGTTTTTGTAGAATACGTTTTAACTTACGCATTCCTAAAATATGCTTTTTGCACCGGTTTAAACTGCATGATATGACTAATCTCATCCTTTCCATTTATTGTTACTGTAGCATATTTTCTTCTTCAGTTGTCACCCACCCCTCAATATTTAATCAAGCCAACTTTCTGTCTTCTTCGTATTATCCTAAAATACTCCCTTCATCATAACGCGCCTAAAACTTAATCTTAAAATTTAAAATTAATTTCTTCAAATCTACTGTTGGGTTTAACTATCTCATAATGTTTCATCAGAATTCTGGACGTAATATTCCAGTTTTGAACATTCACTCAAAATAAAAACTCAACCGTATTCCAGGCTTCTTATACCATTTACCTAATGTGAAAATCAAATAGCAGCACTGAGGCGTAATGAGGCAGTTCTCAAATACTTTACAAATACTGTTAATCAAATATTTTACAAATACTGTTAATCGCTTACCGTTTTAATCACCTTCTTCTGTATCTGCTACACTTATTTGTGCACTAAGTGCTGTTAATAAAATTTAGTTGCCTTAATTTGCTCAGTTATTTAACTGTTTATATGTTATCTGAATACATTAGTAAAATATATGGTAATAAATCTAGAAAGGCCATTGTTCCACATATTTCGTTAGCATAAATATTCCACATGTCAATATTTTTTAGGGTTCATTACTAAGCATGAGTATAAAGAAATCATAAATTTTAAATATAAATGTATCTCCTGTTTGTATAGTTCCTAGATTTTGCATTCAAGATGCTACGAAATTCCTCCCATATTCGTCCTCTCTTGTTTTAACGGATGCATTCAACCGTACAAGGACCAGTTCTCGTTTGAGCGTCGTGTCAGTTTCTTATCCTGCATATCCCTCATTGGATCCACCCTCGAACCCTTCAGCAGGGTTTCCCCCCATTCCTTTACTCCTTCGCCCTATTTCATGAAAGTATCCTCGCAATTCTCTTTCCTCAAAGTCTTCTCTGTTATTATCCCTTCCCCGGCCACAGCCGCACACCCGAGTGCACTCTCGCTCCGGCAGGCCGCCTCAACTTCGCAGATGATGCATCGTCAAGGAGAGGAGGGGACTGCCCCACTGCCTCACCCTCTCCACCGCTCCAGACCCTCCCCCTGTCCTCTCCGCACTCCGTCCCCTGCCGGCTGGGCTTCTTATTTAAATGTCGAGTGGGTGGGCGGCAACCGAAGGGGCGTTGGGCGTGGGAGGAGGACCGTGTTGGGAGTGAGACGGGAAGAGAGGGGGTCCAGACAGCAAGGGGTGTTGTTGGTGGCCCGTGAAATAGTATGCACGACCAGTACACCCGTGGCTGCCGCTACTCCCTACGCCCACGAATGCACCAGAAGTTGGTGCCAGGGAACTCCTTCAGTCTTGCCTGGCCACAATTTCAAACCACTCGCCGACTCGCGGAGTCAAGAGTGTGATAAATTGAGACAAAAGTACGATTTGAGGAAGATGAGGTTTCCGTTTGGGCTACATTACAAGTTTCTACGCGTGCCTGTGTTTTAATGGCGCGGAATTTAACCATATCCTGGAGAAAAACCTTGTTTGCAACAGATAATGAGCAATGCATTTAAGTTGTGAATTACTGAAAAATATGTGATCAACAAAGAGATAATTTCAATATTTCATTTCCTAATCTAATTTCAACGTAATAGGACTGCTATATGATGATGATGTGGTATCTGCATACCATGCTTCATGAAAAATTAGTATGCATTTTATTATTCCTTAAAATTAAGAGAAAGACTTAATTTAGGATTTTTCCTTGAAGCAATACATAGGCTTGATTAAAGTAGTATCAGAATTCATAGCATCAGATTATTTCAGCTTCAAGTACTTGCAAGATATATTTGGTGTATATCCTTATTTACTTATAATATATCTCCTTATAGTTTTCCTCCAATTTTATCTGGTGGCCTGCACGTGCTTCTTCCTGATGCACCATTCCTCTTGAAATGTTTCACAAGTTTGCTACACGACTTTTATCAAGCCAGAGGGTGTTGATAAGTTTTGGAACAAACTATGAGAAATCAACTACTGTATTTTTTCTTTTATTCACTCAAGTTACCACCAATTTTTCAAAATACTTTCAAAAAATGTTACAAATACTGCAGTTTTATCTTCATTTTGCTTCTTTGCATTTTATGTCAATCACACCTAACGCATTTAGCACAAAAAATAATTTCTCAAATTATATTTTTTTGCAAACAGTTTCATCTATACACTCTACGATAAGTGAAAACTGTTTTATTCCAATAAATCATTTCATAACTCTTGGAAACGTAGCACAAATATCTTCCGCCTATTTTTAACAAAGGTTTATTTAACTTTTACGATGTAGTTGTAATGCCATAATTAAAACATCAATAGAAGTTTTGTTTTCCAAATACGGTGTTCCGTCTTCTACCTAGAATTTTATTTAATGTTACATATACTACGATTTCAATATCATTTAGGTATTTTAAAACTTCTAATTCCATGCTATTTATACTATTGAATGCTATCCAACACGTTCCGATTTAGATCAAATATTTTTTATCTTTACTAAAATATCATAATTTGCTCAATGTCTTCTAGACGTTTCACGAAAACACCATATATGTCCAAATATAGCTATAAAACTCTTTATTTTAGAAATGGATTATTTTAAATCCGATTTAAATATTTCGAGTGTAAAAAATTGCGAATGTAGTTGTACTTGATTTATTATTCTTATTAAATATAACATTAAAAATATTACCTTATTTTTGCCAGAATAAGACCATTGCAATAACAAACCAGAAACGTTTAATCAAGGCGTAGTTGTGGTTTAAGAAAATTACACGGAAAAATTTACCTCCTAAAGGACAAATGTACGTGTAGTTGTGCTCCAGAACTTTAGAATATTGTTAAGAATTTAACTAAACTGAAAATTATGGTAAAGTTTGGCCTGGTGAAGTCATTCATACCTAAATAGACCTCACTATATTTCTAGCAAACTTTATTACTGTGCGCTAGAATAAAATTTTACTTACATCATTTACATAAAAATCCAATATTACAAGTAAAATATTTTCTCAGAGACATAAAATAACTTTGTTTTGCTTTTTATTCAATTGGTAACACTTATCGGCCACATTGGTTCATAAGTCCTTTCTATATTCAACATATCATTGACTTTTCCTAAGAATCTCTTCTTATAAGGCAATAATTATCCTTTCCCATTGCAAATATCGTAATGAGAATTAAATTTCTTTTCCTAGGAAATGCCGAGGTCGTAACCTAAAAAATGTATATATATATATATATATATATATATATATATATATTTATATATATATATATATATTCCTAAAATGTGGTAAGCGGTGACTAAGACATTAGAATAATCAAATTGATACTAGCGTTTTTCTAATAACTTTTGCTCCCTACGAGGATGTGTTAGCTATTTAGGTTCGATGAGTGTAGTCCAAGATGAAAGAATGATGATGGCTATATCAAAGGAGGTACATTTTGCATTAGCTTCATGACTATTCATCTTGTTGTGGAAGACTAAGAAAAGAGCATGTAAGTTGTATCAAATGGTAAGGAAGTGAAAGTCAAGACAAGAAATTGCACCCCGGTATTGGTCGGGAGGCATTTACAAAAATTATGAATTTAAATGCGCAATCAAATAAAAATTCTCGGTTTATGGACTAAATACTTTGGAGGAATTGGTTTTCAATGCTTGTTGTTTTATTCACAAAAAGGAATAAAGTTCACTTTCGGTGAAATGAAGCTTCGCCTGGTTAGTTAACACAAAAATTGCATTTTGTCAGTCCTTGATAATGAAGTGGTCTTCCAAGTTCTCCGTTGTTGTAGGTTCAAACAAATGCCACTGCTTATAGACTAAACTTAAAATATGTATTCAAAATTATTATGAATACCACTTCAATGCCCATACGGAGATAGGCATTTCTACCTATTTTATAGCATTAGGTAAATATTCGACCATGTTTAGGAAGGATTAGATGCCATAAACCTATTTTAACTCAAATTTTAGTTTTCTCTATTATGTTTCCATACATATATTTGATATTAATATTTACCTGTTGTATTTTAAACTTGATTTCTATGTCAATAATATGTTATTAAGATAAAATGTATAAAGATTGAATTGAAAAGCAGTAAAATACTCATAAAAAGCAAAGAAAGCAGAGACGTTGATGGAAAGGAAATATTTTTGCTAAACAAGGTCATTGCTAGTAATTAATGATTAAAGTTTCAATCCAGATGCTACTAAATTAACATTTCATCCTTCGTTGAAATGAAAATTCACTAAAAAAACAAGGTCTATAGTATTAACGGAACTATCCTAAAAGTAGGCGAGTGTAATAAAAATAAAAAGATTTCTGTTTTAATAATTTAAATAAATAACTTCATAAAATAAATATTCGATACGGCAAACCACGATGTTTGGCATTAAAAATTACTCAAAGTATCCAGTTTTCTGGTTTGAGGAATTTCGACCATGAAATAAGTTTCATAATTAGGATGAGGAATTCGACTACTGTGTTGTTGGCCGAAAGAAATGATTAATAATTTCGCCATTTGAATAAAATTAGTCGATTATACTTCATGAACAGGTATCATTTGGAACAAGTCCACTATAAACAAATATTTTTTCTGGGGTAAATAAAATGGCAAATAAATTCGCTAAGCCGAAGAGGAAAACATTATTTGCGTCCTCACCACAAAACTCAACCTTTTATACTCACTCTTACTATCTGTACACCTTCTTCCTCTCAAGAAAATAGTTTTCCTATTAACTGCCACCTCCCTAATGATAATATTACGTGATGGAGTTTGTTGAGATAAGGGACAAATGACACTCGGTCATTAACGCTAAGCATTCATAAAAGCACTGAAAATATACCTGGATGATGATTTTTCTCAATGTGGATAGTTTTTAAGCGCCATTTCTTAATTCAAATAATTGAGCCTCCACCGAAGACATAAGAGCACATTGGCGTCAGTTCTATGGCGTTGTGAGGGCTGCACCAGGTTGTTTCTCATTCGAGGGAACCAACAAAACAGGAATCCTTGTCCTGGTGACCTTGACTCTCCCTCCCCTTACTTCTCCTCCCAGTTATCCTTACCCCTCCATGCCTAACCAGCCCCTAAAAATTTCGCGTCCAGTTCTTAAAATCGTGCTGCCAAATTAAAACCGAATTACGTGCGGCCGTAATTAGCCCAACCGTTTAGAACGACCCCTATTATTTCGTGCTGTTCTTGACTCCATTCAACTTTTGGAAAGTAATTTATGGTCAAGAAAAAATTTTAAATTCAGTTGAAGTCGATGAATTCTTTCAAACATTTTTGAAGCCATAAACTGGAGCCAAGTTAGCGGATTGGCACATATTTATTGCTCTTTAAATATTAAGTGCCTCTCAAAATTGAAAGAGAGTGAATGGAGAACTAATTCTGGAAAGGAAATAGATATCAACAAAAATACAAGGAATGCTGCGTATCATAAAAAATAACCAACTTGACAATATCTTTGTTTAACCGTATTACGGCACATTACCTTGTTTGTCTTCTTTACCTGGATGCTGATGTGATTTTATTCCGTAAATATGTTACATAATTGGTCCTTTAATCCGTTTCGCTACGTTATTGCTACTAAACACGATTTTATTTGATTCTTATTAACTCCTACGAAGGTTTAATAAAGAAATCACGTCAATTTGTGGCACACAACAGTAACAAGAATGTATTCTAGCTTCTTTGAGCATTATCCTTTAAACTACAAGATATTAATTTTGAAGAGCAGTCACATGTTGTAACACAACCAACAATAATAGATTGATGCAAAATCGTTTGAAAAAACTCTTCTTGGGTTTAAATTCATTTCATCTCAAAATATAAGAAAGGAATACTCAATTGGAAGGCTTACGTTAACAGTAAAATATCCGCAAAAATTTTCCAACTTACTAAGATCATTCGACCAAGGTAATTCAAAAAGATTCTTTAACTGTTTATCGACTTGGGAAATGTTTATCACACGCTAGAATATAGGTGGTAATGATATGAGCTGGAAAGTTTAAGCTTTTGGTAGTGGTATTTAGGGGAGGTGACCGATTTGCGCCATAGGTGATGGACAAGAAAGGATGAAGGGTGGAGAAAAACCCGTCGTCAGCATTAGCCTACTCTTTACGAAAGGTGCCAATTGGGTTCGCAGCTTAACGTTCCATCAGGCGGACAGCCTACTCACTTAGAGCGCCCTCCACAAAGCACCTCAAATAGGGATCGAGATACCTCTGAAAAATATTCAACACCGCCGTGATTTGAACCCGGGCCCTCTGGGTGGGATGCCAGTACGTTCGGCTCCGCCTATGTATATCGCATGGCAAAGGCACTTCTATGTTTTTAATTCATTAATTACAAATCCCCATGAATAAAGACAGCGTCAGATCATTTGCAGACCAAACAATAACTCTGTGAAATGAAGAATACGGCTGAGTGCTGTCAACAGTTTTTTTATATATCTGCACCTTATTTTGTGCTTGTGTTTGCGAAAGGAGATTGAGATAAAATTTAATAAACGCATATCAATGGACGTTTTAAGGTCACAGTTTTAGTAACTATATTATAACCTGTATATTAGTGGTGTTGCAATCTATTAACGAGAAGGAGAAAGATAACTATGTTTAATGCATATCTGGCTAGGAATTGTCCCTTACCTCACATTCTTTTGGTAGATTGCAGGGTCCAGGTCAGGAATTTTAACTCTAAGAACATTTTAGATGTTGAAATAAAATGAATTTCAAAGAAGGCTCAATAACTTTTCGAAACTTGATATCTGGAGAGGTAAAGAAAGATAGTGAAATCAAAATATTGGGATGGACGTCCATCCAGGCAAATAATGCAGGTAAATGTGTAATTATACTTTTTTAAAAGAGCTGTACAAATAAGATTTTGAGTTTTTTTTCAAGGCCTAGGGAGTAATCAGAAATCCTCAATAAATTTATATTTAAAGAGCAAACTAATGTAGGAAAAAACTGAACGGTACTCTGATACTTACTTTCTTGTGGATCCCATCACATTCATCAAATTTTTGTAATTTATCTATCACACCAATTTTCTTTATCAACCATCACAAAATTCTATGTTTGATCTTTTTCCGTAATCATATATTTTTGATTTTGAGCACAGAAGCATAGCGAGCATAATAAACATTTCAGGTCTACACAGTAACGCACTTCGCTTTGGCCACGTGAATAAAGTGTCAGACCCGAATCCATCTGATACACATAAGAACTATTGGCAAGCCCTAGACTTAAGGCTATATTCAAGCTCATTAAACAGCATGGATAATGTCTTTATCAGCAGCGAACACTCTTCAATGTAATTCCAAAATGAGTACATGATTTTCATGAATAGACAAGATAGCATATTGAAATGAAATAATTTACATTGTTTCAATTCACAATTTGAATTATTTCATTTTATTTCAATATGTTATGCAAATTCCATAAAGTTGCACCTGAGACTACAAATTTTTGACAAGATAGCATTTAAGATTTGTCCGCGATGTTTCTGGAACATTAGAATTGCTCCACGGTGTAGTCACATGCATCATATCGGTTTTTAAGGCTTATAAATATGGATGTACGAATTGATTATTTGAGAAAATGTATTAAGTTCTTATTTCCTATGAGAAAGGAAAATTAATTACTGAGAATCAAGGGTAATAATCTAGTTTCGTTACAATGTAAATCTAATAGTATTGATGACTTTTAAAAAATGTAGAACATTAAACAGTATGCTATCCGTATTTTCCGTATGATCAAGTTTCGTCTCCTCACCCCTTATAATGCCATTGTTTGATACACACATGTACATTTTGCAACGAATCAAAAATGAGTAGCAATCACAAGGGGCAAAAAACATTCGCAATATTACGGTAATTATAAAACAGTGTCCCGAAAGAGTAATGTATTTATAACAGCCTTTGATATTGCCTGTAATACCATGATTTAGGTTTAAAATTGGATAAATTAATATAAAGCTTTGACGACGAGAAACCTCACTGATTTATGGGGCATTTATCCTCATTTGACCTCATGGGACATTTGTCTCTACTTTTAATAAAGTTTTTTCTCATAAAAACCATTTTTAGTTTATGAAATGGAGGACTAGATTGAGTTATGAATTAGTTTTAGAGCCTCGGCCGTAGAAATATTAAGTGCTGGTTTACTGTTAAGATGAAAGTTGTAGCACAAGGTATATACGTATATTTTAAACATTTAGGAGAGTACATAAGAACAGTATTGTAACGCTAATTAATGGAACCTATGACTTGTACGCTTCTGCATGCTGGCATATGAAGCCTTATGATAAAACTTACTTATTTTACTTGGGGTATATAATACCGTAGGAGGAAATGATTTAAGCGTTGTCGGAAAAGTAAGAAGGAAATAGCGAGTAAAATTACAATAAATGATCGGACTGTGATATTGAAACGAGCGAAGGAGAAAGTGAGACCGGCCTGCCTCCGAAGTCGTTCACCATTACTGAGTAGGAATTGAAGATGTCCTCTTTTTTCTCCTCCTATTTCTTTCCTTCTATTTTCTCTACTTCCATCACTCTCTTGTTCGACCCACAGGCCGTCTCTTGCTCCCCCAACCCTTGCTCCCCTTGCCCGCCGCACAACATCCTACCCCCTTCATTTATCGTCTTCCACCCCATTCGTCGCATTTTTCCCAAAATTCCCTCCATCGTGGATCCCTCAACGTGTGAGCCCTAAGAGGGATCAAGGGGGATGGGGAAAGGAAGAGGAAGGTGGGGGGGGTAGTCGGGGATCCGGATAGAAACGGAATGGAGGAGAGTAGGAGCGAGACGGAGAAAGAGCGAAGGCGAGAGGTAGGGAGACAGGGTGTGAGAGCGGAGAAGAGGAGAGAGAGAGGAGGGAAGGATGAGCGGAAACTGCAGGAGGAGGGTAGGATGGGACCGGAGGAGGCGAAGGATGGGCTTAGATATTGTAAGGGGCGAGAGGAGGAGAGAGCGAGGATGGAAGAGTCCATTTGCCGAGGGAGGGAAGGCTGGGAGGGATCCTGGGAGAGTGCTTCGGCGGGTTGTTGTCGACTGACGAAAATGGCCGTCGAGGGCTCCTACTCCCCTTACACCCCATCCGCTCTCCTTCCCTCGCTCCCTTCCTCCCAGCCGGCTTGCCCCCCTTTCCGTCCTTCCCAAACCGGCCCTAGCTGCTCGGGAGATGAACCCAGGGATGGCGGAGGGTGGGATGGAGGGGTGGAATGTGTTGAGAAGGAAATGGACGAAGGGAAAACTCTCGGGGAGCGTGTAGGCCTTCGCCTCTCCTCCGCGTCATATCGATAAAAGCAAT
This sequence comes from Hetaerina americana, assembly GCF_022747635.1. Lineage (NCBI taxonomy): Eukaryota > Metazoa > Arthropoda > Insecta > Odonata > Calopterygidae > Hetaerina > Hetaerina americana. The sequence goes on along the minus strand of NW_027286874.1, from coordinate 98,033,686 downwards.
CGCCGAAGGGAAATGGAATAGTTTATAAATATTTAATATTTGTTGACCTTTACGAGCATGCTCATGTGAGGGCAATAGATATTTTTCCTCGGCGTGGAGAGGGGTTTATTATGGGCGATAATGTGTTATTGCTAACTGTTTTAGAATCAGCCGTGAGTGTACATTTGTAGAAGGCACCGCTGGCTCCCTTTACTCGATGTTATTCCCTCTAAAGGATGGATACTCTTCGCATCGCAACGTTTTCTGATTGTATTCCGTGATAACGATGGGCATTGCAAAATAATTTGGCTCTGACATTCCACAGTTTGATATTCTAAGTCACTTAATACCTTAAAACGCTTGAGATTTAACAAGGAATGATGAAGGTTTGGATTTTACGTATTCTTCTCTAGTCAGAGATAATGTTCACAATTAAATATTGAGGTTTACTAAACCGTTAAAAAAGAACTTAAGTTGATAGAATGAAATCATTTTACCAATGTAGGGTAATATATGAAAATTAAAATTACACTCATTAAACATGAATTAACGCTGTGTGTAGAAAACCATTCCAACTGATGGTGCAACTTATATTTACCATCAACACCGTTTCTTTGCACAATTTTTATCGCGTTTTATCACAATCTTAATAATTTCAACATTTAGCAAACTATCCGATTGGTTGTTTTAAGCTCTATGAAAAAGTTTCAGGTCATTATCCCTTTCAGATTGGTTAATTTGGTTTTCATGTAAACAAAGAGAAACACCAAATATCATTTATGCGCAATCAGATCTAGCTGATTCGTATATCTCAGTTAATATCTGGATAATAGGCATGTGTCTATGCAAACTGAAGCCTATCATCAAACCGAGCATCAGAAATTTTCTAGACAATAGAAACTACTTTAATTAAGAGCAGAAGTTAAATAGCTTTCTGTAACTTGAAAATTTTAACTTTTAACACTCATGCCCAATATTCTCAGATAATTCTGTGCATATTTTATGCAGTTGAACATTTTTATTCTTAAGGTAAATGTTACATACTTATGTCAGTACATAATTTAATTTTTTTAAATAAAAAGGAAAGACACAATTCATTTACAAATTTTCTTATTTCCTTCGTGGCATAGAACATGAAGTGGAGGTACAAAGTTAATTATGGCAAAAACTCCTCAAATTATCTCAAATATCAATTTTTAACTAATTCATTCATTCTACTCTAAATTGGTATAGCCACAGAAATGTAAGAAAAAATATTTGTGTCGCGTTTTCTAAAAATAATTGAATATTTTATTATTTTTACATTTATCTTATATATTATTTATTATTAATTCATCTGGTATCTTATTACTTTTGCATTTATTGTATTCCATGGCTCTAGAAATTTTAAGGGCTGAGCAAATATTACTCAATACACATACCATGCCGGCAAATTATACTGCAAAACTCTGAGACATTTTCAATTTTTTGTGAAGTTCAGAATTTTATTCCATATACTTCAGCCCTTTTACTCACAAACCGACCGCCATACCACACGTTTGAGTTAGCTGCAGCTAAAAAATCAAATTAACCATAGTTTGACAAGTACTAAAAACTCGATCTTTGGTGTTTAATTTTTTGGGAAGTTCTTTTCGTTGAAATTATGCCAAGGATATTAAGGAAAATAGAACAAGACAATTCGTTCACTGTAAGTTCTTTTTATACTCTTACCTCTAGCATTTATTATATAAATTAAATCAATTTACACTAATAAATTTTCAAACAAATACCAAGACTGAAGCTGCACAGTTGTTTTAATTTATGATGTTGCAAACTATTTTATTTTTTACAGGAATAAGCAAAGCGCTTATTCTAATGCCTAGCGTAAATATGAATTTTAGAAGTTATTCATGGATTAAGGTAATACATTTTGATCATAATAACAAAAATTAAATATCTTGAAAATATCTTAGGCATTCCACATTGTACATAATTATATTAAATATGATATCATTGTGACCCATTGACACTACGTAAACTATCTTCAACTTTGTAGTAAATCATTTCATTTGGATAGATATTTCCCTCTGGGAGCAAAATTCAAGCAAGCGTTGTGCACGCGGTGACGCGGCTTTCCCGCCGTCGCCCTCGCACACTCTCACGCGCCTCTCCTAATCCGGTTGCTTCTTATGCTCGCCTCCACCGTCCCCTGATTTATTATTTTGGCTCTCAATTTCCCCCGTCTTCGCATAGTAATGATGCGGTAACCTCAAGGGAATTCTCAATGAGCTTCCCATATAGGACGTGAATTTCAATGCCTCGTACATTCATGGCATGGTAAAATTCATTTGCAAGCACCAAGTGTCAAAATTTAGGGGACCCTTACGTGAAACATGAATAGCTCAGTTCATAATAATGACCGATATTTTCACATGGTAACAGCAGTAACAGTATGAAACGCCCCTTTTTTTGCGTGAACGTGGAGGAAAGCCGATTAAAATCAGGACTTTTGCTATAGATAGGTACTTGTTTCTTTTAAGTTCCCTACCATTTTAATTCTGACCATGAATTGAACGTATTATCAGCAGTTTTAGGTTTTTTATTGCTGACCACTTATTGGGAGGGTAAAAATTGGCATTAAAATATTAATTTCAGTGAAAAAAGAGAAACCATAAGAATATATTAAAAAGCAGTTTAGTAGGTATTGAGTCAAAACTTTCGGACCAATTTAGGATAATATTAATTAAAAACATCTATATTAAATTAAATTTTGGCGCAGAAGAAAAGTATTTTTTCTTTTATAGACACGCGTTGATCATTAAATGAAGCTCCAAGACGGCATTCATAAAGCCATCGAAGTTTGTTGCCTTTAGGTTTGCGTCTGAGAACGAAGCGGAAACAAATTGAAAATGAGTGGGGGAGAAAGAGGACGTTAGTGAGGGTTCGCAAGTTTGGGAAATGGCGAAGACGGAAGAGATAGGAAACGGTAGGGAGGTTTGGGAACTTCGTATAGAGTAGGGAAGGTGTATTCTTGCTACGAAACGGAGGCGGGGAAGAGCATGGGGTGTAAAGGCCCCGGGAGGAAGGAAGTCAGGGGGAGAGGGGTTGCTGGGAGTTTAGGGAGGGGAGGAGAAGTGGTGGAAGGAAGAAGGGGGCGTGCATGGAAAACTGGAAGATGCGCTGTCGGATGTTTTCACTCGATTTCCCCCGACACTCCTCCCCATCATCCCGCTGCTATGTGTTCCCCTTTTCTCCCGTAACCCCACCCCTCTTCACGTCCTCACTCATCATTACCGCGGCAGTCATTATAGCCGCCCAACTCCCCGGTCTTTCACCACTCCTCTCTCTCTCTCTCTCACTCCTGCTTATTTCACCCCCTTTTATCGGCCTTATTTCTTGCTTCCTCTCCCCACACACTTCCTCCCTCCTAGCCCAATCCACAAGCTCTCATCCACCTCCCACCATTCCCCCTTCGTGCCCCACACACCACGTTCCTTTCCCCGAAGGGCACGGTCGCATTTATACGCGGATTGTTGTCTTTTTCCTTCCTTCGTAATTTTTTTCCTGACTTACCATTTTCTTGGGGGGAAAATAACAACCGACGCTTAGTATTCAAAAATTATACATTTTTGTCCACTGAGGGTTGGGAGAAATTCGACTGAGGGTTGAGGTTTCCTCCAAGAAGATATTCCCGTAGCCCTTTTCTTAGTTTATTTTCTCGCTTTCCTCTTTGAAGCCAGTCTTTATTCTCGAGAAAATATCCGAAAAAAAGACAGCATCATTATCATGTGTCTTTTTGCAATACGGTGATTCGGCAAAAGATCAAAACAACGGCAATATAAATTTACCCTAAAATTTTTGTAATATTTCTTCAAAACAGAATAATTCAAAGTTCTGGTCGATTATGCATCTAAATAATAGCTTTTATTTAATATTTGTCTACGTTCACACCGATTTGATTATTAAATCATATTTGATGGATTTCATTTAAAACGAATCTTGCTTAAATATTTCTGATGGTGTAAGAAATAAGAACTTAGAATAATAATCCTGTACGATAAACTTTTCTATATCCTTTTTCCTATATTAGTTTGTTCAACTTTAAGTCTAAAGTAGAAACTATTTCTTCACAATATTGTAAAGTTTTAAAGAAAGGTGTATATTTAACCCCGAATTTGTGATCGGTAACTAAAATATACAGGGACCCCACGGACCAGATGCCCGTCTTAATTGGCGTGGAGGACAACAAAAGAATTCCGCTCGGGAACAACACTTCTTTTTTATCAGACACGGGTATATAAATTGTGTCCGTGTCGGAACTCGAGCGTTCATTTTTCTTCTCAAAAAAGGACCCACTCGGAAGGAGTGGTATGTATATCATGTCAGAGCGGTAATAAGGGTCTCTTTCGAGGAGCGAATGCTAAACAAACGCCGTCCAGTTGGGGTGAGGTTTTCGTCCGTCCATGAGGGCGGAAGGAGACTGGGCCGTTGTGGGAAGGGAAGGCGGACAGATGAGGGGTGCTTTAACGGTCATTCTTTCCCAATTGACTGCTCAAACGTGGAATTTAATATTGAAAAAGGAGAGCTTGCACTCCCTCGACTGTAGGAGAGAAAGATAAAGACCCAAATGCCACGACTTTTTCACCCACTGCCCGCTGTGCATATACATATATTCACCAAAACACACACACACAGGGAGGAAGCCAACACACTTCATTTCAGTGTCGCTTCCCCTCACCACCGTGTAACCTACAACTCTCCATGCCTCCATCCTCTCCCACTTCGCAAACGCCGGCCCCCCCCTCCCGCTTTAATCACGCGGGCCGAATAAATGCATCCCCACGGCAAGAGCGGAATTATCGGACGCACGAGGTCAGCAAATGAGGCCGAAAGATGGCGGCCGCATTTTGTACCGTACACGGTGTCGAGGGGGCGAGACGGGTGGTGTGAAGGGGCTTACAGGAGGAGGGGGAGGAGGTGAACGAGGGGGTGTGTCGGTGGCGACGGCGACTGGGGTTGGGATCGGCAGGATTCGGTGGACAACCCTCTCCCGACATCCGAGCCCGAGTGGGGTTTGATCCCGGTGACGCAGGTGCGAGGGGGGCCGCGGGAATCCTGTAATGGGAATTTTCGGTTGGGACGGTGGGGTTTTTGGCTCCGTTGGCTGGGATTCGTGTGTGTTGGCTTGTGTGATTCTGTGTGGGTGTTTGTGAGTTTTGCTACCAACCCATCGTCCGTCGGCGGCGAGCTGCGGCGTCGCGGTTCGGGGTCGGTTTGGTCATTGATGCACTTTTCAGTCGGGGGAGGGACGGAAAGGAGGTGGCGGAGGGAGTGAAGTAGGTATGGAAATTGGGGGAAGGATGGAGTGATTCGAGTGGGTGGGGGAGATTTCGGTTTCGGATCCGCGCGGTCATCGGAAAGGGGGCGAACTAAAACATGTCCCACGGAATTAAATTTATCCACCCACCCTCCTGTCTTTATAACATTGTATTTTATCCGGAATCTCTCTTTCCCACTCCCCACCCCATCCCACTACCCGACTCCTTTCCAATTTCTGCTCTCGCCCAATTTTTGTTTTTTGGCTTTTGAGGTGGATGTTGGGGATATGCGCATACAACAGCATACGAAGTGGGTGTGCGAGGAGCGGTAATAAAACGTTGATGAATAGCTGAGGCCCCCGATCGGTCCGGATTTTCTCTCCCATGGTCATTTATAACCCCGCTATCGGGCGTTAATTGACGCCGAATACATATTTTTTCCAATGGCTCTACTAAATGCGTGTTGCATACACCCCCCATTTCCTCTCACCCCCACTCGAGACCGTAGATTGCTTTCCTTTCTCTCTCTCTCTCTCTCATCCCAACACTCACTCCCAGGTCCTACCTCTCCCGCACAGCGTTCTCCTCCCCCCCCCCCGTTATCCAAAGTGTGGCATTTTGACGATCCCCGCGCAAATTCAGTCCAAAGCCTTTATCGTCGCTTCCATTCCATCAACTCATTCCCTCTCTCTCTCTCTCAAGTCATCCGCTCAGCCCCTACCCACCTTCGCCCTCCCCACCCCTCCTGCTCAACCTCCCTCTCCCTACACACTCACTCACTGCCATATTCTGAATCCCTTTTCCATCCGCGGGGAGAACGCATTCAGCTCACCTCGGAAGGCCTCACGCCCCGCGGCAGCCGTAACGAGTGCACGAACGAGCAATGCACGGCGCATTGCTAAAGCATTGAAGCGCGCGAGGCCCACGCGTGCTGGCGTAATAGGCGGAACGCACGTTGTTTCGAGCCCGTGATCACTAATCGCCCCTCCCCGATGCTGCTCCGGTGCCCAGCCATCCCTCGCTCTCAAACCCCTTCCCTTCCGCAGCATCACTCCCCCCACACCTCCTCCGCCCTCCACGCCGCTGGTCCGATTCGTTTTCATCCCCGTAAAACAGCGAAGGAGCATCGCTTCGGGTGGTGGATCCCCGCCCCGAAGCGCGTTCCCGAGAGCATGTATCTAACCCACGCCGCCGTCCACTCCCACCCGCGGCTCGCCGCCGTCCGCTCTTTTCGTATTTCCAGAACCACCTCTTCCCCTGCGCGAGCCCGAACAACCCCCAACCTAACCATTTCCCCCTCCTTCAACCCCCACTTCAATCCCCCCCACATCCAGCCCCCTCCCCCAGAACTGCTGCGCACGCCACCAGCCCCGCGACACCGAGGCCGCCTCCCCCGCTCTCATGTGCACGGAAAGCAACAAAGGCGAAGAGGAAATGAAAGAAATGCACACTGCGCCAGTCGCGGCGCCATAGGGGAGGACGATGCGACGTGTTTGACATGCCCAGGACGTTCATGCCGGAGAGTTGGGCAGTTACTGCTTTTAATCAAGCCAAGGTTTTATACCAAGGGAGGAATTATTTGAGCGTTTGGAATAACGGAATGACTTGATTGGCCAATTATTCATGCTTTCCGAATGTGAAATTTTTGCTCTCTTCCCAAGGTTTTTTTTCACTCGGTTGCAGTCATACGTTTCATGTGTACGGGAGTGGCCCGTCCATTTCACATCAACGGAATAAAATAATTCCAATTTTTTTCGAACCCACGAGTGTGTTTTAACGCCTTTGAAATAGTCGAACTCCTTAGTTGTCACGATAACCCTTTCGCCTCAAACAAAAATGATTTGATATATTTTGCACGATTCAACTCTTCTATTTCTTTGCATGTATGCATCTAAAACTGGTATTCTACTGATGTCTTCGGTCAAATGCTTAAACAGGGATGATTTAGTGCAGATACATCAATATAATATCTTTATGGAGTAGTTATTTAATTTCATTTTATTTTGCTATTAAATAAATTATCATTGCTTTCATCTTTATATGCCAAAGTGACATCAGACCAATATTGTAGCCAGCAATATACTTTTTGGTATTTTCGAGACTTGCCATTTTCTGCACACATAAAAGATCTATTTTAATTTCACTAAAAAATTGTGACCTTAAAGTGAGTATATCAAGTTTTTTCTCGCAGTAGATTTTAAATAGTCCTCAATTGTACCTGACTTCAGAAAAGGTACCCACATACCAAGTAGGGCATTCTTTTGATTTACAGTATAACTAGGTGCCTTTGTTAAGTCGTTCTCGTTGAATAAGCACTCGTTTCGGGCGTCGTGTTAACGCATAGCACATTGTGATTTGGCACATATCCTCATTGCATATATGCATACCAAATATTCTCTTTGAAGTTCTCAAAAGAACAACTGGATTACGCCATTCGATAGTTACGCGAGGCGCTCATTGAACAAGGTACTTTTTTCCTGCGAGCAAAAAGTTGCTACCAAAGAATTTCAATTAAAAGTGTCAATTATGGTTATAAGAAAAAAATTCCAGCGTCGAGAATAAATGTAAATCTGAAAGGATATGAGGAGCATGGGCGCCTCAAACAATTAATAATTTCTAGATTTTAACCCTAATTTCCGACCTTTTATACCGTCACCGGAAGCACTGTAACAAGTTTGCCCATTCTCTCCGGAAATTAACTGAAGACTTTTTTGGATAATTGCAATATTAATTGGGTATTTTCATCAAAATGTTAATAGCATAGTCTTAAGCATAACTATATTAGATATAATTATGGTGTGGTAAATTGTCAGTTGCAATTTTTAGGGGAGGAAACCGACTTTTGAGGTCATTTGGACCGTGGGGATGAATACCAAAGGGTGAGGGGTGGAGGGAAACCCGGCGTTTGCATTAGCCCACTCTTAACGTGATGAGTCTAAGGATCACCAGCTTAACGTCCCATCCGACGGAAGGCGTACTAACTAACCCACAAAGCACCATACCTCAACCCAAATATATACATATACGAGGGCCATCCGGAAAGTAGTACCCGTTCGTGCCGCATGAAGTGCTGACGACGCGAGTAGCCGCTGGACGAGGTCAGATAGCTTCAGTGGCTTGTCTGCCTTCTCTGAGCCAAGTTGCGTGACGCTAGCATTGCCTGTGTTGTTTCTGTGATTGTTTACAATGTTTAAAAAAATTGAGAACGCCGCCAGTTGTGAAGTGAGGGCAGTGATTAAATTCCTCAATGCAAGAAACGTTCGCCCATGTGATATTCATCGCCAATTAAAGGAGGTGTATGGAGACAATGTAATGGACGAGTCGTCTGTTCGGCGGTGGTGTCGCAACTTCAACATGGGGAGGGGGAACACACACGACGATGAGCGTTCGGGGAGACCGTCTGTCATTACAGACCAACTGGTGAGCTCAGTTGACGAATTCGTGAGGAACGATCGGCGCGTCACAATTGATGACATCTGTGAGCATTTTCCCAATGTTTCTCGAACAATTGTTCATGAAATTGTTAAACACCATCTGCATTATGCAAAAATTTGTGCAAGATGGGTCCCTCGCGTATCTCAATGAGCTGGCGGCGAAGGACTATGCAGCAGGAATACAGAAACTTGTCACACGTTATGACAAATGCCTTAATTTGCTTGGAGATTATGTTGAGAAGTAGTTTAAAGTATCCTCTTTCAAATAAATTTTTTTATGTTTGTTGATATTTACTTTTGTGTCTTTATTTCACGAACGGGTACTACTTTCCGGATGACCCTCGTATATGTGTATATATATATACAGGTATATATATATATACACACATACATATATATGCATATATACATACAATATATTCATAAACATATATATATATATATATATATATATATATAACTTCTATATCTTCCGATGAAGACGGAGCAGAATTCCGTCGAAATGATCAGGAAATAACATGTGAGTGATCTTTTTGTGTTTCAGTATTGTCTGTTGCTTTTCCAATTATTATTCAACACTTCCGTGTTACGTTGATGAAATAATCTATATACATATATATATATATATATATATATGTTTATATATATATGTATATATATATATGTATATATATGTATATGTATGTATGTATGTATATTTATATATATATATGTTTATATATATATGTATATATATGTATATGTATGTATATGTATATATATATATATATATATCTATATATTGTATTGTATGTACTGCAATCCAAATATTTATGTATATCTGTGGTCGCGGTAGTCCAGGGGTAGATCGTTGGACTACTGACCGGAGGCATTAATCTACTGATGTCGAAAGGCATCAAGACAAGGCGGCTAGGGTCTCTCGGTTTAACTTCCCATCCGACGGGCGTCGTATTTACTCAAAGTGCTCTGCGCAAAGCACCTCAAATAGGGATTGGGACACCGCCGAAAATTGCTTGTTGTCTCTAGCATTTGAACCTGGGTCCTCTTGGTGTGAGGCCTGTACGTTAGCTACCCATTATCCTGATATCCAGCACCGTTCACGTATTTTACTTAATACTATGTGTTGTTAAACGGAAAAAAGGCTATTAAAAATGAAAAAAATATGTTTGACTCATTAGCCTTCTGTTGAATTTAAATATCTTTTAAGAATAAAAAAGAAGTGTTGAAATTATGGCAATAGTTCCCATATATAAAACAGAGAGTTACTTTTAACACCAATAATAGGTAAAGTATTGCTCAGAAGTAATGGTCAAGCTTTTGGTTTATTATAACATTTATCTCTAAAGTTTTCCATCAATTAGGCAACAGATGGGGCGAAGGTAAAATATACCCATCAATTGGCATATTTAGTTATAATTGTCTAAGGGTAAGGTTTATTATAATAATGCGAGGCCATATAATGCCGGGTTAAAATTATTCCCCCTTATTTAAGTGACATATGTACGACATGTGATTATCTAATGTTTCAATTTGTAAATTTTATCTGTGTTGACCTAGTAGCTCCTAATCTCATTTAAGTTATTAATATGGGAATTATTTTTATTGCTCCAGAGTTAAATCAGAAATATTTTTAGATCGAGTTAAAGAAGATTTAGAAACTCTTTGTTTTTATTAAAATGCGGACGTAAAATGTAAAAATCTATTTTGAATTAATTTATTGCATTTTCATTTTTCTAGTGAAAAGTTATTTACTATTAATAATGGTGTTTTTATATTTCAATAATGACAAATTAGCTTTTATTTCCAACTCATATGTTTCACAAGGGTTTTTATTTGTTCCTAATAGGTTATTATATATTGATCCGAAGACTCACTCAGGTATATTGTCACATGTGCTAAATGAAGTTGAATTTGCTCAACATTCCAACGCACACAATCACAACCGTTCCAGCGATCGGTCGTATTTAGCGATTGTGAGCTAAGGAATGTTGCTTTATTTATTAAGGTGAACTTATTATACTTGTAAAAGAGATCAATTAAGAATTTGTAAATATTTTATGGCGGCTAAATTTTACAACCATTCACCTTTATGTAAGGACATATTGTAATAATTAGGTAAGCACATTTTGTAATTCGAAATTTGAATCACCAAGAAAGCTTTTTTCTTAACAACGAATGATTCCCCTTTTTGATTCTCACTATACTGCTTAGTTTTTCCGATCGTGCTTCACGCATCTTGCCTTAAATTTTCGTAAGCTTTCAACCTGCAGGCCTGTGGTGCAGGGGTTGTTTGGTATGTGACACGTGAATACGTACGTAGGCACGCACTCGCACACAAAAGCACGCATGCTCTTTTTTCACGCCCGCTCGTAAACTCACCGGCCCAGGCGGGCGTGAATACAGCGAGTAGTCGTGCGGCGCGTCGCGGTATTCATCATTCCTTACGTGTATGGGGAGGAACGGGGCGACCGGCGGGGGTCCGTCTGCCGGGAGGAGAGCAATGCGAGACTGTGGAGAGGGAGGAGGGACAACAGACATTCCCTCAAGACTCAAGTAAGCATAGGTGTACAGCAACGCCCCCGACCCGCCCTTCACAACCCAGAAAGAATTCAAGAGAGACAGAGCAAGAAAAGCCAGGGGTGGGGATTAGCAACAAAGATACAAGGAATTGTAGGAAAAGATACAGTTTAGGTCAGAGGGAGATAGGGGATTTTAATTACTCATTAATTCTAGACTAAATTATCTAAATTTAAAAAAAGGTTAGCTGGAGGTAATAAAATGTATTAATACATTAGGACACTACCTTGGAAGAGAATGATTTAAACAAATAGAGTGAACAATAAATATGTAACGTGGGAATTCCCGATGAGAAAGGATGAAATATTTGAAAACTTGTTGGGGAAATAAGGATGGGCGCAAGGTGGACAAATGAATCAAGTGCATTGACATCTAGCTCTGTCATATTAGAGTAGAGACTAAGACTGATTATAAAATATTGGAACTTTTAATGATATAGTTTCTCAAGAAATAAGTTGCTAGTTGAGAAGTACGTAGGCAGTACTCATTTTAAAATTCGAGTATTCAGATTTTAAAAATTCTTGATAACATATTTCCATTGCGTAATATTTCACTGCAAGACAGGGCTCAAGTGAGAAACTTGAGTGAGTCCAGAGTGGTCATGTTCGGACGGTAATATTTGAACGTATTTTAGGTCTTTTGCGTTATTACTCATTATTTGCATTAAATAAGCAATCAAATTTTAGCCCAAATTTTTTATGCCAATGGAATTTTTAACGTAATACCCATCTCATAAGGGATTATAAGATGTCACCAATATTACTTTATGATGCCTTTGGTGATATTAAAAAAATATAAATTGTCATTTGTTAGTAGCAAGTGTCCTTTCTATTTTGTAACAAATAGCATAGCATCTAGATAATTTTATTTCGCATTTTTGTAATAGTAGAATATAACTCACGGATGTGCAATTTTAATAAATGAAAAAAGCGCATTTGATTGCTCTATATGTAACACTGAAAAGATATGTAAAAAAATATTTCTGAGATGTAATGACACATTTTTTTGGGAGGTTCTAAATAATTAAATATTATTGATATATGAATAGTTAAGATTGCTTGAATTTTTTTTCGCAAGTTATGAGAATTCAACGGTTAAAAATTTATAAAAACGAAAATACTACATGAACTAATTTACAAAAGTAATGCACTCATGCCCCTCTAGCCTGAATAACAGACATATTGTTGTTTGGGGTAAAGGTAAAAATATAATAATGAAACTCAAGTAATAAACAATTCATTAGATACTTATGACCAGGTCACATCGATGTTACTTACATGATTGCTCCGGTTAACATTTGAAGCCATTAAATAATTATCCATTTACTAGGCAGTATAATACACTAAGATAACCATTAACTATTAATAAATGAGTATTAAAATTAAAAATAGTCAATGCATTTGAATTGCATGAGAACTTTGAACTAAGTTCGTTTGTATAAACGATTTAAATCTTTGAATAAATACATTTAATTTTTATTTTTTTGCCAAAAAACATTAAAGCAACTTAAACTTTCAAGTTGTAGTATTATATAAAACACTAGTATTTTAACATTTTTCAACATGAAATGTATAGACAGGAATATGATGAGTTAGATTCGAAGTTATCACCCTTGGAATATTGTAAAGGTTCATTATAAAAAAATATAATAAAAAAACGAAGTTGAACCCAATCGAAGTGAAGGAAATTAATCCTATCCTGTTTAAAAAATTACAAAAGGCATAACATGTAGATTGCAAGTATTTGCTTGACTGTTCAATGAGGTTGCAATAATATTGAAGTTAAAATTACATTTTTCATATGTAAGCATAAATTTATCCGTGTGAACTTTTCATCACTTTAATAAATCTATAATGAAGTTGAATGGATTGTTTTTCAAATTATTTCTTTATATTCTAAAATATTAGAATGAATACATTTTGTGTTGTTTCTGTTGATTATAATATTTATTGCATCAAGATAGTGCAAAAATATTTTTTTAAATATTTCGTTACCGGCGGTACCTTGGCCACATTCGCTTAGAAATTTACTTTCTCGTTTAATTTTTGCATACATATATTTAGCCTCCTTGATGAGGATGCCTCATTTGACAACAAACAGAATCTATTGCCATGAATAAATGTTTCGAGTAAATTTACAAATTTAGGGGACTCATCGTCCGCCATTGCATCCGAGAACCATCACCAGCCAAAACCTGTATCACATTGGTCATCATCAGTCGAGCCGCTACCGCAGCTGCGCGGCGATGATGACGCTGCGGGCCCATAACGCGTGATTTGCGGACGTGCCCTCGCGTGCCATCGTTCGCTCGCGTCTTTGTGGGCTCATCGTGAGGAATGAAGGATGAATTGTCTCGCCCGCCGGGAAATACTAGCGCAGATATTGCGTATTCGCTGGGACACGATTCGGAAAGGTTTAATAATACGAGTCCATTCGCAACGACTTGCCGTGGCTTATCTGAATTAAACCGATGACCCAATTAACCATCGAAGAGGGTTATGTAGGATTTCCTTTTCCTGATTTTGGCTTACATATCCTGCATGAATGGACCAAGCAGATGCAATAAGAGATAAGTCGAATGAAATGTCTGCCCAGTTCAAATCTCGAACATTGCAATTAAGTGTTCTCATAACAAGTTACTAAAATTGTGTGTGCACATATATGTATTTTTAGATAAACATATGTTTGTGCGTGTGTATATAATTATAAAAATGCATTTCTTAAATTGTGAAAATTTAAATTTTTTCTCCGGGCTGCATAAAATCTAAAAGATTTATCACCAGAACTATTACCATATTATCACTTTTAAAATTGAACTCGCATGCTAAAGCTTGTACCAATCTTTTGATCTCTGAGAGCATTTAGCTATTCGTTTATTTTTTCATGTTGTTGACGCTTTCACTATTTACATACACCATTGGAATTTAATGTCTACCCATAAGCATTTTTATTTATTAAGTTCTAGTAATTTTATCTTTAGAATATATATTCATATTGGAGACGGGATAGCGTGGACAGCTCGACTGTTCACCGACGGGTACCAGGGTGCATAAACTTCTTTGTATAAGCACACCAAATATATAATGTGGTGCGACTATCTCCTCACAGGAACCTCAGGGGAAACCATACGATTACGCAAGGAATGACAACTTCCGACTCGAATCTTTGATTTTCAAATGCATGAAGGCTTTTCATGGAGACAGACTTTTACTACAGATTATTATTGAATGTTACATAGTATGTTAAGTATTGCAATAATCAATTAATTACTCATAATTACTTGTTACACTGCGTAGAGTCTGAAATTCCCCGTTTTAAACTTCAGCCTTTACTTCATACAACGGGAACTCATGGTCAACCTCTACTTTATCTTACTCGAAAAAAGTCTAAAAATAACGGAAGTTTAAGAGCCCAACTCTTCCTCTGAAGGTCATGGAAAAAAAATTCAGGTAGAACTGTGAGACCTTTTCTTAAAAAATGGTTTCTTCCTCAACCTCGCAATTTTTCCCGTACGTCTCCCTAAAAGAAGAGACATGTCCGAAAGCCCACTGTTCAGTTGTGTAATCTTTACGGTCGTCACTGCTTTGTGCCGAGGTCTGCAAAGGTTAGGTAAAAAATATTTTGCAAGAGGAAAGAGGAGCGAACGGGGAAGAGATGGGCTTGACCTCACCCACACAGTTAAGAGGACCGACTCTCCCCTATTGCCTATCGCCCGGCGCTCAAGGGTAGAGCTCAAAGACACGTAACGGGGTGAAGTCTTTGGGCCGTAAAAAAAGAATAGGAGGCCAACGTTTTGAAGGGTCCGTGGAAGGGATGCCTGGGATAGAAAAAGGGGGAAAAGGAATTCTTATTATCCTCACTGGCCAGCCGGTGGAGGCGATGTCCTCCCAAAAATTCTAAGGTCGCCGGTCGAGGCGACTGAAGTGAGCAAAGGATTTGGAAGGCCCCAGAGAAAAAAATTCCAGAGGAACTGATGGGTTGCGTATGCCTCAAGGTACAATGCTTTGAGAAGAGAGCCGCTCAAGCCTTCCTTGAAGAATGTCATTCACAATATTGTTCATATGAAAGTGTAAAAGGTGCTGTGCTTCGAGAATGACAACCTACTGCGGAGTCAAATTTTTCCGAAAATTCCCAAAATTTGCTACCTGTTAAATTAATTTCCAGTTTTCTCCCCGCACAATTTCAAACATTTTGTTAGCATTCACCAGTTAATTTTCATTTATTTAACTGAAGAAATACCTTTACAAACTAAACCAAAATAAAACTGAAGTGAAAATGTAAACGTTGAGTGTTTTTAAATCCCTCATCTTGCATTCGTAATTTATTTGTATATCTCACATTTTTCCTCAAATATCATATTTTCATCTCTTATCAGTAGTTCTTTTTAAAAACAAGTATAACTTTTCATAACTAACATAACCGTATGAAACGATTGGCACCAACTGATTAACATTATTTAGAAACTGGGTCTCGATGTCACAAAGCTTCAATTTTTCTTTATTCCTAAAATAAATAATGAGCCAAATAAAGTTTAATTAATCATTTAATATGTAAAGGTGAGTTATAAATAAGTATCTAATTAGTGTATCTTTAATTCTACAAGCTTGAGCGTGCATTTACAACACATAAAAAGCCGCATATAAAAAATAAATGGAATACACCTACTTGCAGTCACATAAATTTGCAAGCAATGTCATCGAATATGGCATCGAGTAAATATGCATGATTTATGAAATAGCCATCAAGAGAAATAATTCTCCTTTTCCCTTGAGATAGAATTCTAACATTGCATCATGTATTTATGTCGATCGACTAAATGGATTATTTACGAGCATGTTTCACCGGAGGATCTCGAGTCTACCACGTACGTTTGTGTTTCGTGCTCGGCTTTTTCCCATGCTATCTGTAAGTTGTTATTTTGCTAATGATCCCGGGAGAACTCAAGCGGATTTAACATTAGAGACCGGGGAGACGAAGCGAGCATGCTCGACTCATCTCAGATTGATCGCCACATAATCACCTCCCAGTTCCTCCCGCACCAAACGCCCCATCCCCTCTTACTCCCCGCAGTCATTCTGCAGCAATCCCCCCTCCCACCAACGAACTCAAACCTCAGAAACATCCCCTTCCCACTCACCACCCTCTCACATTTCCCTCCCCCCCCCCGATTTGGATTTCCGCCTCATCGGCGAATCCTTCAGATCCCACCCCCACCTAACGCCCAACCACACTCTCCCTCACCCCTACCCACCCGCTCGACATCTTTTCATTCTGCTAAAAGGCACAGTCCTGCCACGGTATGAGCGCCGCAACGCCTTCAAATTGATCACGCACACGTATTGCTATGCCTCCATGGGTGCATGTTGTATAAATCTTGCCGTAGGATCTCTCTCTTTCGCTGGTTCTCTCTCTCTCGGTCTGGTTTTTTCAGTCGTCGTGTAAGCAGGTACCCACCTCTCCGTGTATCAGGCGTTATTTTTATCTTTTTTGTGTGCTTTGGCTTTCCTTCGGGTATCTTTTTAAAAATCCTTCTCCTCCTCCTGCTGATCTCACCCCCTTCTCTAGCCCCTCCGTCCAGTCGCCACTCTCTCCCCGGACGGCCAAACCCCCTTAACACACCACGTCCATAAATCATGGAATTAAATTTACTGCCCGCAGTGAGTTACGGCACGGCGCGACAAGTGAAATGGAATATTTATGGAATCCACCTTGTAATTGAGGAATGGAAAACAGTGAAGCCGGCGACTGATTATTCACGATTTTAAAAGGGACTTCACCTCGCTAACTAGGAACTACCTCGGAGAACTCCCGTTTATCTTAATCGTTCCGTTTTGCTAATATCGCTTATGCAAAAAACCATCATGAATAATTTTATGCAACGACTGAGGCAGGGTTAAAAAGGTCTTTCAAAGGGTACTTGGTAATCACATGTTTGCCATTGGTGAAAGTGTTTTTTCATCGGTGAAAATGGGTAGTAAGAATTGCAGTTATTTTAGACTTAAGCATATTTTAGTAATTTCAGATTTTCTTTATGGATAAATTCAATAAAAACGGCTAACAAACTTGAAAATGTACAAAAACGCTCTGAAGGCCGTTTAAATTCTTAAGTATCTTTCTGGAAGAAGCTTTGAAGATGGGTATGAAGTTTAATTCCCAATCACATGTAATTTCCGATTTTCGACAATTAACTTACGATTTCGCATAACTCAATCTGTAAGTACATAAAAATACACTTTCATTATATTATACTCATCTTTTTAATTGATGATTGCTACCTAAACTACAGATTCAGTGACGCATTCGTGTTGGCGTGGGATATAGATACCACGGCAGTCCATTCACTTGGCCATTAATGTCTTCCAACTCTCAACGGTAAACTAGCAAGGACTTCGAGGTCTTTTGGAGACGGCCTCCATCAAATCGATTGGCAGCATTGCTAAATTTTTATGAATTTCACGAGTATTTTCTGTGTAGGATTTGTACAGTATTACGCATCTTGTGCATCCCCAAGAGAAACAAAGACAAACAAAGACATCCCCAAGACAAACAAGTCTTCTTCCTCTGAGGTATAAAACAATTAAGAGAATAACAAATTATTGGGGCTCAGTGAGACGTTTTTGAACTTGGGGATAGTCGTAGGCTAGCGCGATTGAAAAATTACTCTTAAGTTCCGGAAAATTGAATGTGTGAGGAAGTTGTGAGTGAAAGAAGAGGGAAACACAGGCCTTGGGTGAATAACTTTCCAGTGTCCCGAGCGTTCGATTTTTAGGACGCAGTCCAAAAGGTGATGGGTGCTTCAAATTTTCGTGCACCCTTACCTATGAAAGCAGTCCAGGGGAAGAAGCGTGGTATTAGGGGTGGTGGAAGATGGAAGTGGGAGTGCATGAGAGACGAGATATTGGGGAAGCTTAATCAAGTGACGAGAAGGGACAGGAGGGGTGTTGGAAGAAAAGGGAAAGGGGGGGAGAGGAACGGCCGTAAAGATGTTCGCGCCTCTTGCAGCAGCATCTCGTGCCCGGGATCCTTCCTCCCTCGCCTCCCTCCCTTCCTCTTCGCCCTTCGCCGACTCCAACTCTTCCTCAGGCTCCGACCCCACCCCGTCCTTTCCTCGGTGACTCTAGTGCATAAATACGGGGAAGCCACGCCAGTCGGGGTCCCCCGTTCCTCGCCCTCTAAATCACTCCTTGCCTTCTCCCATGGAAAATCCTTCTTTTGCCTCGTCTCCCTCGTGCTACTCGCTCCAGGACTATGCGTCCCCGCCGCTACGCCCTCTTCTCCCACTCGGTCCCCCTTCTTTGGTCTCCCGCTCACTTCCTACGCCTCCTCCCTCATCTGCGCCCCATCTTCACCCCCCTCCGCTCTCACTCCTCTCAGCCGCAACCCTCCGGCCGCTCCCATCCTCAGAAGCTCTCGATTCCCTTCTTCTCGATACTCAGACGTACTTTCATCTTCTCCACATGTTGTTGCCGTAGTATACCTTCCGGTCGTACTTTTCTCTCCCTCTCGTTCCCGTTTCCCATATGTTTACCGAGAAATCCTGGTTCCCTCTTACCTATTCATTCATCTCGGATCATCTCTCAGGATTGAAGTGTTTCTTCTTTCGGGATAAAGTTAAGTTTTACAGAAGTATGTATTTAAGTCCTTTTGACGTATGTATTCCTTATTCCCGGCATGAGTAGATTATAATCATTTACGTTACTGCTCCCATATGAGGCAGATTGTAATTAAAATGATTTTTTCAGCAATATTGAATTTACTATCACATTTTAAAGCATTGTATCTGATCTTATATATTTATTTAATATTTTTAGTCGATCGACATAAAAACATGAAGTAGTTTTGGAAATCTTTTCCTTGATCAGAACTTCAATGTCTTTTATGAAACATTTTCAGGTGTAATATTGTGGAAATTCTTCATGATGAAAGAATATCCTTTGCTTTTCCGCATAGAACATTGTATTACGACCTAGGTTTCATTACAGCGTAACATCTTCCGATACTGAATCACGTAAAGCATCTTCAGGTAGCTTTCGATTTCGTACACCGTTGCATCATCAGAATCTGAAGTTGTTACGCTGTAACGAAACCTAGGAGGTAATAAAAGAGTTCTATGAGGGAAAACAAAGCGTCTTTTTTCATCCCTAATTTTTTATTGCCATCATTTAGTCTGCGCATTTACTTTGCATTGATGTCCTTCAAGACTTATTGTTCTAATTCTAAGATCAGCGTTAGTTAAGTGGTGAACGTGTGTAGAATAACCGTATGAGTTCACAAAAAATTCTAGTCAAAAAGAAATTTCTTTCTCAGTATTTTATTTTTGCGACTTTTATATCTTTATAACTTCATGTTTGTCCTCTTAGCCTGAAACCACATGATTAGCCTCCCGAGCAACATCCATAGCGTCCCCCATGTGCTATGTACCCTTTTCAAGGACTAAGACAAACTGCTTTTTCCCTCGCATAAACGATTCACGCATTTGTTTGGTCCTTCTTTTGGAAAAATTGAGGCCATAAACTGCTCCGTGGCCACCGCCTCCAGCGCCTCTTATTGGGCAGGCCTTCGGTAATGTATGGATGCTAAGCGATGAACTGTCCACCATCTCGTGTTTCGAACGGCCCCGTCCCGTAACCCTCTTATCTCCATTACCTATCCTTCAAACGCGGTTTTTTTCCGTTTGCTGCCGAGCATCAAGGGTCAACAGTATCACACGGTACCGAATGAAGTCCCGCAGTGATCTTCCATGAGTTTACCGAATATCAATATTTTCATAAATATATCCGTCGCATATCCGAGTTATGCTCAATATTATAGTTCGTTTACTTTGAAATCTGCATTCATTGCTGTTGCCAGCAATTGAGAATGTCTGAGAAAACTGGGTGTATTGCTTGAATATAATTCTAAATAATATATTGATAAAGTAAACAGTTTTTATCTGGTTCAATACAATAACGACAGGTTTTATTATGAATCCCTCATTGATATCAATCTTAGCAAGGTTTTATTAATTAATATCATTCTTTACAAATATAATCGAGCCTTTTTAAACCTAGTTAAAAACTCAAAATAAATTTTCATTAATTATTACGATAATGATTGCTTAGGAATATATAAGCTAACTTCCTAGATTAAATAATTAAAGTTACGACTAATTTTAATTACATGTGTAATAAATAATTGACGGCATGATCTACCAAAAGCAATAAAAGGGGATTCTGTTATAAGAATGATAAATATGAAAATACATTATAAATCTAATACTCATTAATCATGATTCATGTTAATTGTCATTTATGAATTTCTCTTTTAATTGAAATGCATTATTTAACCATATACCTATCGTTGTTCCCTATCAAATGTAATTTAAGAAAACAGCTTAAGGCTTATATAAATGAATAAAAAATTCATCGTGTTACTGAGCTTAAAAAATCAATAGAAGAAATTTAATATTTAAATAAAGCACACCTATCAATTCATTCCCGTTGGAAGGAAAACGCTGGAAAAAAAATCCCGCTAAATTGGAGAAAGTGCTATGCATGTCTATTTCGCGTCGTGTGGGAAAAAGGAACTGTTTAAGCATCCATCCGTTCTCATTTGCCTTTTTCGCTGGAACCATGACACCACCCTGCAATTCGGCCCGACCCCCCTCGCCCGCACAGACAACTGAGTGTTTGTGTTACCGTACGACCGGAGGTGAGAAAATGGCTGGTTCTGCCTCTTGGCTTGTTTATTTATAGCAGTTCAGCCACCCACTCACTCCTTATACCCTCCCATTCTAATTTCACCCTTTCACCCTCTTACTCCATACCTCTTCCCCTATCCCCTCCGGACCCTCTATTCTCACCCCACCAGATTAACGTGCCCTCCCGGCTCCATTCTAATCTCCATCCTTCCCAACTCCTACGCCCACCACTTGGCTCCTTGTCCCACCCAGCTCCTCTATCTCCCTCCCCCAACCTCTCTCTTATTCCTCTAAAATCATCTCCTCATATCGCTTACTCTACAGTCAACCAACACCCCCGCCTCTTCTCTTCCTATTCAGGATCCGTAAGAACGTCCATCAAAACCCTACACTCTTTGTTTGCTCGGATACCCCACTCTCTTTTATCTCGCCCTCTTTCCTCCATTCCTCTTTCACTTTTCTCCCATCTATCTTTGTATCTCTCCTCTCGTTTTATCTCACCAAGGGATGCAGAGGAGAGGTGGGTCGGAGGGTGCATTAGAATTTTATTCTTGCGGAACGCCCTACCCACTTCATCCTATTCACCCCCCCCTACCCGCCCTATTCTTTAACCTATTCTTCAGCCACTATCGCTCCTCCTACGGCGCAAAGGGCCACCACTGTTCCTCCTCAATATTTTTATTTCAAGCATACTTCTATATTATATTGATCTATAAATTTTACCCCAACTATTGTTACCTTATTATAAACAAAAATCAGTTTATTAATTTCCGTAATTTAGTTGCCGATTCCATGTTCCAAATTTAATGATTTTGACAAAGTATTGATAATGTGTTGAGATTGTTAAAACAAAATGTTCACTCTATAAAAGCGATGAGCTAAGGAGTGAAGGGAGTTGTTAGATCAATTTTTTGGATGTTAAAATTAAATGTGGAAACATGAAATTATTTTGATAGAAGAAAAAAATATATTGCAATTAATAGGAATGAAGTTCTTCATGCGTGACTTTATGCCAAAATATGGAACGGCAGAAGGCACTGAGAAATTTCTGCGTTCTTTATATTATAAAAAAAGGAACTTACTTTACAATTTCGCTGCTAGTACAGCTGCCGCCTACTGCAAAGTTTGTTCAATTACTCCTACCAAATGAACTAAGTAAATAAAGAAAGGACAGTTGTTTTAAGCAAAACAATTTTGGTGGTTAACTACATTGACTGATTCATTTGTATTTTTTTTATTTATTTCGTCTGATTTTTATATCGTATTTTAGAAAAAAATCTCAACCAGATTTCTCTATAAAGTCACAGGCAACCCAAATTTAAGTTTTACATCATTATTTCATTTAGAATTTTAGTATTTTCGTAGAGACGTTGCCCCATAGGTAGATAAAATGAAATTGTTCGTTTTTCACTTTCCAAATCCAAGTGTTTAGATACTAATGCATCAATCAGTGTATAAAATGGAAGGATACTGTATTAGTATACACATTTATGTGCTACAAATTATAACGACGAAATATTGAATAAAACTAAAATGGATTGATTTAATTGAAGATATCAATTGAAAAATTCAAAATGGGCTACATATATCCACAAAACTAAAGCTAAGGGACTGATAGCATAGTTTCGTGTTGCAATATGATTACAGCAACAGCTGTCTTTTTGAAATTGATATAACAGGAAAGAATTACTTCATTAAATAGAATGTTTGAGCCATCTTCGGTAATTAAAAATGAAAGATGTAGTTTTCATTCAAATATCAAATAGTTGGTTCAATAAAATTTGAAAATAATTTCTAATGTTGATGCGACAATATTAAAGTTAAAGTTATTGAATGTAATTATTAATAGATATAATGCACATTTTGTAAAGCTATAATTTATAAAAAAAGTTAATCGCGTTTGTGAATTTTTTAAGACCTTATTCAATATATTTATTTATAGAGAGAGATTCAAAAACACTGTAACTTGGCTCGTGTTATATTTCCATTTTTAAGGCAGCAAAGGAAACTGAGCAGGCTTAATAAGCATGCATCAGCATATTCTCGTGCTAGAATCTTTTTATAAATTACAAAAAGTATTAACATCTTAGCATGAAACAAATTCTAAATACCTCTGCTTGGGAAATTTCATACATTTATTAGGATGTATTCTCAATATTAAATTGCAGTAATAAAGGGATTTTTTTACATTTTTGATAGACATTGCGGGTGTATTGTTTACTTGAAAAATATTCAGGGTGAAGCAGGTGAGTATTACAGTGATTATTACTACACAATATAATAATGTAACTAATTGAAATTAGCTGAGATTAGACTTTTAGCTTTCAAATGTTTACCCAAAATTTCTGTTGAATTGATGCAATAACAGACATTTTTGAAATAAACAATATAACTTTCTGCCAAAGCCTCTCAAATTTTAAATTATTATTGTTTTTTTGTATGTAAGCCACATAACATGAGCACAATCTTTTGCAAGAAGTGACATGTTGTACATGTTTCTTTGCAATAAATTTTAGCATATTTTGAAAAGGTCCACTGAAAATAATATATTAAGGGAGGAAACTTATTCTAAGACTTTTTAACGAGTTATTTCACATGGGTCTCAAGCATGAGCCCATATCCGCTTTCAACCGCTTTCCGGCATTATGCTACGAGTAACGGGCGGCCGGGTTCACAGAATGGCGGCAGCTGGCACCCCGGAGTGCCGCTGGCCCTTTGGCTCCGCCCACCGAACCTTTCCCGTAATCATGGCCGACAGCTCTCGCATTCCAAAAACGGAGGTATTTTCTAAATTGTTACTTGATTAAAAATCGACACTCAGTACATTTTCCAGTAATTGCATTTGAAACTGTGTTTTGTATTTAGCCTTCGGCTTTTTTACTTCCCTATAATTACCAATTATGAATTCTTAAGAGTTTTATCAAAATATTTTAAGATCTATCGTTCCACTCGTGTATTTCTGATGGAACATTTTCCCCAAGGAAAACCACGAAAAACTTGAGGAGTTTAGTTACGTTCACGTTGATATTGACATTAATGCGTAGGATCCATAAACAAATGCTGTTGGAAAGACATATGATGTTATAGATCTGAGATCATAGCTTCCTTGCTGAAATTGCCCCATGGGAGAAAAGAAATGAACTGTTATTTTCCTTCCAGAGAATATTTTGGGTAAGGTAAAGAAACATATTCCTGTAAACTACCCGATTCCTCAAATTTAAAATTACCCATACGAGATTCCTGTTTTCTTATTTATTTCCACGATTCCTTACATTTTGTTATCTGACGACAAAATTCACAAACAAAAATTAATAACTTAGTGTTTTTATAACCATTAATTCGCTAGATTCTAATTTTTCTGACGTGCATAAAAATTCGAAATTAGTTTGCTGATTTTTTCAATGGTTGAAATTTAAGTCATGGCAGTAGTATTTAGAGGAGGCGACCGGCAGCTAAGATCATTTGCACCACTACGGATGGACAGAAAAGGATGAACTGTGGAGAGAAACCCGGCGTCGGCATTAATCTACTCTTAACGGAAGGCACCAAAGGGCCCGCAGCTTCACGCCCCATCCGACGGACGGCGTACTCACACAAAGTGCCCACTACAAAACACCTCAAGTAGGGATAAAGATACTACTGAAATATATTTGATACCGCCGGGACTCGAACCCGGGGGTTGATCCTAGGTAGCATGTCTGCCTGTAGAGCCGCAGTGTGAAGGTCGCTGCTTTCATTCCGGGGATTGCCGAAAATTTTTCAGCTTAGACAAATTTTATTTATTGTTTTTCGGACAACCGCACATTAACAAAAATACCACACTAATATAAATCGTATTAGGTCATCCAGTTTTTCCTAATGGGGCATACCAGAGGTAACAAGTAGTTTACGTTCACAAACTCCTGTAGATTACTTCATGTGTACTCGCGCATGCATGAGTGCTCGAATATTCATAAAATGTTTTCATCAAAGCTGTACCTTGCTGCCAAATATGCTGCTTTAAATTATTATCTCAATCTTGTCATGGACATTTAAGGTGTTCATTTGACTTATTGAGGCTATTCAAATGCCTATTGTCTATTTTTAGAAGGTGTCTTTAAATACAGAATTCAATGCTTTTGTAAACGTTTTCTTTCGCGAAGCATTAAATTTTTATTTACATTCATTGACATGGTATTTTTTCACTTGATAAGGAATATTCATTGATTCAAGGATTCTACTTCAAATAGGCGATAAATTTAAATAAACAAATATCATAATATAAGTTTCAGTGTAGAAAAAAGGGGAAAAGAACGTGAAAATGCAAGTGCCTTCATATTCCTCCAATACTCAAGGAAGTGAGATGAGTTTGATTGAATAAAATAACAGGTAAACTATCTCGAAACCCACAGTAAAAGGAAAAACATAGCTTTCCCCAACTTTTGATTATGTGACCATCTCAAAGTGCCCCTTACTTATTTATTTTCAATATTATAGATTTACAGTGCCCCTTTGGAAAACGCTCTGTTTGCCAGCTGAAAGGATACAGTTTAGCATTAATGGAGATAGCTCCTGACATGCAAAATTGAATCCATATCTCCAAACCCACACAGACCTCACTGCAGGGCTAAGAGAGAAATAAATCGTTGCATCTATGTAGCATAAAATATTTTGATTTCTGGTCTTTACATTTTCGTCCCACTATTGGAGGGGCATTCCCTAAAATCTCTTCTATCCTTATTTCCCAGTGTGCGTACCCTCTAATTATCCGCACGCCAGTATCCTCTTCCTTCTACCCTTCCTATCAGCTAGTCATAGCTTAAATACAAGGCCTCAGCACCGCATGAATGCGGTCTAAGCGATTGCCTGGAGCGAATATTTTGGAAGTGTTTGAGCGTAAATTTTACTTTTAAGTGCTCCATAGAAATGTAAAATAGAAAAGGTGGTGATTTGCTTTATAACTTTCCTAACGGAAAAGTTTCGATTCAACGCTATCCAACTAATATATGTATTTTCGTCGTCAATGTTTCCTAAATCAGAATTGAGCACTTTTTATAGTCTAGGAAAATATAAGTACTGTTAGGGATCGCAGACAGGAAAAAGAAAAAATAAAGAAAAATTTCTTTTGAAGAAAACCTGTTTTTGACAAATTACTAAGACGTTTTTGGTAATGAAACAGAAAATCTATGACTTTGTTAGTTCTTTTCAATTCATGTCCATCTGCATGACTTCGTATTTGAATGATTTTGTGTTCATTTACATTTCTCTGCTGGTGAACTGTTATCACAGGAAAATTCTACGCATTTTACATTTTTATAGCAAATTTTAATAATTCACGTTTTCGCATTATTCCAATGACTTTTAGTAAAATACTCCAATATACCGTCTTAAGTCAAATATACAACGCTGCAGTAAAATGTGCGAATCCATGTCTGACTAGCTAACAAATTATTAACACTTTATAGTTACTAAAAAACATTGAATAAGAAGATTTTACCTGTTTGAATTTAGTTTTTTTTCTCTACTCTAAATTTTCTCTTTTTGATATCTTACTTCTTATTAAAAATCAAAATTCCGAAGGCGTAGAACATCACATTCGACAAAGAGACTTTTAATAGTAATTTTTTAAAAATGTTTCCATAGCTGTGAGCTAATATAAAAAAATATTGTGTTTCACCTTAGTGCACTTCAGTCCTCTTATCTAATAGAAATCTTAGACATATTTAAAAGCAAAGTTAATTTCATATAACCACGACTTATTTTTAAGCAAGTTCATAGGCTAAAAACTCTTTTCCATTACACCTGCAGTCTATATTTTTCGATCTTAAATTATTAAGTCCTTGATTGAAAGCATTTTAAAAGTCATATTGCAATTCATGGTATTTTTTTTGGAAATTTTTCTAGCATTAAATATTTTTTAAAGAGTTTAAATGAGCAGTATACACTAGTGAGCAATGTGCTCGTTGAATTTCAAAAGTATATTTGCCAATCATCCTGCATAAAACGTATGATAGTTGCTGTTGTACTCATTTTTTGCATTTTGAAAATTAACTAAGGAAGCCGGGAATAATATTCTAATCCATTCCCTTTACTCCTCTCATATTGACCACTCGAAGATAATCGATCCCTAATCCTTTCCCTGCACCCGTATTGAAGCAGACCCCTTTCAAGTGACTTTTCCATAGGACCCTTAGGCGAACATATGCGAGCAAGGGCCATAAATTCACGCATCTCAAGGACAAAACACCGATGCTTCATCCACGGTGGCATGCATACCACAGCTATCTCTCTCCTGCGGAAAATATTGATATTTTTATTTCTCTCGCATCAATGCTCCAACCACGTGAGATTGAGGTGTAGATAATGATTTTTCTTACCCCGGGAGCACGAAAAAATTGATAAGAGATGAAGGCGATAGGAAAATTACGCGTTGGGTACGGCCGTGCCGGACTGCCTTTGATTCTCTTCCCTTTTCCCCTTGTCCATAGCTCTCCCATTCGTTCAAAAACCTCTCTTTTTCCGAATACCCACTTCCCATATCTTACCGATCCTTCTCCCCCTCCTCTCATCCCTTCCTCTCCTTTCTCCTTTGGACTGTTCTTCCTCCTCTACCCCTTCCGTTCTCACTTTCCCTCTCGCCTCTGAAACACTCACTCTTATTTCCTATGGGCCTCTCGTAACCCATGCCGCCCTATTGCTTGCTAAACATGCCATTCAGAATTTTATAGGTTATAAAAGCGGAGGGAGCGGGTTTGAGGATGGGCATGAGTGTAGCTGTTTTATTTTATCATTTTTCCCCCCCTCTCTCCCTCTTTCTCCCTTCCCCCCTTTCCGAGGGAGTGGGCGGGTGGACTATGCATGTGAGTGTAAGGAGTGAACGGAGAGGAGGAAGGGGTGGTGGAGTGGGCCAGTGTGGGAGAGGGGGTTCAATGCGGTGGTTGCCTACAAGGAAGAAGTATAAAAGGCAGGTCGCGTGGTCTCCCTTGTCGAGGAGTTAGATGAGCAAGGCGATGGCCCGTCGGGGGAGTGAGAGGCAAGGGTTGCGAGGGCGAAGTAGTTTGAGGGGGGGGGCGAGGGGGTGGAGGTAGGGCCATAAGAATTCCGTTTCTATGGCACTGAATGAGAGTGAGGTGGAGTGTGTGAAGGTCTCCTTACGGCCCTCTTTATCCTCTCCCTCTCCCTCCCTCCATTCCACCAGACATCCAGCTCGTCAACTGTCTCAATCTCTACCCTACACTCACTACCGACTCATTCGAGACTATTTGGCACCCCTTTTCCCTTTTGCCGCTCCGGGGCGATTCCCTCGGAGACTTTCGAGTGCACAGCATCAGGGAGGGCCTTTTCTCTTTCCTCCACCTTCACCCCTCCTTCTCACTCTCACCCACCCCACACACACAGTCGTCACTTCACCTCCCCAAATTCTCTCCCCTCAATTATCGCCTCTTTCCCCTTCCGCTCCCATCCTCATAATCGTGCTCCCGCATAAATCAAATTAGCAAATGGTTGTTGTGGCCGCGTGCGATTGTAGTACTTGCAGGGAAGTCTGTCGATGAAAAATCATTTGGCGCAATGTGCATTTTTTCTTTATATTTGCATAGATTAATTTATATAATATTTTTGTTGTTATGACTCAACTGTTGATTAAGATTACGAAATCTTAGTTGCTCAGTTTACTTAACGTAAATTGCACCCCAACAATTTTTCAGCTCTCCATCTTATCAAGTCGTAAAATACTCTAATATTAATCGTGAGAACAGAGAGAAGAAAATTCCATCCGCCTTAAGTGTCTAGTGGGTTTAAGAGGCAAATTATTGTCTTAGTCCACGCGGAGGAGTGTGTTTTTGTGCTTACACGATCAGTGTACATTCTTTAAACTTTTTCCCTAGGCTACTTTCTTGCATCAAGTAAGGAATGCCACGTGCTTTATCGTATTGCTCGATCGTATCAGGCTATGCCTGAATCTCCCTTTCGCTGAATAATATTAGTAGACATGCTCCTGAATGCCGCGGATTCCAATGACTTTTATCATCCGGGTTACATTGATATTATTTATCGCGCCCAAAATTAACAATTCGCCCTTATAGTTTTTATATTTTCTTCGGGAAGTAAACTTGACAATGAGAGGTTCAAAAGAGAATGTGTGAGAGTACTCTCAGCAGAACGCGTAACTGACCCTAAGGTCCAATGCAAGATCACCAGCAACGTATTTTTGGATGACGCTAAAAATTCCACCTTCATGAACTGTCGGTGATAGGTGTTATTCCCTAGTCGGATAATAGTAATTGTCTTAGGGCCGATATAACGTATACCCTACCCTTAACTCTGTTCAAGTTTCAAATACATATTCCAACCAGAATTAGCAATTATATGTTGAGACTATTAGTCCGTAGCCAAGTATTAGAGATCAATACTAGTAGAAAGTTCGCTTTATACTCCATAAAAAATTAAAAGAATGATTGTTTTTCATGATTTTATTTTAGTAAACTAAGAGAACTTCAAGGGAAGTGATATTTGTCAAGATAAAATAACTCACGGGGTTAGTGGTAAAAATAACGGCAGCAGCAATCCAGGGTAGAAGAATATCTGTCTTGATTAACGATCAGAAGAAAAGGGAATGGTTCGCGAAGATGAAAAATCGTGAAGTTTTTCTGGGTATTATAGTTGTCATTAACCGCTTTTTGAAGTGAGTGGGGACCTACCTGATGATCTTTCACTCCGGAAAGCCTCCAACTGACCCCAGGAAGAGTTAATCTGCGGCATCGTAAATATGTAATGTTTTGTCTGGTATGTTAGTGGTGGCATGAGAAATAACAATAATGGTTATATTAGCATTTATCTTTTTGTGCTAATTTTGGAGGTAAAAGAACGAATTAATACTAATCAGTTTAGTTATGGCAACATAAAAATGTATCATTTATCAAAATTGACAACGATACGTCACATTCTCGTATATTTTCTACTTCTAATAGGCGTACGTAGTAATCTCAGTCTGTACACACGTTAGAAGGGACCAACAGGAGAAATAAATGCAAATATAATGAGTACATAGCTATGGTATGATACGAAAAAATAAATTATAGAATCATCAGTCTCCACACACTATTAATCAGCGCTAAAGACTACATTTTTTATGGAAGATATCAAAGAAGAATTTGATAAAAACTTAGAGAGCTTGTTCGATCAAATGAATATTGACTCTAGGGGAGCAGATATTCATCTTGAAAAGTTAAAAGATTAGATATTATTTGGTTGAATAACTTTATCGGTTCTTAAATTCGATTACATGTATCAGTTAATAGCACCAAAAAATTTTAATAAGCATATCATTTAGTCAACATGATAATTTCCCATCTTAAAAACACACACTGCGTTTATGTCGACAAATTATCATTTGACCAAGCGGTTGGTATACGCTACTTATTTTTTATTATTAAGTTATTGTTTTTTGTGAACAAACTTTAAAAAGTATTAAATACGTCGTTAACAACATAATAGATGAGTATCGAGACATATATACCTTTAATGTTCCAATTGGTGCCTAATTAAAATAAGCATGATAAATTTGAGATAGATCAGATAATGAATGCTCTGCTCCAATCCACATAAACACAGTCAATGTTCAATTAGCCGATGAAAACGCTCAAATCATCAATGACCAATGAACCTTTACTTTTAGATAAAAATCTATTTTGATGCTAGAGTTCGTATCCTAATTTTATTGAGAAAAAGTAGCTGGTTGTCACATAAAACGCTCATCTTTCATCAAGAAATTGAACCCTTCTACGAAGCTATATGTTAACGGAAGAATCGGGATGGAAACGGGATGAGAAAACGTTGATATGAGGTATGCCAAAAAAGTATCTCTGCAGAATACACTTTTTGGCGCACATATATTTTTTTGATATCTTGTACAAAGAACACAGATGCCGTTAAAGAACTACAGTTTCCTCGAAGGAATCATTTGAGGACGTAATTTAGTGTGGAATTCGGATCCACTTTTAAACTTCTCACTAAATGTGCAAAGTACAGGTGAGAACACTTAAATAATGCAACTAGCGATAATCATGATCAAACCACTAGCGTTATTTTATGGATAAGTACTCATACCAAAAATTCACGTGTCAGAGGTGTAAATTTGATTCTAAACAAATAATTTTATATTCTTGTTATCAATATAAACATGTATGTATGGAAATGGCGAGAACCTATACTCAAAAACCAATAACAATGCTACTCAAAGTAACGTCCATTGCTGGTCATAAAATGTCGACTACATTTAGTAGCACGTGTCCAGAATAGTGTGCCCCAAGGGATGGGTTTGACTGGGTTAGGGTCTAAGGGTCATTGTATTCTACCAGACTAGTTGTAAAAAGGTATCCCTTTCCGGAAACAGAATTGAGTGAGGCCGTTGGTGGTTCCTTAAAAGAAGAGTAACCTAACGGAAAACCCCGAACCTCGGCCAAAAACTCTGACGCCGAACGCCCCAACCATTGCCGTTAGCTCTCGTCCCGTATTAAGCGGCTTTCGTCACAAACTCCAGTTTATCGTTTTATTTATCCCAATATTTGTTCAGTTCCTAACTTTAATTTCATGATTCTAATAACAACCGTATTTAGAATGTAATTACTTTCTATAGAGGTTAAATGAATGCTAGTTAAAACATTAATTAGTAATCGTTGCACAAGAGCAGCCTCCTTTAGTATTTTCTATGACTGATATTCGTTGGATCCTATTATCACATGGAAATAAATATATATATTAAAATTTCATGCATAAAAAGTCATACTCTAGGTTTCTGTACAAATATTCCAATAATAAAATCGAATGAAATAATTGCTTCGATTAAAATAAAAAAAAAGGCTACCCGATATAAGAAATAAGTCCTCGAACTCTTTTGCTGGAGAAATTCATTTTTATCAAAACGTTTCACGTAAATAGGCTATATTGTATTGCTCTAACTAGTTTCAAACTAATACTCTTTCCATGCATCTGCGGTGGCATGTTGAGCTTTGTGTATATTTAGATAAAAATGTTGAAAAGCTATTTAGAGCAAATGTGGAAGACCATATTTTAAAGGCCAAAACTATGTGTAACTCAAAAATATACCCAAATACATTACAAGGCTAAATATCAAAGCTTTCTGCCAAATCATAAATGATAATTTAGGAACCTCAATGAAAACTTATGCATATCCAAATCGTCCACAATTAAAATATATATATATATATATATATATATATATATATATATATATATGTGTATATATATATATATATATATATATATATATATATATATATATATATATATATATACACACACACACACATATATATTTCAGAAGCGCAAAAATATTTCCTTGACCGGGACTAAAGCATACATATACATATGTATAATATTTATTTATTTATATTTATGCGCATGTAAAAAAGTTAAGAGTTTGTATATATTTACATACATAACAAATTCAATCGCGAATAACTTCAATCAAATATTTTCTCAATTACCACTGGATTAAGTATTGGGAAGTTATAAAAATATACTCTGGGAGTAAATTTCATCGTAATTCATTTTCTCTAAGTTACTTGAGGAATAAATTCAAAATTAATGCGTAGAGTTAAAAAGTTAGCCCCTGAAATACCCTTCTCGTGTTTGTGTCAATTCTTATTCAACTTTTCCGTGTGATTATGTAGCTGTTCAATCGGAAAAATTGCAGTCAGGTATGCAGATATTATTCATGATTACAATGTTTTTCATAGGGCTTGAGCCTTTGACGTGAATAAGGCAATGATATGACGGGAAATATATACGTCTTTATCTTGTTATCTTTTCTTAAACCTCGCAGAACTATTCTCGCCGATTTTTCATCAGACCATAATTGCTGTAAATGTAATGAGTCATACTTGAGCCACTATTTCTCAGAACTATTTTCTAAAGGAACGTAAATATTTTCCCTGCCGACTTTATCCCCACATACGGTGGGAAAACATTTTATTACACAAATTATAATTGATAGACGCCTATCTTGATTACTCGAGACTCAATATAAAACTTTTTCCTTTCAAATGTGCCAATAATTAAGTAATTTTTGTCGATTAAGCCGATTGCATGTTACCTGATTATGAAATTAATTATGCTAAATATCAATAAAATAAAACTTTAAAAGTCCAATTCCTCAACAAATATTTATTAGTTTTTTCAAAATTATATATTTGTTATTTTTTACAGAAACGTTTAATCGATAAAATATTATTTGTAAAATAAAATTATGATATAATTACACAGCGCTAAAATTTCTAATCTAACAAATGCTAGCTAAAAATATTTCTAAATTTCAAGCGCTATGTGGGCTATACGTATAAGAAGTATCAAGCTTGTACTTTCTGTGATTTCCTTTCAGGTTTACATAATCGTATCTTATTTCCAAAATAATTTTATACAGGTAATATTAATTATGCTAATGTCAATTTATGCGTCTTATTAATAATAAAGAAAAAGGATTTTAAGGGCCATATTAATTGATTTGTGCAATTACACTTTTATTTCAGTCACCACTGGCTGCGTCAAGTAAATATTAGGTTAATTTTTTTTATAAGTATGGGTCGTACTGGCTGTGAAAAAATTATCAATTTTCAGCACATAAGGAGTGTTGGATTATGCATTCTTTCTATTTATCAATAAAATTCCGTGTTTCTGTTCTTTTTATTATTTGACGATTAAAGGTAGTAAAATTTTTAAGATACTATCTAATCTTTACTGGAAAGGTAATTACTAAGATATCAAAAGTCATTTATCTAAATATTATTATTTATGAATTGATAATGTCTTATATAATCATAAATTAAGTGAAATATGGATTTTACGAAATAAATTTCTATTGCCAAATATATTCAATATTCCAATCATATCGTAAAGACTACGGTTTAATTTTATGACGCTATTCTTTTAATTTTATGACCACTTCAGAAGTTATGACTGTAGTCGTAACGCCCATTATGTTCACACTCCGTAAGGATAAATTGATAAGGATAGTAATAGCCTATAAACTGTCAATGTTATCGGAACAAAATACATTATGCATCTTTTACCTCCTTTTCATTGCGGCTTAAAGTAAGTGATATGTTGCCGTTTTTATTATATTTTAATCGGCTGCCTCTCCGCCAAGAACATCTCCGTAGCGATAATAGAAACACAATGCAGTCATTGCGACAGAAATGGTGCTTTAGGTCGTAAGTTCACCATTTTAAAATTCCAAACAGAGAAATAAATCGGAACTTCCCACCGTAGGTTAAAACCCGCGACCTTGTCTTCGTTTATCTTCTACGTTACACTTTTGAAAAACAAATACTAAAACGTTTACTTTCATTTTCAGTAATATTTACCTAGTTACTAAAAAAGCAATGGTTCAGTCATAGACTTTCACAGAATCAAATTTTTGTTGTATATTAAAAATAAGGAATCATGATTATCGATCTTAAAAAACGTTGGTAAATGGTTTATTCGAAATTTAAACATTCCTTCAATCCGTGAAAAAAAAATCTGCATGCATGAAGGCAATCATGTACAATAAAACATATAAAAATTCATAAGGTTATGAGGGTCATACATTAGGGCAATAAACCTGCGGACGACAGCTTCCTCACGTCCGCCATTTCCTTGATTGCGTCCGATGAACGTTATCAAGCCGCCACGCTACCAACCGATGCCACTTCCTACTTTCCCACGGATGCAACATGCAGGATCACAATTAGCAGTCTACACAAACTTAAAACTTTGAACGGAAGATCCACTTACCCAAGTATATCGTTTTTTAGTCTCGATCTTTCGCGCAAAAGAGGATTTTTTATGGCCAAAAAGTCGTCCCTACGCTTCATTCAGCTTGTGGTGGCTGTAGTGCTCACGGAGTGGCGTTAAGGTCGCCGGAATGGGTGGGTCGATGGCTGTGCGGATGGGAGATGGAGTGGGGAGGGGAGGAAGAAACTGCAATGGCGTCGTCTCAAAAAGCTTCCCTTTCGCCCCTTCCCCTCCACCCGTCCCGTTCTCTCCCATGCCACTCAGCCCAAGATTTCCAACATGAACCTCACACCCTCAAATTCAAAAGCGCTTACTTCCTCATTTAGCGTAGGTACCACTTTCTCATTTCAGTTACAGCATATTCCTGTTTTCAGAATATTGACACACGGTCCCGGTGAATGGTCACGTGCAGTACGACACTTATTTCTTGACTTGAATGATAAGATTACATACTCAAGTCGCGCTGTGCAATCCAAATCATATTTTTATCCATACATATACAGTTCGTAACTCATGCGTAAGCAATAGGAAGGGCAAAATGAGGTTTTGATTAGGATTTATTTTGCTATCGACAAGAAAAGAGGCATATATACTGATAGGAAAAGATACTTTTAGAAGGCAGAATGCACCAAATGGAGGAAATAGTGAGTAAAGAGGAGAAGTAGAGAGGTGAGGAGGAATAAGGAATAACTCACGAGAGCCCCGCCCATTGCCGCGAGAGTTAGGAGGGGAGAGGAATGTCAACAAAGCGGCCGCCATCTTGAACGGCCGCGCGGAGAACTCTGGGAAGGCGACGCAGCGGAATGGCTGTCCCGCGCTGACGCAGAAGGTCTTTTCCCTCCCCTCCTTTCCGTTCTAAGCAGTGATGTCTGAGAAATGGTGGAAGGAGAGGTCCACGCCGAGCGGACGGGGAGCTTTCCTCGCTTTCATGAAGACAATCAACTCTTGGAAGGTTCTTTGAAGGAACGGTCCGTTTCTGTAGGCAACGCTAAATATCTTTGAAGAATCTTTTTAAGAGAACCCACTGGTGATTCAACCACCTGGCTCTTTCGCTACCGTTCGAAGCTATTCACCTTTTAGCGGTGCTTGTCCCTTAAACGGGCGAATCGGGCGACTGCAATGGTCGTTTTCATGCCGGAAGGTTCGTACAGGCAGCCAGTAAGCATTAGTTGTGTTATGGCTACAAGTGCGAATCATTAGTGTAACTAACATACATCACTTTATGAAAACATTGCCCTCATATTATTTTTTTTCACTGCGTGTGTATTCTCTGTATTTATTTATGTGTGCTTCGAATCAGGCAGTAAACGTTATAAAATGGTTGGTTGGTCCACTCTTAATTTGTCAGAGGAGTTAGGCTGTGGGAGATATATGAGTGTTGCTGAGAGAGTATAGTTTACATTTGTATAAAGTTTTTCTAATATTTGATAGGCATTTATAAGTAAGTTCTAGAAAATTATATCTACAGTTATTTCTTTCTTATTCCAATTTCAAGCAGCGCATAAATATATGTTGAAAAGTAGAGGACGTCGATCTGACAGGGTAAAAACCATATGAACTGTTTCTATAAAAATCAATTATTGTGTGTAATTTCCCATTCCTCAGGGAAATTATAATCTGATATTTAAATGTTTAGGTTTTTACAGTCATCTAGTATCAATACCTTAAAACGCTGGTTAACTATTATTTTCAAAAGTGTCCATTGTGATTTTTGAAGTAATTTATCTTTGTTCGTATAAATATCTGCCTATTTTACGGATAAATATTATAATAAGAATCTATTGAATTCTCCGATGACGGTATATTTAATGATAGATGAGACATACCAAGATTTACTGCGTTGGTTTAAAGTATATTGGAAGTAATTTCTTCACAATTATCTTTCAAAAATAAATGTGATAAATAAAGATCAAAACTCTATAGAGATTACTTTTGTAATTTGTACAAAAAGTGGAATCCGTTTTTATTATTCTCATAACTTTTACTATTTTTCCTCTTAAAAGCTTGAAAAACGTAAAATTATTTCAAGCTACAAACATCACTGTTTCAAGGATATTCGCGTTTTATGGCTGAAAAGAAGAACGTTATTTCGTATATTTTGGCACTTTATCCTAAATAGGTTTGATACCGAACTAGACGAAATATACTTTCCTGAACTCTCATCATTATTTACAGTTGTCTCATCATTATTTACATATGGTTATCTTGGTTGAAACAAAAAAGTATTAGGTATAGATAAATATGACAGATTTCCTAGTTAAATTATATTAAGACATTTTATAAATTAACTAGTTAAGTTAGTTGTATATATTTGCACCTAGCATACATATTTACTGTGAACAAGACCTTCTAACTAAAAGATTGATATTCAAAAAAGATACAAAATCGCTTATGATAGATATCAAATTAAAATTTCACGCCACACTGATTACAGAGCGCATTAGGCGAATGAGTTTTAGATGGAATCACTAAATTGCTTTCCATAATCTGTTTTATGTGGACACGGAGTCGTTCTCAGTTATCATCAAATGGCTTTTAAATCTTGGTGGAGACATTAAAGGAAAAAATGTTTCCTCAAAAATTATGTTATTGGGTAAATAAGCTCCGGGAGTTAGAAAGAGTAATATTAATATGAAAGATTGTGTCATAAAGGCTTCAACCTTATTTATTGCCTTTTATTAAAACTCAATCGAGAATTTTGCTACCTTGATCTAATAAAACATCAGGGTTAGCATTAGGATTTCATCTTTATATCATACCTATTCCTAAAGATATAACTGGAGAACTATATCTATGACATATTGATTAAAAGCCTCCACCACCATACAGTTCAATTATAGAATTTTATTTTACATATTTTCACTCTTGCTACAGTTTAAAAATGTAATTACTATGAAAATACCAGCTAAAAATGGTGAAATATCCCAAGAGACACTATAATTTTCGGGTATTTTAACCAACCCAACCACAAAATAATCTACAGAACAATGAATATCTCTGTAGTTTGAATTCTAAGCACATTAGTAAAAGCAGAGATTTCATGTCAATAATAATACTCCGAAATGCTACTCTTGAAGTTTTATATTCCTGGTATTTATCGCCAACTAATGATAGGTCCGCCAGGAAGTGTTTCTTTGAAATTTTCAGCATGGAATTGCATTATCGTAAACTGTTGTTCTTTGAGCGAGAAGCTCTTAAATATTGAATTTCTTGTAGCCTTTCCAAATATTTAACATCTAATCCGCTTTACTGATGAAGAAACAGCTAAATTTAAAAACAAGAAAGATATAAGTGGTTCATTTCGTTAAGTTTACCATCAGCCCCAAAAGTTCTCTTTTCCTCACAGCTATGAGACATAGAAAGCCTAAATGTTGGTGTAAATTGAAATTTTGATTGTCTTCTCCAGTAAAAGTGAAACCAAATAAATTCCATTCGGTCACTGACTTCGGCATGTACGAACGAAAAGATAAAGCCTCTGCTTCGGACATGTTGGAGTGCGGAATCCAGAGTTAAGAATAAGTAATATCGACACACGGCATGGACTTCCACATTGAAGAGAAAGAGGCGACAGCCGCTAAGGGTAGGGAATGCGGGAGATATTGTTGAGAGCCGAAAAGTCGGTGGGATGTGAGTATCTGTACGCTTACTGCCGAAGAGAGGAATACAACGGCCGATGGAGCGGACCGTAAAACTCCGCAGCGGTTGGCCTCAAACGACGATTACGGAGACGGTAAAATAATAAAAGTGAGTGCGGTGGGAAGAGGGGGGGGGGTAATGCCGGCGGGCGGGGATGGTAGTAAGTGAGTAGGGGCTGCGTATTTCCCACCTCCCACTTACCCCCGACCCAGCTCTAGCCCTTGCCGTCCCGCCGCACCCCTTTCCCTTTTCCTACACCATTCACCCCTCCGCGCCCTACGAATACCCTTTCCCCCTCCCTTCTCGGGGCAAGCCACGTCGTCCGACGCCGATGTGCAAAGTTTCGCGCCGACAGAGGCAGCTTCTGCCGCCCTGGCGTCGCGGCGCCACCCGCCACGCACATTCCACCGTAATGGAACGACTCGGCAAAAACAATGATCTCCGGAGCTAAATCACTTTTATCGTCATGACAATCGCCGAACGAGGAAAAGGCATTCCTACGGTTGCATCGTTGTGTGTTTTGGTTGCGTGGATGTGTGCGAGACGCAATGTGAGTGTGTGTGTGTGTATGTGTGTGCTTTTGTTAGTTTTTTTCGCCTATATTGGAATCCGAAAGCTGTTTCCGGCCTTCCATTCCCGCAGAAAATGTTTTTTTTTAATTAAAAGATGACGCCAGTCCATCTGAGCGGAACACCTCCCAATCAAAGTAATAACTATGCGTCACGACGCTTCAACTTTCTTTTCCGCTTGGCAGCGCACACTTGTAGCTTGCTAATCAAATATTATAAGGCAAATCTTACGAACTAGAAATGTTTGCAATACTTTCTTAATATATAATCATAATTCAAACTGATAAGATTTATATTTTCCTCTCTGATAGTGCACCGAGTGTTTTTCCGTATCTTTTATTATCGTGATAAATGTTGTGTAGGGAAGATTATCTTGAATTAAGTTTCCGTTTATTTCTATTCAGTCGAGAAATTGCTAATATATTCAGATTAACTAAGGATATTTTATGTACAACCTTCCTAGGCACCGAGGAATTTGTGTATCGCCAGACATACTATAAATTAATAATTGTGTGTTTGTTGTAAATTAACAAACATTTATTTAATTTAAATAACGTTATAAAGTTTTCATAAAACTGAAATAATAGTCATTTACGCTGATATAAAAATATAATTCCGCCCAATTGTACAAAATCCATATCCTTGCTGTTTCCGGAAACATTTCGATTACAACAGAAATCCTGGTGGGTCCTAGCCAAGGACCACCGGATTTGATATGATGAAAAGCAAGGATGTTCTTGAACCTCAAATCGATCGAGAGAACTATTTTGAAGTAGTAGTTTTTGCGGGAGACGACCAAATGCCGAGGTAATTTGCACTCGTAATGGACAGAAATGAATGAAGAGAGAAACCCGGCGTTGGCATTAGCCTACCCTTAACGAAAGGCGCCAAGGGGTCCGCAGCTTAACGTCCCATCCGACGGACGGCGTACTCACTCGAAGTACCCTCCACAAAGCGCCTTATTTAGGGTTCTGGATACCACTGAAAAATATCAGCAGCCTCCAGGATTCAAACCCGGTTCCTCTGGTTGGGAAGCCATCACGTTAGCTTCCACACCATCCTGATCCCACAAGTATTTGATTCCGCTTTTCAGAGTTCAAAATGCATCAATCATCACCATGAACAGTGGGGAAAAATGGCATTGAAATTAGAACAAATACTGACGGCCAATGTGAAGAGAGGTCTTGGACATATCAGGAGACGAAGCGAAATGGGTTTCGAGGAGAGTAGTTCAGCAAATAAGCCATTAACGCATTGATGGGATGGGGTATGGTGTGCGCGTGATGCCCGAGACGGAGCAAAAGATTTGAAAGGTGAGAGAAATCCGGGCGGGGAAGGGGAGTCCGATAGGAAAAGAGGGGAGCCGGCCGGTTTTGGATTAGGAAAGTCATCACATGTTCCTTTACTAACTACTAGCCTACATCAATCCGTCCCTCCTCGCTCTCTCTTGCTCCTTCATCCAGTAGGCGTTCCGTCCTGCCTTTATATCATAAGGCCCTCCTCGCCAGAGACCCGGCAGCCTCCCAACGCCTTTAAGAGTAAGTTGCAGCTACGAGAGGGCATCATAAAAATCAATGTTTGAAACGAATGCCCTTCACGGACAGACTAGTACACATGATCTTACGGAGTGCTTCTCAAGTCTCTTCCAAACTTCTTTTCATTTCCACGGCGCCCCCTTTCTGTGTAGGTAACACAGAGAATAGACGTCAGAGAAATGCGCTTGAAGTTCGAAAAGTCTTACGTCTTTGGTGCCACTCAATCTAGTTCTAAAGGGAGAAACTTCCCGCTTTAGGACAAGTTCATTTCCAGTCCTATGCTTATTATGCTTTTATTAAGGAGTACTACTTTGTCATTCGTACTTAACTAAATTAGGTAGGGCTGTAACGTTTGAGATATACCTTGAGGAATGAGAGGAAAATATATCGAGTCAAATGAAACTAATTGCGTCGAAAATTAACCCATTAAATGCAATTTTATTCCATGTTCATCCCTTTTTGGATTTCCATGAAATTTATGAAAACCCTTGTGCTTAGAAAGTTGTAAAAATGTCGGACCAACAAGCATGAAAATATAAAGATATTTACTTTCAGTAAAAGTTATTTTGATGAACCATGCACTTTCATTTCATAATTTTAACGAAATAAATTCTCTTAGCTTATTGTAATAATTACTAACTGTTTTTAAGTATATAATGATAGCTTAAACTTTTATGGAACGCTATTCCTTTCTTCATGACATCATGTGTCCAGCTTGATTGCAAGGAGCCCATTTTAACTGCCAAATTCAAAACAAAAAAAAATAATTTTCGTCATTTAAAACGTGTATCCTCCAATGAATATCACTATATAAATTATGGAGCTCCTCTGATGTCGTTACAAAAAAAATCATAAAATGTTTCTGTTGACTCAGTACAGCTGTTACATCTTTTATATATATATATATATATATATATATATATATATATATATATATATATATATATATATATATATATATATATATATATATATATATATATATAATATACATATATATATATATATATATGTGTATATACATATATATAAATATACATTATGTATATGTATATAGATATATATATGTGTGTGTGCGTGTACATGATAAGATACTAAGCTTACGAATCTATATGCAAAGAATATTCAACTCATAAATTTCATGGTTTTCTAATTGGAAGTTGAATGTGCTCGTGATGATTTAATGATAGATTTATTTCATGAAAAAACGTTACTGCTTTCATTAGTGCCACTGCGCCATGTTCCGTCTTGATTAAAAGTGTTTCTTCATAAAATATCATAGTATACTTGTAACGTCTCACTAATATCAGCTACTTCTTTTACCAAAAGGACCTTCAAGAATAACAGCTGTCGACTTAGATGGCAATTTCCGAGAAAACATTTATTGGGGTCCTCCCTTGCATATGCATTGCCTCTGGAAATTTATACCTGTAGAGGATGTAATTCACGTCGAATGAAGGTGCATCAATTCTCCCGTCCAATCTCGGACACACCTATTTTAAAAGCTCAAAAATAAAGTCCTAATGCCCTTGCAATTTTCTCGTAGCCGTGAATTTCATGAATATTGAAATTGAAACTAACCACAAATCCACTTTGAAGTGATTCCTCCCTTTTAAGACCTTTCGTCTTCTTTACGTTCTTTGCAGCCATAGCGGTGACTTTTGTTATGCTACTCTAGTAAGGTAAGGTAGGAGAGAGAGAGAGAGAGAGAGTTAGCAAAGAAGATTCCACCGATCCCATTGCGTTGACGCATTCCTTATCAGCCTTCGCGGCGTCCTTCGAGAATTAAGCTTTTGAAAGTACCGGTGGGTGGAACCACCTCATCTCCCAAAGAACCACGACCCCATTATTGACTGCTTTACATGTCTTGGATGGAGTTAACCCTCTTTACCCCTCCTCCCTCGATCGCTTTACCTTTCACCCCCTCTCCGATCCCTCTCATTCGCTTTGTCTTTTGAAAGTTCCCTTTCCTTCTCTCTCCCACCCGCAACCCGTTACTCTCTTGCGAAGCCAGTCCCAGTACTTTAGATTGGAAAATAGTCTGAGAGCAAAGAAGTACAAAGGAGAAGGCTTCATCCCAAATACGAAGTAAGCGGCACTTTCATCCACTCCTCCCCCGTTCGCCGAGATCCCTTGATCCGTTTCGAAGACGGGAGGGAGGCCCTTGTGGGCGACGCCGACTTGCTTTGGACGCGCGAGGGAAGGCCGAGGGGTTTATACAATCCGAGAAGTCTTCAGCTTCACGTGGGAGCCAGCGTTAAGACCTTAATTCTCTACCCTCGCACTCTCTTCCGCCGTCCTCTTCATCACCGCCCTCCGTTAAGCGTCTTCTTGAGAGCGAACATGATCACCGAGAAGCGAGGGATCTTCACGCCCGGTGCACATAATACGAGCCCATCAGCCGTTCTCGCCCAGTCTTTACGATGCGATTCAGCCCACATTCCCTCCCCCGTGCCATGTTTTCTTCCATCTCCTTTCAGTTTCCTTCGATTCTCTCTGCCTTCTTCTTTATTCCCGTAAACACTGATTCCACCTTCACTGAGGGTTCAATTACTCCGTACAGGGCTACCTTCATTACTTGCCCAGTCCCACCGGTTCTCACTCTGAATTTCCTTCGATATAATTGGCCTCTCCTTTCTTTCCTATTTTTTCTGGAACCCAGTTTAAATATTTATCGTCTCAAATAGTTTAATTTTGCATACTATTTTCTAGTTGCGTAAATATTATCAACCGCTTATGCATATAACCATTGAATTCGCTGAGTGAAATCGTTCATCTTTTACTCCACCTAATCTGAAATCAGTGGATTCCTGTAGAATCGAATGACTTATTAAAAAGATTTGGTTTTCTTTCATTCATTTCATTTTATAAGCTAACCTTATTTTCTGTGTTAGATTTAATTTACGGAACGAGAATAACAAAAGTTAAGGATGGCATTAATTTTATTAAGGAATATAACTAAATCCATGAATATCTCACCTATATTTTAATTTGAATTTGCAAAAATCTCACCAAACTAAAATATAACGAGTAAACAAAACATTAAGTAATAAAAAGTGTAACATTATTTAAATCTAATAGTAATCTTATATTTTAATTGTGTCTGCAAATTCCTTTTCATTAAGGCAAACAATAACGTAAAATTTCGCCCAAATACGAATATAACCTAACCTTTTATTTTATTTGAATCTTCTAAATTCCAAATAAATATGCATTTGAAAGATATCTTTCAGCGTACGATAATGGCAATTTTTTAGATGAAAAAAGAAGTCAAATATTTAATATTTTGACGGTTAAGCACCTTTGATATTGGCTATTTATTTTCGTAGCGATATTTTGAGGGAAAACCATCGCATATTTTATGACATTTCATCGAAACCATTGTCTTGCCGATCGGAAATGAGCTATTATGAAGCCTTAGGCAAATTTTTATCTTGAAATAATAGTTTTTATAAATCAATTTCAATGCGTCATTCAAATCCATACTTCCATATATACTGAATAATAGTCATTGGTCAGTTAGAAATTAGTCATTGCTCAATTCAAATTAGCTTTTTACCGAAACAAAATATGAATTATACTCGACACTAGAATTTCTTCATTTGCAATAAATGAGATTGAGTGTATACTTAAAAAGTGTACTAAAAGAAAAAATGGTATATAATGAATCAACCCTGTTCTCAAATGTGTAACGTTTTCACTTAGGTGTAGTAAGTATATCTCACTGATAACTTTTATCTCTCAGATCTTTAAAAGAATTATTTGCCTGCAATTGGCGTCATTTAAAAAGGGTAATACCTTACATTAATTGAAAGTCAAGGTTTATGAGTTGCATTGTCATTTTTAATCAAATATAGCAAATTGAATTACTTTTAGTTCTTAATAAGGGTTCAAATTTAATTAC
The DNA here is from genome assembly GCF_022747635.1 of Hetaerina americana. Classification (NCBI taxonomy): domain Eukaryota; kingdom Metazoa; phylum Arthropoda; class Insecta; order Odonata; family Calopterygidae; genus Hetaerina; species Hetaerina americana. Next base: position 97,989,303 of record NW_027286874.1, on the reverse strand, counting down.
AGTGTTATTTAGATATTATAGTCTTTCAAACCAAACTTGTTCAACGTTCGGATAAATTATATTGAAATTATGTCTCATATATTAAGGAACTTTTCAGTCTAAGTCGTAAATGATTCCTCAATAAATATAAATTAGAATCACTTATTTTTTTTAAACATGATATTGTTCTAACGTCTTTAGGCATTCCCCTACGATATATAATGGTTAGTTGTTCCGAATGTTCCTAAGCCGAGGTCTCGCAACGTTTCGCTCAAAAGGACTGAGATATCTGCGTTGATGTCCATTAATCCTTGTCCGAAAGGGCGCCATTCTACACTAGTAGGTACACGCAATGAATACTTCCCCCACCACCCTCCCCGGGGGGAGTGGATTGCGTGAGAGGGATGGAGAGTCGAGCGTCGAGATTCTGCCGCTTGTCCCATTGCGTGTCTCCTCTAAGACAATGGTGAATGCCCCAAGTCGGCTGTTTGGAATCTTTCAAGGCCACGTGGGATGGGCGTGGAGATACCTCATGAGGCGAACCGAACCGCATTCAGGACCTCAATTTGAGCCTCACCCCTCTACCCACCCTACTCACTTACATTCCCCGCGCCACACCGCCCTCCGAACCACTCCTCCGCCCCGACTCACTCCGACTTCCATCCGTCTCTTGACGAAGAAGATCCAGCCACCGAAGGGGAGGCGCTTAAAATTCTCAACATGGGTGGATAGAATGCCGGCGCGCCGCTTAATTTACCCGGGTGTCATGCCCCTCCACCCACCGAACGTGAGCGCGGGATGCCGGGCGACCTCTGGGAGGGGTAGAGAGGAGTTTCATATGAGACGGTGTAAAGGGAGGGGGAAGGCCAGGAGCTAATATTATAAGCGCGTCCGTCCCCCTCTCTCTCCCGATTCCAAATTCCCACCCTCTCCCATCGTAAGGAGGAGATCCACGCAAGGGCGCATCCAGACAAAGGATTTGGGGGCGATGAAGGAAAAAAATAACGTGGCTTCCGACCAGGGATGCTCCTCGCGAGGTGACGATTGCCAAACGATTCGGGGATGTGTGGAGGAAGGAAGTGAAGGTGAGCGGGGGATTTGAAAGGCGGGGGAGAGGACAGGGGGGAGGTTGCGGGTGGATTTGACGGGAGAGATGTGGGTGTGAGAGAGGCTCTGTGGGGATGGGAAGTGGTCGAAGTTAGAGGTGGGTCACGCTCAGCGATGCCATGGGATTTAGTGATCGCATGATCCCGCGTCCCCGACGAACGAATGGACACGACGGAGGTAGATGGGGGTATTAGAGGACTGGGTGAGTGGAAGGGCGGGTTGAGTCGAAAAAATTTACTGAGATACCGCAGGAGGAATAGTGAAACAGGATGGGGTGTGAGAAAAAGGTGAGGGTAAGGATCAGAAGAATGGAGTATTAGGACGGGGAGATAATGACGATTGTATTTATACGAGAATTGGGCGTCAAGAACAGAGTAAGAGGGAATTTGAAGGGAGAGGAAATTGGTCTAGGGAGGGACCGAGAGATGGGATTGTGGAGGCAAGATTTTCGCCACTAACTTGCACCGGTGAAACTCATGTACTAAATATCAGTTTACCCGATAGATCGAGGAAATTGAGTGGGTTTCATGGATGAAATTGCTGAATCTATTATTTGTACAATTTAAAAGGTAAACTAAAATATCGATACTTTTATCCCGAGAAATGTTTTTATCACTTTTATTGAGCAAATATTATCGGAATAATGACTAAAAAGAATACAGCGCACCACTTACAGTCATAAATTGTGAAAGATTTTACTGTATCAAAACTAGTTGTTGGAAATTTTTGGTAAATAAAATACTGAGTTATATCTCATTTTAGGTCACATTAAAGCTTTTTTAGCTCTATCAGTTCTTGTGAACTTATATGTAAATCTGCTTTAGCCCCTAATAAATTAATAGTTTGACATAAATTACTTTCCATAGAGAGCCGAATATTTAAAATTTACGTTAACAATAAATTCTATCATTTCATGAAATACCTTATCACAAATTCACTACAATTAAATATTAAAAAATTATTAAAATCTATGATATTTTCGGCATTTTATTTTTCTTGCATGAACGGCATAAAAATCTGCACGAATATAATGTCAATTGGGTAAAAGACAAATATTACATTAAAAATTACCATTAACTGGGTGATTAGGAAACATATTTTCCATTGCAATATATGATGGTAATGGATTACTGAGTTCCTGAACATAATTTAGAATGTTTTGAGAATGACATGATTTAGAAAAATAGAGTGCACATTTATCCTTTTTTTGAAAGGTCTCGTGGTACTTCACCAAACAGACGTCACGGAAGCCTTAAGAATGAAATCCTTCTGATGATCAAGAATTAATAAAATCTCTGAACTTTAAAAAAACTTAAAAAATAGGACAAAGATTTTTAGTTCCTTAATTCTTTGGCTGACGATAAAAAATTCTTTTGAACCTCATCATAAGACTTTCACAGTGAAAACCAAAAGGTAGTCACACGTTCAGTTTAAAAATAATAGTTTGTACCAATAAATCTTCAATACAAAACCAAGGATGGATGCGTTTTCATATTTCTTTAACCCTTGATGTTTGGTTTTTTTCGGGAAGGTTGAAGGCGAGATTTATCTGAAAGTGGAAAACGAGCAGCTAAAAAATGAAGCAGCGAGCGGGATAGTCTAAGAAAAAGGATTAACGAGCGTCTCCAGGGTGTGCAAGTAATCGGATAACGCGTAGGAAAGAAAGAGAAATGGCCGAGGATAATCAGCAGAGGTGGATGGCAGGGGATTGCAGGGGGTGGAGGGCGTAGTGGGAGAAATGGCAAGAAGAGGATGGAGGAGAGAGAGGGGAGATGATGGAGGAGGACGGAATGGAGGACGGAGGTGGGTCTGGGGGAGTGCAGATAAAATATCCGGGCGTAAGAGACTTGAAGATAAGTGAGCGCGAAAGTAATTCATTGCTGGTGTCTGAAGGGTCGTATGCGTGCCAGTGCTTTATCTTTGATTAAGCGGATGTGAGGGTAGAGGGGGAAAAAATAGGAGCAACTATCCGGAGATGAAGGAAAAGAGTGGACAGGAGGGGAAGGTTATGGAAGGAACGGGGGGTAGATAGGCAATTAAGAGCTAATGGAGTATGAATTACGTATTCGACGGGTGACGTGGGTTCCGAAATCGTTTTTCTCCTCCGGACCTAACCAAGGAAATGCCAATTCACAATGTCCTTTAAATTGTTGGGATGTGAGAGATTCGACGTAATGGCGCAGAATAATTGCTGGCGGAATTAGAATGTTATTGGGGATTTTCATCCGTTGCGCCATCTTGTCCCATTTTTTCTAGTTATCTAATTCGGAAATATTTATGTTAAACAATTGAAAATCTGTAATTCAGCACTTTTGCCTGTGAGTTGTGGATGAGGAGATCGTTGACCAACCCATATCATTTGAATAATCTTTTAATGATCAAGCACTTATACAGGGAAGATATAATAGATGCCATCATATGAGTGCCGCTTTCAGCTTATTCAAATTATGTCTTTCGAAATTTTTTCTGTTTGGAATGCTGTTTTGGAGAAGTTAATGAGTTAAGTTCATTCTTCAATTCCATAAAATTCGGCTTCCCATTAATGCGTAAAACGATACATATTGAGGCTGCAATAGCTGTTAATATTTTTTTCGAATGTTATGAGTAAATTTAAATGAAAATAACTGGGTTATAACTGCCATTTGAGTATATTTCATGAAAGCTTTGTTAATTACTGCATATATATATATTTAAATTCAACTCAGTCTTGAAATGTAAGGACTTATTTTTACGATATCTACAGCCTAATGGACATGATTAATCGAGCCATAACACTTACCAATGAATCTTAATGCAGAAAGCATTTTGTACAACCCTTCCCATAGCGAAACTGTAGATTACCTCAACACATGGAATTAATGTGTTCTAAAGGTCTTTAGTCCCAAGTAAATTGCTTGTAACAATTGTCTTTTTTCTCACTCATTAGATCGGCAAACACTAAACGCTTCCGGCCGCACTACTCAAGGAACCACCGCTGTGGAAAAACCGCGTCTCTCATTCACGCGGGAATCGATGAATAATTCATGCCTAAAGGAAACGTTAAAGCTTGGAGACTATTTTCCAAATTTGAGAGAAATGAAAAAATAATGCGCCCAACTCCTTCACACACAGCCGTTTTCATTCGGTCAAAGACCACCTCCACAAGCAATGGGATAAGAATACCTCTCGTTCCAGTAAATTCCTGAGTCTTAGCTAAAAACCGATTCTTATCTCTCTATCATCCTATCTCCTCAACGCTCGCATTCTCTCCCTTTAAGCGAAGCAACAAACGCTTCCGCCATCTTTGATTACTGCCTCGACATCGGTGCAACGAAAGGAGACTCCCTGGAATAACCGCCGTGGTCTGACACGAAGCCCTCAACACCTCCCTCATTAATACTTCGAAGGACGGACGAGGCGATCTAACAACCTCCGCCTACTTACTCCGCTCCACACCGCCCTTACTCCGCTCTCATCCGCCCTCCTTCCTCACCGGTGATGAGACCCATTATATCCCATTATCCTCTGCGCCACTCACATGAGACCCCCTTGATGCCCGAAACCGCTCACAAAACCGTCCTCCCCCTCATTACTCCGCGCTCACCGATTTCCTAGGCCTGCCTCGGACGATTTTCCTCCTTTGCTCGATGAGAGAAACAAAACCCACTTCCACTCGGAGGTACCTCCATTTTTAATCCTTTCCTTACCTCTCCCCCACCCGCCATATCCCATGGGCGCGGAATTTTCCTCGTCCACACCGAGGCCCCCTACGTCCCAAAAGCACGAAGAAAAAGAACCCTCATCTTGCCCAATCTCCCCCTACCCCTACCTCGCCCAATCCAGCCCTCTGTGAACTCCCTCCTTAATTTGCAGTCCCTCTCCCTTTTTGCTCCCCATTCCTCTCCATCCCTACGGCGGGACATCCATCGCCGCCGGCCCTGCTTCGTGTCCAAAAACCCCTGAACCCTCCCGCGTCCCCACTCCTTGACTCCCCAAGTTGCCTCTGCCACTCCCTCATCCAAAAACTTTTAACTTAGCCCATTTCCGTAAGCATTCTCCTCACCCCCAATCATATCTTTCAGATTCATTCTGCCACCCCCCATTCCCATCCCAGCTCGCATTTGCATTTATCCCCTCATCTCCCGTAGTTCTTCCCAACAGTCTTCCTCCATCCGTGGCCTCAAAGCCGACCCACACCCGATTTGGTGTCGCAAACCTCGCCCCTCATTCGCGAAAATCCTTTCACTCCTCCTTCCTTCTTCGCGACACCAACTCCGAAAGCCCTCTCCCCATCCCTTCCCCGAGGGAGGTCGGTCGGGTGGTTAAGAGGGCCTCTCTCGCCAAAGGGGTGCCGTGTAATATACGGTCATACTCGCGTACATACTCATGTCTGTGAAATTCCAAGCCGTCCCAGACCACCCCTCTCTCCCTCTCTCCTCACATTCTACCAGCCCTCCCCATCCACCTGACCCTCCCTCACTCTCTCTTTTCTCCCCTCGTCTTTTTCATTCCCACCCGGTTACTACTATCTCAAGCACCCCTTTGATCCTAAACCCTCCCTCTTCCGTGGCGCCCCCCTTGTGCCACCTTCCCACGCCTCTTTCCTACACGAATCTCCATCCCTCTCTCGGTCCCCCGAGACGCAGAGACGCACGCTTCCCTCCCCCCACGCACAGACGCACGCGTCATGTTTTGGAGATGGTCGTTCGGGGTCACAGTGACAGATCGTAAATCGGGAGCGGGGATGGGAGTCGCCGTGGTGGAGGTGGGGTTGGGAAGAGAAAGAGAAGTAGGAATGGCGCTGAGCCTCTACCACTCTTACTCCTCGTCCTCCCCCTCTCTTTCCCCCGGCCCTGGCACCACGTCTCCTCTTATTCATCCCTCACTCTCCCTCTCCCACAGTTTACCTCCATGTTGCTATTTATTCTTCCAAAGCACCCCCTATAGCACTTTGTGCCCTCCTCCACGGCAATGACCAATCAACTCGCTTGTATTGCGTCAACCTCAGCTCAGTTTGTGTATTAGTTGATACTGTTTCTTTCACCTATTTTTTTCCTTTGAATTTCCTCTGTTGTGAGCAAACTCAATGAAAGAAGTTATCTCTTTTCTATCGTTATAATCATGGCCGGTTTTAGAATATTTTCCGATAATATTCCATCTGGAGTATCTCACATCATCAAATGTATTAAAAAAACATTTTAAGGTACTACAGTTCCTAACCTCTTTGAAGTTTCTAAGTGGTATTTCCTTCAGCCTTGAATATTTTTGTTAAAATTCACTTCGTTTATCATTTTGACCAACATTTGACTCTAGAAGACTTAATTTCTCCGGAAACGTTCCTCAGAGATCTAATCAGGGAAATTCTTTATAAAATATATTTTGACACTGTAGGTATATGGTGCTTAGTGATTGTTTAAACTCTTTTAATTTTATGAAGGTTTTTCTCATTGCAACGTTAAAATTCGATTCGAACTTTTAGGTGAATTATTTTCATATTCCTTTATATTCTTGATTAATTTATAAAGTTTATAGAAGCTTTTTTACCAGAAAAATGAAAAGAATTTATTAAGTATTCATTTTCCATTTATAATGCGTACTTATAATTAAAAATTGAAGGTACCAATTGCTGAAAAACTTATTTTTCTCTTTAGCTACTTATCAAAAATAATATGTAAACTGATTTTTCACCGAAAAAAAAAATATGTATATATATACACATATATATATATATATATATATATATATATATATATATATATATATATATATATATATATACGTATACATATATATATGTATACCCTATGCCTAAATTTTATATCTAGTGCTCGGTAGTTATTACTTATCAAATTTTAGATTCCATGGCAATATTGTTGATTAATATCAAGACTTTGCCCCTACCTGTATTCAATAGGCCTCTAATTTATTTTTGTCCGTTTACAACTACGGATTACAAAATAATAATTCATTTTGGAAAGGGGATAGGCTGTAAACTGGCATAAGTATTTCGCTGATGGGATTAATTACACCGATATTAGACATTGCGCAAGATATTGACCATAAAAATGACGCTATATGTGAACTGCAATGAAGGATGGCATTTTAAAATGCCTGATTTACTGCAAGCCTCCTTCCCTTACTCCTCTCTACTTAGTTCCACCAAGGTACCTATAATTTCGCAAATTTTCAAGGCAGTAATGCAGGCACATAATCCGCAACTAGGATTGCTGCAATTTACCTCACGGCCAGTTAAGTATAGAATTTTATCACGGTGGTAGGGGCAAGCAATTGATGATTTCATGACGAGGTAGTGGTTCCTCAATTTATGGAGGTGCTAAGTGTGAGGTGCGATTCATAATTTGCCGTATGTACTGCCTGTCTTTTAAAATGTATTCGGGTGAAAGCGAGATTTTTAACGCCTATGGAAATGAAAAGCCTAAAATATAAAACAACCACTGGTTCGGGCAATTATCACGAAGCTGCTAAAGGTAAGGTTCCTATTCCCGTACACTAAGGAGATATATTGTTATATTAAAGACAAGAGTCCTTCTTTGACGGTGAGTATTTTCATAACACATGTCTGTGTCATGGTCATTCTCTATTATCTTCAGACATTAATTCGATTGTTGTTGGTTTAATATTTAAAACAAAACTGAAGTCGGTAATGAGAATTCACCATAAGTACTCATGTCATAAACTTATGATGGACACAATGATGAAAATGAGTCAGCAACTAAGGGCTCGACCCACGGGTACATGTATCGTGCCAGACTGCTGGCATGATAGAGCTTCCGCGATCGTCATCACAAGAAATTATTGTAAAATGGAACGGCCGCAGCAGTGAAGAAAAAGCTCTCAGAGGACTAAAATAAAATAGGTGTTTGGAATGTTAGAACGACGATGTAGATAAGCTAATTAAATATAACTTTGGAGAAGAAATATTGATGATTTAAAGCGATTTGAGATGATATGGAAAGTCTGCTAGTGATTTTGCAGCTATACATACACACTCATTAACAGAGAAGGGAAGATGAGTCAGCATGGGGTTTAAGTAGTGTTGAACAAAAAATTGGAAGGATGATACATCCTAGTGCACAGAGCACGTCAGTGATACAATAATATTATCAGTAGTAAATAATATTCCCAAAATGTTGGCCATAGATGTCTACAGGCCCACAAGTAAGCAGGGATATCGATGGAAATCGTGAGGGCGCACAATCAATCACCGTAAATAATTAGGTGTGTTGAGTGGGAGGAAATATTGAATACTTACTTAATGAACAAAGAGAGAGGTACAGTAGAATAAAATGTGATCATCACAAAAAATATGTCAAAAATCTCATACATAATTACTTTACAAGATATAGTACATGCTAGTACTTTTAGTAAAGATATTAGGAATAATAGAGTCAAATTATCGTTTAATGTCGAAATGATTAGAAAGCTAAATTGGAAAAGGAAATGGAACATTATAAACACAAAAATGCGTCGAAGGTAGTGGATAGAGATAAAAAAAATTAAGTGATCCGTAAGGCTAATGCAAGTTTGTATTGCCGCTGTAAAACAAAATTCATATTCCCTTGGTTTCGAAATACCGCTACTTATTCTTTCTCTTAATAGAGATAACATTAAATCAATATACACTTTTGGACAATACTTTTGCAAAATTTAAGGAATTAGTTTTAAAATATTTTCTATTATTTCCTTAGCTTTGATTCCCACGTTAATAATCTTACTCACTTTGTCTTCATTAAGGACATTTCTATTTTGATCTATAAATTTACCCGATGACTGGTCATTCATGTGTGCGTTACTTTGTCTCGGTCATCTTAATCTTATAATCTGGCCACATCTTTTTAGCTTTATATCCCTTTGCATTCATTTATTGGCGTCTATTTTCATGACTTATAAGTCGGTTTAATTTTTCTTAGTGACATGATTAAAATTCCTTTTTCCAATACTTTTTAAACGAACCATGTAGACTGAAAGAAGCGACAATGAAGGCGTCATATGAGGTTATGGAAAGTGCACAGAGAAAGGGAGCAATTTGCTCACTTAGCCAGCAGAAAGGGGACACTATCCCGAAGCAGTAAAATTTTATTGCACTATTCAAAATGGGGTGGCAAACGCCAAATATTAATTGGGCCCACGAAAATTGAAGAGATACGAAAAATACATTAATATAGCAAAGTATTCAAATAATAAAGAAGTTACACTAGCAAATTTAGACGTAGAGTATATGACGTACGCAGGGATATCTATAGTCGAGAGTAAGGAATATATAAAAAGAAATTTTGATTTCGCACACAACTAAGGAGATACTTAAGAGCACCAAAATAATATGGAGAGGAGAAGAAATTATTACCAAGCTAATGGCAGTTTGGTTTCATGGAGAGGTATGTCTGATACCCTAGCAGTAATGAATTCAATTATGGAAAGGATAATTAATGAAAATCAGGATATTTTCGCATATTTCGTAGATTTAGAGATGGTGTTGATTAGAAAAAATATGGTGAATATATTAATATTTTATAGAAGAGTGAGCTACTTATCGTTAACCTCGACTTATCTCTCACAGTATACTTAAGTTTATGTAGTGGAACTGTAGTAAGACAAGTGCCCGTTTTTGAAGATGTTTTTATTTTAATTATTTGTGTATATGGATAAAATACTACACTGGTATATTTTTGTGCATATGGATAAAATACTACAAAGCCGGATTTAATAGGATGGGTACAGGAATGAAAAGTGGCGGGGATACATTAAAAGTGTTTGGTTGGCGGAAGAGCAAGCTTTAGTCATCCATTAGTCAAAGAATAATCACCGCCAATTTTCATAGGTCAGCCGCAATCAATGTAAACAAAACCGAAGTTACGAGGTTTTCTAGAAAGTAATCGGGTATTTTAAAAGTTAAAATAAGGTGGTAAAAAGTGGAGCAGGTGGATCTACAGGTATTTACTTATCTCGGAGGTATCTTGGGTCATTACGTTCACAGGAAATCTTTCACAGGTAACAGAGAATTGAAGAAGACAGGGTCAAGTATAGGCATTAAAAAAGGTTTATTAAAAATTTTGATTTGGAGAGCGGTGTTTTGAGACTCGGACACTTGGTCGTTGAAACCAGAAAATGGCTTTCAATACGAGAATGTGGAGTAGAATGAAAAGTGTAAAACGGATAGAATTGAATTCAATTAAAGAAGTACTAAACATTTTAGGGGACGAGAAAATGTAGTTGTAAGAAATCCAAAGAAAAGAAGAAAGTGGGGTGTAGAGCGTTTGATTGGTGATAGAATATTGAAGACTGTTGTAAGGGGATGGACATTATCCAAGCAACGTAGGCGAAGGAAAAGTATATGTTGCATGAGATACAAGAATTGGAGATAGAATGCATGTGGAATTGAAGAGCAGTTAAATCTGGTGAGGTGTCAGGTTCTTTCTAGTTAGGCGAGCCTAAGTAATATAGATATTTTCAGTATATCCATCCTGAAAGTATAATTAGGGTAGAATTAAAAATAATTAAAATAAATACTAAAATTATAATTTTGTAATAACGTTTGACTAATAGTAATACTACTATGAGTAGCCAAACAACTGCAAGTGAATTGGCAGTACATTGTTCAATTCGTGCTTTTAATTTTTGTAATCCAACTGATAAAATATTTCGCTTTACCTTTTTTAATCGATACTTAAGATTTTCTTCTTTATCGCTGAAGGTTTTTCTATATCAGTGATAAAAAAAATATGTCAGCGATATTTTCCCCTTATTTGAATAGGATATTTAAACCAAGGGCAAATTTTCAGGGTAGTATAAACCAAGATAATATCCGTTTCATTGATTACAAATGACATTTTCAAACTCTGCAATCTAGCCTCACTCTCGGTATTCACCTGTCAAATTATCTCAAAGGTTTATAATTTTCCAACTGCAAAACAGATCTATGAAACAAAGGTGAATGATTAACTGTTATTGGTCCATGTGCATACCCGTATATTCCTCCATCAAGGAGAATGGTTGCTGTAAATGGTTCAACATACAGCTAAACTACCGTTGCCTATATATGGTAAAACTTCACCGTTTTATGTATTTCAGAATAATGTTCTCATGATCTTAATTTGAAGCTGTATTAAAATAAGTAATGATAATCAGGTGTAAACTTCTTTCCAATAATGTGTAGTATGGATTCATTGCTTTAACACAAGAGTTTTATGTAATAATTTTTGTTGCGTTGATAAAAATGTAACAAGTATTCTCCCTAGGTGTATGAACAGTTATACGTATAGGTACCTGTACATGTAGTTAAAAAGAAAGTGTTACATACAGATACAGTTACATACACCTGCTACATACTAATACGCTGAATATAGAATACCGAAACCATATTTGACCATCATAGAGCCAGTATAATCTTAGAATTAGCTTAGAAATTTAAGTAGCTATTTATGATTATTAGATATTTACATTTTCAATTACTTGACGGAAATATATATGTTAGTTAATCCGTCCCGCTTTTGAATTTAATAGACACTTATCATTGCATAGAAGACACAATTTTAAGCTATCAACTCTTTGAGCAGGATTTTAACCTTCTTACAAAATCAAATTTTTAAAAACCTTTTCAATTTGAATTTGCAATCTTAAATAACAAATATGTATGCCTCAAATTAATAGAAGTATATCTAAAATTTTGGTATAGGCTAGAGTAAAAAATATGTTAAGAGAAAAGATAAGTTTCATTCATTTTTAAACATGACAACTGTATGAAATACCCTATTTTCCTCACTCTTCGATCGAGTCTGATTGAATCACGAGATTAATTGAAACTTCAGTTGAAAATTACCATTTAAAGAAATTTTATGTCTAGCGTTAAAAGTTTTTGAGCAGATATAAAAAGAACGGGAGAGCTTTTGCAGTAACGCCAATGAATGCATAAATTTAACAAATGATGGTTATTGGGCTTGTCTTAGGTATGTTATTTTTGAAAATATAAAATAATTTGGGGATAGTCAGTCACAAATGAGTAACTCCTGCACATTATTTAATTTTAGACAGAATATTGTCGAAAACTATAAATCCTATATTGCAGAATTTTAACGTTCGTGTTTTAACCTGAGACTATCAGCATGTCAATGATTTTACATGATGTTTGAATTTCACTGAATTTTTATGCTCTTTAAATTTTAAAATAATAAGGAAAAACCTGAAATAAATTAAAGCATATTGATAAATAAAACTGCATTTCAACACTACCTTCTCACTTTGAACTCGATATATTTAAACCTAGATTAATTAGGTTACTGACAGTCTTGGCTACTGTAAATCTCACTGGCTTTCTTGGCTAGATTTAAATTCGTAATATTTCGAAGAAAGAATATTCAAGTTTCCTAACCGATCATTGAAATAGCGTGACTTCAGATACTGCATCCTCAGAACAGAAATTACTGAAACTGAAAACGTTTATTTACGTAATATTTTTACGAAACCACTCATTACTGAGAAATTACGAACTTCTACCTTTCCCCACCGTTGTCATTCGCAAATTTCTCCCCTTAAATATGCCTGTTTCATTGGGATCTCGCAAAATTCCATCTCTCGGAGGCCAAATCCTACGTATTAGGGGCCTTTCTTGTTTTTGGCTTAAGGCTCGCGTTCTTGGCTTTGATTTATTATCTCAAGATAGCCTATAGATAGCGTAGCAGGGAAAGTGTGGGGTGAATGCCAAAGCAGTGAGCTGCCTTGCAAGCGCTTTTGGCCCCCTCAAAACCTCCCACACACCCCTTCAAACTCAAGGAAACAGTGCTGCCAACGTTATGATCATTAATGTTGACGTGAAGTTCTCTACTGAACTGTCGTCGCCCTATGAAGCATTCTATTTTGTTCGGTGAACCTTCAAAAGTTTTCTCGCATAAACTTCGCTAAACATTAAGGTTAAATTACTAACGTCCGCTTTTATTTCCATAAAAACATTTGGAGCATTAATTGTTGATCACTACGTCAGTTGGTGAAATTTTTTCTGTAATATGCCGTATTTTTTGTGATAGTTATGAAAGGGAGAGTTAACTAATTGTTGCTACTGTACTTGATTATTACTCTATCCGTTTTTTATGTTATGTTGCCTGATGCATATCTGTCGAATTTGTCCGAATGAGTTTTCGTTCCGATCCAAACGCTCCTGTCCATGAATAATATTTTTGATTCTTTCGGAACGAATACTTTGACGCCATTGAACTTGAATCGCCACCTTGGCTTACAAATGTAACCTCGACCCTGGGCTGAAGTGTGAGTGAAACGGCGCTGGACCAGTCTCTTTGGTGAAGCTAGCGGGATACCATAGGTTATGTACGATTGGAATAGGCGCGGAAGGCATGTTGAATGGAGGGGGAGACTTACGGCGTAGTTGCGAAGATCAAGTGGTTGTTAAGATAAGGCCCACCCCATCCTCGTGAGAAGTTAGGTACCTGACTCGTCGGCAACACCTGACTCGGACTTGCATCTTTTTTTGTATCCTATTCCCATACTCGCTCGAGCGCAAAGAGCAGAGGGAATGAAGAATGATCAGTGTAAACACGGGTTTCATTTCTTGACAATCGACTACACAAAATACTAAAATGTTGAAGCCGTTCAATGCAATGAGAGTCGTTCCCGAAAGATATATGCATGATATCGTTGCCTCTCGCCTCCCGGGAAGCGGAAGAAATGTGCAATTTAAGTCTTGCGAGTTCTTTGTTTTTTGAGCGAATGAGGGATAATAAAAACATAATCTCATCGTCTTAAGTGGCAGCCCCGCGAATATATAATCTCATAAGACTCAATTTTAACAAAATATGAGGAAATTACACGCAAAAATAAACACGTTTTCTTTACAAAAAACATATTCTTTGGCAAAAAATATTTTTCGACGAGATATTCTCTCAACTTTTTTGTATAGAATTCAGAAAAATGAATAATACATATTAAGGGACCAATTAGCTACTGAATTATAGTGATACAAAATTACCTAACGATTTAATAGAAATAAATAAATTTTCAAAGAATTGGCTTAATTTGGTAAGAATAGGTTGAATTGTAATGTTATGTGTTTAATCGTTAATATAGTATTTTCCAAAATAGAATTTGACTAATAATCTCAAAAGGGGTTTTCCCAAAACTGCTTTTTACTGCTTAATTATGTCTTTTCATACCCTAAATTCATAGTATTATGTATGCAAGTACTCCATAGTAATTTCACATTAATAACCTTCTCCAACGTGCACACAAATACGAGAATTCAAACGTAGGGAAATTTTCATCAATAATACAGAATACGATTTGTTCTAATATGTCTGCATTCCCGTTGCTGAAGACAAACTGATACATTCTAACCTTTTCAAGTGCTCCTTTGAGAACCAAGTAAACATCCTCCACAGTTACTTAGCGAGCTATCTGGAGAAGCACTTTAAAAGTCCAAACAGAGGCCACCATTGATAGCGATGAGGCCACCAACAAAATGTGATATATTTCCTCCACTCCCTCGGGGGTCCGGGACGGGCTCATCCAAGTTCGTCACTGTTTGGAGAGAAAAAGAAAATTAGTTCGACTGAGAGAGGCGGGGAAAGTGTTTGTTGCCATGTGGTTTGGGGGTCAGCTCCGTTCTGATGACCTCTCTCTAAGCCCAGAGTTGCTCCCCAGTGGTACAAACTTCAGCCCGCGTGGCCAAAAGTGAGCACCATTACAAATGTCTACTACCAAATATCTGAGACCAGTTGAATATCCAATTCTATAATTTTGGAATTTCACCCATTTCGTTGACTTTTATGTTTTTTTTTACCTTTGGTCTCTGAATTACTTCTGGGAACGAATAGTTTGGGCATCCTTCCAAAATATTACCCCCTCCCTGCAAAAATATAGTGATTTCATTTACGGTATTGAAAAATATCCCAGTTGCAAGGAAATTATCATCAATTTAACATCAAAACCCTGTACAGATATGCTACCGAAACGAATTAGTATTCTAAAACCAGAATAATATAGAAGTAAGGACCCCAAAAATATCTACAAGTAGGAAATAGCCATGCAATTTCATGGACGGCATCACGATGGATAGCCAGATAAAAAGCTAGGTATAGTCATCACAAAAGCCTTAACTTCCTCATATTCATTGAAACTATGAATTAAGACCAGCTTTATGACACAAATTCCATCTAATGATTGTTTTCTGAAACAGAAGAGACTGCTCAAAGAAATATCGCAAACGAAGGGGAAGAAGTGAAATTTATCTCAATCGTTCCGAGTAAAATCTATGTTAAACATTATAACCATCACTGTCAACCATCACCGTAGAATTATTTTTACTGCTAATATTCTATTGTTTCGATCATTCGAATGGTTGGCCCTGCTAAATTACGTAACGTATTAATACAACAAAACCGACCAATTTTCCACCCTTTTCCACTATTTTAATAGTTACTGGTAGAACAAGGAAAAGTTAAATTAGTAGATATTTAGATGTGGTAAATTGCTAAAGACGAGTTCTAAGGCGAAAATGCAGGGATCGAAATAGAAAAGGACTGCATTTATTCCACCAAAATCAGTCGGGGCACAAAAAATGCCACAAATGCGATCTGTGACCATCAATAAGAAAGGTCCCGATGTTTTCCCTACATTTTTCGCTGAACGGCATCTCCATTAATGAACCCCTCTACGGGCTTGTAATGTTTTTATCTCTATGGCGCATTTAAAACCAATATGAGACACGAAAAACCTTTTGATTAATGATATATATATATATATATATATATATATATATATATATATATATATATATTTGGTGTTTTGAAATTGAAACCAGCCTCAATCCCGGATGAGGATGCTCATTCCGATGATAGCTCCTTACAAAGTACACTTGGTTTCGAGTAACATAGTCATACACTTTCTGCCCAGTCCAAAACCATCTCTTGTTGACTAAGGTCGATTCTTCTTTAGAGATCCAATACAGCCTCGTTGACGCACAAAAACCGACGTCATGGATCCCATTCCTGTAATCTATCAGAGAACCCTGAGGTTCGGCGATGCGTGAATTTGAAAGGTAAAGGGACGGGTGGAGACTTTTTTCCCCTGTCCTGTCATTTCTAAGTTGTCTTCCGCTTTGCAGACTTACGAGAGACGAGGAAAAGTGGGACGTCGAGGACAGGGAGCAGACAGAATCAGGGACAGACTCAATCTCTATCCGACGACCATTTTCGGAGATTTGAGAGATTGAATTTTGTCCCTTGTGACTGCGCGTGCCCGGAACGAAGGTGTTTATTATCTAGAACGTTTTTGTCCCTTTCATTCCGACGTTCAATTCATTGCTTTAAGTCACCTCACTGTCATCCTGTATGCAAGAGAGGAGCTGTTCGTCCGACGTGCGAAATAACCTGAGGCTGGTGAATGATTCAACCTGGGTGTACCATGTAGGGGATGGGAGGGGGAAAGAAAAGTACCTTGGAGTGAACTCACTATCCAAGGAAGCTTAATAAACCTCTAACCGACCCCTCTCCTTTTCATTCGTCTCCCGCGATCCTCACATGGCCGCCTCCCCACATGGTTGCCTCAGCAGCAAACGGCAAACTTCCTACGATGTCCTACTTCTCCGGTGTCCCTCCAACTCTCGAATCCCCCCAAATACACCTCCACCCCCCTCCCAGCCTTCTTAGTTGCCCTGGATGCCAGGCCCCTTCACTCCCCACGGACGGCATCCTCATGCCTTTCCCTTCCCGCCTCTCCCAGGCTGTAAATCCTGGGTCGTAATGATGCAGTTTACAGCGAGTAAATGGCAGTGTAACGACCCGCCCCTGAATCACAGTGCGTCTGGCATTTTCGATTATGACGTCACTCCGTTGAAAAGGGGTGGCATAGCTGCATCCCCTCGTGCCCTTTTTAGTCCCCCGCACCCCATTCCTTTGCCGGCGCTCTTTGACCTCTCTGCCTTGACCCATCCTTAGACCCGATCCATGCGCCCCCCTTCGTCTTATCCTACGCCTCTATCTTCTCCCTCGGATCTTTTCCACCCTTGGCTCGCATCGCACAATCTCCAGCGCGCAAACCCGCTCACATCTCCATTGCCCTGGACACCCTCTTTCATTCCTTTCTGGCGTTTTCAGACTTCATTACCATCCAGCGACCTCATCTCTTCCTTCTCCTTTCTGCGAATACTTTCGCACCCAACCAGTTATATCTGTTCTCGCACCGACTGTTGTGCCACCTAGTGACAAACGAGTAAGGTGCTTATATCGACATTCGCATTTCTCAAACCGATATTCTAAATCCGACGTTTTTAATAGAGCTATAATCGTACTTGAATATGACTACGCTTTGTTATTAGTTTCTGGCACCTCAGATGACGTCTGTTACTACGAGTACTTGCCAGTCATTAAGGGTCATAAGTCAAGAAGGATTATTTCCTTTTCATGTAGGTTGTGTATTCCTTTTTAAATTTCCTTCTTAACGAAAAGTACTTCTGATTCAACAAATAATGGTTATAAACAAATACAGTTTTATGATCACAAATTATTCTAAAGATGAAATACAATTTACTATTTTTCTTAATGATCCATTGAAATTATGCTACATGCTTGTCCATTACTAAAAATTCAATGCGGCAAAATTAAAATTTTTTTCAAAAAATATGTTAAGTTTATTCTATCACCTCTCATTAATAGAAATTATGAGATGTATTGATTGTTCCAGGTCTGCCGTTTTATTTATTAATTAAAATAATAAGTTAAAATTGCTCTCGGGGGGATCGAGATGGTGCGGGGGCTTACGTACTGGCTTCCCACCCTGAGGGCGCGGGTTCATATCACGGCGATGTTGAATATTTTTCAGAGGTATCTCGATCCCTACTTGAGGTGTTTTGTGGAGGGCACTTTGAGTGAGTACGCCGTCCGTCGGATGGGACGTTAAGCTGCGGACCCCTTGGCGCCTTTCGTAAAGAGTAGGCTAATGCCGACGCCGGGTTTCTCTCCACCCTTCATCCTTTCCTGTCCATCCCCTATGGCGCAAATGACCTTAGCTGTCGGTCGCCTCCCCTAAAAACTACTACTACTAAAATTGCTCTCACTGAGGTCGAGCCAATACATTCTAGTCTAGTATATCAGTGATTGTGTCTTTAATGATCAATAAAATAGTTGTAAGCATGAAGTTCTAGACTGAATTTCCCCATAATATTTGAGCGAGATTTATTTTATCTTCCTTCCACCTTTAAGTTTTCGCAAATCTGGAGAAATGATATCATGATCCCAAAATATACCCACTTTCTTATCCCAGATCTCTTTTTGGATTGCTGTATAAAACCCTTTTGCGGCACATTTTCTATCGGCCACGTCGATTTCACGCATTTTACGTAACTATTCTTCCATCACAGTGATATCTTGTTCAATTTCCCACCTTATCTCCCGTAGACTATCAAATCAATTTATTTCGCCCTTATCCTGAAACAAGAGCCCTTTGGGTGCCCCTTCCCTTTCCCGTTCCTTTTTTATGTCTTTCCCTCCAACACCACTTTCCTCCGCAGTTCCATCCCGATCAAATGAGAGAGCGAGGAGAAAAGAACCGAGCGGACACTGAAAATGCTCCCGAGGGTTCCCTGGCAACCAATACGGCATTCATTACATGCCCCCGAGGGAAGGAGCGCTGGAAACCGAAAGTGGGATTTTTGAATGTTCATATTTCCCATCAATTCTACTATCTCACCTCTATCCCTAACCCACCCACACACACCCTCCTGGGCCAATATTGAGCAGTGTCACGCGATGCCAGCCACCGAGTAGTTCCGCATTTTCGAAGGTGATAGTAAATACTTGCGATTGTCCCTTAAATTAAAGGGAAAATGACGAATATGTATAATTCAAATAAATCCACATAAATACTCTTCAGAGACGTTTAAGTGATTTACTTAAAATCGGGGCTATTTTTCTGACAACAAATCCAGAAAAATTATTTTCATCAGCAATTTCATTATTTTTATCACGGGCAATCGATGAACTGATTTTTTACCGTAACACTGATCTTTTCTCAAATAACGCTTCGCTTTTCACAGCTTCCTTCCATTATGTCTCTCCTTTCTCTTCCATCTACTCATATCTTCTTCTTTAAATGTAGTCCTCCCTATTACGTTTTCCTTTTCTATACTTCTCTGATGCAGCTATGCCCAGTTGTCCTTTCATCATAGCAGTGTTTTAAACTTAATCCTTTTTTCGCGTTTTAATTTTAACATTAAAGGGACTACCTATTCATTCGTCTTCTAGAGTACTCCTCTTTCATAACTATGTTCCCATGGGGTATTTAGCCAATAACTGCTCGCTTACTTCCTCAATCGAGTGTCTCTCGAGAATAAATTCAATCGTCGAGCAGAGGACGAGGAGACGGAACCCAGGGAATAGTGATGACGATACTGATTGGATGGTCTGCATCCTCTTTGAATTTTCCCTTGTCTGCCTTTACTCCCCATAATCACCTTATAATTCCTCAAGGTGAAAAAGGTGCGTATTGCTTTCCACTCTTACCACCGCCAATTGCGGCTGGAAGGGCTCAATTATCGACGAGACTTCATGGGTGGGGTTCAATTTAATCTTTCATTTTAAAACTTTGTTAGGCGGAGCCTGTCAATTCTTCCCTTTATTCCCAATATTCGTTTCTTATACCTTAATAGCTATTACTTCATACACCGTCCCTATATGTTGTGTGATTTCTTCCCTTCCCATTTCCCAGCGGTTAGATAACTGACTATTTCATTATGTCACAATTTATGAGTAATACCTACATCTCACCAAAGTTGTACCCAATGATATGGAAAAATAGTGTTTTTTATGAACCATTATATCAGAGATCAACAATAAAATAAATCGTCTGCAGTGACAACAAGACTAAAGAATGAATCATTGCATATTTTGCAGTTAAAATTATTTGAAAGTATCAGGAGGGGGTCAAGAATGAACCCCTACGTTTTTGAGGGCCATCGTGACACATTTGATGACCCGAGGGGGAACAGGTGGAGTGATGCGGGGCGGGCGGGCGGTCGAGAACTCTTAGGAAGAGAAGGAGTTAGAGGCGTTTGATGGTCACACTCGTGCGGTGGCTTTTAAGGGTTATTATAGGCGGAAACGGAGGGCGGGGGAAGTGGTCGAGAGGGGTTTCGGGAACAGGGGGCAAGGATGATGGTGGGGTGGAGGTGGAGAGGGGAGAATGAGGTAGGAGCAGAAATCATTTCCCTCACCCTACCCCGAGCACTCAACCCCGCCCTCCATGGTAGAGCAGCACCTCCACCGCCGGCCCAGAGACTCACTCGCCTTTTAAACGCCCGTAAAACTCCACTCTCGTCTCCTAACTCTTCTCTCCTAACCCTCCCCCCCACCGCCCGTCCTATCGCCCTTTCCCCCCCCCCATCCCCTCTCCGCTACTCGTCTCCACCCCGCGATTTCTTTCTGTCGCTAATTCACACGAAATGGAATCGTTTCCGAAACGGATAGTGAAGTGCCTGGAGGAACAAGGGAGGACGGGGGGCGGGGAGAGGGTGAGGGGGTATGGAGTGCTTGGATTGCTGTGAGAGAGTCGTGTGCTTGTACGGACGTTGGAGAGAGGGAGGTATGCCGGGTAGGGTGATTGGGGGAGGTGATCCAGAGGGGGCGAGGGTAGTAAAAAGGGTGGGAGAGGGGTGCAATTTATGGGCGCGGGAAATACCGCATTCTCACCGGAGTGAACGGCTGTGGTTGCATTAAGACTGGCGTTTGATATGTGATATGCTCTTGCCTACGGCTTGAGCGCGCAATCAACGAAGATCTTATGGCGGGATGTCCTCGTTCTGTAATAATTGAGCGGCCATTGTCTCAATGAACGTGTGTTTGTGAGTTGTTAAGTGTTTCCACAAATGTCCTGCACTGTCAATCATTCGATTCCTTCCGTGGGGTGTGAGAAAAGCGTTGAAGACTCTATTCATAATTCGTACGGCGAATGTTAAAATTATTTTCGTATCGGACATGCACTTTCGTTCGTTTCATTGTGATAGCATTTAAATAAAACCACTAAAATAATATTCTAGAGAATAATCTATCTTTTTCTTGAAAAAGATTACTTTTGCATTTTATTCAAAATACTTTGAAATTGCACTTCCATTATCCTTTTGAGAAAGTTTCTAGTTGTTTGTAAATACGTTCAGCCTCAATTTATTTCATATTGAATGTGAATAATATATATTTGCATTAAAATATCAGGAGCTTCAATATTTTCAAACAATATATGTTATTTATTAGCACGTGAGTTTAATGTAGCAATGAATGCTTTGTGTTTTCGTACTAATAGAGAATATTTCTCTTCTAAATATCTTAATTAAATTGGAATGCAAATAAATAATAAATTAAATAGTTTGATGTTCCGATTTGCGCATGTGAAAGAGGTATGTTGTTGGATTATGTTTATATTACAAAATAAATGTGTTAATTGTTCAACTGAATTTATTTGCATGTGATTATTTGTTATTTTTATTAGTTGATTTTGTCCATATTATTAACTCATGATTTGAATATCCTAGTGGTTTTGCAGTAACATACTGCCAACACACTAAGTTAAACACAATCGTATCAGTTAGGCGTGGAATGGCGTTTCATTTTGAAATTTTTAGCGATATATTTTACTAAACATTGCCTTCGAAGTTTCGTTAAAGATAATAATTTAATATTTATTGATTTTTAAAAATTATTTAAGTAAATTCCTATGGTTGATGCTGACATTTGAAAATAGTTTTCTGTTCCCTCAGAATAGCTAAGTAAATTATAAATTTACCACTTTTTGTGCAGTTGTTTTCGACGGCCAAATAATCTAGGAATCGTGAAACGCTAAGACATCTGAAAACATAGCTATTATGTCACTTGCGCACTGCTGTCAATATTTAATGGCAGCGGTACTTAATATCAGGTGATATATCATTTACAAAGACACCTGCGGTTTATCGGCAGGTATCTTTGTCAACATACCGACGATCCAAACCTACGCAATCTACAATTAGCGATTTTAACATTTGTTCATTTTATGAACCTTCCATGGTTTTTATTTATTATATTAAAATCATTAATAAATTTTCATTTTCAATTACGACGACCCCCTAAAATAATTAAAACTATCATTTCTGCTCTTTTTCTCGCGCTCTATTCACCTGGTAACTTTCCGCAGGAATTCAATGCATGCATCATCTCAATTAAAAGAATTAAATAACTTGTAAGAAATCTGGTCTAATGATGGTTCTATGGAGACGGCCTGAGACTATTGACCCTGGACTAATGCCATTTGATGGCCACTGATACCTTCGCAAACTTTCAAAAGGAAGCGTTTGTTTCTCAACATTTAAGTTTTTCTCATTCCTAGGAAGAAGTTTTTTTCAGGGATGAAGTCTCGGAATGGTGAAAAAGAAATCTGGGGATGAAGGAAAGTGCCTTAACGTATTCGAAAAAGCCCGGAGGTGGGCTTTACGGGTTCCCGGCGAGGAGACCTTGATATACGGGGAAGAAGTAGAAGCCCGCCCTCCGCGATTGCGTAGAACCTGCGCCTTTTGGCGCCGCCGTCAATAGGATCGCATGCTAGCATATTAGCATAAACATATGTTATTATATATGCCCACAAATACGGTAAATGTAACCGTAATTTAATAACATGTCAGATTCTCAATATTTTGTTCAACAATTTTACCTTTCCATTCCTTGCCGAGGTATTAATGCAGAAGCTAGCTATTGAGCCTTATTAACAAAAGGTTTACGAAAATAAGAGACATTGTACCACTACAACAATGGATTCACAACGAAAGGGCAAGGCAAAATACATTTTAGGGTGGGCTAAGTCAAAGACGCCAGTTTACAGCTATTCCAGTAAAATTATTTTTTTTACTAACTTAACACTACTGACCCCTGTCTTCACTGACTGGTATGTAGTTCTACATGTAATTTTTATGCCTCACCCATGCACTCTTATGCGTGCTCTTCTGTCCAGGAGACACTAATATTTCTCGCTCTTAGAGACTCATCCACCATATTCATCCATAACTTTACTCGCTGTACCCATTCCAATATAATAATTTACCAGTCTCTGATGTGCCTATATATTTTGTAATTGGAATATCATCCAATTATTGTAGTGAGCAAGCGAGCTTAAGAAACTTCTTTCGTGCATGACTCTTACAGGATCATCCTTTAAACATTCCCTCATAATCCGCACCAGTTTGATAATCTAATTACCACCTCATTCTTTTGCTTTCTTACTACAAGCCCTCCTAAAGTACCATATAGTTTTTGGTCATTTCTACTTATCTAAGAATATCTTTCATTTCCATGAAATAACGTTCAGAAAGTACATTTGTATACACCGCCTATTTATCAGCCTTATGTATTAAGGTTCACTAAAAATTATGATTCCTTTAATGAGCTATTCTGTCATCGACTTACTCTACAGGATATAATACTCATAGATACACATACATTAATTGCTACGACAAAAAAGGATTCTAAACCTCTAATAGTGTGAAACTTGTTAGGTCATTTGTATACAGGAATAGAAGTTTAAGATTCACTACAATTTGGAGCGTGATTCCCAATTGTGTTAATTTCTCATGAATATTTCAGAAGCTTCAATGAACAGTCCACAGCAATAAAAAGAATCTGCGATGAAAGCTTATGGTGCCTATTTTGTATCGCAAACATTTGCTTCTCAACTCTCGAATCATGGCTGTTAACATATTTCCCAAATTCAAGAACTAAGAAATCTGATGACCAGTGCATTGCGTTCTCAGCAAAGGTTCACTATATTTTATTAAAACTTTATTCGGAGAATTGCGTTGGTTTAACGTTTCAAAACCATTTCCTACATAATAAATATCAAAATAAGTGAACGCACTTTTATTTTGGAGAGAAGGATAAGGTGGATGCATTGTAGAAGATATGTAGATACTGGTGTCTCAAATGAAGCGCTGTCATTACGGAATAAATCTCCCATCGAATGAATAGACAAAGCAGGCATTTTATTCAGTTGTAAAAATGTAGTGTCAAATGCTTGGATTATTTTCTCCAGCAGATTTTAGAGGGACAATTAATAATATATAGCCTCTATTTCTATCTGGGACGTCATTATTTTCCCAGGAATGAAAAACCTTTAAATAACAATATACCGGATTACCATAAAAAATTAAAGAAAAACTCCTATATTTATACCATTTGCATTTAATCTTCAAAATTATTTGATTACTTTAAAAAGTAAATCCTAGATGCTATAACATTAAATTATTAAATATTTAATCAATCTCAAAAAAGTGAAAATAAGCAATTTAAATACTTTCCTTTGAGAAAAAAATACGATTTCATGTTTATTGTCTTTGTAATCTAAATCATGTTGATTAAAATTAATTGAATTGAGTCATTTTAAACGTATTTTTTAAATAGGCTAATTTTTAATGACAAACATGGTATTTAGCATCTATATTATGAATGCTAATTAAGAGAACGTGATTTTCTTGATACTTATGTTGATATGTCTGGCCCAGAAGCAGCAGCAGAACTCCTTTCCATTCCTAGTGCTTTCTGATATTTCTTCTTTGCCGCTTTGGGAAGATGATTACCATCAGCCATTTTTCCTTCATTAAGAATAATTTGGAATGAAAAAGAAAAATCAGTCCCTTGTCATATGAGTTCTTCATTAATTTTAGCAATCTAAGAGTAATTTTAATTTTGGAAGATTTGGGTGCACAGATTAGTTAAAACACTCCAGTTTTATCAGTTAGAGGTCTAAAGGACTTGCACGAGATGAAGAGAAACCCCTCACGGCTAAAAATTATAAATAACTCCGAACCGACTAAATGCACCTTTATGAGGTGAAAATAATTATTTTATTCAGATTATTTGAAAGGAAGGTTAATTCTGTAATCAAATTTTTAATTTTCTTGTATCAATAGGTATTTATTATGTACAAGATAAAATGAAGTAAATAAAATGACCAGAAGTTTTGAAGATTATCGAACTTGAGTGCATGTAGCGTCAAATAATTATTTTTCAGTTAAGAAGCATCCATATAAAGTGGTGTGATGGTGACTTCTGGCTCAAATACCACATGATACCATTTTAAATACGAGGCGTCTGACAATCAGAATTTCATCGCTAACCAAATCGCGACCTTGCTGAAGAAATGTCTCGCAATTTCACGTAAGACCGTGTGATTTCCACACGTTTTAAGAAATCGTTTGAGGTGATCATTTTCATGAGACAAAACGGACGGATTACCGTCGTTTATAGAAATATCATTAACCTGAATGGTTATAATCAATGCTTGCGCCATTTACTTGACTAAACGGTTAATTCACATTCCATTCATATCATAAAGAAATATCTCAGTAATGAAGACATTGTGCGTCTGAATTCAGTTGAATTTAATTCAAAAAAAGGGATGTGGTCGTAAAAACAAAAGGACAGGAAAACATTTTCAGTGTTCATTTGAAACTGAACGATATATATCTTGCAACATACAAACAACTATAACTGAATTCATTCAATTTCATTTAGTGTTATTTGCAATATTACTCATTGTGAAGTCATACTATACACTGAGGTAAATAAATATAGAAAATAAAACATGATAATAATTTCACTTCTATGCTCAACTATGCGGAAACTTTAATACAATAGTGTGAATCCATTTTACATTTTTTTGGGTTATTCTATGAGCCTTGTGCCTATTTATGAAACGATATGATATCTGATTGAGAGGCTCATTTAACTCAAATTAAACTGCTAATTGTAATGTTTTCAATTTAGATTTTGTCCAAATAGATGTATCAGTGGAAAGATATTGTTTGTTTCCTTTGGACCATAATAATATGGTGTGTCGTGTGAAAGTTCTATACAGACACGCAATCAACTACAGGAAAACAACTAATATTGTGTCCGGGGCCTAATTCCTATAATCTCTAGTGAATTGTAATATTATGTTAAATTATCACTTTTTAAGATCTCATTGTCAACTAACAGGATTTGTGAGATTTTAAAAAAATGAGTGAACTTTGGACGCCGTATTAATGGAGTATATCATCTATAATATTTAAATCCTCGAATTGCAGTGTATTTTTTCACTTTAAAAATTTGACAATGTCGAAAGGAGCAGGTTATTTAAGGTACTATAGGAGTATGAAAACGACCGAAGAGTATTCTATCACCTCTAAAAGCATCATGTCAGGACCATACCAATAAAAAACTCTAGGCAAATAGAACTTAAATTAAACAAAGAGATTAGACATGTAGGTAACCTCTGGCCACTCCAAGTCAACCTTTATCTAGAGGCAAAACAGGATACATAAGAATGGGCCATTAAAAGAGCCAAGGTGAATGAAGATACACTTAAGGAAAAGCAATAAGCTGGAGCTTTCATAGACAAGTGTTACCTGGCCCATTTTATTTTGAATATAGGAATACAGAATTAGACATAATATATCTAACTCTAGCCGTAATTCATGTTTTATTTTAGTCCACCCTGTACATAAGCAAATAAGTACTTCTCGTAAGTTGATTTATCGTTAGTTGGAGTATTTAAAATTCAGTAAGAAAGCCATTCGTCGTTTCATTTTGAGAAGTATTCATTATGTAATCAATCATATAATATTAAGCTATGATACTTCTCAAAGGTTTGAAAATATTTTAATTACAAAAATTAGTCACAATTTTTAGATGAGATTGCAACGATTGAAGAGTAATTAGATCAAGTTATTAAAGAGTGATTTAATTACATATTTGATGAAATTTTATGAGTGTGCTTTTATTTCTAACATCCTGGTATCGCGATTGTGTCCATTATAATTGGCATTTATTGGAAAATTTTATGACCTGATTGAAGAAAAATGGATTAGTAAACTGGACGGAAGTGAAAAAATAACAACGTATTTTGGGCAAGGTTATGAGAAGTTCACAGGAGGCGATAGAGTATGTAGAACATTTTAATTGTGGATTGAATGTTGAGGACTGATAGTCAGGAGATCGCTAGGTAAAAGAGATGAGGGAGAAATGATAAGCATAGATCGAACGAAGACCAGGATACTAAATGCAATTGGAGAGTTGTTTATAGCAGTGACTGGTGTCACGATGTGTCGTATTAGATAATGCTTGTAATTGCAGTGTTAGTTAGTTTGTGTCTCCGTTAAAAAGCTGCATTAAATGTTGGACTGCAATTGAATATTACTTTTCAATGAGGATTATTATGAGCGAAGCACTTCATTTTCGTGTTGCTTAACGATTTCTTGGATATACATACGAGAATGCCCTAGAAAATATTTTGTATTTGATAGCGCCATTAAAATTGTCATGAATGATGAACACACATAAATTGCATAATGCAACCTCTGCTATACGCCTATAAGACAATACGTATTACTCTTTTTAGTTAATAGATTATACAGATGATATTACACAAGATGTAGACTATTTATTAGAGTAAATCAAGTCAGTTTTCATACTCATTGATTCCGGAATGAAAGCTGATGAGAAAATGGAAAAAGATTTAAATTCATTTGACTCACTTAGGTAGGACATATTGTAACACTGATAAACCATTAAACCATTGGGGTGGGAATCATTGGCTGAGAGACGCTTTAATGCAAGATTGAAATTATTAAATAAATTTAGATCCGCATGTTTCAGCACCGAGGTCTCGCAAATTATTCGTACTCCTACATACATTGGTCGCTTGGATCATGCATATAAAATTCGGGAAATAGATGCCAGAACTAGCAGACTCAAGGACTCCTTCTTCCCACGGACAATACGGGATAGTAACTGTAGGGTTATAAATAGCAAAAATTCCACTTGCCACCCTCAGCGTCTAAAAAATAATTAGTTGTATTTAAAAGCATGCTCTTCCACTAACCTTATGTGTTTTGCTGTAATAACCCATTCTTTCCGAATGACCTCATTTGTGTTCTGTTCATCTGTTTTTAAGTTTCCCTTTCAATCCCTCGTCCCTCTCCGCGGGGGCAAATTCCTGCTACCTGCAACGTTGGGTGGCTTTCCCTGCCATTTAGAGACTCTTTGGGGGTAGAGTGTTTCGTGTCGCATTTTCATGTGGTAGTGATGTTTCAATTTCTTGCTTGTTGTGTCCTGGCTCCCGTGTTGTAGGATGGCTTTCGTGCTGCATCATGGGGTGCAGTTTTTTAGTTGTTTTGCGGTATATGTGTTTGCATGAGTATTGGATGAAGGGATTTTTGCATGAGTATGTGCGCTGCTGTGGCTTTAATTTTCCGTGTTGTTTTTTTTGCATTTGGTATTTTTCGTTTTTACGGTTGGTGACCTAACACCCCCCGCCACACGCCCTTGCGGCGGCTTGCGGGGTATTATGTAGATGTAGATGTATATGTAAAACATAACATTTAAATATTGTTGTTTGCAGTTCTATATTTTTATATTTAATCACAAAAGTAAGCGTTTGCAACAGAAATTGTTGGTTACTACCACCAGCTATACCCCTTCCGTGACGCGATAAGTTACCTCTATGGAACAATTACCACCACACCAATATTGATTTAAACAACCTCGTACTTTCTGTAGTAACATACTATATAATATGACGGTATAAGATGCCTTACAAATGATAACTGTGATTTCAAGGGAAGATAAAAATCTCTATTTTTTTCCAGAATGCTTTTATTCTTCTAACAAGGAATATCTTTTTTGCGCTGGAATATGTCAGTAAACTCAAAATCTTACGGATTTCACATTTTTTTCCGTAGCGACTCAGGGCCATAGGCGTGTTTTTTGAACGATTTAATTCCACCAATCAAATTTTGATATAGTTTGTCCTCAAAATATCGTTTCAATGTATCCACTTAAATATATGTTTTATAATGTGGCCATTGTAAAAAGTTGATCCAGGGAGTAGTTTTTCTAATATTTCCACTCATTCTTTTCATTCATGCCTGATATTCTATCAACCTCAGGATTTTAGGTTAAAAAAATTATTAACATAATAAAAAAATACGCAATTTCTGCCACATTTACTAGATCTACATCTTTTTGATGTGACCTTTTGTCATAGTTATTTGCGTATTTAGTCGAAATTTCACAGCTTCTACATTGGAATTAATGTTCTAAGCGAATCTAATTTGATTTTAATTAAACACATCAGTATTTTTACGTAATAATAAATACTTTCTCGAACAGAAATTCAAAGACTTGGAGTTGTAACTGCGGTCCGATAGTTGGGACCCAACACTTTATTTTACCCCTTGTGTTTTACAAAGTGGTGGTGGGATGGTTTCACTTTTTTACTTAAGCCTTACAGCTCCCCTACATTAATACCTGACTACACGATAGAAAATGGAATAAATAGGGAAGGATCTTTACTTTTCTTCATACTTAGTATTAAAAAATAGTTATTTCGTACATTACAAAAAAAGTATATTTTTAAAACAGTTAGTCAAATTCAGTGACTCCTTCGATGTAGAATAATAAACTTCGATGAATCTATAGCTATATAAAATCATAGTATCTTTCATTCTGGTTTTTTTTATTTCAATAAGTCAAATTATTACTTTTTAGTTACATTTCTCATGCTCAGAATGAGTGAGCATGGTCTCATTGAATTTAAATGTAAATTGCCATTGACTTGGATTAAATGGTGTTCAAAAATAAAATAAGTTAAATCACTGTTATTTATTTATTAAAAAGATAAAAAGTGCGCAACAAAATAGGATTTATTTCGGCTTGAGACATTTCACGTGAACATTGATTTGCTGCTATCAAAACACTCACTTCAGTGAACTATTACATATAACATCTTATTTTACAGATTTATTTAAAGTGTGTCGAAGATTTTTAGCCCTAATTTTCCTGCCAGCTCCCTTTGTTTTTATCACAGTTGTCATTTATAACCAACTTTGAATATTCGTGCCTCTGCATGCTCGACTCTCCGAACGCTAGTAGTTGAGGCGTTGAGCGCGAGATGGCAACCTGAGCATCTCCGTCCGCCGACTCAGTTAATAGTATCGGCCGCGCATAACGAGAGTGGCGGTAGTAGTAGCATCGCTTTAAATAGGCGGCGTTATGGATATGCCGGTGAGCTTAACTGTCCCTTTGAGCTCCTTTTCGCGGCAATAGTATTAGTACAATTGGAAATACTCTCTTTAAAGCATTCGTTGGCCTTTGAGAATGCAATTTCTTCCCACGAATTAATGTGCTTTTTTAGGATATTTTTCTCTTTCCTTCGTAATTTCACGGTAATAATATTCATCATTTCATATCCTAGCTTATCATTTTGATAAGATATTTTTAAAAATGAGAGTTAATGAGAGAGCGTAGTGACATAAATTTTCTTACATCAACGGTAGATGGTTTTAAAACTTAACATCATCTGTGATGAAATATGGAAAGTGTTAAAACATTCCTTACAAATGAGGAGTAGGCTATTATTAGTACAATTTCTGATGTTCTTCATTGAGCCGTGTTAAATCTTTTCAAACAAATTTGAAGAAAAAATTTAACAATGCTCAGTTGGTTTACTCTATAAGGTTAATACTATACCTTAGTATACTACAGGTATATCTTATACTTACCCTATTTTATATTTCAACAATTTTCCATTTTTATAAAAAGCTATTTAAAAAAGAACTAATGTCAATGTTGAATTTATTTGTAAATTTGGGTTTCGAAAGATTTACGCAAAACGTTGTATCATTTGTATATTATTTTATTTTAAGAGAAATGTTTCTATATTGGTATTTAGCTATGGAAAGTATTTCCAACGAAAGTGATAAAATAGCTTTTCTATTTTACGAAAAAAATTAAGGAAAAAATGCTACTGAATACCAATTGGAAAAAACATTAATACTTGAGATCTCTCGCTATTCCTAATTTTAGAACAATTTTTAATGAACGCGATCTGACTCTCTTAAATAGAAACGGGTGAATATTTTTATGATTCACAAACATTAGTCAAAATACTATATATTTGTTAAAATCATTAAGTTTTCCATAAAACGGAAGATAACTAAGTAATTTTAGATTAATAATGCTATCTCAGAGAAACAAGTAAATATTTATCAATAGTGGGATAAAGGGAGACCATCATTATTATTTAAATAATTTTTATGTCTTCCAAGACAATATTCACCCTTTTAGAGGTTGCAATTCTGCAGAATTTTCAAAGCTGAAATTTACAAAGTGGCGTCGACTGATCTCGACCAGATAATATTCTCAAAAAACGTCTTGAAAACAGATTTCGCGCTCGTACGCGCACGTCGCGAAGGCGCTACCCTACTGTCCAGCCAATCGCGTGACATGTAGAGTGCAGCAGCTATTTAACCTCCCGCGAATAGTCTGACGCCTCGCGTCATGCTCCTCGGCGCGATGCCTTTTTAGGTCGCCAGTGCCCACTCCCCTCCAACCCACTCCCCATACCACTGGACGAAGCAGGAGGAAGGGTTTGGTGGGGAGCAGAGAGGGAAGTGGAGGAGGAGATAAATCCCTCAGCAGAGATCCTGCTCATTCTCCTCCTTATTTTTTTCCCGCATTCATTTATCCCATCTCGCCCGCCCCGTGGGCACCGTCCCACCCACCCACCCATTCGCGGTCCGAGCCGCAAGATGCCTCCTCTCTCATTGTATGCAAAGCGCGCAAGCACTCTATTCACACTCTCTCCCTCCTCACGCCCTCCGATCTCGAAAAACCATTTACATCAACCAACTTCACTCTCGCCTCCAACCCTCCATCCCGCCTCGGGTTGCCACCCTCTGTCCCGCCTCCGATCCCTCCGCCCGGCCCCCACGTCCGACCCGATGCCACAGCATCCCATCCCGGCGGGGCAGGGAGAAAGGAGCAAGGAGTTGCGAGGAGAAAGATGGGCAAGGGGTAAGGTAATCTGCGGTCCCAAGGGATGCCTTTGTTTCTCCCCAAACTACGTTTGGAAATATTTTTCTCGCCTCCATATCAACGATGGATCTCTTGCGAGGGACAGAAGTCCATGATAGAGGGTGCCATTCTTGACCTAGCATGCTCGACTTCACCGTGAAGGGCAGAAGGTACGCGTTCGGCGACAAAGCACACGCATGCATACAAATTGCGTAGTGAGTGGGTGTATCTAACCAAATTCCTTACACTCGCTGAAAGAGTATTCGTGATTTCATGCCAGCATTGGCTAAACACTTAGGACTAGTGAATGCATTCTTTCGCTAATACTTCATATTTAGGAGCGTAGTTAGAAGCTTAGAATATTCGTTGAGTAAGAAGGTGATCAACTTAATCAGGGATAGAAACCGCAATACATTTATTAATATGTATTATGGAGAACTTATGCTTAAAAGATTCATAATGCTCAGACTTGAAGCTTGATATCATCATGCTGCCATAAAGTAATGCCATGCAGGTATTATTATTAAAAAGTGTCCCATCTTTTACTCCTTTACTTTATACCCAATATATCCCAAAAGTAAACACATAATGCATAACACGCATAAATCAAAGAGGCCAACGGTAAAATCATGTTTATAACACCATTTATATTGGTGTATAGTGTATGTTTATGACACTGTGCTGCATTATGAGTTTCATGCCCTATGATTTATAAATTATACTTATGATAATAACAACGCTTCCTTTCTGTTTAAAATGGTTATGTCTTTAAATTCTATCCAGCTAAAATTTGACACAATATAAATTGACGGCCCAAAACCCTAAACTCTAGGGCTTCCTTTTAAAGCGCGTTCTTGAATTAACCTGATAGAGATTTTCGCCATTGGAAAATCATAGGAGTACCTGTAATTTTCTCTTATTAAATGGCCAAAATTAACTCCTGAGGTAGGTATCAAGCACGGTCAATTCTATTGATCATGAACAGAATTATCCATTATCGCCTAGAACTTTGAAAGTACATTTCGAATCGAGTAGGGGGTGATAAAGTAGAGAGAACTATGAATTGGGCTATTTTATATTGGCAAATGCGATCAAAGACGGTAGCGACCACAAATCGCGGGTGCGGGGGGGGGAGGTGGGGTTGGACGCGACCGATTAGAGAAGAAGAGAAACGGGCTTTGACATCGGGATGAGTCAGGTTTAAAGGGAAAAAAAGGGAAGAAAACCATTATCTCATCTGCCCCATCTTCCTCCTACCCCGCCCATTCCTTGATCCGAGAAGAATGTCTTATGGGGATCCTCGAAAAGTGGTCCGAAAAACCTTCTCACGGAATTTATACCCGACCCCACGATTTATAACGCCACGTTGTTGTTGGCGGTCTCCTTTCCCTCACTATTCCTATTCCCGCCAACCTGCACCCGATCCAATCCCCCCCCCCCGCCCTTCACATGCACACCCCGACAAACACACCCTTTCCTCCCGCTCTCAAGCGAGGGGAGGTGAGCGCACTCGTAACGCACGCACACACGTACTCAGACACTCTAAGCAGCACCCCCACTCGTCCCCACCCCCCCACTCCTGCCAATCCTGGTCCACCCCGCAGTTATCTCTTCAATTTTTCGTGTGCGTGAATCGCTCCTGGAAAAACTATAGAATTTTTGAAGCCCTTCAAAAGGAGGAAAAAATAGGTGGGTGCGCGCTCTCAACCTTTTTGCTCCCGTAAATTCGAATTCCCCCTTAATAATGTTAGCGGTGTGACTTTACGGCCCAACTGTGAGTGCCACGGGAGGATGGCGTCCACTTGGTTGACGGGGAAATTGGTAGGTGGCGTGCGAAAGATTGAAATCTCTCCATTTGAGGAAGGCCTCCTCCCTTTTAACGGCGGCCGCCCTCCTCTCATCCCTTTTGCCGGCGAGGTACTCTCTTTTTTTTGCGTCTGGCCTAATAACTAAGGGAATGACATTCTTTTTTATGTAATCCGAATTATTTAACCACCCGGTAAAGTATGGGCCCGCTGCGGTGCCACCGGAGAGTACTAACTACTCACTTTAAAGTTGACGTAACGAACCCAGCCCTTTCTTGTTGAGTTCATCACCTTGCTTTGGATTCAGGGGGAATTGAATTGATGACGAAATCATTATATATTTCCCATATGATCGTTTAAAATCCAAGCAATTGGTGCCTCTTCGGTATGATGATTTATGAAGGATATTTTATTCTGTTTAAGCGTGCTTTCTTCATTCCTCAGGGACTTAATGAGAAACGTGTAAGAATATCTGCGAATTTCGATGCTTGGTATGTTCGCAGTGTTATGCAATGTATGCATGTGTTATTAATATTAAAATTAAGACAATGATTAAATGAAAATAGATTTTTTCCCTTCTATGGTGTTTTATCAAATATTTAAATATTCTGGCTCAGCTTTGACTGAATCACTCTTGGATTGCTTATCTTAACTTCGGGGAAACATTAATTTTAACCCCAAAAATTAATGTGTACTATGATATTTTTCTTTATATTCACAGGACCCATCATGCTGCTGGCTTGAAAATGACATTTATTTCAACTCCATGGTTTTATGTGCCTTCAGGATTAAAGTATTGTGTGATTAAAATGGTGATTTGTGCAGTGGTGCTCCGGTGGTTTTTTGATCATGATAGTCCGCGTTAAGTGAGTCGTGTGGTTTTCCTTCCAAAGATGATTTCTAAAGTCCTTTTTATCAGGTTTTAAAGTGAATTACTGATTGCGAAGAATATTTTGTGAGCGTGATGACCGTCAAAGTATTTTTAAACAAGTGATAACAAATGGATACCAGGAAGCCCTCATCTGCTGCGTAAGGACCCCATCAAGCAGGTTTACGAGATAGCGTATGGAGATATCAACGATGGAAGACAAGCATCAGGCCAGAAAGGTAAGTGCATATTATCAATGATTTGATTAGATTGCTGATGAATGTATGTGTAGGTACCCTTTAGGCTTGCATGCATGAAATTTGATCTGATTTTGTATGTGATATGTTCGTATTTACTAAGTATATGTACCACTCGATAGAACCATTTGACTCTGAGGCCTAATTACCTGAAAAGTGAACACAGTCTGTTATGGACTGACTTCTTCGCTATGCTATCAGAGATCTGATTTTAAAATAATTAAATGAGTTACAAATTTCGACATTTCGGAACAATTTGTAATTTCCTCAGCCAGCCTCTGCCTTCGAAAACAGCATTATCGGTATCATACCCCGACAGGAGTCATCTTATACCCATTCTGTATTTAGGACTTGCAATATTTTTCTAAAAATTAGTACGGCAAACTACTTATCTATCCATTAGAAATTAGTATTATTGCAGTGTACTCAATCTTAATAATTATTATGACTGAGATAATGGTGAAACACTGAGTTTCAAAATTACACCGATTAGCTTTATCCGTCCATTTATACTTTAAATTGTCATATTTTCAAACGAAAAAATGATACACTGAATTAGTGGTCAATGTTTACGTTAATAATATATCTTAGGAAGTGACTGTTTTTTTATTCACCATTTTCCTACGTGTACTCACATGTTCATTATTTTTAACTCGATCACAAACGAAAAAAAAACACGTAAATGCTTTATCTCTGGGTAAGACTATAAAAAAACAAAAGGTAACTTTATCATTTCATGCAATTTCGGGATACCTTAGAAGCCAGATTCATAAAAATATATTCGAGACTCAAAGAAGATAAGATTTAACCGAGCAGTGAAACAACTGTCAAAACGTACGAGAGAAGGGCAAGGTATCTAGATTTAGAATCATTTCCCGCAATATTTACTCAACAGGAAGAAACAAAGAGTTTCATACATATTTTTACTGCGAATAATTTTAAATTCTAACCTTACAGGTAAAAATTGTGACGATCAAAGAAATCGGGACTTCAATCGGTCCCACGATAAAATTGGGTAATGGGAAACGAACCCCAGTCTCCTCACCCTCCGTTTCCGGCTACACGCGGATGCCACCTCACTTCAGGCGACTCGCCGTCGCTGGTCGCTGAACGAGCTGGGAGCCGCGGGGGAGGGGCTGAGAGTTTCTCAGAGGCGAAGGAGCAGGAGGGAGCAGAGGCGTGGGTTGAGAGAAACCCTATAACGAGGGGTCGCAATGTGTACAAGCATCTTCATGGGCACGTCCGATAAAACTGCCGTAAAGTCAGCAGAGATTGTCGTCCCGGGGCGTCCACGCGCCGAGACGGCACCGTCGTCGGCACATGCAGCCGTAATATGGAGCGTTATCGTCCTCCACCCAACCCTTCATCCCAAACTACCTACTCACTCTCCTCTCCCTTTTCCTTTACGCCAAGGAAACTCTGCGTCTTCCTACTTTCCTTCTCACTTTCCCAATTCTCACCCCTTCCCTCAGCTATCCTCTCGAACACTCCCGCCTCAATAATTTTCTCACTCCATCGACGCAAACGTAGGTACTTTGGCAAATGAAGCGTTTACCATAACTCCTTGGAAATCTGTTCTCCATATTGCCATCCAGAAGTTTAATGAAGACGTTTTCTCCATATGCTCCTCGTGCAATCTTGAGAAGGAAAATATAGACTCCGTTGACAGTGCGTGAATAATTCAAGTATTGGCAATTCTCCTTATACTGAAAAAGGGTAGAGAATGCGTTAAGTAAAGTGCTCTAACTTGGTTCCTTGTTCAGCCGGCACTCTGACGAGTGCAAACATGCAATAAATCTATTGAAGTACACGAAAACCTGTGTCATAATTTCGGAAACAAGCATCAGGCTTTCTCAGAATCGAACCATAACAGCATTCATGAATTTTTCTGCATCTTAGCAGCTACTGCTCCCTGTTAGAGATACTATTAAGCGTTGCATTTGTGCAATCCAAAATACTGATATTTTGTGCTTAATGATCACGTTCCAAAATGCATGTCAAGCTATCTGCTTCATTTACCCTTAATAGTGGAAACTATATTGAAAACACAAACTCCATGAAACCATGTGTGCATTTAAACTAAAACTTACCGCTTATGATAGTTTTCAAGTTCTGAATGCAATTTTCGAATTACTAAACGTGTTTACCTATCTTCAAAAAGAAATGTTCCTATGAGATAGTAGAGCAATTATTTTCCAACTTCCAGAGTAAATATTATGAAACCCGTGGAAAGACAGGAGATAAGGAATGTGAAAAGCGGAAGTCGGTTGAATGGAGGGGGCCAAGATGGGGGAGGAATGGATGACGAGAGAGAGAGTTGGTAGGGCAGGAGATGCGACTCCGCACTTAAGAGAACTTGGCTTTTAAGAGTGTGTAAAACCTTAAGCAGAACGGCCTCTTTTATTGCCAGTCACCTTGTCAGGATGACGTTTAGTGAGTATGCGTGTTTAAGGAGTTGAGGAGGCACTCTGCAAAGGTAGCGAAGTGAAGAATTCGGGGGGAGGTGCTCTTCAAATATCATGTTTACCATCACCTAAGTGGAAAGAGCGAATGAGGATGGTCTTGTTTATATCACTTGTTCTCCTCCACCTAGAAGGCATATTAGCATAAAAACACCCAAATTTCTCGTACCAAGCCACTGACACAACCCTTCCGGCAAACCCCTTCTCGAAGATACTACGAGGATTTTATAGCCCATCTTCGGTCCCTTTCCCGTTCGGCGACCGTCATACCCAAGTTGTACACCTCGGAGAGACGTTTATGATTCCTTGAGAACACGCCCCCGTTCCTTTGTCCCACCGGTCCTCAGTCCCACAAGAAAAAGGAAACAGTGGTGCCTGCCGCCCCCGACTTTGACCACCAACGTACCCCCTAGCCAAGCACAACACTTCCTTCCCCTTCTCGTGCCCTTACCGATTTTCTCCGCCTAGGTAGCCTTAGCGCCCCCCGGCCGCCACGGGTCTTTATCTCCCGAGCCAGGGCCCTCATCGACTGCGGCCGCTGTTTGCGGAGGCGGGGAGCCAAGTCAGTAAAAGTGTCTGCTCAGTGAGAACAAGAGTCAAGTGCGTGAGGTCGGGGTGATCGAGTGGTGCCGCCTCTTTGAATGCGGGAAGCAAATGGGGTATTATGGTGGAATGAGTGTAAACGGCTGGGATAAAGGGCATTTGAATAGCTTAACATGAGGGATCAGTGAGAGTGAAACCAGTTTGATTTATGGGCCTGAAAAGGCCCAACTCATTCTCAAAACAATCACCTCGGCTCTTATACTTCCAAAAAGACGCTACAACAACCCCTTCACTTACTTTCAATTGTTTAATATTATAAAATAGTATATTTTTTATTCTGTTGCAGAAAAAACGCCATTTAAATTAGGTTAGGAGGAAATAATGATTAAGTTATACTGTAATTTCCATCAAATTCTCAATTGAGTTTTACCATACGTATTACTGTTGGGTTACTTTCGAAATTTATGTCCGTTCCAATCAAAGTAATCAATATCAGAACACTTGGTACAGTAGAGTCCAGCATAAAGTGCACTGTGAGATAAAACATAGTCATTTGTAAAAGTAATCAAACGAAAATAATTGGCAAAAGTTTATGATACACCATAAGAAACAGAAATTGTTTATTTCTCAGGTTGGTTTCAATTTATTTCGAAGAAGTAAATCAGGAATATCCATGGTAGTTGACCTTTGGTGCAAAGTACTTACTTCTCTACTCACCCATTTTCATGCTTAACTGCCAATGCTGGATTAGGTCTCTTTGGTCTCATTAAGGATGGCAAATACGTCGACAAATAGCAAATAAAAGTCGACCACACACTTTGAGTTTGGCACGATAAAGGACGTTAAGTCTTGCGAATGACTTGTTTGACATCCGTATATTTTCTATTTTGCGCGCAAGAATGTGTGGTAGCGTTGAATTTGTATTACATTCTGTGGACGTATTGTGTATATTTTTATGAAGAAACTCTGACCTACTTGTGTACCTATTCGAATTCCTTTAATCTTATCAAAAATAATATTTTCACTGTTTCCTTCATTTTTGCCTTTGCAATCTAATATTTATCTTTTAGGAGAAAAAAACAATGCATTACTCTTTCTTATGATTTTGTCCTTAAGGATATTTTTTTCAATTAAGATAGATTTTGGAGGATGATGTGAGGCCACACGAAATATTTGAAGAATTATTATGTCATATTGTAATTTGTTATCTTTCTGGATTGATTGTTTACGTGAGAAGGAAACAAGCGGGGGCTCTTTGCATTAACAATTTAAATGACTATGGTTTTATACTCACATATTTAATTATGGGATATTTTTCAAGCTTAAAATATTTCCGTTTAATTATTCGAAATAGCTCTACTTAATACACACGGTGAATCATAAACGAGATATTAATTGGCTCATTATAGCAATTTGTTGCAGCGACATTTTAGAATCTCTTTAAAAATAGGAAGAATTTAGGAAAGTGGAGAAAAGAGTCCCCCATCCAGCATTCAAAACGTATTCAAACGATAACGTCGCAGCGGAGTGCAAGGGAAATCGAATGCAAAACAGATTCATGCGCCCACCACTCTTGGAAAGAGAAAAAAAGAAGAGGAAGGGAACTTGTTTAATTCCCAAGTGCCTGGCGCGGGGCACGCACAATCGTGTGCGACCCACGGTGCTGCCCAATAATCACGGAGAAATATGAAGGGGAAAGAGGATACACTCACTCCGCCCAAGGGGCAAACAACACCTCCGCTCTTCCCACCCCACTCGCCACTTCTATTAAAACGGCCCTTTTGCTAGTTAGTGAATGCCTTTCGAGCGCGCGTGTGTTCTTGTGTGTGTGCGCGCGCGAGGGAGAAGAGCAGCTAGAGTATTAAAAGGCACCGTCAACCTTCCCCTCGGCGACAAACCTACTCGAACGCACACACGACCACTCACGCACACGAAAACATCCGCGCACACCATCTCTTCCCCTCCCTCTAATATGACGGGGACATGCCTTCTTCCTTCCTTCCTTCTTCTCCTGCGTGATAACCGCC
The DNA here is from genome assembly GCF_022747635.1 of Hetaerina americana. NCBI lineage: Eukaryota > Metazoa > Arthropoda > Insecta > Odonata > Calopterygidae > Hetaerina > Hetaerina americana. The sequence continues at coordinate 97,949,407 of NW_027286874.1, read as the reverse complement.
ACGCTCTCGTATTAATTCCAATTCCCCCCACTAGGCAGCGCTGAATGCAGCGTTTCGGCGATGCTCGCGTCTCGGGCAGGCAAAGGAAAAGGGGGCGGGGCGGGGGCTTTTGCCCGCTCGGTGTGGATGGAAAGGGGGAGAAAGGGGGGGAGGGAGTATGAGGGGGTTAAGGGGGTGTGGAGGGCGACTGGAGAGGGGGGCAGAGGGGTTTGGAGGGAGGGAGAGTGATGGGGGCGGTACGGGACAGGAGGTGGGGGCGTCGGTACGGGGGAGGGAGCGGAGCACGGGAGGAACTGGGGTTGGGGGTTGTGCTGGCGAGGAACCGGGCGGAGGGCAGGGGGGCGGTGAAGGAGGGAGGGATGGGGTGCCCCTGGATGGATGTTCTTGGTGTGGCTTTGGAGGAGGGGAGGTCCTGGTAGGGGGGCGAGGAGGCGGAGGGAGAGGAAGAGGGATAGGAGATCCAAGAGTAAGAGAGAGAGAGAGGGAAAGAGAGAGAGAGTGAGAGGGGCTCACTAACACACACGCAAACACATACACACACTCTCAAACACATCGGCCGTCCTCTCTCCCCTTCTCGCCCAGTCGAGCGGCGGACTTTGGCGGTCGCGGCCAGCACTTCCAAACGCGGAAGAGAAGAGGCAACACGTACAGTGGTGGTGGAGATATAGAGAGGGAGAGAGGAGTGGAGATAGGAAGGGAGATCGACGAGGAGCCGGAGGTGTTTAACCAAGAGGGTCCCTTTCCACACAGAGGGCCGCACTAAATTTTCAGTCCCGTAACCCCGGGGACACTCCACTTGTCATTATTACATCGGTGGGTGTGAGAGTGAGTGTTTTTGCTCTGGTTTCGTACCGAAGGCGTGACAACCCTCTGAAAAGTTGGTCAGTGCAATGGCGTGACCAATTGCCAAATCTGCGTTTGAAGATAGTCCCCCAATGTCACCGCTGGCACGACCCGACCCGACCCCGGTCGCCTCTGGCTGTTGACCCATTCGCATTGCCCGCCGTTCCGTTGTCCAGTTGGCAAATGCCCCGACTCTTGACTATTAGTTCGCCGCCGACCCTGATGTAACATTTTTTTTGGTGATTGTCGTTGAAGAATCGTGACATTGCCGTCTGTTTCCTATGAAACAATACAAATAAGTGAAGTTGGTGTTTTGCCTGAAAACAGAAGATTTAGTTCGCTTCAGGGATTTCCACGTGTTCGTTTTTTTTAACGCGGCGTTTGACCGCCGTGACAGTTGTGTTTATAGACAGTAATTACCACACAGTGTCTCGTTGCTTAAGTGCACTGAAAAGAAGATCCACAGGACAAATTAGGAGGGATTTTTCCTCCCCGCACTACAAGTGCGGGACAGATAAACCCCTATACCCTCTCGCTCAACACCCCCAAGAGAACAAAAAGACTTAGCGTTGTCCTTCTGCAGAGAACAACACAAAAGTCTCCACGACGGTGCAAACCCCTCAAAGCTCTCCTGCAGGGCACCCACTTAACTAGTCCAATCCAGTCAACCTGTTCGCCACCACCATGAATTCGTACTTCGAGCAGAGCGGCTTCTACGGCAGTCAGCCCGGCACGGGAGAGCAACCCTACCGCTTCCCGCTCGGCTTGGGCGTTGGGATGTCGCCCTACGCACACCAGCACCAACCGCGCCCGCCGCAGGACTCTCCGTACGACGCCGCATCCCCAGTCACCGCCGCATCCGCGTCTTCGGCGGCCGCGGCCGCCGCGGCTGCCGCCGCCTGCAAACTCTACTCCTCGCCGGTGTCCGACGCTCAGGCCGCAGCGGCGGCGGCGGCCGCCGCAGCCGCGGCCTACAAGGCAGATTGCTCGGCCGTCGTGGCTAAAGCGGAGCAGCAGCACCAGCAGCAGCAGCAACCACAGCCTCACCAACAACCACAGCACCACCCGCACCACCACCATCACCACCACCAGAATGGCTACGCGGCGGCGGCGGCCGCGAAGGACGTGGTGGTCGGGGGCGGAGGGGGCGGGGGCGCGTGGCAGGGCGGAGGCGGTGGGGTACCAGTGCGCCCCGCGGCCTGCACGCCCGACGCGGCGGCCGCCGCAGCCGCCGTTGCGGCCACCGCCGTCTCCCGCTACGGCGCCGTCTCAGACCCCGGTTCGAGTCCAGCGCGCAGTCTCGGCGGCTCTTGGAACTCGTGTTCGTTGAACAGCGGCGGCGGGGGCGGGGGAGGCCAGGGCCCGACGCAACTCCAGCAGCCCTCGAACCACACCTTCTACCCCTGGATGGCGATTGCAGGTCAGTCACCTTCAGGGACGGACTCGAAAACCCGGTCGATTCCAGCCCGAGGGGCAATCGGAGGCCACGCACACGTGGCCCACTCCGGCCCCCTAAATTAGATAATCAATCGTCTTGCAGTGGCATAAGCAGGCAAAGCAGGAATAGGGAATTCATGACGTCGACCACGCCCCCTTCTCCCAGCCTGAGGTAGCCAACTACCCATTCGGCCGAAGGCGTGCGGCGAGCCCACCTCCCCGAGCAAAGCGCTCGGCTGTCCTAGGACCGCATTGGCAAACACGCGAGCACGTGTAGAACATGACTCGATTCACCGAAGAGGTCATAACTCAAAATAAGCTGTGGGGTACGATGTTCAGGATTTCCCTAAATGCAATTCACTTCATTCATTCCCTTCAAACCGGGTCCAACCATCAACCCTGGAGCATAGGGGCTCAGAACCAGTTCCTTAATTTATGAGACTTGTCGTTCTTTGTACCGCCGTAAGTAATTATCACTTTTTAAGAACTATATACCTTCGAAATATAATTTTATTTATCTATTTCGGTGAACGGCAATTAAATGTGTATTGATTAATGCATTCATTCACATTTTGATTCCTTCGAATTCACATAACTTTATTAAAACGCTATAAAATGCTGTCCTCTTAGGCAGCTAAAATGTCGTGGAACTAATTCCCGCTATGGATATTTTTCAAACATTTGCCATCTGTATGCAATGTCAGCGCAGAAATATTTCCTTTGCTAAAAAAGAAATGTTTGTATTTATTCCAGGGAAAGTCTCAGAATATGGGCGTACATGGGTGCGTTTTCTTTGGTACAATACCCATGCTTTTATTCGGTATATTTTGCAGAGGTACGATAGTATTGTTTTGGCTAAAAATATCTATAATCAATGAGTTTGTTTATGAAATGAATAAATGAAAATATTGACCTCTCTTTTACGACGACGACTCTTGGTGAAAAATACTTGCCGGTGATTTCCAGGCTTCAAATCAAATCCATTTCTTATACACCTTTTCCAATCGGTTTTCAAAAACCTTACAAATAGTGGGCCATTTGTGAGATTTTTCTGGGGAATTCCGAAGTCAAACAGCTACTGAGGAGAGATGGTGGGGATGGGATGTGAAAAGAGGACACGCTGTCTGTTTTAATCTCTACGCTCAGGAAGAGCACGTGGTTTCTGCGAATCGCGCGGCTTTATCCCCATCTGACGGAAAATTTGCGCATCACTCGCTTATATCTCTCACGGGATTGATGAAACAATCTTTTTTCCACTAGGAGTGCCGTTAAAATTGCAAATTTTGGTACTTATGTATGAGAGAATAATCTTTCTCAAGTTAGTGGATATTTAGTCGTAGAGCCCCATTTTAGTCTGCAATAGAGCGTTCCCATTTCGAAAAAATAAATGGAAATACGATTTTGAATATATAAATGGGAAGAAATAAATGTAAATCTTATTAAATGCGGGCTAATAATTAGTTAAAATTAATACCATTAAAAATTTTTCCCTACGGTCATATTCAATCGAATTGACGAGACATTTTATATCCGTAACTAAGGTTCATACTTGTAAATAAATATTTTGTTATTATTATGATTGAAAATATAAACGAGTACTTCATTAGGCAGTAAAATAAGTCCAATTAAAATTAATGTTTTGATAGCAAATAAATTAGAGTTTTTTTCCAATGACTACGCTGAAATTTAGAGTTTTAAAACATGATTTAATTTTAAAAAATAGGCTCACAAGACGGATTCATATGGAACAGATATAACCAGGAATATGCATGAAAATGTTTGACCAAATTAACAGGTACCAATTGAAACAATAAATGCTAATATATATATATATATATAACTGTGTGTTTAAGGGAAAATTTACAAAGTCATTGCTTTGTGAAAATTATGAAAATGTAGCCACATTATAAACCTACCAATCTACTACCATTTTAAAGAAGCAATTTAACATTTAGAACATGCCTAAATACCTTTTATTGACAATAAGTCTCTGGTTTTAGTTACATTGAATACATTTCTAAATGCTTTTTAATGTGGGTCGTTGATGTGAAATTTTAATTTTTCGGTGTCAAAAGATTTTGGGACCCTTTTTTCTCGTTTTTGCATCGTGATATTGACTACGTTGGTAAATAAGCTTTGTGATGAGGTAGAACGAATAAAATATTTTTCGTCACTATTTATAAATCATAATTAGAAGTTAAAAATGCCAATTTTTTTGCAAAATTACCACTGATCATTTGTCTTATTCCTATAACAGTGAAGCAAATTATAGTCCAACTAAGTGTTCTCCTCTTTCGATAAACGTACAAGTTTTCTATTCATGAATAGAAGCCATTATAACTGCACAACTGTCTCAGCCTGTAGGAATACAAGTCTAAAAAAAACATGTGTCATTAAGTGCAATTGATTCTCATAAATTCTTTTATTCTCACAAATTCAATTCTTACATGTTTATGAGGCATCATCTTGTTATTGTAAACGAATACTAAATATGTTGAAAAAAGGCGCTATAAATAAGCGATATTAACTCCCTTTTATATTAGGATATTTTTTCTGTGTTGTGTTTACTTCAAATACGGAAGAAAATGTCAAATGATAAATATATTTCAAGGAAAAGATTGCTACGCATGCCGTGATATGAAATTTTAACACTTATCCAAGGGCAAAAAATATTATTCAGTCCTTCCACAAGTTATTTTCCCAACAGAAATACCATATTCTGTATCCACCTTTCAAATGGTATTGCAAAATATATTGTGTGGAATTCTTTCTTGTGAATAAAATCAGGTTGAAGTATCAATACTGGAACAATTCCGCATAATAAATATATTAGAACTATGTATAAATATCGCATCGTGAAGGTCAAATTATATAAATTACAGTGATGGAACTTTATGTCACGAGTAAAATGTCTATTCTTGAATCCACTATGCTTCAATTTCTAGCGGTAGAAACAACGTATTCGGTGATAAAGCTAATTATGATATATTAAGAAGGTATGAAATAACTGTTTCCAGATGATAAGTTACGCAAGAAAAATTAAATTTCGGGGTTAATGCTCCATTACTTTCAAATGATAAAGGACGAACACTGAAATTAATTTTTTTTTAATATTTATTAATTCCTGCTCACAAATGCGTTAACTTGTAATTATAACTATTGGTAAATGCCTTTATATGTATACACACACACATAAATGAATAAATATATATATATATATATAGATATATATATAGATATATATATATATATATATATATATATATATATATATATATATATATATATATATGTATATATATATATACACACATATAATTCTTTGTGCTAAATGTGGACAGTTAATTTTCCGCGTGTCGTTTAGCTTTGAAGCAAATTCTTTGTTTTCATTTCTGGCTTTTCACGCTTGATTTATGTTTTCCTGTTTCGTGTTTCGGGTCCCTCCTTTAGCGCGAGAGAGATCCGACTAGAGATGTCATGCAACGCTTAAAGGAATGGTCTCAGCTACAGTTTTGAGATGCTATCCTTGGAAATTAAAATTGAACAATGGTTTTTTTCTAGAGAAATTGTTGTGGGAACCTTCTTGGTCATCGTTGAATCAGTTGTAAAAATCATCTAATATTGACGCATTGGACGAAAGACGCTTATTCAACCTTTGTGAATTTCATGGTGATGATCATTTTCCTGCAATTTTAAGCTTTTTTTTGTATTACATCTTAAAATATGATATTCTTTCACTTTTACCCTCTGATTCTTAACAGTAGAAAATAAACTCTTGCTTACTTACTCTCTCCAAACGAGCCTTTGTACCAAGATTTAGGTTCGCGAAGTTAATTGAGTAAAAAATAAAAAGTTAAGGCCTCCAGCTGTGAAGATAAAAAGGATTAAACAGGGCTCCTTAGAACTCTTACGCTTGCGCGACACCATTGGCTATTGATGGTGTAAGATAAGGAATGTTTTAATGGAGTATACCGTCCCCTTAATGAATTCGACGTCTTAATATTGGAAGTGGAGGAGGGGTTGATGGAGGGCTTTGAGTAAAGGATCGTGAGAGGGTGAAGAAAAAAGAGGAAAAGGGGAAAAAACCGGTAAGGAGGATCCCTTTGGAAGGAAAGAAGTCGCCAATTAGTGATCCCTCTCATTTCACTAAAATTACTTTCATTTCCGTATCTTCTCCCAAACTTACAATTTTGAACTTCCTGGTAAATTTTACTTCCTCCCTCTTCTAACGTATATCGAGGGATCTATTTTTTTCTAATTGCGCAAAGGTGCGGTATTGCAGTATTGTGCCAAACATTTGAATTAGGTGTCATATGTGTGGATTTATTTCTGCTTTACCGCACGTTAACTTGCCGCGAAACTCCGAATTAATGAATAATATTTCGCAAGTATTTACAAAATCTGAGTAGGTGTCATCAAATTATCATTAATTTGTCGGTAAAAGCTTGGTGATATATTTTGGAAACAACTGAGGGAATATTGGCCGAAGATGTTTCCCTATATGCTTTTAGTCAGGGAAATATAATTGATATTTTATTGACGCCCTGTACGAGAACTACATTTTCCCTTTTTAATTAAATGCTTATTTTTCTACTCCCTGTTATCTTTTAACTCTAATTTTGGAATTAGACTTTGTTCCCCTCAGGTGTGGATTTCTACTGCATATTTTGTCTAACTAATGTAACTGTTGCTTATTTGAAAAAAGTACTTTCTGTGACACGTCAAATTCCCGGTATAAAAATGATGTGTCACAAAAAATATAAATTCAATCAATTTTCGTTCTTTTCAAAGTATTTTATTGCTAAAGTATCCTACACAGTTTTATTTTTCCTTATTTTGTTCTTAAGTTGTACATTTTGTTCTTAAATTGTACATTTTGTTCTTAAATTGTACATTGTACTGAAATAGCCGTTTTTACTGGCTAAAAACTATAATAACGCTCTCGGATCCCAAAATGTTCTCATATATGTGTTTTAGTTTTTCGTAAATAAAAAAGTGTGTGTGCATGCCACGTAGATGAGCCACATACTGTAAATCGAGTTTATACGGCAGATAGAGTAAATACCGCAAATGCAGTATGAACTGCAAACGGACTATATACTGCAGATGGATTATGTACCGGAAATGGAGCATATAATCAATGCATACGATGTTATATTATTGATTTTCATTATAATTAGGTACAAATTTTAGCAGCAAGCAGAAATTTGTTACTATCCGCATTTGATATTAATACGATATCAAATTGAATTCTCCTGAATAACCAAAGAAAAAACGTTGAAAGATCCGTATAAATGCGCCATGAAAAATTTTAAAATCAATTCATAATAAATTGAATTGTACCCTTATTTATACTAAGTATGAAATTGGCAAAGCTACGTCAGGATTGGGCTACATCATATTTTATATTTACCCTTCGCAGCACTCTAAGTAGTTAACAATTACGGCTGCTATCTAAATAACTGGCATTGTTTCCTTATATCATGATCTAATATGAAAGATATATTGCTGCGTCTTATACCCAAATAAATTTTATATGTATTTACATTAAGAAGTTCAATTTAAGATTTGAAAAGTTAATTAATTAAGGAAGGTGTTTCCTTGTTCTAGGAGTTCGACGGATCTAGCCAGTATATGCTCATGTTAGCCCTCTAATCGCCCTGTAAATGGTTTACCTTCGTCAGCCTTCCTTTCACAGTTTGAAATCGCACATAAAATGGTCCTTTTCGATCCGGGAGATAGGCTTTGTTTTCGGTAGCGGCAGAAGATTTAGGTAAATGGATAATGGGTGAGAATCTGTCGGAGTGGCGGTGGGGTCTCGAGGGAAAGGGAAGTTCGTAGCTGTTGGGATGTGGTTGGCGGAAAGGAGACCCGGCAGGTGTAGATTAGATCGTGCCTGGGTGACCCACGGGGAAGATGAGGTTGGGTAAAATATTGGATTAAATAAATGTATGAATTTATACCGATACATAACATCCTTTTCACTTTTGAAGGCAAACAATTAACTTATTCGCGGCTCAACTCTCCATCTAGAGTTAAACATCCATTACGTAAACTCCAGTAGCAGCCATTGGCTGACGAGGAATTACCATTTTGTATAATAAATTTGCGATCATGCAAATCGTGACTAGATTATCCGATTTTCTAAAGGGCAAGGAATAATAAACTTATATGGCTCCGAAATTAAATGGAGCTCCTTGGTCGTGCGCTCGTGTTTTGTGTAATTTATTTCTTTTGGAATTCTGAATTTAACAGTATTATAAATTTATGATTAAAATGCAGATTAATGTTTTTAAGAAGTATGAAAAAACACCAAAAATTCAGACTTTCTATTAATTGAGAATGTTTCAGGTATAGTTTCGAGATCAAGTTCATCATAGATACGAAATCTCTTCTACTGCAAGGCGTTTGGTAACTTTTTTCTAAAGTATCATTTATGCCGCTTGCCTTACTTCAAGTACTTTATTTCACAAAAAATATTTTCTAGTACCTATTTCTTAATATTTTGGCCAATTTTATATTGAACTTACTGCTAAAGCCAAAGGGTGAATAATCCCTTATTTTTTTGCCGAAGTCATTATTATGGGAACTGTCCAAACCGTCGTATAATGCCCAATATCGCATAACATCTTTCCATGAAACGCATAACATATTTCCATGAAAACTACTCCTTGATTAAAAACCCATTCCTTGGTAACGCGATATCTTGGCCAGGTATAAACGCATTTAGCAATTTCATTTTGGTGAGTCAATAGAAGGTGCGAGAAATGCGAATCTTTCTCTCCAGAGTAATGTGATCCGGCCGCCCCTCTCATTTCCCAACTCCGTATCAATCCTTCAAGAATTTCTTCCAAAACGCCGTCGCGCACTCATTAAGGCATACGATCTCATACACACTCACACGTGCGTGCCTTGGATAGACCGGGAGAGTTAGCCTAGCGGGGGGCCGAGGGGCAAGGGGATGGACCGAAGGTGGGCGAGAGAGAGAAGATTCGAAGGAAGGGCGGGGGGAGAAGGCGGGTGTGCCGGGGCGGGCGGCGTGTTAGTCGGTTGTTAGCATTCCGACGACACGGTGCGGTTGCAACTGCGGCCACGCGCTACTCGTGTGTGCACTTGTGTGCGCGGAGGAGTGTGTTTGAGGAGGCGTGAGGGAGAAGGGGTGCGTACGGTAACGGTTACGTTTGTGCTCCGGCATTATAATGACTCCGTCCCCCACGGCCTCGGCACCATAACCCTTTCCCCTTTAGATCCCACTCGCCCACCCCCACGTATTTCGTCTGCACCCCTTCTGCGACTGCTACTGGGCGGTAGGGCAGATAGAACCCGAGGAGGTGACGAGCGGGGCGGGGGAAGAGGAAGGGGCAGGCAAGGGTGGGGATAATGGGCCAAGGGGTTTGTGTGGGAGCGCGCGGATGTGGCCCTTTTGAGAGTCGCGGGGAGGGAATGGGGTAGAGAGGGTCGTCAGGATTTAAGGAGGTAGGGGTGGAGACGGACGGGGCGAAAACAGGTGCCGGTTGGGAAGCACGGTAACACTTTTCTGTAAGGTCGTAGGGGAACGGAGAGGGCGCGAGGGAGGGAAACTTGAGGAAAGCCGGGCTGCTTAATGCGCTCCCAGCCATCGCCCTTCTGCGCCCGTTCAACTGCCCTCTACGCCGGAGTCCTCAACACCTCCTCGGCGAGCGGCGGTCGCGGGAGACTAGCCCATTTGAAAAAGTGAGCAATTGTGCCGGACTCTTCATGGTTCCTCCCGACGTGGCCGAGAGTATGCGGCTCGAAAAAATTCGTCGCGAATAACTCAGCGGCTAATCGGAGCATACGGTCGCCTTGTTTCACGCGCGCGGCTTGGGCGTAGATAAGGTCAAGGTATTAATGCGCCTCGCTATTCATTATTTTGGGAACTACCGGGGAAGTATGCAAATAGAGGCGGGAGAGAAGTGCGAGAGGGATGAGGGATGTGCGAGAGACGAGTGAGCGATCTCTCTCTCCCTTTGCCCCCATCCCCTCTGCCCCTCCTGCCGCCCCACCCTCTCACGTAGCAGGCACCCTCTCACCTGCGCCTCTTTTGCCCTCCTCCACCTCACACTCTTACCCCAAACCCTCACACACCCTCTCGACCCCTCCAACCCCACCCTGGGCGCCGCCAACTCCCCCACTTGCCGCCATCCTCCCTCCCCCCTCAGATAATGCGTTGAGTTGTTTTGTTTGTCCGTTTGTGCGCGTGTGCGAACGCTCTCATCGTGCGTACGCCCCACCGCTGAATGTCATCTTACTCGACGATCTCTCCTCCCCTCACTCTTATTCCCTTTCCGCGCGCGGACGAAACTTTTTTTCTCATTCCCGGAGTCGGTCGTGGTCCCCCGCGTTTGTTTCTCTCTTTTATTTGCCGACGAGAGTGGAGTGCGTGGACGGTTGAGGTTAATGATTACCGCGAGGGAGACGGGTTAAAAGTGGCGTAGAAAATTTAAAAAGAGCATAAAAATTTGGCTGACTGTCTGGTCCCGTCCATGGTGATGGACAAGCATATGTTCTCCTGCGTGTCCAGAATGCCTACTTCGTGTTCGGGCGTTCTTACGCAAAATATGCAAGAAGTGTAAAGACGGTGACGTATTCTTAATCATCAACATAGTCACCTTGATGGTCTGGCAATACCTTGTGATCCCAAAGGGATATCTGAAGAGTAATGGTGAAGTACTCTCCAATGTTAAATCTGCCAAGAAAATTTTTTGGTTACATAGTGAACACACAAATTTCTTGTAGTTGGGTTTTTTCCGGGAATTAAAATGTTTCTGCCATAGGTAATTGTTTGGACGGACTGAAGAAATTGAAGTTTGAAAATTAGATCTGCGGCGACGCAAAAATTGTTATTTGTTGGATAACTTTTTCACATATATAATCACAATCGTTTTTATTACTCTACATAAGTTGGATGGATCTCTTCAAATATTTCTTTTCCAGTTAAAATACCGTAGCATTTTTAACTAAAGGATTAACATTGTTTGTTATTTTATGCATTATTTTTCTATCTCATTAAAAATAGCTGGCTGGCTGTCTAGTATGATGGTGGGTGAATGTATATTTCCGTATTGGATTTATATTAGGTGATAGTTGTCTCAGAGTTGATTATGTAGTATACTGGGGTACATGAAAAAAAAAATTGGAATTTGGGATCATACAAGGCAGGTGTTGTCTCATTAATAATTATATATTGCTTTCTACCTGCAATTAATTTACAGATGTATTTTGCGATGGCTGCCATCTGAGTACAAAGTTAACGACTACGTCAAACCTGCATCGATATGTCATTCGTTCGATCTTCTATTGCCTCAATTTACATATATTAATATTTGTGTTCGAATGGAATTATTCAGCTACCGGTTTTGGTTTTCTGGGTGGGGGAATCTTAAATTTATGCTTGACGGGAAATCATCCATCTCACCAAGGAGTGTAAAAAAATAATAAAAACGAATCTTTTTAAGCGACCCGAAAAGAAAACTTTATCTTTGCTTCTGGAGGCATCATTTAATAAGCGCAAACTCCCAGGGAGAGGTCGAGCCCTTTTGTCCTACTGCCACCCAACCCCTCTTCCTCCACCTCCTGGCAGCCCTCCCTCCACTGCCCCACCCTCTCTCCACGTGCCCCTCCCAACTCCCCCTGTTCCACCTCCAACCTGGACCCCTCTTCTCCCCAGAACACCCCAAAAATCCTCCCTCCTCACCCTTCTCTTCCATAATTCCCTGCCCACTCCCCCACCCCAATCTCACCAACCCATTTCCTCTTCCTCCTGTCCCCTTCCCTTTCTGCTTTCTCCCTCATTTTCTCCCTCTCTCTTTCTCTCTCTCCCTCTCCATTTACCCCTTCCTACGAATGAGCGATGACGTATGAGAGGAGTATTGATCTGCTGGTAAAATAAGACCCCTTTAACCCACCCTGCCCTCACCCCTTTCTCCTCCCACGGGGACATCCCCTCCCCGCCCGCCCGCGCGCGCCCTTCCCACCACTTTGGCGGCTACCCCACCACCCAACGCGGTGGCACCCAAAGGCCCTCCCAAAAACCCCTGTGGAAGCCACCCGCACAGAAGGAGCGAGGGAGAGGGACTCTGGGCGAACCCGAGACGGCACTTGCAGGGGGGCGGTTGTGGGGGGTTTTTACAAGATGTTAAGCCAATTCTTTTGCCAATGCACAGATTACTGGTCATTTGAGTTAACCAGGGTAATTTTATCATCACCCTGTCTGGGTGGACTGATTATGAGTACGATGGAAACTTGCCCTCGGACGCACCGAGATGGATAGCCTTTTGCAGGACTAACGTTCAACGAATGGAAAACGTGGATCATCAATTATTATTTCACTTTTTCAACCATGAATAAATTAAACGGATCGAGACCATTACTCTTGCTAAAAAATAACCGTAATCTGCATGATAAATTGAATGACAAGATGGCATTTCAACAAGAAGAGCAGTTAATTTGATTCAATAAGTCATACTTTTGAGCAATAATTTATGCATTTGATCGTAAGCTTAGTACTTAAATTATAAATGAATCCGAAAAGTTAGTATTTTTTAGTACAAATATAGTCCCCATTACCAAATAACCGGATTAAGGATTCCCAGATTTGCGCCTATGAATTAAGCCGAAAGATTTTTTGTCTCAATTTTATTAAAGCCTAATATAACTAGCACTCTGTAGCATTTGCGTAAAATTAAATTTTTAATCGAGAAAAATGGTCAAGTAGTTTGGACCACAGTTAATATTTCATAAAGAATGTGCCAAATCATTATATAAAGCATAGGGCCAAATATTTAGTGCTTGATAAGGTCCTAAGGCGCTCCTGAGTTACAACTTCTTCACCTTCAATACATGGTATTAGACGAGCATTTCTCCATGCGCTTCAGCATTTCTCCCCTCTGCCAATTTCTTACTCCAGTCCATCTCTCTCTCTGGATCTCTCGGCCCCAATGTACCCTTCGCCCTCTTGACGGAGAGTGAAGAGGTGGGATTAGAGGGCGACAGTTTTAGAAGCATCTCCCGCTCGCTCCACCCCCAATGCACACTCTTCGCCTAGTCCACGCCCCACTCCCGTGGTGAGGGATGGCGAGAGAAGGCTCTCCCCTCTATATTTTTACGGTGTTCACAAGTGGCCGAAGAAAAGACGAGTGAAATAAAAGGCCGTATCTCTAACCTCACCCTGTCATTCCATTAGACAAAGTGCATTGCTTTCCCAAACTGCTTGGAGATGGAATAGGATGAATAGGAAATGAAGTTAGGTGTACGTGTAACAAAATCAAAAAAAAATTTGAAATTTGGATTTTTAATCAATCGAAAGGAAGAGTACTGAATAATAAAAAACATGAAAAATTCATCAAAACTTATAAAAACTTTGTTAAATCCAGTACCAAATAGTATTGAAAATTCGCAAATTTCAAGCGATTGTCAAACCTTATTTTTAATGGCCTGTTATTCCGGCTGCTTAAATTTAATGAGCAAATTTTGAGTAAAACTGACAGCGTTAGACTAATGAATTTGAAGAATAATCTTAATAAGGGATTTAAACGAGGTATTTAAAGGTCTAAGAATGCAAGAATTAATGTCAGTATATACTAAACATGGTTTTGTTCCCATCACAGTGATTTCATATGTATTATTATAAAAATAAATAAAAAATAAAAAAGAAAAATAGTTGGCAAACAAAAGAAAACGTTTATGTAATATCTATAATTTAATTTGATATTCAGATCAATATCAGACGTTCAGTATAAAATAGTGATTAGCAATACGAAAATACGACTCGAAAATTTCGTGGAAGATAATTTTTAAACCAAGACTCGGAAACAACTTTATATTAAATTAGTTTGTAATTTTCCACATTCCTTATGGACATCAAATTATTCCACGAATTGAAGTCTGAAAGTGTAAAGTATATTTCAGAAATAACTTTAGATATGAATATAACAACGCCTAAATCATAGCATAAGGGTATCATATATATGCAGATCATTTCATTGCACAATAGATTATTCATCAGTAAGATTAAAATGCAGCAAATTTTTGTTATCTTTTACATTACCTTTAATAGATATTACTTCAGAGCTATTGCTATTAAATGGCCTATTTTACAAGGTCTTTACAGGGTTTGAAATGCTATCATATATTTGTAATGCATAAGAAACTTTTAAATGACAAAGTACAAGGGGATAAATTGTATAACACTATTTTCACACAAGAGTCAAACCAAATTTATATCAAAAAGTTACTTTCTAAGTGCAGGATATAAGTATGCATACATATATACCTCGGTAAAAGTACGTTTAAATGTGTATAATTCAGAAAAAAATATGGGACAGAATAATCACTTAAAAAAACCGTATGAAAATATTTTCATTTAATTAGCGTACTAGATGATAAAACTTTCCTGCCGAAGTACTCTTCTTAATTTCCACAATTTCAAATTTAGATAAACTAGGTAAATATACCCGGTATTAAAATGATCCTTCCATTATTCTTTACAAAATTCACTTTTATTTAAAGGAAAGGAATTGGAATTAAATGTTAATTAAAATGATTAATTCATAACTAATTGGTACGCTAAAACAAACATGGTGCATCTGCACCCTCCAAGGACATGAAAGATTTTGGAAATCTGAAAATCAGATGTTTAAATTTAACCAATAATATTGATATTCCAAATTACAATACGCAAATGGTATTAATCGTCAAAAATATGGTCGAAAATGAGATTCGAGAATAATACGTTTTCGAAAGAGGATGCAAGTCCCTTTTCTTCTATTTGTTTATCCGGAGTGTAATGTTAACTTCAGTTGAAAGCATCGTAGAGAGAGTAATATAGTTGCGATTGATTATGCATTTTTTCACGTATGTGCATAGATTGGTGACCGACCTAAATCATACGCCACTAAATTTTTAACTGCTGAAATTTACATTCCAAGAAAAATAAATTCTTTCTTACACTCCTCGTTATGGGAATAACTTTTGCTAAGAAAATCGCATGCCATACTTGCTAACGAGGTTAATCGTTTTCAGTGTTCTGTAGCGTGCGGTGTTAAATCTTATTCATGGCGGCTGAAGTATTACGAGATTTAGCTTGAAATAACTTAGTTCGTTAAAAAATAAATTATCAAATTCTGAGTGTTATGTTGGGACACAATTGTTCTAAAATTGATTCGGATTTTTACATTCGCCCATTTAGCTTAACTTAAAATATAGTTCATGTAGATATTCTGAAGTAAAAATTATAGAAGATTTTTCTAGAGTGATTTCTAGGCCTAATTATGTTCCAGCAATCCCCATGGGATCGTGTTGACTCTTGTACAATGCATCGATTGTCGCGTGTACGTAATGGGCCTCCCGCGTATCCAAACTGGAAGAATGATTGCTCGGCGCAGCGAAAAAGGAAGCAAAAGTGTGTGTTATCACCCAGGCCGCGCTTTCCATTGATTAATTGCACCTCATTGAATTCGTTAAAAATTGCGGAAAAGCGGCAAAGAAAATCAGGGTCATAAATTCGACTTTTGTTCTCATTCGTTAGTGCATTGAATGCCTGCCACTGACGATATCGATGCCAAAAATTTGTTTGGTCAAACAGATCTTTCTTTTTGATCCAAAAGTTTTCCTGTAATATCTTCAAAACTTTGAGAAAAATTACGGATCGATATTTTCTCTGGGGGTAACTTTATTCCAGCTGATTTCTTATTCATTAACTTCAGTTTCATGAGCCTTTGAATTAATATAAGGTAGAGCTGAACCCAAACGTTTAGCCATTTTCTCTTTACTAAATACAATCTTATTACTTAAAAGTGAAAATTTTTTGTATCTTCAGAATATCATTATTAACTGTGTATTTCTTCGTACATCGCAAGGAAATAGTATTTATAATTAATCATATTTATAGGTATTATTTTAATAGAAATCATCGAAAAATGTAAACCATTCACGCGGCTGACCCTCGTGATCCGTCTTCCGGGAACCATATGAAATGGAATAAAAAAACCTGGATTTTAAATCATCCAATTTGCCTATTTTAATCTGACATACCTGTATGGCAATAATACCGCATCTGCTGCGAAATAATTCATTCCATTATCATAAAAGTTTAGATTCATAATTGTCAGTGTTATTCAACATTACCTTCATTGCTTACGCCCAGAAATCATTACATTGCATATTTAAGATAAATCTTATTTAACTATTGTTCAACAGTCAGGTTTCAAAAATAGTTCACGTCATACCCTCGGAATTGGGTGAGACTCAACTCATTCGACGAGACTAAACTTATTAACGTGTGGTGATGAAGTCGGAAGCACTTATTTGTTCATTTTTATAGCTCGACTGTTTGCCGCGGATAATGCTCACCCTTTTACAAAAAAAATCTCCCTCGTCCCCGCAAATGAGCAGCATCCCAGTACCGCACTAAACGGCAAGCGAGAGAAAGAAAGGGAGGGGGGTGGAGGGAGCTATCCGCGTGAGGGATTGCACGCCAAACGTTAAGAGGCCGAGGAAGAAATACTGGGGTGCGGGCATGTGGTCAAAGATTGGGGAGGGACGGGTGCGACGGGAGGCGTGAGGACAAACGACGTTGCGCGGGGGAAGACCTGGGGGGAGGGCTAAGGATACGGAAGGACAACGAGTCGAGAAGACGTGGAGGGTGCGCGCGGAGGGGAGAAGCGGTGGCGGGGCGTACTCTCGTCGTCCCACCCTACCACCTTCCCACCCTCCTCAGCGCGTCCACGCGGTGTCAACCGACCCTCACGATCCGTCTTCCGCGAATCATGTGAAATGGAGTGAAAAGCGGTGGCAGTTTAGAAGGAGCGCCCGGAAGCCCCATCGGCAAACCCTCACGGCAGCAGCCCTTTGGCCCACTATCCCTTATCCACGTCCCCAATGCCCTCACCCCCCGCTCCCTCCCCCTTTCCTCCCTCGCTGCCGGTCCCCCACGCCCCACTCACTCCTTTCCCATCCCCTCCCGTTTGCCAGCTCCAGGGCCCGTTTCCGCGGGGGCGAGGGCGGATCGTTACGAGGCCCACCACCGTCACCACTCAGCTGTTTGTCTCCCGCTGAAAAGCTGGCTCTGAGGGCAGGGGGAGTGGGGCTAGAGACGAGAAGCGGGGTGGGGGTTGGCGGGGCGGGGTTTAATTGAATGGGATGGCCAAGGGGCTTAATTTGCGGTCGCTGAGGTTGGGGTCCCTATCTTTCAATCCTCTTCTCTACCCTCCCCCCCCATTCGCTCAACGCTCTCGGCGCACAACGCTTCTGGGTGCCGAAGGCGCGGCAGGAGATTTGAGCAATCAGTCGTCAAAACGAAATGGTATTTTTCTGTCACCTTCCTTCAGGTTCTTCAGAGAATTGTATCATTTATTCAGTATACACGAGGATATTTTTATTAAATGTTACTGGTTTAGCTGTTATAGAAAACTTGAAGGTAATACTTAGGTAATGCAGCTATTGCGTCAAAGCAATATTTTTTTATGATAAAGGAAGGAAACTTTTAAATCATAAATGGATACAATTAACATAGCATGAGAAGCTCTTAGCTGCATTTTCTTATGTATGCTCTTATTGTTAATAATTGCGTTGGAGGACATATACAAGTGAGGAAAAACCCTTAAATGTAAGTTTTAAAAGTATATATTTATGGCTTACAATTCATATAAAAGTGATACTTAGAGATACAACGATTCTTAAGATCGAATATGTGAAATAGCTTTCAGTTAATTAACTTTGTGATCATCTGAGTTTGAGAATATTCAATTACACATTAATTTTATGCATTTCACTGAGGAGTCATAATATTTTACCGGCACTCAATCAAGTGCAGTCAATTATTGTGTTGATATAGTGATTGTTGGGTATCACAGGACAGCCTATTAACGAGAGGGTACGTAAGATCTGTCGATTTGTGCTCTCTTTTTTTTAACCCTATGTGATAAAAAAATCAAATCCCAAGAGAAGCTTTAAAAAGCACTTAAGCGGCACGACGTTCTCAGGAATAACTACGTCGTAAAAATTTATTGCTTCTCACCTCGGTTTATAAAAAAAAGACGCACAAGAATACGTGTCCCCGGTTCAAATAACCAACTGTTTTTTTTACAGTAGAAGCGTAATGGTTTTCATGGGTTTAATGCATTTTTATGAGCAAGCAAATGACCCATAACCACCATATTATTCCAAAATGGAGGATTTACGATAGCCGAATGATATGTCGATGTTCTTTAATGCTTTTCTAACTCTGTGTGAAATGATGTCGCGCTGTAATTTGGAATGAGGGCTAATGGGGTTCAGCAAATGATAGCCATCGGCTTTATTGATTTTTGCGACAATCTTTTGTAAATTAGTATCACCAGTGAAGTGCTGGTAATTGATGCTACTAAGTAATTTCCTTTCTAACGAAGATTAATTGTTTATAATGTTTTAAGTTGGCACAAAAAATAACTAAAATCCATTTAACGATAGTGTTATCAATTTCCCGTGAACAATAACCGCGTGTTGCAAATGCTCCATTTTGATTTTTTTCCCGGCAAGAGAAATGTGGTCTTTAATAATTTCAATGTCCAATTAGGTAATTATGTTTTATTTTAATGGACTCTCAGGATTCCACTCACGAAACCATTTATCAAAACCTTAATGGAGATTTTGGAATTGAAAAGAATGAATTTCCTCCAAATGGTCGAATTATTTTTATTAAATTTTTAAAAATTTAATTCACACCTGGCAAACATTATCTGTGCATGTGTTTGCGCTTGACCACACGCACACACGCGCGCATTCAAGCACGCAAGCGTACTTACGTGCAATGTGTAAACTTGATTGACTTCTAAAGGGATTTCTATTTACGGAATACTCGCAAAGGAGGTAAAGCCGCGGAAAATTCCCCCTGGTGTTGCGTGACGCAGCCGTGCAAATGCGTGAAACGAGTGGGTAAAGTGCGTCTGCACGGTAGAACTGAGCTGCCTCGCATTGTGTTCGAAGTGGTCATTACCAGCTGGTGCTCCCTCCCTCACTGCAAACTTCTACGCGGCCTCCCCTATCCCACACACGCCCCCTTCTCCCCCCACCCCTGGCTGCCTTCGCACATCCTCCACCCACGTCGCAATCCCCACACACCCCCTGCCCCCGTGTCCCACCTTCCGCTCCCCGCCCCCGGCCTCACGCCGTGCAATTTCCAAACTTCCCGGTATAACCCACTCTCCCTGCGGGAGATTCTTTTTACCCTATCTTCCCCCTTGCAAAACCAACCCCCCTCTCCCGCCCCATCCTATCCTCTCCCCCTCGCCGGCGCTTCCTCCACTCACGCTCCCCAACCTCCTACACCCACCCACCGCAACCCACCACGGCCGGAGAGAGTCCAAGGCTCCTCCCCTCCCCTGTCCATATGACGGATTGCGAATGTATTTTATCCTCTCCCATGCCTACCACCCCCGCGTCCCGTCCACCACGCCCACCATGCTACCCCACCCGAAATTAACGCACACCAACCTCATACCGCTCTTTCCGCTCTTCAACTTGCATCGCGCGACACTGCCCACGGTCGTGTTGGAAACCAATCTCTCCGTTCCTCTCCCTACATCTCTCCATCTCCTTTTCTCTCTCTCTGTCTCTCATTCTCTCCCCCTCTTCTCTCCCTCTCCTTCTCTCCCTCCCCTACTTTCTCTCTATTTCTCTCTCCTTCCTCTGCCTCTTCCCCCTCTCTCCTCTTCCGCCTCCGTCGCCATTCCAGCTCTCTTTATTTTTTTCCTCTCCCGCTCGCGCGTGTGTTTGCGTGAACCGTGTTGACATGGCACAGCTTTTTATTTCAGTCGTGCGTTCTTTCACGCGCTCCGGGTCGCTCCATTATTTCGCTCTTTTTTTCTTTTTTTCTTCGTCGAAATTTGTTCTGGGGAAAACGAACGAACGGTCTTGCGCAGACGAGGGAAAAAATAACGCCATTGACTGACGGGATTAACGCGATCCGTGTCTTTTCTTCGGGATAATGGCTCTCGCTTTACATTTATTGCTTCAGAGGCGATCGGTTTTTTATGGAGAGGAGTAGTTTTTTTTCTTCCTAAGGGGAGAGAAGGGGCATAGTTGGAGTGGGTGTGTATGTAGCCTTTATGGCTGCGCACGCGGAAGAGGCCGTGCCTGTACTCAATCTACCGCAGTGCGAGCATCGGCTTTTGCATGTCCATTGATTCCGTACTTAAGCGGCAGAGTAAAGGCGATTGAGGGAGCGCTTGGGAATCAGGCTCCTTTCCTTCCTGCTTGGAATCCGCGGGAACCCATGTTCGTTTGTTCAATGGAATGATGGTTTACTTTATTGAATTGCAAATAACATGGACTAAAAGTAAGGTGGAGTGGTAATGAGCAATTTTTTTCCGCTTTGAATATTATGAAGTGGGTCTCAAATCAGAAGAAACAGTTCGTATTGTTGTTGTCGTGTTCCTCTAATGCCACCACTTAAGTTATTATGGAAAAAAAGAAAAGGGAATATTATATGACGTAGTTAAGTGTAAATCAATTTCCGTAACACTCAGCATAGCTTACAATTAGACCTGCAATTTTGCTTATTCTCGTGCGTTAGTTTCATTACGAGTTTTATATGGCCGTATTATAATGTCGACGTGATGAGTAAATGCCAGAGAAAAGTCCCACAGATGGAGCACGACAGCGATAAATATTTCCTTTGGAAATAACTATGTGCACAACAAAATAAAAAGATCTTTGTTTTCACTGTCGCTTTCTGTTAATTGGTAGATGAGTGTATCGTTCTTAGATGGGAAACATGTCAATTTACTTAAATATTTCATGTCGTAATATATATTGCAAGTTGTTGCCATTTATCTTAATAACTATTTCATTGATCATTTAGGACATTTCCCCCCCATTATAACTGCAGTGATCTGAAATAAAGTTGAAATTTTAATTACATACTCAATCCACCTAGTTTTATCAGGGTCAAGTTTGAACATAAAGCCATCAGACGGTTTTGTAATTTCGAGAATAATTACCTAAATATTTTCATCAAAGAAGGGAGGAAAATTATATCCGCGTAATTTTGGTGACATCACTTCTAAGGAACACGGTTTCATACCCCCCCGATAGAGTGAGCCCCTGTGCTAAAAGGGCCGCCTAGGCCCTTCACAATGAAAGCAACCACCCGGCCCCTCGTGCCACCTCTCGGAAACCTTTGGCAATCATTTCGTTCCGATCCTCGAGACGGGAACCCTTGAACAATCGGCCCTCCTGCGGTGGGTTTATTCAACCCCCCCGGGGCAGAGAGTATATAAGGTCTACCGGATAGGGGGTTGAGTGCGGGGGGGGGGGAGTAGGTGCTGAAGCGTGGTAGAGAGGGCAGAGGGGATTCGTCGGTCCAGGGGGAAGAGGGTTTGCGAGGGAAGGGGATGGTTTGGAGCAGAAAGGAGTTAAGAGAGGGAGAGAGGTTCTCTCCGCTCTAGCGGGGAGAGAACTCGCCGACGTTAAGGGCTCTCTTCAGTTACAGCCTGCAAACGGCAACGACACGGCGGGCCCAGGCGTCGCTCCCAATGGCAAAGTCAGCTATTCCTCACCGGATAATTCATTGTTCATCCACTCGATCGAGTTCCATCGCCGCAAAGAGGATTCGAATATTATTAGTCAGCCAACGAGACGGCACTTGGGAGGATTGGGAAAGCACCGTTGGGTTCTTCCTTCCTGTATCACCCCGGAGCTTTACGAAAAAGCCACGGCTGTTATATTCCCTTTTCGGCTACCTGCAGCCCCCCAGAGTCTCCTTCCTAGCCATTCCGCCTTTACCTCACGAAAACACTTACGAAGGAGTCTCTGTTTGTGATGCAGGCTTGAGAAAGAGATACAATGTTGCTGCAAGAAGGCCACTAAGGATATTTTAATCACTTCTTAGTTTATTCCCAAACCTTTTGATAAATATGGTCAATGGGAAGTATACTACAGATACATTGTTCACATCATACGATAATTTAACGGGTTATACTCAATTTACCTAGAAATGCCTAGAAAGTGAAATTATGTTTTCAGTTGGTGGTTTTAGTTCAATCGGAAGATACAGGTAAATAATATAACAGGCAAATGTGAGCGATATTGAAATAAAGTACGAGGAAAGGAAGAATGGGTGCTTCAGGTTATATCGGCGCCGGAGAAAAGATATTTAAATGTTGTCTATATCGCGGTCTTAAAGAAACCGTCAAATTTGTCACCATTCGGCGAACAATGGGCCAAAGAGGTGTGTTGTTTGACTTTTATAACTTTTCCACCCTGTGAAACTACGCTGCTCACCTATGCACCATGCATTGCAAAAGGTTTAGGACTGCACTTGAGTGACAACGAGCCATTACCCGTAGAGCGGTGAACCTCTGAGAGGTATGTTGGAAGAAGAGAAGTAAGGAGGCGACATATCATCGAAGGGGTGAAGCGTGAGTGCTTCGTTGACCGGAGGAAGCGAGGCCGAGGTGTATGAGTCGGAGGATTCTCGCGAGGTCTCGATATAGAGATTACTAGCACTCGTGCTGGTACGGCCATAAAGCATTAAGTAAGGGATCGGCGGGCATTTCCCCTCGCCCGCCATCCCACCCCAAGCAATCCATAAGGTCATCATTGAACGCCCCATACCATCCTCTCCCACCAAACTCATCCACCGCCTCCTTTATTTCATTCCAACCCTTTTCATCCCTCCCCATCGGTTCCAACCACGTGCTCCGGACCCTTTCGATTCCTCCTCCCGGATTTCCCCGGTCCTCTTACTCCTCTCCCCTTCACTCCTTGCCTACGGTGGGCCATCCGTCTTCCCTCCGCCCCCACAGTCCACCGGAGAGAGGAGGAGAGACGTCGGACTCGCCTTGTGTGTGTGCGAGGTGGACGGCGACGGCCTTGCCCCGCCGGGGAGGCGCTCCTCGCCACTCCCCCGCCTCGCCCTCCCCTTACTCATCTCCCTGCTCCTCCCGTCTCTCTCTTTCTTACCCCTTCTACTTCCCTTGGGAGAAATAGCCGACTTCATTCTTCATTCTCCCGTCCATTCCGACGCCACACTTAGCTCCACTTCTTCTCCTCTCCCCTTGCATCTTCCATCCAGTCACCACCCAACTCTCTCTTTCTCTCTCTATCTCCTTCCCGCCGACATCAACCCTATATTCGAATACTCATCTCTTGTTTTTCTCCCTCCCTCTCATTCCATTCTATCCCAATCGCCGGTCCCGAAAATATTTCAATTCAAAAGCCGTTTATCATTGCTCTCTAGCTTGTGACAAAGACACAGGGCCCACGCGGCTTTTTATTTCGGATTCCTTTTATTTTTGTTCCTGTTTTTTTATATCATTTTCCGAAGGAAGAGCATGAAGGCGGCCTCGTTGTCGGGACCACGATGGAAGCTGTGAGGCCCTCTCTCTTCTACAAAGACCCGAGAGAGTTGGTGAAAGAGGTATTCCCTTTACCGCCTGGCCGCTCTCCGTATGCATATGCACATCCGCGGCCTCGCTTGACCTTATCGTCCGACTCTGTCGTCCCGGTGGAATATCTAATCTCCAAGTCCCGAGTGAACTTACACCCGCGGCCGCGTCCGGAGAACACCTGGGGGTCTAGTAAGCACTTAATGTTTCAACCAGTAGTCATAATGTAATACACTGGAAGCTAAAACATTGTACGTCCGGCCTCCCTAATTGACGATACGACCAGTAAGCTCTACGTTTGCGGTGACGGGAATATCTGTAATAGCCATTCTCCGCAAAACCTAACTAGTTGCGTAAATATTGGCATGGGGCAATAAAGCGAAAAGTGAATTACGACAGGTGACACCATATTTAACGTATTCCTTCAATTTTTTTACTTTATTTTGCATTGTAATTTAATTTTACCCCTTTTCTCCAATTGATGCAACTGGATATTTAAATGAATTGACATATGATATTTATGATGATAATGATGATATTTATGATTGGCAATGGTTTTTTTAATGATTTGTACCCAAGTGACTGACATATTAGGAAAGAACCCACTATATATCTGTAAGAAACCCACAATTAAGATTTCTTCGAAAAAACCAGATTCTTCTTGGTGAAAAATATAATCCATGTGTGATTCAAGACACCTAGGTACTGCACATAAAGAAAGGATATGCATAGCCTGTTTGGCCGTGGGATGTTCCTACTAACTGGATTCCTCTAGTACCTTGCCTTTGCCTACATTTACCTCCAACATGCTGGGCCTCATCTCCTTGTCGGGGAAGTGGTATAAAACCTGCCCTAATATACTCCTCTGCCGCACAAAGCCCTGTGAAAACAAAATGCTCCATCCGGCGCTGTTGAGGGGGAAAGAATGGTCGGAATGTGCGAAGGTTGAAGCTTTTAAAAGGGGAAGGAAAATTGTTTGTTTCGGATTCGTTGCCACGAGGGGGCGTGGATAAAACGTCTTGGTTTAGATGGAATCGGCCTTCTCGGAGCAATTCCAAGGAAATAACAATGAATGGAATATAAGAAGAAATAAAATAAACGGGCGCTGGAGAAAAATGGGCGAACTTCAGGACGCACACTTTGGTGGCAAAACGATTGCCCGTATTCATATTAAAAAGCGCGGGTGACATATCACATTTTTTGACTAAACAAAATGGGGCTATCCTTAGAGAAGATTCCACCTCATCCCTCTCTCACTGAATCTATCCGCGTCTCTCCCGCCCATATGCTTCGCTATACCAACCCATCCCTTTCCCTTGTTTAACTCCTCTATAGCTCCCGAGAGAGAGCATGAGAGGAACTTCCCCGAAAATTCACCCGACCGTTCCAGGGGCGGCGACGGCGCGCGGGAGCAAATAAACGGACAAGCATCGCAGTCCTCTTCCTTTCACTCATTCCCTCCTTTTTTACGGTACCTTAAAGGACGGGGATGGTGAAGAGAGAAAATCGATTTGGGACGTATACGAGGAGGATAATTCTGTCATCTCTGATGACAAAGTGCGCTGAAAGTAATGTTAGCTGTTTAGTTGTAATATATCTTCCGGAAACCGGAAAGTTGCCGCGTATCTCCGTCCAGTAGGAGGAGGAGAAAAGGAAGACGCGGGAAGCGGAGGAGGCGTTGGTGGAGGGAGTGAGAAGGGAGTTAGTGTAAAGGAAGGAAGTGAGAGCACCTCGGCGGTGGAGGGAGAGAGGTCGGAGAGGATGGGGAGGGGTCGCGAAGGAGAAGGGTCTCGGATGGGACGAGGAAGGGGGTAAGGGTTTTGTGCATGCGAATATGTGTGTTCCGCAAGGCCATCATGCTTCGTGGCCGTGTCTCTATCCCACTCCTCTCTCTGTATCTCGTCTTCAGAAAGGAGCAAAATAGGGTAATCCAACTACCTCTCCCTCGTCTTTAGGAATTTTCCGGGTCGGACAAACTTGTCCGACGATGTAGCATTCGTGCTTATCAAATTGTCATCAAGTTGTTTTTTTATTGTTTGCTATTTACAGAATTACAGCAGTCATGCTGTCGAATTGTCAATATCACCTCAAAATATTCCTCTGTCATATGGGCAAATGTCCCTGATCTCCTCGCTGCCCCATATGGAATGCGTTAATACTCGCCCGTAGCTGAAGCACTTAGATATATCCTCTCCTTTTTATTGGGGACCTTCCTTGATTCTTCTTAGAAATTCCCTTAAAACCGTGATCCCCTGGAATCTTTCGCCAAACCCTTCAACCCTTCTCATCTTCCTCTCACACACTCCCAGTTCTCTCCCGTCCTCCTCCCTTCCCTCCATTCCTCTCAGCTCCAACTCCCTCATATATCCACGCCGTCTATGGCGACCGGCAACAGCTCTGTGATACATTGCTGACATCCCTGAAAGCTCGGAATGGATGTTCCGCGGAAGGAGAGAGGGCAGTCGAATGGGAGGCAGAGGGCAAAGGGGTAGTGCTGGAGGAAAGGGAGGAGGGCACGGGAGGATTGGGGAGGGAGGGGAGATGAGGGAGGTAGTAGGATGCAGGAGAGAAAAGGGACAAGCCAAGTGGGAGGGAGCTGGAAGATGTTTTTTTTGGGCCTGTGAGGAAGGGTTCTCAATCCGACCAGCGTGGGTGTCGGAAAGGGAGGTTGTCCCTACGAAGCTTATTCTGCATGGGGTTGATGTCTAAAATAGGGGGAGGAGGAATCACAGAACAGTACAAAGCAAGAAAAGCAAAGGGTGAGGGGGAAATGTCTCAAGCAAAACTCTAATCTTATCATTGGCTTTCGACTACTTATCCGACTCTCCACTAAATGACTTTTAGGTGACGCAGCATTAATATTTTTATGCATTTAATAATATATTATATTTAATCACTAAATTTTTTTGTTTTATCCTTTTCTTCACACATGTAGGGGAAACCTTTTATGCTTAATTAGAAATGTCCTTGGAAAAACGCACATCAGAACATAAAATAATATTACGGAACGAAGGTTAAATTACAGATTAAATCTCTTGTATAAAGTAGAAGGTCTCTTTAGCAGTGATGCGAAAATGAATTATTACGCCCATCGTACTACGGTAGGAGAGATCATGTCAATAATGTTAGAGGGATTGTGTTAAGAACTGTATTTAAGATGTCGAAGGATCGGAATAACACTGTCCGACCGCTGTAGGGCCTTATTCGGGTCAAAATTAGTTTGGTGTTTATTCCTCCCGTGCCACCCCCTATCGGTGGCTTGCAGGGTGCTAAAATAAAAAAAATATAATTATTAGAATAAATTTTCTAATTTTTCCAATCTCTCAACGTAATGGCAGAAAAACAAGGCTTACTTTCCAGTATCTAAAAATCCAGGCATAAAAAGGAGTTGTTTCTAAAGAGAATTTTCTTCTGCGATGAATTGGATGAGGGGACAAAACTAATTCTTGAGGTGACGAAAAAAATACTTTATGAATAATTGTCATGCCTGATGAGCATTGGTATAGCGATTACTTATACCTTTGAAGTTTTGAATGATGAGGCCACTCAAAAGCCCTCATTTGAATGCGTCTTTTAGAGTTTTCAATATTAGTCCTCCTTGCAATTACTTGCTTTTTGAGAATTCGCGAGGCGTTCAAATTGTTTATCACCATTTTGCTCGACATTTCCTTTGGTGAATATTTAAAAAAAAATGTTGCACCAAATTAAAGAGCGTTAAACAACTAAGAATGGTTTACCTTAATAAAACGTGGATTCATCGCACCGGAAAAACTTATAAATTATTGTTAAAAGCACGTATTTACCATAGAGGTGTTTTTTTGATTTACTAAGGCCATGTCTGGAATGAGGGGCGTGTATTAGGATTATTCCGAAAAAGTTTAGAATGAAGGCATTGGATAATTTCCAAATATAATCATAATGTGTGTTATAAAATCTAAACGAAAATCATAAAAGTATCTTAAGGTTTGTGACTACAATAGGTTTTCTTTAAATTTAAATATATTCTTGTGTTCTTACATTCTATTATATCAGTAAATCGTATTAAAAGGATAAAAAATCAGAAAAACTGAATTCTTCATTACTACTCGAATCAAATGTGTTTCTCATTCCTTGCTGAGTTTACGATCGTAGCAGGTACAATAATAAATACCCAGAACACATTTCTCAAAATGCCTAAATGTAATCTGAACCACTTACTTATCACGACCACATCACATTCAATCGAAATTCGCATATTTATATGTGTAGTTCTAGCACAAACTGCTGAACAACAACAGTTTTGCCTCCAAGTCTATGATATAGTGCACATAATGCTTGGTCTTAATATTTATTCGATCAAAATTATTCTTCAAAAAGGGATTTAGTCAGGTTATCAATCCACGATATCAAGCAAAAAATGTTTTGTTTACTGAAGTGATTTTTCCAACCTTTTCTACCTATTCATTTCAATTCCTATCGTTTTGATTTCTTCTTTCTCTCATCCATTCCCATTCCTCCATCACCCTGAGACAGAGAAATATCCGAGCGCTGGGGAAGATGTGAATTGTTTTCCGAGGGAAGGAGGAAGGGGGGGCAAAGGAGTTGAGGGACGAACAGAAGAAAAAGTAAGGAATATCGTTCGATTGGAGAGTAGGGGTCGTCGCGGCGCGGAAGGACGGAGACGGATTGCGATGTTTGAACTCACTCACCCAGAGGAGGGAGGGAAGGTAGGGGAGAGAGAGGGAGAAAGTGCATAACACACCGCGCGCATAAACTGCGCATGACGAGAGGCGAATGGGTTGCCGAACTAA
Organism: Hetaerina americana; assembly: GCF_022747635.1. Lineage (NCBI taxonomy): Eukaryota > Metazoa > Arthropoda > Insecta > Odonata > Calopterygidae > Hetaerina > Hetaerina americana. The sequence continues at coordinate 97,920,951 of NW_027286874.1, read as the reverse complement.
TATTACAGCGAGACTGCGAGACGTCACCACCGAAACCTTTCCGTCGATATGTTCCTTTTCCATTGAGTAGAAACGATTTCGGCCGGGCGAATGGTTGGGGAAGGCGCCGATTTGGCCCGCGTGCACTCCTCGCTCTATCCCCTCCTCCTCCCTCGCCACTTCCCTCCCCCTGAGTCCTCCGCCGCCACTCCCGGCACCCACGACGCCCCGTTCCTCCCTCGCCCCCTCCCCGTGCCGCTCTCCCCCTTCTCCTCGCTCTTACATGCCATGCGCCCTACGTGACCCAAACACTCCCACTTTCCGTGTGGCAGCGTGCACGCCGACGGAGTCTAAACCCAACCCCCCCTCCCTCCCTCATCCTCCTCCACCTAGCCTCCCGCCCTGAAGCCTTTCTCCTCGAAAAAGGAATACGGGGAGTCGTCGGGGATGAGAACGGGGGTGAGGGAGGAGGAGGAAAATTGCTTTCTCCTTGAGTTCCCCTTTCCCTTTCTCTCTCCCTCTAGGTAGCCCCTGCTCCCCCTCTCGCCCCCCCCTCACTCCGTTGCCCAATTTTCCCTTACTCCCCGTCCCCGTTAGCACCTTCAAACTTCCCCCACCTTCTTTCAACCCTTCCCCCGCCGTCGTTTTGCTTGTCCTTGCATTGTCGCGACCCTTGCATTCGATTGCCGATACCTTCGATTTCCAAACTTCCAGGCAATTCTCTTCGGCTCCTTTCTCATTTCACTTTTCTTCGAATTGTTTCAGGTGCATCATTTCTTTGAAAACCAAGAGCACCGAATTCGAGGAGCCAGCTTTGGGATTAGGCACTGTCTATTCGCAAATTTACTCCCATCAGGACATTCAGGAAAGAAAGCTTTTCAGCGGTATCTTACCTAAGATGCTCTCGTCTACCCTCATCGTGATCGCGTCGAGTTTTCCGTGGATGATCAGATTTAAGCGGTGTGGTTGCTTTAATTCATTTTAGAAGGTGAATGTGATCACGGTGTAAATATTTGTAATGAATCAAATTGCAAATGTTTTGTTACTCACCGCATTAATAGCTAAATGGGGTGAGCTATTTGGGAATTGAAGTGAACGCTACAAACTTTCTTATTATTAATTTACAATATTTGTCAGAATTAATGTCCTAGCATGTAGCTACAAATATTGAAAACCTTCATTTTCCTGAAACCAAGATACTTCCGCTGAGTAAAACTTTATTCCCAATGATAGACATGTGACTGAAGTCGCATTTTCTCTTTATAAAATACAAATTGTGATTGCGAATTCTTGAAATTTTAACTTTTTCCTTTGAATATCAGCTATTATATGCATGTTATTATCATATATAATTTAATATATGATATAAATTAAACACTCTGCTGGACGTTAATTTGGGTTGAATCTTGTCTGTTCAGCAGGAAATACTATTCATATCTAAGCAATGATCTATGCATTCACTTATCTAGAGCTGAACATTAAGTTTGTTCAAATTTCGAAGGTGAAGTAAAAATTCGATATCTACGAAATTCCATAGAGGTGCGGGAGAATCTCCGGAAGTCTGAAGCCTCACATTTGTTTTCTTTCCACATGCGTAGGCTTGGGAGAAGGGGTTAGCCGGTTTTTTTTTTGGCCTCGGTGACTACCCTCCCCCGTTGTGCTCCTCCAACCCCTTTCGGCCAAGCCGCCGCTCCGCCCCTGCCGCCCCTTTTCCCATGTGGCCACGCACGCAGGCTACATTTCGCTTGGTCCCTCCGCTCTCCCTGCTACGGGCTCCCCGTCCCCGCCCCCTCCTCCCGCAAAACAACGGACCTCCCCTCCGGCAGAGCACCATGCTCCCAAAACTCTCAAACCCCAAAAAAATTCCCCTGCCTGAGCATTCACCTCCGCTCCCAACTCGGCCTCGTCACCCCCTCCTCCTGCGTGTGCTTCGCTTGCTTCAGATAAATGCCTCCGAAAATGTTAGCCTTGAGCTTCAATTACTCGCGTAAATTCACACGGATGACTTCCCCCGGAAAATAAGCAATGGAGTTTTAACAATACCTCGTGGGTGTACCGCTATCCTTCGAAAATAATTATTCACTGGTCTTGAAAAGCCATGAATTTATAGAATTGTTACTTGACGGTTGAATTGCTAAGATTTACTCAGTCAAGAAATTGGCAGGGATTGATACTTGTAGCCAAATTATTTCCTCTTGGAAATAATGGTGGCACAATAATTTTTTGCTAGGTGTAAAAATTCTTTCGGATAATTTTTAGAAATATTGAAAATTTGATTATATAGTATTAGCATAGTATACTACTGTTTAGTCATGGGAACTGTTCGCACATTTATTAGGGCTTATTCTACAGTGTGCAGGATATTGGTCATGAAGCTAATATTTTTGGAAATAAACCAAAAGTAACACGTAACTAATTCTAAATGCAGTACAAGAATTAACTATTTGTTAAATCATCTGCCTCTTCTATAGCCATTAACCTACACAATAACTGATTGTGAGTAGAGAAAAATTACATATATTTTTTCCTTGCTATTATCAAGGTCCTTAATCGTCCTTACAGGGCTTATTACACCGGATATATATATTTACACATTTACAATATTTTGTTCCCTGTTTTCAATTAAAATATTAAATGTGTTTTCCTTGAGTAGTTGTTCTAATTCACATAAATTAATATCCCAGTCTATAAAACTTTTAATTGACCCCGACCACTAATGCGGAACTCGTCAAGCAAACTTTAAAATCCATAAATCATGATTAATGTATCAATAACGCCCCTTCGTTAACGCCTTTCTACAAAGAGATTCGGAATACGCCACTAAAGATCACTTCTCCTTGGACGATATCGTCATGATATCTACTTTCGTTTTTATACTTAGATTGACTTCAAACATGATGAGGTTAACATTTTTTCGAATTGATTTCTCTTGCTAAAACGGCAAAAAAGGTGCAAAAATCAGTTTAATTTTCGGCAATTATTAACGCAAGGTGAAATTTACGGCATTACCATGGCCATTCATTCATTAGTGCGTTGTCATCGCGCATCGTGTTCATTGAGTGCACGTAACTCACGTCAACGACTACTGCATTATTGGTAGCACGCTCGGATCATTTATATCCCTCTCCATAATAGTACATACTTACAGCGAATATCGACCCGTTAAATCAGTAATGTATCAACATGGCATTTGGCCAATCCCTTTCGCCAGTCGAATGTATTCATTATATTAATCCATCTAAGTACATGTACGAATGCAGAAAGTAAACGCCCTATATTTTGGAATATTGGCAGTGCAAAATTAGCCTTAGGCAAATTTTTCTAATTCAATCTTTTTAAATTTCCAATCGGTTGTACGCATAAAAAACTGCGTACAGCTTAACTAAGGTAATCTGAAAAGTAATAAATCATTGCGATGTGAATGGTCATAAGATTCAATACTCGATGAATGCGCTGTTTGATATGAATCTGCGGGGTCAAATATCAATTTTTCGCATTATTGATAGGGTAAAAATATAACTTACGTTCAAGTTTGAAAGTTAGTTTTGCCAAACCTCACCCTTACATCACCCTTGGCTTCATTCATTTGCGAATTTTGGCACACTATGCTAAGGTTAATTAAAAAAACGGAATTTTACATCCTTTAGATAGTTCAGACAACTAAATTTACTTGTATGAATAAATAATTAAACAATTAATGTAATATTATTTTTTATTATGCTAAAATATCTTGTAAGATGCAGAAAAAATCAGTCAGCCTTTTAATGACTTCAAATAATTTAATAGAAGTTTTTAAAGCAAAATTTTATGGCTAATATTTAATCAGATATCGCCCATCGATAAATATTATTTTAAGAAATGATTAATTAGAAGTTATTAAAATTGGCAATTAACGAAATTTTACATATAATCTGACCAAATTGTGATGATTGTTTTTTTTTGAACTCCAAAATCACCGAATTATTAAAACTTTCTTTCTTAGTAGTCTTACTATGATTTCTTTCACCATTTTAAATATTTTCCTTTGAATTTGTTCTTAATTATCTTGCGTGCAATCTAATATATTTCTTGAAACTTTTCAACATATGTTCCTGGAGCAAAAAGAATAGAGTTTTTTTAACTTTGTAATGGGTTCAAGTAACTTTCCAGCTCTGATTCAACATATTCAAAGAGCAATTCGTTGATTATATCAATAGGTTTCAGCATTGAGGAGAAATCCAGATAGACGTACGTGTGGAAAAACATTGATATATTTTATTACAAGGGTATCCACTTGATTGTTTTACAGATATTATGCACTTTAATTTGCTTAATTTATTTATAAGTTTAATATTGTAAAAAAGTGGGAAAAGGAGTTAGGTGGTAGAAGAGACCCCATAGTCTCAATCTTGCCCCAAAATAAATACGAGGGTATTTCTATCTATCTTATTTCCATTGGCAGTGTTAAGCTGAATGAGAAAAGCTTACACGAATCGTAGAGAAAATTGTGCGTTAAAGAGATGTGAATGCGTTTGTAATGCGAAAATGTCGGTGTATTTTGGGTATTCGGCGAGAGGGAGAGAAGATGCGAGATGGGGAGGTGGGGCTGGCGTTCACTGGGGGGTTGGTTTGCAGTAGTGGCGACGGGGTGGGGTAAATGGCGGAGTGTCCTGCGTTCCCCTTCTATCTAATTTAGGTGCCAATGTAATTGGTGCCTGTGTCCCTGTCCACTTTCATTAGGGTGCATGACGTCGACAGGTGATGCATATAAAATGTCTACCACTAATCAAAGAACAGAAAAATCAACTTGAGCATGCAAAATGGAGATGGATGGAATCGCTGTAGTGAAATGAAAAATTTTCAATTGAGTGTTACTACGTTGGTGTCATTCCTATGTAGTTTTGCGCCATGAATGAAAAACATTATGCGCAATTAAATGCAGTGTGTCTTCTACTCGGGAGAAGATGTACTTTAAATGGCACCGCGGCTGTGAGCATTGATAAAAAGCACTTATGAAAAATCTTAACAGTTATAAATATAGCAAGTTTAGATATCACCAGTTTTACAGTCTAACTTACAGTTTTTCCATGTTTTTCTATGGATTCTAAAATAATCAAGTGAGATACTTTTACCCTCTAATTTTGAAGCCAAAAGCTATTGCATAAACTTCTCCTGGGTTGATTTTCCCAAATGTAAGTGTCAGGAATATTACTTGTGGTTATTTAATGTAGTGCATAATATTGGTCAAATGAACTCCATTTTGAGGAGCTTCAGGCGTGATGTGGTGGAAGTCGAACATAATGAATAACTGATTGAAGCACTTTTCCTCTTGATATTCATATCCACTTTCCACTAATCAAGTGGAAAAGTGCTTCAATCAGTTATTCATTATGAACTCCATTTTCATTAAATATTATTTATTTTGAATTCCTAGAAGAATTAGATGACTTCCAAAAATATTAACGATACTATTACTACTTCGGTTTTTATCTGTATCCTATTGTGTTGAAAAATAAATTATTTTATTTCTCTTAAGATGACTTGATATGTTCAAAAGGAATTTTTCTCGTGTGTTGAAGTGCACGCAAACTTCAAAGAAATGTGCTCAGAAACCGGTGTGTAAAAATATAAATAAAGCTATTGTTGTGATTTGTGTTTATTTCGTCTTATCAGAATGTGATGTGCATATAAGTGAATCATACTTGTCCATTTACAAATAAATGAAAGTTATACAGAAAGTATAATTCTACGTGGAATAAATAACGTTCAGGATGCATTCAAGTTTTCGTACGTTTTAACGCTGCCACTAAAATACGTATTGTAGGGCTAAATGTTGCGTAAAATGTGTACTACTAGATGCTAAATTGCAGCCATTCCAAACTCATTCTGTCAGTTCTTCCTTCTGTATTTTCGCCCGAGCTCATACCCCCATCTCCCTTAACCCCCACCCGATCCAATTGTGTTACTCGGATTGTCGGCCCATTCATCATAGTGATCCGACGCTGGAAATAGATAGATACATGATTGTGAGAGCGCTCTCGCATTTCGAAGGATCTTCTGGTGCATTCATCATTCATCTTACTGGGATCACCGGAAACGTTTTCCTAGCTGGAGCAAATACGTAAGTAATCCGAATAATCGCAACACGTATCCTTGTGATTTCTAAATATTGATCACTTGGTTAGATTAATAATATTGGAATTTGTCGGAACGAATTTGACCAGGAATATCAGCTTGAATAGCTGAATAGAATGAATCATCTTCATTAGACTTCAAAGTGAGAGTCATTCCTCTGCACAAGTTTTCCAATAAAGCCTGCTGAATTAAAGTTTTCTACCGATACCGGGCAACGTATGATTTTGGAATTGCGTACGGGAACACTTTCTTGAAAAAAGGATACTCAGTATGAAATTCTGTTAGCAAGGCTCACAGTTCGATTGAACTAATAAACATTTTCGTTATTATAACCCCCTGATACACATTTTGGGTATTGATTGAAAACGGCCTGTCTCTGGTACATGTTAGTATATTATTATTATATTACTCTCTTTTTTGATTTTTCAATTTTAAAAGACTTAATCTCATAACGGGGCTACCTTGCTCATTATATTAATTGTCCGATAAATCAACAAACTAAAGAAAATATTATGGTAAAGTTTTCCGGTAAAATAAGAAATGATGTTAATAATCATGATAATGGCTTGATTTTAGCTTAGGGGAACACATTTACTTGCTGTCAACTTAAAGAACTAAGAAGCAGTTTCTTACGGTTATTTCATCTTTACATTAGGAAAATATTATACTGTATGGCTCCCGATTACATTTAACAGGAAAATGCTATGTTCTTCTAACGCTGAACTCTCAACATGTCCGGGGTGAGAATATCCATCTTGTTCCTGTCATGAATCTCAGTATATGAAGGTATATTTCAACTAATTTTTAAAATTGCTTTGAATATGTATTGAATATCAGTGACCCAGTATAAAATAATGTTAAAGGCTCGTTTCCCATCTGTGGAATAAGTAAGCGAACTTTAAATGATAGCCCAAATTTAGGTAATTGATGTAAAGGTAATTTAGTGTTACCACTAATATGAGAAAAATATATTTAATCATAAGATTACATCTTCATATTTTAAAAGCTCCGGATTTATTGAGCGTGCAGCAACGATGTAAGGAGGGTATATTCTTTGGAGTTTTTACCACGCCAGTAAATCCTCGGTAACTGGTGCATTTTGTCTTTTATCTCAATAAACATGGTTTTAAGCCGTCTTCCTTTAAAGTCCCGCCATTCTCCTCTATCGGCCATCTCCCTCTCTCTCTCCCACCTCATGTCTCTCTCCCGTCTCCCCTGCTCCTCCTCCATCGGTTGCGCCACCGGAGGACCGGTTTCTCGTCTGCAATGTTGCCGGGAGATTCCCCCGCAAAGGCCGACATAGTGTAATGCCGTTCCTTCCCTTGCCATTGCCTTAACGTGAGCCCAAAAACTCTCTGCTTTTCTCTGCCTTAAAAAGCCGAATTGCCATTACTTTGTAAAAGTCGGGATGTAAAATTACCTAGTACCCATTTTTAGGCACCAAACTGCGATTATAAAGTTACACAAAATGCATGGGTAAAAGTACAGTGATCGTGTGAGACTTCGATGGTATTAAGAGCTGCATGTTATTTGATAACTTGCTTGTAAGGCTACATAACATTTTCGTATTTACCCATAAATGGAGTACCTGGATTTCTATTTGCGTTGCATATTCCTTTTGGTGTACCACGAATGAAAAGAGGATAAGAACATATTTCTTACCTTGTTTCAACAATGGATAAAGAAAAGCTACTTAATGTGCATGTGGAAAATGTAGCTTTTACACTAATTGGATATAATAATGTTTTTCACTCATTTTCAATACATAATAATTATAATAATAGTAAAATCACTTCCACAAAATATTTCCTGCTTTCAACTTCATTTGATCAATTAAGGTAATCTATCGAAGATTACGCAACACTTATCTGAAGATATTTATTGAGCTTTCTGATGTAAGAGTTTTTATTCCGGGGAAACACGCCACCAAGGCACGTTTCGATTTGGTTTTACCGGAAGCGAAAGGAGGGTTAACTACCAATAAGGTAATATATTCCGGTCAATGAAAAACCTCTTTTGATATACTTATTGTCATCGGCGTTGTTCATTTTCAACAAGTCATAGACTAGTATACCAGATACTTGTTTATTCCCTAGGCTTTCACCTAGGATTTTCTTATTTTCTTTAAAATTCGTTATAATGTACTCAATTGATATCAATCCTCTCTTGCGTATCCATATACTAGATGATTACTGCGTGGTCCCGTCGTATAATGGCGCGCAAACACACACACATGCATACATACACACAAAGGCATATATATATATATAATTATATATATATATATATATAAATATATATATATAATTATATATATATATATATTATATATTATATATTATATATTATATATTATATATATATATATAATTATATATATATATATATATATATATATATATATATATATATATATATGCCTTTGTGTATGTATACATATATTTTTACATGAATTTCAAGTTTGGGAATAGGAATTTCAATAGCAGTCCAAACACTACGGAACCCAACCATTAAGAAACCCAAGGTTCTCTGCAACGAACCCGATGAGTTAGTTTTAGTGTAACGGGTCATACGCATGCACGCATGCAAAAAGAGATTCTCCTTCAGGCATTATTATACGGGATCCTTTTCCGCCGACCCACACAAAACCCATCCCACGGCGAATATTTTCCCAATACGTCTTCCACCCAGCCCTCCCGCGACTTGTTATGCCCGCCAGATGGAGATAGCGCATGGACGGGATCGGGAGCGGGGAGGAAGGACCATGGGATTGGGCGTGGGTTTGGGTGGGGGCGGCGACGAGAAGGGGGGCAGGGTGTGATATGACGGGACTGCAAGGAGCGAGGGGGGAAGTGGCCATGGAGGGGTCCCACGGAGGGAGATAATGGCCGCGTTTAAGGAAACACAGGATGGGGAGGGGACCGCCGAGGAAATTTTTCGAAAAATAAAACAACTCCGAGAGGGAAGATTGAAACGAGCTCTAGGTGATTAGGATAAGGAGTGTCTACTGAAATTGAAGATAAGGTGGCGGTTTCGTTATTGGAGGGGAGGCATGGGAATAGGAGCTTGGTCAACTCCAGTGTGCTTTTATTTGAGCAGTGCCAGCGGAGATAGGGTGCGGAGGGAGAGTGTGCATGTAAAACAAGTAGGTGTGAGGACGAGTTGAGATTAGGGTGCAATGAATTCTCATGGAAGGAGGAAGGGAGACATGACAGTCTTTTCCAGGCTGGCAGGTACGCAGAGGAGGTAATGGTGCATTTTCATGGAGGCCAACGGCAGTGTAAATATTCGCAAAGACTGTAAATCCTGAATATTATGAAGAGTTATGAGTTATCGCCTCATTTTGAAAGCAGGTGAATGCGTAATGATCGCCATACGCATATGATCGAGTGAACAAACTCGAAGCGCGTTGATGAACGTGGAGGGAATGGACTCATAACGGTTCGCTGTTTTCCTCACACTCTTTGTACGCCTTCGCATGCTGTTTACGTCATTTCTGCCGACGTGTCCTTAAGCCACACTTGAAACAAGTCACCGCAAATGATTTCGTGCCTGTGTGAGTTTGCATAATTTGCGCTATCTCTACCCAGCATTAATCAACCTAAGGATAACATTCCATTTAAGAACAGTGGTAGAGAGATCTCATCAATGATTAATGCTTAAGAGGCCATGCGTCTTAAAAATGACTTGATTAAAAGTGCTTAGTTTCATAGTGTTTTATCTATGGCCATTAAGTTTGCGTGCTGATAAAAATAATTTCTGATGTCCACAAATAACATACAATTATTCCTAAAAGTGTTTTAAAAGTACCCAGTGTAAGTACAGCTTTAATGAGTTGTGATAAATATTAACAAATATGCTTGAAACATTGAGTAGGATTGTCTGCTTGTAGCATAAGCATGGCAAACGTTTAGCCTACAACACCATCCGTGGTGTATAAGAAAATATGCCAAATAGGTAAATTTACCAAAACCATGGTTTCAAAAACTTAGTTTGAGCATTTCAAAGCATTCTCATCAGTTTTAATGAAGGCTTGTACTTGAATAATGAATTCAAATAAAAGTTCTGAATATTTGAATTCCCCTTTAATGGAGGAAAAATACTTATTGTCCACTAACCCGATGAAAAAATATCAATTCATGTACTGAAGCTGCTCTCCACTGCTGTCTATTTTCTGTATGCCGCTACTGGACAATTTAAGAAAGAAGGAAAATTTTATCAGATGGCACAAAGGCGTAGATGGAGATTTTACAGCCTAAAATTGATGTACTACTCAGTTAAGCGAGGAAATCGTCACGATTAAGTTAACCCATCCAGTGCGGGCTCGACAAGATATTTATCCATGGGGCGTCCCATAAATAAAGCAGGCGCTGAAAACGGATTGGCGTAGGTACAAAGAGGCCACTTTGTGAGCGAGATAGGCCCATTTCGCTTAATAGAACATTCTTCCGGATTAAAACGACGCGTGTTATATACGCTCTCGGGCCAGGCGAATCAGCGTTTTTTCAAGTGACATCCTGTGGAATAACTTACTGAAATACCTCTCGTCACAAATGGCTGCGAGCATACGGCGAGAGCAGCGAAGTGGGAGGAAGAGGTGAGAGCAGTGGAGATACAGTAATGGCGATCTGAGGCATGGAAGGATAAACTAGGATTTTTAATATGGGCGGAAGGAGAGAGCGAGCGGTTTACGCCGAGTGGCCCGAGACTTCTGAAGTAGGTCTAGCAAGTATAGAAAAAATATACCTGTATGAGCCTACGAGCTTCTAAGTCTATCTTTCGAATGAGAGAAATGAAAAGAGAAAAGTTGCACAATATCAAAATGTATTGCTCAATGAATGAACAATTTTCAAGAAACATTTATAATGCATCGTCCGACAGGTTTTTTCTCATTTGAAAGGCGCAGGCGTGCGATTTCGATGAAAAAGCTAAACTAGCTACTCCCATATTCCTATCATTGCCCAACCACTCCTATGAGAGATCGTAGAATAAAACATCACAAAACTTTCTTTTACTTCCTTCTATTGCACTCTGCTCTACTGGGTCAATCCTACAGCTATGGTAAAATGGATTGACGGGGAGAAATGCTAGAACTTGCATGCCACAAATGTAAATATTGTCAGGAAACTAGTAGTTAGGGTATCAGTAGCGTAGGTGAAGAATTTCATGTCCAAGGAAATCTTCTCCATCTCGCATCCACAGTGTAACCATCTTTGTAGTAACATAAAGAAGAGACGAATAACTGAATCTTTTATTTTTTTCTCGATGTTAATAAAATTAAACGATACGTTGATATAGAATGACGAGAATAATTTAATGAGACATCATTATACAACTAGTGCGATTATGTAGGATTTCCATCGTTTCTCGGTGTTCACCTAATATTATTCGTTCATGTTTGTCATCTAATCGAGGCTGATGTTCGGGTATTTGAACAAAAGAATGAAGGAGTATAATGGAGGGGCAAACTAGGAAGGAGTAGATGCATGCGCATAGCCGGCCGGCGCTAGCGGCGTCTGCAGAGGGCGGGAAAAAAGGAAATCGGATTGGATTGTTTGGTTTCGGAACTAATGGGATAGATGGAGGAGAGAGGGGGGTGGCGGGGCTCGTTTTGGGCGAGTCGTGAAGGGGGAGGAGGGGTCGCTATGCGAGTGCAGTTCGGAGCGGATGTGTAGTCTGGGAATATTATAAAAGGGGACGAACGGGGGAGCGTGAGAGGAATGAAGGTGTGACGTAGTGGAGGCCGGAGAGGTGGGGACCGTCGGCTAGTTTTTTTTTACATATTTTCCCCACCCCGTTGCGCGGTTAGACAAGACTTCAAAAGGAGATAGGGGGTGGTTCATGAGGGGAGGGAGAGGGTGAACCGGTGAAAAAAAGCGGGCACGAGGGGGTGGTATTTTTTTCAGGTGAGTCGGGTGCGGTTCTCCTGGGGGACAGGGGCGGCGAGTTTGGAAGGCAGCGGGTGGTAGAGGAGAGGACGAAAAAGAGGGGGGGGGTGTTGCGCCCACCACTTCGGCTAGTAAACGGAGCAGGAAGTTGAAATGAAGATCTCCCCGCGTGAAGGCCGACGTTGCCAAATTGCTTGTTACACGTCGTTTACCTATGGAGTCCCGGGCCCCTCCGCCTTCGGGAAAGAAGCGGTCGGTCGGCGAGGGGAGTGTGAGGGGATGAAAGGGAGTGAGGAGTAGAGGGGCGGGAATGAGAGGGCGTTCGACTCCCTCCCACCCTATCTCTCAGGCAGAGTAAGAGAGAGAGGATGGAGGGCCTACTTTTATTTTTACCTCTCTTTTTTACAAAGACTATTTCCTTACCCTGTTTTATTGGGGTTTCGCTTTTGTTCCGCGGGGTTGTCCTTTTTTTCCACACCGTCCCAGGATGAAGGTGGGTGTTCTTTTCTTGTTAAGTACAGTTACGGGATTGCGGAGAGCATTTTCCTAAGGCCAGCCTGACTCCCGCGTCTTCCACGGCCTCCCTTTCAACAGCTTTAGCCTTAAGGATTTTGGCATTGAAAGCAGGCCCGAAGAGGTCAATGGTCCTTTTTTATCTAAAAAAGTACTACCACTGCCAATTATATTTTTAACTCTCTCTCCACTCTCCCTCTCTTTTTCCCTCTCCCCTGATCGGAGTTTTGGACGGATGAATAATTCATTTGAAAGACTATGAGGCCATTGATCATTCGATCGAGAAAATCTAACAGCAGCGTATTAAAAAAATAATGACTTTTCGGAACAGAGGCGAGCAAACTTTCTTGTTCGTTTAGCATAAAACTTATTTCGTGAGTAATTTCAAACTTTAGAGGTACGTTACGTCATCCAAGGGCTTTACCTGAGATACTAAATGCCCACCCGAAAAAATCTGATAATTGTTTCAACTAAATAGATAATGTGCCTCTCGAGAAATTAACTTTATTTTCTCACTTTTTAGTCATTGGGTTAGTACTATAAGAATGGCTCTTTTAAGAATATTTTTTTAATGAGCAGAGTAGTAGCAACGTATACCTTTGCCCTCTTCAATTATGCACTAAATGAAACCAACTACATTCATAAACGTTTTCATTACTTAATTTCCTTCCCTAATTGCTCAAAAGTTAATGCAATTTTAGGACTCAAGGAAATCTATCAATGCCGTTTCCAACATTTGTAAATCCAATGGGATTGATATCTGGATTCCTGGACTATAAATTTGTTTCTATTGTCGCCATGTTTGGTTGCAAAGTTTTCTTGGGAATATGTTGACCGATTGAGATTTAAGGGCAGAATGATTTTAAAAATAATAAGCCTTATTTTCCATGACAAAATGGCCACTTAGTCATGCCATCGAATGCGGTATATTCTCCAACAAAATCAACTTATGCTATCACATGAGCCATCCATTATTTCGAAAACCTAACATTCTTGTATTCTGTAATCATATGTATTCTATCTGGCTTTTCATAGCATAAAACCGGTTAAATAAAAGTGCAGTATAGAATCATGCATGAGGAATAATGGAGGCACGAAAACTTGTTCCGCAATTTCAACAAATTTCTTCATGCTGTCGACTACCTTCAAGTCTTGGTAATTCATCTTCATACTCGGGGGAAATTGACTCCAAAACCACTCAATGGCTGTTCAATCAAACTCCTGAACTCGGCTCGGCAATGGCGCCTTCCTCTCCTCCTTTATACGCTTGACTGTGGCGATGGTCTTAGACCCCTCAGTGTGGTGGGGATCAAGAAAAAGGAGAGCTGGACGGTGGACAAATCCAACCTGTCAGGTTAATTCTTAAATTATGATAAAGTGTGTGGGGTGAGCGAGAGGAGGGAAGTGGGATGGAGGGGGGTATAAGGGTGGGCGGCTAGGTAGCCGCAGGATTCCTGGACCAAAAAGAAACGCAGGAAGAGAGGATGCTGTGTTGGGGAGTGGAGAGAGTGGAGGAAGTAAAGAAAGGCGGAATAGAGGCCTCCCGGGCTAGCCATCCGCTCCCCTGAACCCTATATATCCCGTCTACAATTAGGTGGATTCGTCCCTTGGGGTCTTCGGACCACGAACTGGGGCGCCTTTAAGGTTGTAGTGGTCGTCGGCGCCAGGAGTTGGGGCGAGGGCGGGAGAGGGATGGGAGTGCGGGTGGCCCTTCGGTGGAAGTGGAGTCTTTGGGGGCAGGGAGATCGATGTGAGCCTGCGAGAAGATGCATTATTACACGCTTCGAAGTACAGTGCTAAAATTTCATGCGTCCGTATCAACGCCGTCTAAATCCAAAAACGTCCAGCGAAAATCAATGCTCAAAATCCACCGAGGGTCCGCCACGTGGTGAAAATTCTAATTCTAATAGGATTAGGGAATGCAGTTTAAGGGATCGGTATACAAATGGCTTTGTGTTTATATAAATCTTATTTTTCGTTGCAATCCATCATGCTGCGGCCCATTCATCTAGATGGCGCAATTAAGCAGGGCGAGGAATAAAATATTAATCCCCAATGGCAAGAGATTTTAACTTGTTTGCTTTCCGAGAGGAGGAGGCTTTCGTAGTGGTCCAGACGTCCAAGCCAAGCCCCCTCTCAGCGTTTATCTTAATAAATAGTTCCCTCCACTGTGGGCTGTAATTAAAAAGACAAAAGAACTTCGTCTCTCCGTCGTTTTTCTTCAAAAATTAAATTTTACCAGCGGATTTTTAGGAAAAATCCTCCAGAAAAATCTTCAAGGATTTTTCTATGAATTCATTACCTCAACTTAAAACTGGTTATGTAAAATTCGCCTGCGAATAATAAAAGAGAGCTTTGTGAAATTCGAATTCTTGATTTTTTTAACCCTACAGTGTAGTAATGAATAAATTAGATGTCGATTTAGTCAGGCATGCTTTTTGCGAGTCATCGTTTCTGAAGCGGATCTTTGTCCTGCGCGTATCTCGAAATCCTCCGTAATCGATCAAACAATTCCGCCACCACACGGGCATCTTCAAGTTCCTCCACACTCTTCCTTCGTCGCCCAGAGGAAGATCAGGGGGATCGAGATGGTGCGGGGGCTAACGTACTGGCTTCCCACCCTGAGGGCGCGGGTTCAAATCCCGGTGGTGTTGAATATTTTTCAGAGGTATCTCGATCCCTACTTGAGGTGCTTTGTGGAGGGCACTTTGAGTGAGTACGCCGTCCGTCGGATGGGACGTTAAGCCGCGGACCCCTTGGCGCCTTTCGTAAAGAGTAGGCTAATGCCGACGCCGGGTTTCTCTCCACCCTTCATCCTTTCCTGTCCATCCCCTATGGCGCAAATGACCTTAGCTGTCGGTCGCCTCCCCTCAAAACTACTACTACTACTACTACTAGGAAGATCAGGGAAAACGCGATAAATCTTCGCCGTATTCGCCTCACCTACCCAGAAATTAGCCTTTTCCCGATATGCCTGCTCGAGCCACTGTGCTTGTCGTAACGTGGTTGATTAGTCATTCTCATCCCTCATCTGTCTTCCCTCTCTGAATCATAGGAAATATGTGTCATGCGTAAAAGCCTTCGGTGAGAGACCCGGCAGTGATACATTTTGAAATAGGTATTTATTTGTCGTGCCGCCTATTGTATGAAAAGCACATCAATGAACATTCTCTTTGTTGAATGCAGCGTAAAGAGGAATAGTTTGCGCCAATTTGCATCCATCATTAAAAGGAAAAAGACAGTGTTCTGTTGCCAGTACTTGGTCCTCCCCCTCCTTTCATCGACACCCACATGTCCCATCCGTGTTAGGTGAGCTCTAACCTTTGGACGCATGGGTATGAAAGTTTGTGGCGCATGTAAAGTGGCCGCTTTGTTAGCTGGCTCCGGATGAACGATCTTGCTTGCACAGCCATGCAATTTATATGTTAACTTTTACATTTACGTTTATTAATCACTATGCTTGTTCTACTTCTCTTTTGCAGTAGTTTATAATTGTTTTCGTTTGCGTTTTGGACATATGGTACAGGAGTAAAGGTCCTATCGGCATCGCAATACACGACGGCAATCGTATGATGACGGATGTCAGAAAAAGTCTACCGATATGATATGAAAACACCAAACAAAAATATCGAATCCGACCTTGAGTCAGGTCAGAGTCTATCCTCGAGCGAATCCTGAGGATATGCCTTTGTGGTGACCACCGAAGGAGAGGGCCGGAAGAAGGGACGAAGGCCTGGTTCGAGGTGTGATATCATGGACCGACTCGAGCGAAGAGATGAGGACGATTCCGCTCCCGGAGAGGGAGAAGTATGTGAAACCCGTGATATCGGGAGATGTGGAAAGGAAGGAAAAAGAATGGTCGCGTAGTGAGTAGGTGGGTGGGGTGCAGAGGTTGGGGGGGAGGGTAAATCAGGGCGATGGAGTGGGGCGGTCACGTGACGACGATGTCTCTTCGTTTTCCCCCGCCCTTTCTGTGCCCGCAAGCTAGCACGCACGCACAAACACACACGCGCGCACACAACGCGCGCGCACGCACACGCGCGCTCGACACTCACTGGGAACACATACCTCTTCCTACTGTTTATTTTTGCAGCAGATCGCCCCCATCCTCTATCTGGAGCCCCAACCTCCACCCCCGGCCACCCCTCAGTTGCCGCATCAAGCGCCGTGGTCGAAGGGCCAAGAGCGGGAGGAGGTGGTTTGCTGGCGGGAAGAAAGGGCCCAGTCCCACGGAAACTGAGGGTCACCCTACCCCCTCCCACCACCTCCTCTCCCCGGCTGTGTCCTCAGCATGGATTGCGATAGTGATGATGAGCTCAGGGCGGGGAGAGGCTTTTTTTCTCTTGATTGTGTGGATGCAGTGGGTTAACGAAGGGTTCAAACGGACGATGCCCGCTTGCAGCTAAAAAGCTAAGCGAGGGGATAGCGGGGCAGGGTAGTGCGGGTGGATGCCGGATGGGTGCAGTGGGTGTGTGTGCAAAGGGTGAGGAGGAGGAGGGGATGCTGCAGGAGGTGGAGGGGAAGGGAGGAAGGCAAGGACCGTATGCAAGAGGGAGGCGGGGTCATATATCAAGGGACGGCCATAAAACTGGTCCTCTCGGAACTTCTTTTTTTTCCGGAATCACAGCTCTTCTCCCACTCTCCGCCCATCACCCCCACTACCATCCCCCATCCCCCCCTCGCAACGCCTCCTTTCCTCCCCATTCTCCCTCCTCAGTATTTTAATCTTGCGAACCGGGCCGAGGAGCCGGTCAATGCGAGGGACCATCAAAGGGACGATTGGTGGGCACGATCGTTTGTAATGGCACAAGGTGGTCAAAGAATCCGTGACCGCCAGGATGTCGGCAGCGGGCGCCTAGAAATGAGTACGATGGATTGCTCTCCACGTGAAAAATATGGCCGGCTCTCCGGTCTGTCTGAAGAATAAGCCATCTGGAATTTTTTTCTCAGGAAAACTTATGGACTGAACAGTTTTGAGGACCTCCCGATTAAGGAAATTTGGCAGAATATAAAGAATAATTTATTTTTTTTGTTTTGTTGAATTTTTTTAAATTTTGGAGTGGAGGGTTCTAGTTGAACAAGGTTTTGTCCTAGAGATAAAGAAAGAGTTTGCCTCAAGGTTGAAATGCGGATGTTTACCGCCTATTTTTTTAAAATATTCATGTTACCCCTTGGGTGTGCAGTAATGAGGGATGTAGAAGAGATACGGAAGAAAATATATACTGCACTGACGTTCCGATATGATGGCTGGAGATATCTTTAATTCAGCGAATAAATATGGGAGGAGGCAGTGCACTCTTTGAGCTGCATTAAGGCTTCCTTCCATAAATTATTCTTGCACGGCAAGCCTAATGACTGGTTGCCCCCATACACTTTTCATTATTAGTCACGAAATTTAAATGTAGGCAGTCAATCACCTGGTTTTGCATTAGACTCAGTTTAACTCAGTGATTTATATACCTGCAAAAAGGCAAAGAATCCCTCTCGTCTTTTTCGTAATGATTACAATTTGGACGGAAGAAAAATTTCATAGCGCATTAAGTAGCTACCAACTTTTTCACGCAATCATGATGGTATTTTTTTAGAGGATCTCACAGCCTATATAAGTAATAACCCATTAGGAATGCGTTTAAAGAATATAATTTTTAATGTTTCACTTTTTTGGGATCATTTCACGTTAGATAAAATTACCTTCCCTTGTTAATCATATAATCATGCTGAACAGCACGTTTAACCCTCCTACTCTAGAACTTGGTAATTTGCTTTGGACATAAGATGAATGCACAGCACGCGTTAACTGAATGGCAAACCAAAATTGAGGCTAGAATAGCTGCTAAGAAAAGGATTTGAAATGTCGCATGGTTACCAAAGGTCTTGTGTAACTTTTCCGCAAATAATTGCATTCATTTTACAAAATAATAAAGAAAAACGTTCCATAACTCATGAGGGTAATTTCCAAAAATATAGATCCCCTTTGCAATATGATCCAGTCATAAAACGATGAACTGTAATAATGACTAAAATTATAAAAATGTTTCACTCTAGATAAGTTAATTTATGTATTTCATTATGTTTGAGCTCAATATTAGTAGAAGTAATCAAAAATCGATTAAAATATAGCAACCAAAGTTAAAGTAGAAATACATTTATTGATGAAACCCCAAAATAAAGTTGCAATACTATACTTAAAACGCAAACATTTATGAAATTTTGTCATTTATATCAACTGATTGAAAGTTTTCATTCATAAGCGAATACACACAAAAATGTGGGTAATTGTTTACTTGATGGTGACAAAAACCACTTGATTGCACTTTTTAAAGGAATGACCAGTTGAATGCATTACTCGTGTTGCCATTCACTTGTTATCGATGCTATATTCTGAGCACTGCGAATTTTTAACCTAATGTTTACGATATCATTTCTCAACTCACCATTAACGTAATTCTCATTTAGAAAGACCCTTCACATGCAGGGAATAAGTAAGAACCTCTGATTGTTTCTAAATTAGACAGAGATATTTCTATGGGAAATTAAAAATAATTATTCTGTAGGAAGAAAGGCATAATTTGTATATATATTAATTTGCATAATTCTAATTCGTGACGGATTGAATCTCTTATGAAAAAACACCACTTTTTCAAAGCTATGATGAATACCTTGAAACAAAAAAAAACACTGGCCGCGTCACGTTTGAGTGGCTCTCACGTACCGGAGTGGAATGGCGGCCGACTACAGCGATCCCCACCGCGATTGAAATGGCGCTGATCATCCATCGAAATAGAAAGTGGAATGCATGGAGGGGGAATGGAGGTGGGGAGGGAGGGAAGCCGGGCCGAATAGTAATGAATGGGAATTGGTCCAGTGAGGAAAAATTTTAATCTGCTCATTTCTGGTCAAGGTATTCACGCGAGTACTATATATATATTCGGAACGATTGTTCTGTTTAGTTCGTTACAAACACCGCGGGAACACAAGGAACCTTACCCTACCAGGTTGGGGTGGGGGGTGTATGCAACTGATATCCTCACATTCTTCCTCGTAACACGGGCTTTTCTTCTACCTCTCTTTCACTCGGGCTATCTTGATTCTCCTGGACCGAGAGGGGACTCGCTGCGAAATCGCCATGGTCCTCCCTCTTGTCGCGCGGGTCGCGAACCACAGAGACTCTTCAGGCTTCCATTAATCCTCTGGACGAGAACAAAAGAGTAACGAGCTGAAGGAGGCGCCAATCGTGAGAGTGACCGATGGTTTCGTCTTCTCCATTGTCCTCCGCCGTCTCTGGCGCTCTTCCTCCATTTTTGCTGCCGTCCGCTTCCCCCCTCTCGGCCTCACTGCTTACCCTGAGAGCCGGGAGGAGCATCCGTTCTCTATGTTGCCCAGGCAACCCCAGTGAAGCAAGCCTTTCCCCCCTTCTCACCAGAGCCCTTCCACACTCCTCCCCTTCTACGGGCCACGTAACGAAAAAACCCACAGGGGGGAGACCGCAGCGTGGAGGGCCATCTAGCACCCGTGCCCGGGTGGTGCTTCCCCCTGTCGTCGATTCGCCAAAGTGCGATGGCTACACCGGGGCAAGGAAGATGATAGCAGCGGTGAGTAACCTGGGTTCTCAACTGTCATGTGTGCCCTAGGAGGAGGGCAAGTCTCTTTGCCGACACGGTCGCCGGCAGAGTGAACCACCGAGACGAACATGGGAGGGGAGAGTGGGGTGGTGGCTGAAAGAGAAGGCAGGTGTGTTGTAGATCGGCCGATACCTCTGAACCTTTTGCACACAGAAGCCATGCGCCCTATTCAGGCCATGTGGGTTTTAGTTTCCTCACCCTCCTGCTCTTCTTCGTGCTTTCCTATATGCCATCGGGTCCAGGGTTATTCGCTTAAAATCTTCTCGTCTGGGCTCTGGTGATTCTATGACGTTCATGCCAAGTGAAGTCACTTGAAGTTGTTCGATATTGTTATGCTATCATCTGTGGAATCCAAAATTAAAACTCCATCATTGTCTCTTCCTCGATTTCAATACGTAAAGGCAACTGCAAAACGCATTTCACAACTCCACCAGTGCATATACCACCATGACAGGACCATGGACCAGGAATTGACTAGCCTACACGTGTTGCTCTCAGGAAGCTTGTGCAAAAAAAAACTCTTTTTTAAATAATATAAATCCATGACTTGGACGCAGTCATTCATGTTTCAATTAATAATAATCTGCTGAATAAGAATGTTCGAGTTTATGACTTTATTAACTGAGTAAAGTTTTCAATCAGTAAGATATGGTAAGTATGGTTAACTGTGCTTTTACGAGTGCATCTATTTGTTATATTCCAGGGGATATACAAAAATTAACAAATGCCATAATTTAAAATCGACCTTAGTAATGGATAACTACATGAGATCTCTGAATGTCGATGAATGAACGACTACGAATAAAGAAAAAATTTATTTCAACGAAAAGGTAGTTAACCAATAGAAAATATGCATGTTTTTTTGCAATTCGAAAATGATTTCTGTACTATGTACACAAGAAACACTAGTATAATCGTGATTGTTTCATAATTGACCACCTTAGCCAAGCTTCTCCGTGACATTTATGTGGCGAGCCTAACACAAGATGGCCTTGACACCTTCACCCGTTTTCTTCAAGGCTTAAGAATAATATCAAAAATGCTGCCAAGTTGCATGCAATAAATAATTGGTGGATCGTTAGAGGTGCTCTGGAAAGACAGCTTGACTATGAAATGAGCGCTCCAAACAACACACTATAACCTCTTCTTCAATTAAATACGATATGTTAACTTATAATACCAATATCATGTTAACATTTTCGGATATATTTAATTCGAAAAATATATTTTTTACTTTTAACCTAAAACAGGAGAAAATTAATTTACATCCAAAACTTATTCTCATTTCAAGAAATTTGCTTTGAGAAATCATCGGTAGAGAAAAACAGAAATATTTTTGATAGCTAATTTGCCTGCAAATAAATAATTTCAAGAGCATTTATTTACTATCGAAGACAGTTTGGGCACAGATATACAAGAGCATCACTCATTATTCTGTTGGTTCTTTTCCATCGACTATCTAAATTAAGATAGTCAGTGGAAATCTTTTAAAAAATCAACGAAAGCGGCATATTACTGAATATCAATTCGAATTTTGTTGTAACAATGGGTACGTAGTTGCTCAAAAACTAATCTCAATAAAAACATTATACCAGATCTTTGCATAATATGAGGTTCCAAATCTTTATTTTTGAATCAAGTGGCTAAGCGATGAATTTTAATTGAGCGTAATAGATAGTCATTTTAAGCTTCCCATTCATGCGCTACATTCGTTTCTCCTTGTGCTGCGTTTGTTTTGAACGCATGCCGAGAGATACATTCTAGCTCGATGAAATTTTTCCTCTCACCCTTGACCTCCTCGGGCAGTATGGTTCTCAAAGAAACCTAGAACCAAGCGCAGAGAATGCTGGCTCCGCGGGCGAAACAACGCCTCGATGCTGAGGGTAAAGTGGTCCGTGCAGGTATTGGGATCGGAGAGTCGAAGGCACATTGCGGAGGCCGATGAATGTTGGCCGAGGCGTGGGTTAGCCGCAGTTCGTTTTTGGCCCCACGGCACTCGGCTCAAAGACCGACGTGGCCCCGCCCGGTGCCGGGTGCCACACCCCCAAGAAGGTCACGGTCGTCGTCAGCACCACGGTGTATTCTGAGAGAGATGGTAAGGGGGAAATTGGCGGCGGAACGATCTGTTGCATGATTTGCTGCTCCCCGGGACGCTTGTTAAATCGTATCGAGTGAAAATAATCTCATCCTTTCGGTCGGGACATCGCCTCTTTTGCCGTGTAGATTGTGCTTGAGGTCTCAAGTTTGTCTCTCATTACGAGATCGTTTACCCTTTTTGATGTCGCTTTTCGATGCGCGTGCATACATACAGCATCCTAATTGGGCTACCATATTTCTCGACCCGTGAGTCAACCATCTATTAGTATTTCTTTTTTACACTGTTAAGGGTGACCTGGTGTGGAGAGTGTTTGGCTACTGATCAGAGGGTTCTCTATTTATAGCTTGCTTTCCAAAGCATTGGATTAGAATAACCTTATCTAATATCCAAGCAATACGATTTTATCGTAACAAAAATCGTGTACGGAGGGATTGGTGTGCAAAAGAAAGGAACCATGTTCCCGTATTAGGCGTGAAGTGTGAACGTCTTAAAGCTTAGGACATGGTTACCTTTTCACCTAAACTATCACTGCCTATCCAAACCAATCTTTGATGTCATTAGCGTGTTGGTTAAAAATGTTCTCCATTTGAATGCACTTATTATTGAGATTGCATTCCCTGGGTGAAAAAAATTCTAGAAATAAACCTACGTTGTGGCCACTATTTAGTCAAAATTGAGAATTTAAATTTTGTTAAATAATTTCAGTAATAGCACTTGTGCAATTAAGTAATTAATTTTTTTAATTCCAGGATATTCAGTTCACAAAATGATTACCTGGGATTCGATACGTATTGCCGGTTTTTACATACTTATTATTTTCATAGGAAGGTAAACATATTTTCGCTAAAACAGGTAGTATAAGTAGAATGTTATTATTTGTGTTTCTTTTATATCGTAAATTTTTTAATGCAATATTCAATTATTTTCATTAAAATTTATAAATAACTTGGTCTTATATAAGGTATCATAATATTTTGGTTTCGTAAACTTTAAATCGCCGTGAAAAATTACACCTACATATGATATGCGAGTATATAAGGCTGTTTCGTAAAAATGTATTGTGATTTAGTTTCGGAAATTAAATTTTTGAGGATTGATGTATAATCTTTCTTTATATTTTTTTAATGAAATACAATATTCGATTCCAAGATAAGTACAAATGTGTATCTCACAATCACTACAGCTTTGGGTAAATAATCGCTCCTAACATATCAATCTTATAATTTGGAAGAAGCATTCCAAGATTCTTGATGGCTGCGAAGGTGACTGACAGCCAATAATTTTGTTTTCTTATCGGATTCCTACCTTCTCTCGGTAACCCTAAAAAGCATTCGCTAACTCCATTGAATAAGCAATGAAATTATTAATTCTGAAAAATTTGGAAACATTCCGTCGTAATATGTAAAATGAATTTCCTTTTATTTTCTTCGGTCTGCCATTTTTTTTTCCTCTAGGGTTGAAGGTCTTAGCCTAGTGTAAACTGTCTGAGGCTTATAGCTCCAATATGGCTCTAAGCAGTAGTCACTAATTTTCAGTAGAGATCAGTACTAAATAGGTCAGCTATGAAATATGGCACTGCATTTTCCTCTGGATAAATTTTGTCAAAGAACTCTTAAAAGTAAGCGGCAATTTGAAAGAAATAGAGCGTAGATAATCTAGAAATTTTTGAAAATTGATGAGAGGATCTAATAGAAAACTAAACACTGATCAGAATCATTGATTTAATAATGTGTATCATTTAGCCAGCTAAACCATATTTTAAATCTTTAGAGCTGACTTACAAGACCGTCAAAAATTATTATTATATGATACCTACAAATCTGCGTTAAGCATTCGGTCAATGTTTCCAACATTCCTTACGAGTTCCAGTTAACCGCAGAATATAATCGTTGACTCTCCCAAAAAAAAAGTGAAAGATAAGGAACGTAACCAATTTCAGCTACGAGAACAATGGTACATGGATGTCTTCTGTCTTGAAAAAATTTCAATAAAAACGAGCAAGTTTGAGGATGCACAGCCACATGTGAGAAACAGTGCCTGTCTGGCAAAGGAAATGAGGTCTCTGCATTTGGCGAGGAACGTCGCGGGCAGGTGGCCTTGCCGATTATTCCATAAAATGTCGGCACCACCTCATTCCTATCTTTCCCACTTGCCCCTCAAACATTTCATCGAATCTTCTTACTCAGAGCCAAGGCTCAGAATCGCACGTGACCGAAATGCGTACTCGGATGTCACTCATGTTGAGAGCAGGACGGACGATCCAACAAAGGGGGTCGCCATAACTCGCCGCAGACGCGCCCGTTCGCGCTTATCTAGATTTATCGAAGTCAATCCTTAACACCGCGGCACATGATATAGCTTCACAAAAACATCCCGAGCGGTATAACAGCTTTTCGAAATATTCAGTTGATTTATAAACAATTTTTGATTTTTTTTACAGTGATTACAAAGGAAAATGTATGGCAATTCTCAAATTAACGGTCTCCATTTTCAATTTACCTCAGGAGAGATTCTTCTTAAACAGCCGCTTTGAAATGGCGAGTTCCCCGGAAGTGGGGTATTCATTGACTTAATCATGGAAGTCAAATATTATTAATGTTTACCCTCCGCCGAAAATTGTTTACATATATTTGACGTGATCACAAACACCATGGACAGAATTTACTACTCAGAAACATGACCTGAAGAGGTCAACCACTTCTTCTAATTCGAGGACGGATATGCACGCATAAATAAATTGGCCTTATACAGGTACAACAAGGCTGTTCGGAAAAACGTGCGATTGGAATGAGTCCATGTCAATTACAAAATGAATATCAGTCGAATCTCCATATGAGGCAATGGTTTTGAGGTTGGATATATCAAGCACGTGCGAGAAAATTAAATTGTGGCAGTTAGTGTCAGAGGCCATCGGAAAAATTTCAGAACTGGATCTCAACCCCTTACCGTAGCTCTTTAAAACATCTTTCGAATGGGGTGTATTTCTTATATCGACCACCAATAACACTGTTCTTTCCTTCCGCCTCTTTTACCTCACTTCTTTTTCCGCTCTCCCCACTCGCTATCTTGCTCGCTTTTTCCATCTCACGGACGCCGCCAGACACGGATTGACCACCCCGGCGCGATCTTTCGTGACTGAACCCGTTTAGCCGAATGCTTGCCAGCCGTCCTCTCCAATCTACCCAAGCCTCGCACCAACCCCCCTTCCTTCCTTCTCTCATATCCCAGTAACCAATACTACTCCCGCGCCTCCCTTTTTTATTTATCATATCTTACAATACACCTCATCCGCTCCCCCCCCATTCCTTTTCTTTAACCCCGCATCTCTGGCATAACTTATGCGCTCTCTGAATAAGCCTGACGCCCTGGTCCCTTCCCACCGCGTCCACGAGGTTCACCCATCGTTCTTTCGACTTTGGTGCTACGTACTTATTCGGTGGCGAATATCGATCAAATGTCTTTCGAGACGAATAGTTTTGTACGCCTCCCAAGCTGAGGTCAGAACGCAAATAAAAGAGCACGGTTGTTGGCGAGCGAAAGAACCCGAACGATCGAAAACTGGGAGGAGCGCACTACTTCGATTTAGAAATGCATTTAAATGCTACTCTACATGCCTGCATATTCTATACAGGCATGTAGAGTACTGTCTATATTCTACTGCCTACAAATACTGTCAAATTTCCGCCGGCAAAATTTCAAAAGCGTACCTACATTTTTTTAAATACCTTGCCTCTCCTCTATTAGTGTAGAACGGGAGAGGAACTGGATGAACGAGACAAAAATTCTAATCGGTGAGCATTACATTTGAAGTGCATCGATGTGGCGCCGACTTTTAATTTCTGCGACACGGATAGGAATTCTGCGGCGACGTAAACCAGCTTGTCTAAAGAAAATCCTGTCTTCGGGAGTCGGTGAGCAGTATATTTTCACTGCTTATATTACTCATCGGATTGGTTTTGGGGGAAGAGAGAAAGGGAGAAGTATTCAACTCAAAGGAGAGTTGTCGACGCGAGCGTTTCGTATCGCGATAAATTTGAACCGCGGGGCAAGCGTTAGCAGGCAATTTCCTGTTGCGGGAGAAGCAGGGTGACGCTCTTGGCAAAGGGCACACTTTCCATCGGCACGGCGTCTGCGTCCGGGTCGTCGACGAATCGCTCTAATCGGACGTTAAGTGTGTTCGAGGGAACCGGGGGTATTGTAAAACAAATATTACACGGAGACTTTGGTGTGATGCGGCAGAAGATTCCATAAATGGTGAAGGTATGGCACGGTTTGCCTTCATACGCGCTCGCCGACTGGCGCATATGGCAGACATCGTCTCCTCTCTTTGCGACAGAGCAGAGCCATCTTCTCTCCAACCAGCTGGTGAGACCAATAGGGAGGGAGTGTAACCGGTCTTCAACGAAGACAAGTAAACGGAAAGAAGAGGAGGAGTCAGCGACTCAAGAACAGGACGAAGATAAATGATTGGAAAGAGGGGTGATTAAATATTTTCCAATATTCTGGTAATACTCAGGTAGATGATTCAAATAGAGGGGCAGTGTTAGGTTAGTATGATGGTAAATGTATCATTGATCACAATCAAATGCGGAAAAGTGTGCCGAAATAAAAATAATGGTCATCATCAATAATAAAAAATTCTTGTCTATTTCTTTCGTTGATTCAATGTGAGAACGATTTGTGGGATTTCGTATGTGATTTGTTTCGATAGAAGAGGAATGGCATGCAAGAAGTATTATTTACTTAGATATCGTTTCTTTTGCTTGAAGATTTTGTTATGTAGGAATGGACCTAAGCTGCGATGGAGTAGAAGGGCATATTTTGAGTCGAGAAATTTATCTTCAAATTGAAGTAGTAGTCATTGACAGCCTAATAAATACTGTTATGTCTTCAGCAATATCACGAGTTCTCTTTCTTAATAGTTTTTCCATTTTACTTTAAAATCACGATGAATGTGACGCAAAATTAAATCAAATGGCAACTTTCCAGGTCGTCCTCTATTCATTTATCACCTTAAGAATTTTGATGAGTACATTTATGGTCGTTTCTGAAATATTGAAAGTTACAGAGTTTTTTACTTATTGAAAGATAAGTGATGACAAGCAATTGCTCGAAATTTGCTCTAAAAAGATTTCATATTACTTAGAATAACTGGTTGAAATACGAATAAAGTGATTTTTTGCTGGAAATATATTACCAGCAATCTCTAAGAAAAATCATTCGCACACTTAAGGAAACTGTCAAATCAATGTCTCTGCTTGTTGGAAAAGGACCAAATTTAAACTTTGAACGTTTATAGAATTTTAACTAGTATTTATGTTTAGTAACTTTAAAGATTGAGGAATTTCAGACATGTAGGTAGTTATCTCTTTGATATACAATTGTAGACACAAAGTCATTATCAAATTTGACAGCGTGATTAATCATACTGATTTAGACACTTTTTTCCATATTACTTTTTAATATCTTTATCATTTACTCAATTGATTATCCAAAAGAATTCAAAAATGTTTCCTCCTCGGTTTCGAGCAATTCACGAGGAAAATAATTTCGTATCGCCAGCGGCGAACAAGCCAGCGTCATGCACTGAGTTACAAGGGTTGATAAACTACTCGACCTCGCAAACCAAAATCGACTCGCAGTTGCGAAATGTTTTTGCTGAAGCTTAAAAAAATGTGATGAATAGAATTGCGATTGGAATGAATTTCGGGGGCAAGGACTAGAGGAGAGAGAGGGAGAGGAGAGGGGGTTGACCAACTCGGCGCGCTATCAAACTCTACGTAAAACTCCCAATTCTCCATCACCCCGCCCCTCTGATCCTTGCCACCATCCATTCAGCCCAACCCCTTCCCCGTCTCGACTCCCTCCTCCCCTCTTCGAACCCTCCTAATTCTCTACTTTCCCTTTTCCCGGTTCAGATCCGACAATTCCCCCACCCTCTCCCGCCCAACCACACGCCCCCTCCCGCCCACTCGCGCTCAAACCTCGCCGCTCGCGTCCAAAGGCATCTCGTCGTCAAGCCTCTCCCGGCGTGATGTGATGCTCCTCCGCTGAGGGATGACGCGAAGTTTATGGCACATCCGCGGGGTCGAAGCCGTGTAGCCAAGAGTAGGGGAGGGTTGAGGTTTGGAGAGCGTGCGAGCGGGGAGGATGAGAGACTGGGCGTGTGTGGGGCGGGGTGCGGGGACAGAGGGAAGAGAGAGAGAAGCGGGAGGGGAAGGGAAACCCATCAATCAGCTGGCCAGAGAGAGAAAGAGAGGGGAATCGCGATTGTGAGCGTGAGTGCGGCTCGCGTTTGTGTTTGTGTCCGGGGAAACAATTTGCGAGGAGTTTGCGGCCCGGGAGATAAAATCAAAAGCGGGAAAGCGTCGTGCTCACTTCGCAATCGGGGAGGTCTTTATCAGAGGAAGAGGGATAAAATAATTCAATTCTTTCTGCCTCGCTCCTCTCTCATTCTTACTACTCATCTTTGAGCAGGTGGTGAATATTTTTACTTCAGTTTAATACTGTTTTGTATTTCGCGTTACACCCGCATGTCATCAAGTATCATTTTACTCGTATCGTGGACCGGTTTAGTCAGTTCCTGGGTTATGGTTTTGCGACGACGGAATGTTTTTATAATGAATTCTCAGGTGAGCGGAAAAGTGGCTGTTGTTATACGAAAGATTACGTGCTTCAGTCCAGAAATTCATACCTAGCCACACCTATCTACGCAATGGTGCAATTGCTCAACTGGTATTCTATTCCATACAGCTTTTAGTAAAGCGCAATGATTCGTTGCCTTGCGATGTTGGAATTCAGCCGGAAGGTAATGTCCCACCGTGAGGGCGCGGGTTCAAATCCCGGCGGTGTTGAATATTTTTCAGAGGTATCTCGATCCCTACTTGAGGTGCTTTGTGGAGGGCACTTTGAGTGAGTACGCCGTCCGTCGGATGGGACGTTAAACTGCGGACCCCTTGGCGCCTTTCGTAAAGAGTAGGCTAATGCCGACGCCGGGTTTCTCTCCACCCTTCATCCTTTCCTATCCATCCCCTATGGCGCAAATGACCTCAGCTGTCGGTCGCCTCCCCTCAAAACTACTACTACCGGAAGGTAATGTTCCCCTGACCAGAAACTAAATTAAGCACTCGTTAGACTCGGACTAGGTATCGTGTTATTTGCACGCATTTCCTTTATATTACAAGTGTAATTTTGAAATCATAATTTCGTGTTATTGATAGAAGATTAGAATGCTGAAAATATTTGATGTTTTAGTGCAATATCCGATTTATATTGTTGGGTGTATTACTGTGCTCATTATTTTTAACCAATTCAAGAATTTTAATGCCTATGTATTTTAATGTAAACCAACTCCCCGGAACACAATAAACTTTGATCAAACATAACTGACAAATGGATGCACTTGTGCAAGTCTTTTAAGGTAAAATATTTGCTTAAAAAAATATTGGTGGGCGAGCCAATGAATCAATGAACAGTCTAGACTGTGTCTTGAACTCGTCAATCGTAGCTTTTGTGAGTTACTGAAGTGGCACAAAAACACGTGTCTCGAGTTAAAAGATTATAGGAAAGTTCTTGCTCCGAGGCCAATCCATCACCCAGGACGGCGATTTCGTATGTTGTCTCCCCGCAATCGACATTCTTAATTCCCCGAGTCCACTCTCCCTTTCCCCAGTGCATTCTCTCGCTTACGTGCCCTTAACATTGACAGTAGTGAGAGAGAGAAGTGAAAGTCTTCGCCATTATTATCCATTTCCTTTCCACGGCTGGAGTCGCTGCCGGCACGTGGACGGGGCGAGGGGAGGGGGGGGCAGGCGGGTTGGTTTGGGGGTGAGGCGTGGGAGTGTGAGGTGAATGGGGGGTCGAGATCGGATGGGGGAGTGGGTTTGGGCTGGAGGGAGGGACGGAACTGGAGTCAGCGCGCGAGGAAATTCGACCGCGGTCAGGTGTGGCGCATGCGCCGTGCACTTTGGCCGGCCGCCTCCGTTCCGCCACCCCACCTGCCCGCCTTCTTTCACATTTGCATGCGATACTCGTCCATCAATCCAACTCCTGAGGTTTCAGTCGTGCGCGCATTTTTTTTTTTTTTAGTTTCCCATGCCGCC
Source organism: Hetaerina americana (assembly GCF_022747635.1). Lineage (NCBI taxonomy): Eukaryota > Metazoa > Arthropoda > Insecta > Odonata > Calopterygidae > Hetaerina > Hetaerina americana. The sequence continues at coordinate 97,890,635 of NW_027286874.1, read as the reverse complement.
CAAAACCCACGTCGTAGGTAGGTAGGTACTCTTGTGCGGCATCGTTCCTTATTACTGCCCATCTCACCTCCTCCATTATAATCTTCCTCCCCTCCTCCCCAGGACTCATTACCTTCCCAATTTCTTCGCTCAACGTCTTACTCTCTGCCATTCAAAATGATTCAATAATGACCCTTGGCTAATTTGCTTTCGGAGCGCCAGCGTTTCGTCAAACTCCCCGTCTCAATTTTGTCTAATGCCCCGTTCTGGGCTCTAATTTTCATCTCTGTCTCTCTCCTTCTCTCAGCCTCGCCTATTATGTTTTCTTTTCTCGGACTACGTCTTTCGTCCTCCTCGTCGCTGGTCAGAATTTAAATTGTCAATCTGAATGTATTCAGCGTTCCGTTCAATAAGCATCGTGTGCGGTTGAAAATAAGTTTTCTTTGCAGATGACTTTTGCCTGTGTCAAATGTTTTGTATATATTATTTGAAATTTAACATTGATTAATTCAATTGTTTTTAGACAATGGAACTGGTTCAGTGGTTCTATTGGTTTTTAGACAATGGAACTGGTTCGTAGAGTGGACATTTTAAATCCACCATTATTGTCAAGTTTTTCATTCATACGGTCGAATTAATTATTAAGGCGCATTTTGACAGTTTGATTTTATTTAAAAAAAATAAAGTTGCCTTTTGGTAAAATTATTCTAGTTTAACTGTGAATGATAAAACCCTTTTATATTATAGTTGAAGGGATCTATTATTAAGTTGGCACTGCCTCGTAGATCGATTTCCCTTAAAGTAGATTTAAATGTTTGAGGAAATTTCATGGTAACTCAGTTTCCTTACAGTGATTTGCTTTTATTTAACACCCTTGGAGCTCCAATCAATCAGAAATTATTTCTTCCTCCGAATATGCGCCATGTTAATTAAATGAAGAATACAATGTATCTTTTCACTGTCCTTGGACAGTGGAAAGATACATTGTATTCTTTATTTAATTAACATGAATTTCCACAAAGTTGAGCCGGGAACAATTGAATATGCGCCATGGTCTTTGCAATTATCAATGTCCTACTTTATCGGTTGCTTGTAATTTCAAACCGTTCCGGAATCACACTCTTTTCTTATTGAAAGATTACCTACATAGCTCTTAGCAAATCGGATGTAAAATTAAAGTTTTAAATAATTTTATTGGATATGTAGAGTTAATATTTCCACATCAAATTTCTTCACTTCATCTCCAAACAATATGTATGTGCCACCTATTGTTTGAAGTAGTCAATCAGCTCAAGCAATTAAAACAGGATCTCAGCGTCTTCTGCTTACATTCCATTATTATTACGATGTCATCCAAGCACATCTTAACAGGGGCTGGATTATTGGCCAAAGGTAGATACCATCGAGGGAAGGAGATAAATTACGAAAAAAATTAAAGAATTTGCACAGCGTGTTTGGCTGAGGGCATGGCTGTCAAGCCGGACGTGAGAAATAGCTTCGCTCTCGAACGAGGCGTGTTACCCACCTACCTGCAATGGCCGTCGGTGCTCGGCCTCATATCGGGGAGGCAGAGAAGAAGCGGGTTATAACGCGAGAAAATCGAAAAAATCGCTCGAGTTGCCTGCATGATGGATTTACTGCGCCGTCCGATCACTTGATTCGCACTCTCCGGGGCCCCGTTGGATCACCACCGCCGACTCTGACCTTATGAATCATTTAAAACGTGCTTCCCTCCAATCCCAGTACCGCTGGCTTTCCTCCTCTCCATCCACCCCCCGCCCTGCCCCGTTAAAGTCTCCCCGTCCCCCCTTTGTCCCAGCGTAAGCGTTTCTCGTGCAGAGCGAGTGGGATGAGAGGAGTAATTAGAGGCAGATGAAAAGAGCTAGATAAGTGAAGACACTAACTATGGGCCTCCCGCTATCGTCTACCCTGCCTTGCCCCCTAACTTTCCTGCCCCCACTATCCTCGGTTCTCTCCCTTTTAAACCAGCGATCAGCAAATTCCTTTAATAGCCGCTCAATTAGTTCTTTTTTGCATAATGGACTAGATTGCTCAATTACATTTTCCTGAAACGAGGTTGAACCAAGTTTACAATCCTGAAATTTGTCCCATCGAGGTGATGCAATGGAAGGCGATCAAGCTGCATAGATAGATGTTTCCGAGGGAACAATTACCATTACTAAATGACGGTGGTACTGAATCGAATAATATTTCCACTTCGCAATTGAGTACCATGCCATGAAGCCGTAACATTTTTCAGGAATCAATTATGTATGATGCGTTTCCTTTTGATTATTGCCATAGATTATTGGGTTTTCTTTGGTCTTAGTCTATGAGTTTATCATTCACTTTTCCGTAAGCAGAGGTGTACCTAATAAGTTCGTCGTTGAAAATTCAGGATGACGGATACCGTGATTTAACACGGATTTTAGCAGAGAGTATTATTTAAAGTTTGTTTACTTCAGTACCTTATTTAACCTTACTATTTATATAGATGGATTGATTTTACGAAAACACCTTGAGCAGGCCTCCTTTTAGTTAGTAAAGTCGATTTTGAGAATAAATCATGGAAACCCTCAACGAGATTTTCGGGGGATGATTTTATCACGCGCTTTGACAGATTTCGAATAATGATTGCGACCACGCTAATGTTTATCGTTAGTGGTCATAAAGTTATCCTAAATGACGGTGAAAAAACTCTTTTTCAGTAACCGTTCTCATATAGTTCTCTTTCGTTGATGAAAATTTGACAGCAAAGACACACTAAGAGCAATAACCTTACAAAGCTGGTTAGTTGGCTATACCTCTGTTTTTTCTTACAATAACGGTGGAGGTAAGAGTAAAGAACGATTTTAGACTCCGAAAAATCGTGGGAAGAAGATGAATCTATTGAAAACAACTTGTGTTGAACAAGGAACCGTATCGTGTGAATCGCGGAGTCCCTCAGTGATAATATATTATCGACCGTTCTCCAAGGAATCCATCATCAGGTCACGTACGATCCTGGCGTAGCACTTTCAAAGGATAATTGGAATGACAGATTATGGAGTAGCTATATTCTGCTATGGTCAGCTAGTCGAATGGCGAGTTTATCTATTAAGGTCTAATGAGAGCATGTGTATGAATGAATGTATATATATATATATATATATATATATATATATATATATATATATATATATATATATACATACATTAATATATATATATATATATATACATACATTAATATATATATATATAAATTTATATATATATACATTAATATATATATATATATATATATATATACACACACACACACATACATATATACATACACACAGACAAATATACACTCTCTTTGGTGGGTGAAACAGCTCCCTAACGCCGTAACTTGACCAAAGAATTTGGGCACTTGGTTGCATAAACCCTACGCTAAATTCAGTGTAAATTACGTCGCATCGATAGCTCCAGAAGTTAAAGTATCGGCCCGGTAAGTCGAAAGATCCGTGGCTCTAACTCTGGTCAAGTAAATATTTTAGCGATTTTTGCGCTTGTGCTCGTCTGGTCTACTCCGCATTTACTACCTATCCCGTGTTCGTCCTTTATACGAGTATGTGTTCCTATCACTTTTCCTTATATCTATTCCCATATGAATGAATACATTATATATATAAATATATTACATTATATACATATATATATTATATATAATACATTATATATATATATATATATATATATATATATATATATATATATACATACATAATTATGAAAGTTTTCAGTCACGCGGCTTCTGAACACAATGGACTTGTGAAGAATAATTACATCCCGTCTAAAGGTAAAGATTAAATCACAGAGAGTATCGATCTTTCCATCGCCATCTACTGTAAGTCACTGACAGCGGAGTCAGGATTTTTAATGGGCCTTGGACGCCACCGTAGTCTATTTGAAATGCAAAATATTACCTCCTTGCAAAAAATCATCCCTCGAGCAAGTACCAAATATGAAAGAATTGAACTTTTTGAATTCTTTGGCCAAATTTTTATCCATAAAACCTTTTTAGTCTGTCTGACGGATGATAATTTTCAGTTCGACTTATTCCCGTGGAGCACGTGCGGCGATGCTTTCGTTTCCCACCGCTTAGCCCACATTTTGGCTTCGGGTGACGCAACGCGCCGCGGCACGTGGGCCACCCCCCGCACCTACCTCTGCGCTGCACCGTCGACAGTCTCTCCCCTTTATTCAATTCTCTCCCTTGCCCCCCTCATTCGTCTCTCGTGCCGACCCCCTCTCCCCCTACACTTCTTTCCTTCCGCCCTCGCGCCGAAAAGGCTGGAGGTGGAGAGGGGGCCCATCCTCCTCCCCCACCACACTGTCGCCCAAACAATGCTCCCCTCGATCCCCGCCAAAGCAACCCTTTCCCCCTCGGACCCCCCTCCTCAAATCCTTCCCTCTAGTCCCCCCTCCTCCTTTCTTTCGGTCCCTCCCCACCCCCCCGGAAACCCAGACCGTCGCCTTTTCATCCCGCGCGTCCAACTCGGGGGGGCCCTCCGCTTCCCGCCTGACCCCTCAACCCCCCGCTGCGTTTCAGCTCTTGGCGCCACTCCCCTTCCCTGTGTGATGAGCTGGCTCTATAATGGGTGGTCCTATCCCTTCCTCCTCCACGGCCGTGACAACGCCGCGCCAGCAGCGCGCTCTGCCTCACGAATACAAGGGCGGCTGCCGAGCACAAACAAACCCACACGCCCACACTCACGGCTGAAGAGATTCGGGCCAACCCTCCCTCCCGCCTGGTCACCGCGATGCCCAAGGCCCATCTACCCCGGAATCCACTCCCATCCACCCCCGGCGCATAAACATCCCTTCCCTAATCCTTGATAAAAAAAATAAACGAGGGGCCTCCTACCAGAGCCCCCACTCATGCTTTCTCAACAGAAGAATCCCTCCTTGCGTCCTCTCCTTCTCCCCACATTGCTCCTCGCTTCTAAGAAGGCCCACTTCGTCCACCCATCCATCCATAGTTGCCCTCTCCCTGTCTCAATCTATCTCTGACCCGAGATAATATCATTTCTCATGGAAAACTCTTTCTTCTTATCTCTTTCCCTTATCCTAGCCCGCCTCCCCTCCATACTTCCTCGCCTGAAAAAGGTGGCCGGCATTAAATAACGATCTCGCATTCCATTAGATTTTTTTACACTCCTAGTTCCACGGCCTCCACGGATGCATCTTCTACGTTACGGAATTTTGAACTCCCCCAATCCACCATCAAACAATCTCATGGGAGAAAAGTGACATTAAGAACCTCAGCATTCATTGTCGCGACTTGGGTTTGAGAGACAAAAGGTAGACCTTGTCGGTTATCGATTAGGAATCTGCGAGGCATTCCAATGAATCATTTTGAAATTACATTGGTGCTATCTTTTGCTTCCGCTTCGTTCAAGAAGCGAAAGAAATCAATAGTAAAACTAGACTCGGTGCCCAAATTTTAGCGAATTTAACCCACTGGAATAAACTTCGTTTGTCGTGAAGCGAATTGTTATCATGGGTAAATATATTTGGGGGTGAATTATACTCAAATTACCCATCGAAATTTTCAAACCTTCTTTTATCTAACCTGCGGCTGGGAAGAAATTTTAAGTGTGTGCTGCATACTCGTATCCACTCTTTGCCACGTAATAATTTCTTGGTTCTTGTGACCTACATGAGAAGTTGGGACGAGAATTGATCCATAAATGTTGCACTTTGTATGGATTAGTAATGCTTTTCCTTAAAAAGCTAATTGTTGGAAACATTAACATTAGAATTATCACGGGTCGCCAGTTATCTATGGTCAATAAGCCAGATCGTTTCATACCTTTGATTATGACGGTCCGAGGGCTGCAACACTCTCTATTGGAATTATAGTTGATACGGTGATGCTTTGTAAAGGCGATGAGGTAATGGCAGAGGTCTCTTTTGTACCAACACTTCAAAAGCCTGACGTGCAGGAGCGAGTCAGTGAAAAAGTTCTTCGTCCCAAAATCTGGTGAAATGTTACAGCATGCTTTGAAATATGAATTTGACTAGTCGATATGCTAAACAGAAACTTTTGTAACGAAAAGTTAAATTATTTAACCATGGCTTTCCCGTTGCCAGAAAATAGTTTTGCTCACTTTACTTCCATCAATGGAGAGATATATATTATGATAATTATTTTGGTACACTTCGTGGAGCCTCGATTCTGTTGGACATCTACAATTAGCAATCCACGTCGTTGCGAGCAGCTATTGCACCGTCCCCTGTGATCACCAATTATGACTTTGGGAGCAGCAGAGAAACCTCCCTCTCGTCCCCCTCCTCATCAACCCCCCCCTTTCCTCAACTCCCCCCCTTTCCATTCTTCCTTAACACCCGGGCCGCGGGGTATTTCTGCGCGTTGTTGCCAAGTCTGCAAACTGAACATTGCCCCTCCTCCTTCGTCCCACTCCTCCCAGACCTCGACCCCTCTCCGACCGCTTCAAAACACCCATCCCTCCCTCCACTCCCTCTCCTTCCAAAGCGTACGCTGCGGGGTAGCGTAGTAAACGGAGACGAGGAGGAAAGGCCGTTTACGGGCTCATTTGGAAAACTTTGGAAAGCGCCGCTGAAGCAGATAGCCTCACTTTGGCGTAACAAATTCAAATCTCGAAGATCTGAAAAGGAGTGATGATTATTCGATGAGGTGTTACTCAGTCTCACGAGTGAAAGACAGTCTGTCGCCCTTACGAGAACTCTTCTTTGATTTTTTTCCCCGGGGCACCGCAACATTCCTTTCTGATTGTCTTCCCCACTCTCCCTTCCTTTCGGCTCAGCTGTTGGGCACGCGTGATGCTCTTTGCAATCTCTTAGCTCGACCTCAAACCTTCCGCAGACGCCCTTTCAGTGTGCGTGGCGGCTTGACCGCTTGACATCCCGCTTGCAAGTATGCCTGCAGATTCTCCTACGGGATGGAGAGAAATGGTAGGCGATTAATCTCTTGGATCGCTTCCCACCGTGGTGGCGGTGTGCGTTTGAAAGGTGCGCTGGGGAGGTTATTCGGGAGGATAAGGGGGCGACGGGGAGTGGTCTTGGGCGGATAGGCACTCGTGACTCGCGGGTGGTTCACTATTTCATGCGAGAGTGGGTAATTGCCGGCTCGCCGTGTGGGTATATCTCGTGGTTGCATCGTTTGGAATCCCAATTAAACATCTAGGTACTCGTAATAACGATTAATCCAATTCTTTTGGCGAGCTGCGGTGACCAGCGGAGGAGATTTATCGGCTGCCGCACGCACCTCCCTCCTGCTTATGAAGACTTCGTGCTCATCGCCGCTTTTCATACCGATCGTTTGACTGTCAAAAATGCTTCTGCGATGGTTTCTATTTTGCGGCTTTATCTGCGAGTGGGATGAAATGTTTGCATCACACAAGGTTTTCGCTGTATTACTTTAAAACTCCGTATCTCCCGGTTGAATAATATTTGGTGAACATCTTTGTTTCCACGCTCCTCATCGTTTATCATACCGAACCTGTGTTTATTTCAGGTGATGTGCGACCCAATTTTAATCCCATAGCTTTCACTTCAGGGAAAGATACAACCGAAGGTGTCAACCGGAATAAAATTGCGTGAAAATGGTACATTAGGGTGTCGATATGTACGATGAAATGCTTTTTCTTCATAATGTGATACTTTGGTGCTGGAAAAACGTAAGTTCATTTGTGATAATTTATCCTAGCGCACTCTGAAAACGGTGTTAATCAAAATTTCATCGCGTTCCCGTTTTCATCGCTCTCTTAAGAGACCGAGGAGCTAGGACTCACGTCCCCTGCAAACTTAACAGTTCCGACGTTAAATCATGGGACGCGGAGTTTATCCTCTCATTTTTCGCTCCCCCGCCGCAGCGAGAAGGAATGTTAATTGAAAGTGCAGCACTCCTCTTCGCATTCGAAAGAGCGTGATTTAAGATGCTGGGAGAGAGAAGAGAGCATGAGTGGTGATACTTTAGGAGGGGGTTTTGAAGGGAGGAGCAAGCGAGCTCTCACACGCTCTTCAACTGGCTCAGCACCGCGAGCACCCACTCGCCATCGTCGTCTTCCGTTTAACCAGAACCGCCGAGGCGGCGTCTTCAATCATCCTTGGTCGGAGTAGAAGGACGGACAGGCGGACGGGACTCCCGTGACCTACCCTCCCCCAAACCCCCGCCCCATCTGGATTCACCTCTTTGGTTCGAGCGAGTGATACTGGGGCAAGTCGGCGCCCCCCCCCACTCTGGTATCAGGCGCACCTGTTGTCGGGGCGGGATGCATAGGATGCGTAGTGCGTCGGGAGAGGAGGGGGCTGGTATATTGAGGGTGCGAAGGGAGTGTGGAGGGTAGTAGGGAGGGTATGGTAGGAACTCGCCTACCCGAGCACACTAGGCAACCACGTATTATGATGCGTGTTAACGTCAATATTCCGTACTTCTCCCACAGGGAAAAAACATCCACTAGTGTTGAACAAGTTTTCTCACGGTTGATATTCAGGCTTTCGAATAAATTTGAATGCTCAACTCAGCCCAACTCGATTGCTTATCGCAAGGTTGGCAAGACGGTCATGGTTAACTTTGCTGAAGCATTTGGGCCTCAGTGTCAAAAATTGTCATGCCAAAGGGAAGATTGTCTAAGTTTCGTGTTTAAGAATTAATTATATGCCACAATTTAAAAAAAAAATAGCGAGAATGGCGGCGCATGAATGTGTGCGATTTTCATGGACGTGGAGTTTCACGATAAATGCGTTGGAAATTTAGCATATTAATTTAAACAGGGACGTATAGGAATAAGAAAATACCCTACTGCTACTGAAATCATCGTTATAGCTCGACGAAGAGAAACATAAGTTTCTCTCACGCTTAATTTAATGTAATTACATGAATTCATAGAATGTTGTTGTTGAAATTATTTCTGTTTCACGTGAAAAAGATATGATACCTGTACTTGACGTTTTCGTGATAGTAAGAGTGAACTAGAATCACTTTAATTATCAAATTTATTCCGTATTTTCCAATTCCTAATGTTTCACAGCGTACGAGTTTGCGTTCTCGTACAACTCTTATCATTAATGCTATTGACCGTTTATTCACTCATTTAAAGAGACTATTTATTTGATCTTTATTTTCATTCGATGTCGCCTTTTAATAGCAATTCAATCTCTAAACGCATTGTGTCGAAAAATTTCCTTGGCCCTCCTTAATACAACAGCGTAGTTAAACTACGGGTATGATACTACCTGTATGTAAGTGGGCCTTCGGATAGCTAGTGGTTCGTGGAAAATTTTATTTGTTTCATGCTAGGCATAGAATTATATATGGCTTTCGATTATCAACTTTTGCATGCTTACTAAAACATGAATTCGTGAGGCGGGTGTATCTATTTTGGCTATGGAATTATAGTGATTGAGGACCGATAGTTACGTGTAGATATGAGGAGAAAAAGAGTACCCCGTCGGTATTATTATTAATTTCTGAGGTCTTGCGTTTGGAAAAGGGGCGTTATATATACAAGGGAGTTTTCCCTACGTGCAGGAAACGTAGAAAAAAAAAGGCCACTCCTACGCTGGAGGGGAGACGGCGTGAATAAGACGACGGGTGGCATTCCTCGCCGGAGTATCCGGAAGGATGAAGGCCGCCGAGGGCAAAGGAGAAAGAGACGGAGGGAGAATGCAATGTAGCGGTTGACACCAGTGGGGGTCACGGAGAAGTTGAAAGATTAACGGTCTGCAAATTGCTTTGTAACATGGTGGGCTGGAGTTAGAAGTAGAAAGATCCTCCCACTCTAGAAAAAGTTATTATGTCAAGAACATCGTATTTGCGCGCTAAGTGCAATGAAAATTAGCTAGGGTTATGTGTATTCAATATGAGGAACAATGTGTTCAATAAATGTCTAGCAAAATTGGCTATTTGATGCTTTGTTTCAGAGGAGAGGAAGTTAATACTATCAAAATAAAATCTGGACGGATTATTTTGCAATATTTTAGTTGGGTGAATACTTGCTTGGGCTAAAATATTCAAAACGAATAATGTACCTAAGCCGTGGCGATTTGCTATTGATTCAACGTGGTCAAATAATTATCTAAGGAATGTTTACCGGTCTGTATCTTGAATGACTTATAGAATGACAGCGAAGAATTACGCTACGTTACCTAAACTTGACAATTAATGTTTGATATATTAGAATCTATATTATGGGCCCCATTTCATTTTTACGGCGGTTATCAATCGTAGAAAAAAATACTTTCGTATGTATTAATCCAATTATATAGGTAATTATACTTTTTCCTTGGTTATTTTCTTGTACATGCGATATATGTATATATATATATATATATGCATACATACATACATATATATATATATATATATATATATATATATATATATACATATATATATATATATATATATATATATATATACATATACATATAATAAATTCTAGATGTGTAATGCAGAATGAACTATAGCTGTAGTAGATAATGATCTTCATTACAAAATCTGCAGCATTACTAAGAGCTGAATAAGTTTCAGATGAAGATTATTTATCCTTATCATTATCTCTCATATGTTACTGTTTTTACTCATATTTTCTTTTAAAGAAAATGCAATTGAATTCTTAGAATTTTCTATATACGTAATAATTTATAGGGTTACATTTCACGCTTCTGAAGTAAAAAGAATAACGATAACTGAATATTCAACGTACTTCTCTTGATCAAAACCGTTTTTATGTTTTGGGTACATACACGTGCAACCATATCTTAATTTAAATTGTATGTAATTTGTTTTGGATCCCAAAAAAGGTACGTAACTGTGATTATCATTCGTAAATATTGAAGTTACCAACTCAGGATTACGAATCATATGTTTTCCATCGAAGAAAGTTGGTTGGAATAGAAAAATTTAGTTGATGACTGCACTGCGAAATTATTTCTTTCCACGAAAGGACAGGGAGCCATTTTGTTTTTGTAACTGTGATAGAAAAAAATGCTTTTTAAAATATTCATTTGTTTGTGTCATATATATTTTGTAAGCATTTGGAAATATCCTGAACTAAAACATTGATATCTTTAATTTATTAATGATTCTCGAATTCAAGTTCTTAAGGGAGCATTTTTATTTTATTCGGTAATATCTTGGTTTCAACGAGGTACTAACATATACGAAGAGGGCTTAAGAATTCCTTATCTACCAGCTTTACTATTGAATATACCTTATCTACTGTTCGAGCGCTGTCGATGACGTGAAAATATTTGTCATACGAACCTAAATAACTCATTATTATAGGTTGATTGGGAGCTCAGTTGCTTAAAGATGGCTATAAATGTCCATATTGATGTGTTAGCACTTTTATTAATATTTTAGCTATGCCCATATTCACCCAAAATAAAATAATTAAAACTGTCCTGGAAATGTCCGGGTATTGAAAAATTAATTTTAAAAAAATCTCTAATTACTCCATTTAGCAATCACCAACGATCTCCGTTGTTCCACAGCAGGGCGTTCAGCCTTTGTTAAATATCAGGAAATCCTGTCTTCACTCGACCTTTCGGTGGAGGAAGCACGATTAAAATGGAGGCAATGTCTCTCCTCAAGTTTTCCCGGATGGCCTTTGCTCCTCCTATTCGTATCCCCACCGCACTCCTCCGCCCTTTCTCCCCGTCGCTTCCTCCCCTCCACAACCCTTCCTCCACTCCCTCCCGCGAGATCTCGGCATCACGAGCACCGCGGGGGTGGCATCGAAAGGGGTGTGGAAGAGGAGTGGGCTGGGGGTTAGGTGCTCGAATGGGAACAAGTGACAAGCGTCGTCCGTGGGGCGGTAAAGAGTCAGGGTTCAACAAACTCATTAGGAGCATAGTGAGAGAGAGAGAAGGGTGTATAGACGGAGAGAAGGATGGAAGAAAGAATGGAGAAAGCAATAAGGATTTTAGACGAGAAGAGGTGGGTTTTGGCCGCCATCCTGCGTGTACCTTAACCTTGGGGAAGACTGAGCTAATTACTGCCGCCCTACAGCATCGCTCTCGTACCGGGTTGTGGTGGACCCTGTCTCCTTCCCCGGGATTCGCCGTGATCTCCCTCTTTCCCTCCCCCAGAAACATCACCACGTACCTTCCATCCTCGGCGCGTCGCGACGTGGTCGCTAGCATCGCACCCCCTTTTTTCTCGTGGAGGGACACAAGTCCCAAAGCAATACTTCCCATTCCACTGTTCTTCTTTCTCTCCGGCGGGGCGGCCTCCATAAACCCTGGTTCCATTTTATCCTCACCCTTACTACCTCCTTAGTGTTCTTTTCCTCTCGCACTATTCTTATAATGACCCTCTTCTACTTCCAAACACTCTTCTCGCCTTCAGTTTGAGGTCATACGTTATTTCTATGGGCAAAATACGATTTCGGGTTTGCTTGCCTCCAGTTTATTTTAAATCCATAAATATTTAAATATGGGCAAGGAATTGTTATTGAAATACTATTTTACTCATTTTGGCTTGGACTTTTTGCTAAGCCTTAACTCTCCGATAAAATACATTAGTATAATACCTGTCTCTACCATGGACGAATCCAAAGGTTTCCAATTTTAACCCCGGTTCTGAAATAAGTATCCGTAAACTGAGATGTTTCATTCCCAGACCAAACTTATTAGTGTAAACTATTTGTTAATTGTAACGCCTTAACGGCTAATTGTGTCACGTAGGAGTTAATATAGAGCGAAAAGAAATTCAACTTAATTAATTAATTAATGTTTAATCGAAAAGGCATTAGCACGTTTTTTTAACTGGTTTTTATCAACTGGTTACATTTAAATTAGACTAAAAAAATGCAGAATATAAATTTAACGATTTACCCATAGAGTTAAAGTCAACGCGGTAAAATTTTTATTTTCAAGGATTTTTTGAATCACTCGTATATTGATAAAACTTTTCACAAAAGGGTAGATTACCTTGGTACATATTTGAATGAGCAGGGGCGGACCGGCAAGGTTTTCGGCCTCGAGGATAAAGAAATTAAACCAAAGAGCTTACCTGGAAAAGAGGGAAGTTTTGAGGTACAACCTTATAGGGGCATGCTGTCCCCAGCCGCGAACCTTCGCAGCCGCTCATGCTCCCAGCCTATATCTCACCCCTTGCCATCCCATCTTCCTTCATCCCACTTCCCCCCTCCCCGCTCACACAACACGGCACCACCCCCCACACGGCACCTCCTCCCCCCGCCTCACTTCGCCCTTCTCCTCCGGCCCTCCCTTTCCCCCCTGCATTATTATTTTTTTAGCAGCACGCACAAGCCCTCGCTTCCCACGCTTCAAGTCCCCACCCCTCCGACTCGCGAGTCCCTTCATCACCAGCGGATGACATTTTACGAGGCGGGGGGAGGGGCGGCCGTAAGCCCATAGGCCGAGCGTGGTTCGGCGGAGAAGGCTACGGGTGGGTGGGTGGGCGAGCGGGCGGGAAGGTGACGGCGGCTGAGGGGGTCGAGAGATGAAGGACTGGCCGGGAAGCGTGGGCGCATAGGTGTTGAGTCTCCCTTCCCGTTCGTCTCCCATCGTCGCCATTATTTATGGTATTTCTTTTAATATGTACGCCATAGGCGGACACGGGCCGTCTACCACCCATGAAGCTTTAGGTGCTTGCGCCTTTTGTTTTTATTTCTACGTTCCTCTGTCTCCTTTGTCGAGTGCGGGAATGACGATTTCGCGACTCCTTCCCTAACCTAAGAAGAAGAGAGCTTAACACCGGTGTTGCTTGCTTTTGTTCATAACGTCATTGTAGGGAACTTTTGGCCCCCAGGTTTGATGGAGGGAAGTGAATACGCTCATCGGGAATCGAGATATTTGGGTTTTAAATATTATTTACCCTGATTAATTGGTTTGTGTGAATTTATGAATCTGGCCAATTACACATCGGCCAAAGGCAAAGAGGTATCAAGTAACGTATCTGAAAAAGAATAATAACTGCCATGGGCTCGAGAATTGTTTTTCTTGTGCCCTTAAAGTATAGATTTTAATTCATAATTAAAATTCTATCAGGGCTTTTTTCTTTTGATTGAGAGTATTTTTCGAGATACTCTGTCGCTGTGATAGGAGTGCCGGATGGTCAACGTTTTCCGCGGAATCCCGTTGTAAACGCACCTCAGCCAAGGCTGGGCAATGGATGTTTTGTTGATGTGTAAACCTTGAATGTGCCTAGTTTACGGTGCGATATGAACTCGGCCTTTGAGAAGATGAACAAAATATAATCACGTGCTAAATATTTGAGACATTGAACGTGCTATTTATGTTCAAATACTTCACAGGATTTGAATTTAGAATACTTCAGTTTTGAAAGCACTTCAACTAGATACACTCACGAACACCCATAATGAAAACGATTGCATGTAACCAACTCTTTCACGCATCCTTTGCTTTTAGGAAACTTTTTCAGGTATCCGGAATTTGGATTTTATTCGGTAAGAAGGAGTTTTAAGTAGAAAATGAAGACATTTATTACAAGTGAGCATGTACCCCTCCCGTAATAAAGAGTCTCGCGAATTCTTGATGCAGCACTTCGAGACACGGCATGCCTACTTTTTCGTGTGGAGCGTTCATCTCTGTCCTCGCTCAAAGGAGGTGCCTTGGCCGTCAAAGTGCTCAGCCTCACGCTACCGTAATTGCTGCATCTGAGCGAGGCCACCGCCAAACTGCAATCTTTTTTCTCAACCTCAATGCCGTGATCATCAACCATTACGCTTCTGGATGCGCGAAAACAAATATTCTAGAGGAAACATGAGTTTGTGAAAAGTGTTAGCAAAAAATATCTCGTTTCCATCAACACAGCTCCGCTTTTCCAAACAAAATACATATATATCCACCAGAAATAAAACTTTTCCCTACGAATTCGCATGAAGAATAAAAACTCTTGTGTAAACATACATATATACCCTACTCTGATGCGTGAATTTACCACGCTGTTGGGCTTAGTGCTAGGTGAAACTTACCTTCACCACAACCGACCTTCGGGTTGATTAGTGCTTATATTTATTATATATATCTATAGCCCTCTCAAGTTTACATGGAATGATATCTTTAAAATAGTATGTTTATTATTGTAATTTTTTCATAGAAGACAGTATCTTTTTTGGAGGTATGAATAACTACGAAACCCTAATCAAAATTCATTGTGATTTTGAATTAGTAAGGAAGGTGGACTTCATATTTTAATTATAATAATTCGAAGGAAACAGTCCGCCATCTTAGTTGAGTATGGCTGTATAAACGGTTGGCAGCTTCTCAGATTCACAGTTTAGTCAAGCGGGGTTAGCGTTTGAGTGAAATGAAAAGATTCTTATCCTCCTATTTCTGTTTTCTCACACGTTAGAACTTATTCTCTCTCAAACAATTCCCAGTGTTTGAGTGTGGCGGGGGTAATCAAGTCCGCTCCACTTCAGCCGCACGGGGTAATTAATTCCCTCGCCAACTTTCTCTGGACAATATCCCCGCCCATTCCCCTATACCCTGCATGCCCACCCCATCCCCCTCCCCTCCGTTACGACCCCCTCCGCTCCTCGGCCCCGTGCGCCAAAGCGGGCTCTTTCATCCCCACCCCGTGGCCGAAGCCCGTATCCCCACTGCGGGGCCTCGCGCGCCGGAGAATCTTTGCAACGTGCGGACATCGTGTGATGTGACGGACGCCCTCCCTCCAAATCCACTCCACCGGCCCGGCATCCCGCCCGCAACTGCCCCTTCCATCCACGCCCTCCCTCCCTCCTTCCCTCTGCCTATCTCCGCGCTCGGGGCGTTTATTGAGGGTGACGGCTAATGCTCTCGGGATGAGAGAAGGGAGTCTATTTCCGTGCCAAAGTGCGATCACGAAGCCTTTGCTGCTGACGGAGAAAATCGAGCCAGGGTGGTCCCATAAAGGCCAAATGAGGCCGGGCACTGGGTTAAGATGTCTTCGGAGCATTCGAAGTGCCGGAAAATTAAAACCCGAGCTCAGATGAGGGACAGTAATATTCTCGCCTTTCCCGAGTTGTGAAGCGATAATATTCCACTTGCCTAAGATTTACAGCGCTCCACGGGAAATAAGATTCCTGACGTGCTAAAATACGCCGTGACAATGACGTGGGCCTAGGGGAATGGACCGAAAATGGATAACATTCGCTTTCGGGTGCTTTCCGGGAATGCTTCGCTATGCTCACCTTTGCATTTGTCTCATCAATTTGATAATTTGTACTTTAAAGATTTATAATAACATCATTAAATTTCCAAAATAATGAGCAATCTGATTGAAGAATGTTTAATAAAATTTTTTTTTCAAATTTTTATAAAACATTGAAACATGCTGAATAGTTTCCTCTTGGACCCTATAGAAAGTTCAAAGAAAGGTGGAAAGAAAGAGGTATATTTTAGCAACATATAAACACGTAAAAATATGGTTTTGATCTGCATTTCGTTTTTGAATAAGAGATACTTCCTGTCGCGTAAAATTTTCTCGCCTTTTTAATGCCCTTATCTTATGCCTTTTGAGTATTTCATATACATGCAAAAACATAATTTCCATTGTAAAAATACAAACCCATTTACACTATGGTACATTCCAATGTTTTCATATTCGTTTATCAGCAAATTACGCTTGTAATGTTATAATATTTGTTGTAAAAGTGCAATTAACATGTTCATGTTTATCAAGAAATATAATTATTTTCAATGCCTACCAACCAATTTAGCACCTCACTAACGCTGCTTTAATATGATGACGTAGCTAAATTGTTGCATATGTTTTCGATATATTCTCATACTGAAATTCATATTGGATTAAGTAGAATTGTACAATTGTTAAAACATATCTCCAGACGCATAGTTTTACCTATAATCACGTCCAAATTTTGAGTGTGCAATGAGCAATTTCATAAAAAAATCCTCTCCAAAGTTAATTTAGACAATGAATCAGTATCGTTTTAAAATATTACCATCATGAAAAGTAACAGACACCTTCATTTACCCTGGTATTAAGTCAAGAGGGGGGCTCCTATTTCGAATTTTATGATAATTCCTACTGCTTTTGACCACTTCTAGATTCAGTTTCGATTGTTTGCATTTTTCCATCGTATATGGTCTGTTGTATCTCTGAAATTGATCGACATACGTAAAAGGCGTGCGTGCTGAAGGTGCCTCAAATAAGCTTTGGTCAACGTTGCGTGGAGCTTGGGCCGCCCATCCGTACCGCCAGGCACACCTCTTTCCTGACGAGCTATCAGATCGCAGGCTTTAGGTGTTCCGTGACGCATTAGATAGCCATTATAAACTCTCCCATGAGATGGCTTCCTGGTAACCTTATATCATCTTCTTTCTTACGTTGTTGTTCTGAAACGAAATTACTGTTTTGATTTATTTGCCTTTCTTTCGGAAGATTGCTGCCTCCACGAAAACCATTTGAGAATCCTGAAAACCAGTAATGAGATTTTACTTACTTTTGCCGAAAGTATTAAACACATATCATCTTAGCTTTCACGCACATATTTTTTGCTTGATTATTCAGGCGCAAAACTGCTCCTTCAAAATGATCACACACGCGTTTTCTTTAATAAATGTCCCATAAATCCATACTTGTTACCATCTTAAAAAAACATCCATTTCATAATATTAGGTTATCACAATAATCAACCCTAAGGGTGGTCTAATAGGTAAAGGAGCATTTAACCTATTACAAACCCCAACGGCGTGTGAAATTCAGCCATTAATGGAGGATGGTCAGTTACTTTTTCCCTGAGCTTCTTATGGCTTCCGAGAAATATTTGGTATGGCAACAGAAAAATTACGCATCAGTGAAGCTGGGAGTGCACAGCGGCGTCATCCAGAACCCTTATCAGGACCCTCCAGTCAGTAAATTAGGTCTGTACCCAAATCCAGTAAATTGCTCATAATCTATTTCACACGTAAAGTAAAATTTATTTTCTTTGATTTACGTAAGTAAATATTGGAGTATGAGTGAAGGGAACTTAAAATTTTTTCATGCACTGATTTTCTGAACTATGCTGGATAGCATGTAAGTATGCTTCCCAGTCGTATTTCTATTTTTTCTCAATATTCCCGTATGTTGCGCATATTTAATTTGATGAATGATGATATTTCTCTTATTATAAACATTTCAATTGCTCCATCCGCCGGAAATATAAATTTTCGCGTCACTGTTCTCAGCACAAAATGGTACAAACACTTCACTTGACCTCCTTGCCTTAATTACATCACTTATATTCTCTAATGCCGCTCTTTATTGTATTGGCATTTGGCGACGTAACTAAGGTGGGGCTCACAGCATTCAACGGTCCATGTAAAAGAGAGCTGAAGCGTGAAGGTTAGCGGAAAGAAAATTTTCGGCAACTTCCCCCCACCCCACCCGACAGCACCACCACCTCGGAAAACACCTCAAACAACCCTCCGCTCCGTCCTCCACCCCGGCAGGCTCCTCCATCGTCTTCTTCCCTCCTTTTCCTCCCATGCTCACCCTCACTCCCTCTCTCTCCTCCTCCCTCACACCACTCCTTACGCACGGTATTTCGTGGGATTCCCCGCCACTCTTTAATTAAAACGTGTTCCGTTAGGCTTCGAAGGGCTCAACCCCCTGCGTAACCCTTCCTCGCCGCCAGTCGTACCCCGCCCGTACTTCATTTTCCGAGAGCCCTTTCCATATCCCTCTCTCTCTCACTCACTTTTCCCTCCTTTCCTTCCTCCATTACCCTATTCCCCGAATTGCGTTGCGAGCAGTCGAGGGGAATGGTCAGTAAGGTCATTCAGGGCCTTTCTGCTTGCTCCCTGATCTCCCTTCCTCCCTGCAAGTCCTCCCATCAGCCCCCTCCGTGCCCCCCTCCCTAAACGCGTGAATGGCTTTCGAACCACTTCCTCCCATCCTCCATCCCCACACTCCATTCACCTGTTGGGGTGTGAGGGAAGGAAAAGGGACGGTCCCTATTCAAACAACCCGCGTTCATTGACGCCTCTCCTCCCCCGCCCACGAGTTACCCAGTCCTTAATCATTACTTTCAAGCAGCTTCATCGTTAACAGGTCTATCATTTAATATCCTAGCCTTTTCTCACGTCATTCCTTAGCAAGTGATCTCTAGTGGTGGGATTTCATTAGATTGAGACCTCATGCGATCATGTTTATTCAAAAGAGCAGGTATACTAACTTTCTTTATGTACACTAAAATTAATTTTTACTCTTATTTCAATCTATTTTATGCTTCTACAGTCATTTTCTCTGTAGCGTTCTTAAAATATGTATGTTGACGTCTTGACGACTCTTGAACTCTTTATTTATTCCCGGAATATATTTACCTGTGGCCTCTAGATTTGTATATTGGTGATTTAAACTCTTTTCATGCCTCTGATACATTGGTTTTGTTTGGGTTTTGATGAGTCACTTTAAATTCAAAGTACTGTCTGAGAAATTAAGACTGCTGCTTATTTATCTATTTCATTTAATCATGTCGCAAAGCAATCACCTGTTTGTCTCATCCTCACCGATGAGAAAGAGATTTCCGAAACCGGGACCTGTTTCGGGAATCTGTTATCTTAACTATCTGCTTTATCGGCGACCCCTGGGTCGGCTTTTTCCCTCCCACCCGCACGCGTCACGCCACGCTGTACGCACCAGTACCCGTTCCGTTTTGACTTCGAGAAGGAGAATTTCGGGCCACACTTTCGCTCTCTACCAGTCACTGCCTGACGTGCGGCTCCCCAATGGGATTCGGAGATCGCAAAGGGGTTACGGAAAGTGGGGAAGGAAGTAGTGGAAGGTGAAGGGGTCGGAAGGAAGGCTGGGATGAGTGGAATGAGAGGTGGAGAGAATGAGGGAATGTTGGAATGGGGTGGGGGGTTGGTTTTGGCAAGGGCTGCCAAGGCCGACTGACAAAATCGATAATCCCCCTTCTCAACGTAGTAGTATTCCCTCCTCATCCTACGTCTTTCATTCGAGACCAGGGTTTCGTTGAGCAGTGGTAAAACGACCTTTTGATGCGTGTCGGTTGAAATAAGGCGCTTCTTTATTATCATTATTTTCTCTCCCTCTCTCTCTCCTATCTCACTCCTTCTCCCTCATCCCTCGTCCCTTCCCATTCGTCTCCTTCCCATTCGCCTCCTCTCCCTTGAGTGTGTCATAAAGAGCGCCCCGAAATGCCCTCCTAACGCATTTTCATTTTTCGGCTGTAAATAATTCGGTACGTTTCCAGCGTTGTTTTTGGCGCGATGATGTTTTGATAAAAGGGATGGCACCCACGAAAACGCTAGCCATATACGCGAGAGATTATGTCGCAATAAAACATGAAGTTAAATGTGACAAAAGCGTATGCTCGTTGATGGGAAAATGAAAGTTTTGAGATTTATTGTAAATACATGAATTTCCACTCATGAGAAGTAACAGGGATGGAATACTGATTTTATTTTTCATATTATTTATATAGAGTACATGAAATGCCGGTTTTCCAGGTTTTATATTCCGTTCAGCTGTATATACGAGAAAATCAGTGTCTCTAATGCCTGCATTAGAGAAAAAAGTCCATTAAATCTCGCGTTCGAGAAATACGATTCGCATGCATTCTAAGGTAATTTGCCAAGCCATTCCCCCAAGATTAATGGATGGAGAGCGCAAAAATTAACATAAAATCATGATGATTGAGAAAGAGATTAATAACTCAAGATAAATCGGGGCTCTTTATTCAGTTGGCTTTGTGTTTGAGCTCTAGGCCAAATATGCTGGTAGGCCAATCCTTTAATAGTTGTCATTCTGTAGGTCATCGAATTGTATCGAATAAGATCCTGCAAGATGAATATTTCATGTTTTTTCCATCCATGCATATTCAAAGAAGTTCAAAAACATAAATTTATTCGTTTTGTAAAGATAAAAACCATGATAAGCTTTCCACATTCTTAAGTAAAAATTGTGTTTTGGTATTTCATTATTTATTGCAGAATAGTTTCCTTGGAAATTCACATGAATGCATTTTAGTCAATATGGCAAGGGGGTGAGTTTCATCCGTTCAAAGACTAGGTTATTGGAACAGTGAAGTCACTGAACCTCTCAATTTATCTAGTGATTCGCCAAGGTTTATTATATGCAATCTCCAAGTTCCAGAAACTTACATTAACAGTTACAAACGTTCAAGAATTTCTCCATGTTAAACAAAAACGCATTTTTAACTCCAAGAAAAATCCCGAATTCTGTTGATTATGTCATTAATTCGTCAAAATAGGAATTGCCAAAATATAGTGCAGCTTAACTCTGAAAATATGTACACATTTAACGCATCCAGTGACCATGGATTTGCGCTAAGTAATACCGTTGTTCACCAATCCTGGATAACATTTTATTTCACCATAAATTCTTTTTGACACTCGGTTATGAGGTCCTGTAATCGGACGAGGGTTAATGGTGAAATGGCCAAACCTAATACCCTCGAAGAAGCCATTGCATGTTCAAAGGCTATCAAAGTTATCAGAATCAGAATATAACGTCTTATGCGTTATCGCGATGGTTGTGGTAGGGTAAGAGTTGACTCTGTGTGACACATAACCATGATTGTCAGTCCAGGCATTAAATATTATTTGTCGGTGAGGGAGATTGGGATGGTTGAATTATCTTTTGCGAATCTGAGAAAATTCTATAACCATCTTTGGTTGCGTTGAAAGTAGCAGGTGGGGAATATAATGGTGGAGTCAGAATTACGTGCGTCTATTTCTAGACTACGAGATCTTTTCCCCCGTACAGAAGATAGCACCGAGGTAGGTGGGTACGGAACGAACTTAACAGCATCCCTCCTTTGGTGGGCCCACAGTCGTGAAGAATGGAAAGTAAATGGTTAGGACTGGTGGAGGGTTGGAGCATTTCCTATCACGGTGCTGCTTGCGCGGAGGAATGACGACAAGGAAGAGGAGCGAGGATGTTCTTGGGCCAGAGTGCTTACACATGGCGGACGGATGGATGGATGGCCAAACTGATACAGAATCGAGTACGCGCATTCCCAACACCTGTAATTGCTATCCGTGACATGACTGCGGAATTTGCGTTATGTCCCCCTCCTCTTCACATGTACACACTTGCGAACCCCTCCTTTCATCGCTCGCCCCTTCCAACTATCCCTTCCCCCTTCTTACCCTCACCAGCATTCTCTATTCATGCAAAAGGTAGCACAAAGCTTTTTTTCTGCATATCTCACGTTCTGTGCATGCATGCAAAAGGACTCTCTCCTCCGTCCAGTCCCTTCTCGATTCTCTCTAATGGTCTTTAGAGAGAGGCTATTAAGCTCCCCCTCCCCGCCCCCATTGGTTTTATTTTGAGGGTGTGTTGGCGTGGGGAAGTGCTTTATAAACGACAGGCAGGGTCGCTGAGTTGTTTACCCGTAGTTAAAGAATTCTCAGTGTATCCTTTTTTCTACAAAAAAGGAGAGAAAAAAAGGGAGTTTGAGAGCTATGGAGCGAGGATAAAATTCGTTAAAATAATGCACAACACTGACATATCCTTATTTTCAGCGCTGTAGTCATGTTACCTCATATATTAATGTATGATACAAGTAAATGCGTGATGTGACTTTCCTGCGAGCAATTAGTCTCCATTAACCCGTTTTTTAAAAAGATTTTCAGCCTGAAATCGTCTAACCCATTGGTAGGTTTAAAAGTTAATGAAATTCCAAATTTTTTTGCAAGGGTAATAACGGGGGAATTTTTTCAAATGATGAATTTGTTATTAAAATTTCAATTGCTGTAAAGTGCCCTGATAAGTGATGATTTTTTTTTATTTTTACTCTTAGTAACCCCATTCCTTGCAGAGGTAATAATGAAGGCATAATGAAATAACACAAGACCTGTAAATACATAACTATTAATTTCTAAGCTCATATGTTAGAAAAATAAATGTTTTATCTTTATACCAATTTAATATTCTCGTTGAGATGTAATTAAGTTTTACTTAATTTGTTAGTAAATTGATCAGTTAGCATTTAACAATGAAAAAAAGTGAAGGCTGAGACTGCTATTAACTGAGGGTTCTGGACTCATCGCATGCATTTCTTGGCTACATCGCCTGAGAATGGCGTCACAGGTTTACTAACGTGTTTGTGTGCGCAATGTTTCCAGTTGGCTGGAGAGTAGTGGGAAGGGGGCTAGCGGAGAGGAAGGAAAGAATTCGCGGTGCGTTCAGAGGTGGCAAGGGAATGAGAGGGAGAGAGGGGAGGGAATTTAGAGAAGGTATTGCAAGGGAGAGAAGTAAGAATGGATGGGTTAGAGAATGGAGAAATTAATGGGAAGGGAGATAGGAGAGAGGTGAAAACTGAGTAAGCGGGAAAGAAGAGCGCACGTAAACATGGGGAATGCTTAGTGATGGAGTAACCAAAGGGGGTTTCTGAGAGAATAGTGTAGGACCGGGGGAGGGAATGCAGATGCAGCTGGAGAATGATGTGAAAGGTCTTGTGATGTTGTGGTCACAAAAGGATCATGACGTCATATGAGTACTTAAAAATAATAAAGCAATAGGCTGAATATTTTGGTAAATATAGTGACAAGTGCACTAAATAAGACTAATGACATTTTGGATTTCAGTAGCTACCAAGTTTTTATACTCTAAACTTATTGTAAAAATAGCTTGAAAATAATTGAAACTTTATTGCCTTAAAACCATATAAAACAAAAGTATGAATTTGGGCATCAAAGGAAATAATATCAATTTTTTGCACTTTCCTACACCCGGAGCAATCTTGGAAAAACTTTTGAAATGCATCGGTGCTATTTTCTGTAAACTGAGTATATATATGATCTTTCCTTGAAAAAAATATTGGCTTATGACTACCAAAGATAGATCTGTTTAAAAAAGAGAACTATGTTTTTATGAATTACCAGGTGGCTAACATAAAATAGTAAAACACTATCAAATGAATTCTTTTTAATGAAGAAATTCATGTCATACTGCCATTTTATGTTTAGTTAAATAAATTGCTAAAACCATTCGATGACTTGCTTGGAACCACAGGTTTTAAAGAAACTCACCTCTATAAATATAATATAATATAAATTTTTACCTATGAAGAACTTCCTTCCATCCCTGTACATCATATTCATAGGCTTCATTCTTCGGAATTTACTTCCAACGAAGGTAAAGTATAGGATTGTTAAGTAATTGCATGACTCACTATTGTTAGAAAACTTTCAGTCACTCACCGGTCACACGAGCTAGTAGGTCCATCTCTTAAACCAGAGAAACTAAAACGCAAAAGCAGAAAATGAGGAAAAAGCCACATGCGAAAATGTTTATTCGAGACAGAGAAATTTTGTCCACATTTTTCTAAATTTTATTTGGAGATTTCTAGGCGAGCCAGAGGGAATGGACAAAGGGTGAAGAGGGGTGTGATGGGAAGAGATGAGCGGAGTGTGGAAAGGGTGCGGAAGGTCCGACAATAACAAGTCGACGTACCGGCTGCAGGTCGGGGAAAAGAAGAAACAATTGCTAGCCGACTCAACGGGCGACGGCTCCCGCGTAATGAATGCTTCTCAGGGAGGGAGAAGGGGGAGCGGTGCTGGTGGAGGGAAGAGTGAAGGGAATGGGGTGAGAGAATGGTAGAATAAGGAGGGGGAACGCGGGGGATGGCTCGTGGAATGGACCAGAATGGTTAATGGAGGGTGGTGAGGATTTTGGTAGTGGGGGATAGAGGTACGTTAAGAGAAAAGGGTACCTCTGTTCCTTTGAGTGTCCGCTGGGGCATGCGGTAGCAACGTTGACCTCGCGTAGAGAACCTGAGATGAATTGACATAAGATGGAGATGGGCGAACGCAAGTAATATTGGTGTGAAATTATGGTTTGAATTATGCAATTAATTATTAAAGATGAACCAAGTGTTCCTAAATGGTGAAAAAATTAAGAAAATTCATTGTTCTGCAGTTATCCGCCTCCAATTCATTAGTAGAGCAATTATTGAAAGTTGTCCAAATAGAAACATATGGGACACGCATGAAAGAGAAAAAATAGTTTTTCTTTCGTGTAAGAATGGAGTAATTTTGAGGATGGATTTTGTATTGCGAACGATTTTATTCCTCCGATAACTTCTTACGAGACAATTCAGGGACATTATTTTTCTAGATATGTGTGTTCTTCTTAATCAATGTTCAAAATATTTTTTTCGAAGAATATTTATGGGGTTACTTTCAATATCAAAATGGGGCTATTTTCATCATTCTTTACCAATGAACGAGTTTGGAATAGCATTCCGGAAATTCTAACTCAGAAACATTCTTTCCAAAAAGTTTAGAGTAATGCTTTAATGTAATTAATTCATCTGCCACCACCGTACAGTCAAAATAATATTTTATGTGCAGTTCAGCGATGCATATAATTCAAAAAATGACAATTACATTTCATCCACGTGCGAATTCGTATTTTTTCTAACAGCAGTCTGTCGCACCGCAAAGATATAACTCGACACTCAATTAAAAGGTCACTTCCCATTCACAAAAGGAAAAAAATGGCAGGAGCAAAATAAGTAACAAGCGCCGTAATAGACGGGCGTTTCGAGTACGTACTTCAGCTTCCGCAGTAGGTGCGTTTGTTGTATCTCGGGATGGGCGTGGGTTGGAAAACACCCCCGCCACGCATACTCGATGGCATTTCCGCGAAACTTAAGGGAAGAAAGGACGGGTTGGGTGGTGCAGGGGGATGAGAGATGCAGGCAGAAGGAAGCAGAGAGAGGTATAGGTTGGGAAAAAAGTGGAAAAAAAGGTAAACAGGAATTTATGCTCCTTTTTCTCTGGCGAATTCGTCGTCGTCGTAGTCTGCCGCGTTTTCTGGCATCCGAAAACTCGCGCGGAACGAGCAATAAATCAAGTAATCCCCGAGAACGTTTTATTCCATTCTCTCCGTTTCCCCCGCGCAAGTTTACTTTTCTTCATTTCCAGAAAAAAAACCCGACAGCTCAAATTAATAGTTTTGTCGTTTCATTATTTTTTTCTTTGTCCTACACACGCGCTTATCCACGTCTTACCCGATTCTGAATTTATGATTTATACTACTTCCCTTCCCTTACCTCTACCCCCTTCGACCCTGCAAGCACCCTCCCCAACAAACTCCCTCCCCTGCCAGTTCCCTCCCCACGCCCTCATTCCCGCAACCGCTTTTCGCGGATGAACAAAATGGATCTCCCTATTCATGGCCGCGAATAAATTACGATGGCCTTGTGTGATGCATGGCTCGTGCAGCGAGGAGTCGAAAAAGAGTGCATTTCGGAGTTCACATATTTTCATCCGGTCGGTCGTCCATTGTCCTAGTCTTTTGCCTTCGTTTGCTACGCTCTCCCTCCCTCTCTTTGCGCGCCCATCTCGTCTTCCCCCATCCTCCCTTCCACCTACTCCTTCCCCCACTCTCTCCCCCCTTATCCCCTCCCATCTCCTCTTTCCCGCAAAATCCCTCTTTCCAGTGATTTGAAGATTTACTGCCGCATGCAACGATGGATCACCCGCTCGACGGCATTCCCAGTTTCACGGGAGTGCCTCCTCTTATCGAGCCAGCTTTTAGGGGGCGTCAGGTCTCTCTCTCTCTTTCTCTCTCATGTGTGAAGCATTAACCCCCATCATTTGGCCTTCTTTTCCGATTGACTCTATTTTCTTTCGGATATCGTCTAAATCATTTCAGTCAGTCCATTTGAGAGCATTCTTCTACCCTACTTCTTTACCCTTATGTATTTTCTCCTATCCTCGGTTTATGTGCACAGTCGTAAGGGAATTCAAGGAACTCGATGGGCTATTAAGTTACTTTTTATAGTCGGGGATCAAAACTTAATTGGCCATCTGGAACAGGTCTTTTGTGACCGATAAAACGTATAAATGGGAGAAAAAGTGGTCGAATATGGCGTTGGTAGGAGTGGAATCGCAGAATTCGTAAAGGGGTTTGATAATAGGGATATCGTTTTCGTCTGCGAAGGAGTTCGGGCGCCGAAGAAGAAGGGAAGGGTGGGCTACGCGTGATAAGGAGACTTTGTCCGCCTCATCCTATTCCTCCTCTTCCACCTCCTCTTCCACCTCCTCTTCCACCTCCTCTTCCAATGGGGAAGTTGCATTTCAGGCATCCCAAGTTGTTAATTCCCGGGTTATAAATCCTGTCCCTGGATAGATGTCACTGTGTGCAGGAAGTTGGGGAAGTTTGAATTATTACGGCAATAAAATCTTTCAGCCCTCGGACCCTGCTGTTGCTGCCGCCGCCGCCGTCCCTCCCCTCCGAAGCGCCACTGCCGCCCCACTTCCCTCTCTCTCTCTCCAGCGCCCAGCGTCCTCGCGCCCCCTTCTCCACCTCTTCCCCTCCCCGCGGTCCCTCCCACGCGGGAGATGAACCCTTCCTCCACTGCCCCGCCACTCCCCACCCGGCCGGCCACACCTTCCCCCGCCTCCCTCCCACACCTTGCTCGGGAGAACGAGAGCACCCAAGTGTCCTTCTCGCCCCCCACGCCCTGACTAACCCTCCCCGACTCCACTGACCTGCCCCGCCCCTCCAACCCTCACGTACAGCATCCGTCCACTGTTCCCATGCCAACCCCCGCCCTCCGCTCTCTTAGCAACTTTGCGTTTCCTTAAAACCGCAGTTGGACAATGTCGTGCCTTTCTACCGTCGCTCGTGAGTGAATAAGCTGGCAATCAATCAACATCTTTCGCTTTTAACTGACCCCGCATATACATATGTTATCATTTGGTCCAATTATTTCTCGTTAAGTGACCGTGTCTACTTGTAGGTTTTCCATTCATATGAGATGCTTTGTGGTTAATAATAAAATTGACTCGTTAAAAAATTACCGCCTATTTCTCTTTTTTGATTTTATCTTAAAGTAAAGTTAAAGATCAAATTTAGTAGTTTCAGGCGTGATGTTATGGAAGTCGAACATAATGAGTAACTGATCGTAGCTGATGAATAAATAACTAATTATCAAGTGGGTAAGTTCTACGATCAATTATTTATAAAGTTATAAGTGTTTGGACACGTCAGGTTTAAATCCTTACTTGGGAAAGAATATATTTCATAAAATATAACCGGCTCAAATAATCCTTAGACACATTATGGATGCGTATGGCGGCTAAATATAGAAAGATGCAGGGTTAATAAGTTTTTGGTAGCAGCCTCTAAGTGGCGAAATCCTGTCTGCCGCGGCCCTGGGTTACGGATGGCATCCAGTGCGTCGTAATGTAGTGTCTCGCTCACTGTCCCTGGTTGTTTTACCAGTTAACATGCCAGATTTATCATCCAACGTGTAAAATACACTTTTTAATTTTCGCGTTATTTATAAAGTAGAAGATTTTGAAGATCTCAGATGGTCCCGATTTCTTCCTCAAAATCAAGTCATCTCTCCGCTTTCCTTAATGGATCCCAGTCCCTCGACACCCCTCCCTCCTCCTCCCATCAAACTTCCTAGCATCTCACCTTCTCCTCCCACCTTTCCTAACCCTCCCTCACACTAATCCAAATCTCTCTCCATGGGGGGTTTCTCCCCCGACCGAGCCCCGCCCCCACTTGCCCGGATCCGATTCCAGCTGAAACCGTGTGCATAGCGCACACACGGGAGACCGTTCCCACGTATGCAAATCGGAGATACCATGCATACACGCTGCAACGCGAGGAAGCTCAACAGCTTCCCCACCCCTCCCTCAGTCACCCAGGTCCGGACCATAGAAATTAACCCCTCTTCCACCCGTGACTCCCCCACACTTACCACCCAAACAATCCACCCGCCCAACTCGACCACCGAAATTCACGGTCGCCGGCCAACGCCGCTCCCACCTACCGCCAGAACTTTTACACACCCTTCGCCTTCCCCTACATTCCCACCTGACGGCTTGGACAAACCAAACGGCGGGTGCAGCCAGGGGCGGGATTGGGGTCGATGGGGTGAGAATTCGGGGCCACGGGGCGGGAGGAGAGCGTCAGGGACGTGCTCAGAGGCAGGGATGGGAAGACGTAGGAAGTGAAAGGATTAGGGGTGTGGGCAGGACATGGGAGTCCTGCGAGGTGGGGTGATGCAGGAGGGGGGGAAGAGATCAGTGGGTGAATCTCCGCAGCTACCGTGCGGAAGCAGCGGGCAGCGATGCGAATGAGTGGCCACTGTTTGCGAGAGACTGGAGAGCGAGAGAAAGAGGGGTTTGAGGGGACTGGAAGGAGGGTGTAGCGAGGGTGTGAGGAGGAGGGAGAGGAATGGGTGTGAGAGGGAGAAGGGGGCAGGAGAGAAGAGGATGGAGCCATAAACGCCGGAGCCTCATCTCCTCGACCGGCATAAAAGTGCGTGAGGCAGCACGTGTGCATACACGCTCGAGTTTTATACGCCAGGGCGATATAAGTGATTCCTCCGTTGAGCGAATGAATGGGCGGTTGAATGGGAACGGGGGGAGTCGAAACGGAGTTGCCCACCCCCATCCCAATGCCTTTCCATCCCAATCCTCCACCCCCCTCCCCGCCGTTCCCATTCCGCCTCCAACACCCTCCCCTCCCCGCACCGCATGCGCCCTTCCGCCCGCGCTGCCGTTGGGAAAAAAGCGCGCTGAGCGGCCTAAATGATTCCCGGGGAGGCGTGCGCGAAGACGATCAAAAAAGGGAAGCAGATACAAACTCTCGAGCATGTTTATGTGCTCTCGTGACGGAGCGAGCCTATTTATATGAATGACGTGACGCCATTGCTTGTACACTTTGCAGAGAGATTATCACTCGCAAAGTGGTGGTGATGTTTTATTATTTTAACGATGCTCGTGGAAACTGAATCGGCCTCTGAATGGGATTATGGACAATAACGCTGTGTTTAACTTAATTGCTTCATTTGTGAAAAAGATTTTGTTGCTGCACTAACATGATCTGGCTAAGGGATCTAGAAGATCAACGTTTTCATGCTCGAGTTGAAAGTAAATAGTGAAGCCTGCACCAGTATTATCCTTCATATTGCATGTTCTCTCATCGAATTACTATCTGAAATAGGTTACCGCCTGTATGAAAACTATTTACTAGTATTTTACGAAATGCTTTCTAATAACACCTTTAATTTGTTTTATTTATTACCTTTTAATTTCTAGCCTCCTTCGGTATAAACTTCATTCAATGCAGTTAATATTTTTTCATAATTTATTCATGTTAAACTTTATAAAAAATTTCCATAGGGAACGGTTACAGTTTTAACAAGAACAGTTTTTCCTGGACTTGAGCCGTGTGTCTAGAAATTTATTAGAAACAACACCTATGCCTTAACAGAGCATGCACGCAGGAAAAAATGACTATGAATCGAAATCAAATACAGGCTCTAAATAAGTTTAGGTTTATACAAAATAATGATTAATGGTGAAATAAATTCTTTTGATTGCCGAACATCTGCAAATGAAGCCTTAATGAACTTTCTCTCGCCAAATAAACGGCAATGACTTCGTGCAGTTTTTTCAAATTTAGAGTAGTAACTTAGTTTTCCTTAAACCATATTTTATGGTCCGCAACTCGAGTTTTGTCTCGTCGCTATATTTTCAGGAATTTTCAAAATTACTTATTGGAATATCTTTTCCTTTATTAAACTCATGTAGCAAAATACCTGTTTTATGCTAGCGTAAATGAAAAACGAAATAAAAAAATTAACCAAAAAAGAAAACTAAGTTTTTCTGCATTGTATACGGCCGTGAGTAGTAAGGGTCTGAAATCTATGCATCGAGTTAGGCCTCGTGGCATAACAAATTTTGTGAATTAGAGATACAGGAAAACGTTTATTTCTACTCAGCCATTATTACTCTGAATGGAAGTTATTAGGTGTATTTATTCCACAGTATTTTATATTACTAGAATTTTAATTGGGCATGCAATAGTAGAGTTCATAGCATCGCTTGCCTGCGTTTGAAAATTAACATTTTCAATGATAAATTGCTTTGAAAAATTTGATGCAAAATTAAAATTGGGCGATAATGCTTTTATCAGAAATAGAGCCGTTACGACTTTGATGGATTAGTTTCTATAGATACAGCTAGCGAATTATCTTATTGGGTAAATACTTGCATACACTCATCAGTTTTAATCCCATAACCGGTGTTCTTATTAAACCATCCATTAGAGAAAATTCGGTTTAGTTCGTTTTATTTCAAAATTTTAATGCATGTAAATTATTTCATTTTTCTTTGAGAGTAAATTGATTCTGGAAAATGAAAACTGGTATTGTTACTGTTAAACTGAAATCCCTAAAATATACCTTATCTTTGTCCATAAAATTGATAAAGACCATGTTTAACTGTCATTTTTTTCTGTGCTTAAGAAAAGTGACTGTAGTATGCAGAAGTTAGTGGTCCAGAAAAGGTGATCATAAAAATGCACCTTAGGAAAGACCCCCCCCCTTGGTTTTAAAGTGACCATAGACGTGGATAATGATGTAATAATATATGGAAAATGTTATATTCCTGAGTTGTATGCTATGGCCGACAGGATTCGAGGAAATGAGTGAATTTTAGAATACAAGTGTCCTTATCTTCTTATAAAATCCAGATATGCTGAAAGAGGCCAACGGATACTATTTAATCTTTTTTTTATTTGTCTTTTTTCTCCTATTTTGCCCTTTGATTTTCCGCTCATTCATTTCCCCATACGATCATTGCTCCTTATGAACATTCTTCACCCACATTGCCGTGATCGTGGCAGGAGTATAACCTTCCTTTGCTCTTCCCTTGAGTCTGCCCACCTTCCCTAGCTCTCTCCCGGCCATCCCCCGACACATTCTCGCCAACGCGTCCGCTCCGCACCTGCTACGCTCTCCCTAAACCCCAACCCTCGCCTTCATCCACCCCTCGTTTGCGTGCTGCGAGAATAGATAAAGCCCTCTCGTTCCGCCCTCGCGACCACTGCCCTCATTACACCTCTCTTCCCTCTCAAACTCGGACGCGTGGAACCATTCGCTTCAGGGCCTAAAGATCTTCGGGACCCCTTTTTTCATAAACAACTCGTTCCACCCTATCCTCCTGGATGCTCAACTCGCTGCCCATCATCTTCCTGTCGGTCACCGCCGCCTTGGGATATATTACCCCGCAACGGACCGCCAGGCACCCATCCATCTTTATTTCCTCAGCTGTAACTACTTGAAAATTTTGTAGAAATAGCTTGACCGTTTCCCACTACATTTCCGCACCTATTTCAGGCTCGTGCTGGCGTCGTAATATATTCCCTGCCACCGTGGACAATGAAAGGATACCATTTCCATTAATTCCACAGGCACCTGTCCGATGAGTCGGGTATTTTCGAAGGACTTCAAGTGATAACGCCAGCTCAAATTTCATGCCGCTGGCCGTGACATCTCTTTCACCTTTCCCGATTAAGCTTATGAATGCCGAGGCAGTGTAATATTTCCCTATTGCATGTGTCTATTGTTTGGGAATACATCAAACTTAATAATTCTTTAACTTTTTAAGCAAGGGTTTACACACTGATTCTAGAGCAGATGGCTCGCAATAGCTTCAGGTATTGGCTAATTATTTCTTTTTTTGCCCCATTTTTCTTAAGCTCTGCCTATCTAACTTACCTGCCACCACTTCCCTCACTAATTTGGTCACTTCCTCGTCCCCTATCTCCTTCCAGCATGGGGAGACGTATAATCTTGAGTTCTCACCTTGGTGAGATAAATTGAGACACAGTTCTCTCACACGCAATAATCGCAGAGCTCACTCTAATCGCATTCTTCTTCTCCCTCACGCCCTTAAACCCCACTCCTCCCTCTTCCCCCTCTCCCCCCCTCCCGCCTACCTTTTCCCACCCCTCCGCTAAAACCCCTCTTCCCCCCACTCACGAATGACGCCCCGAGTCGTAAGTCACTCAGCGAGCGAGATCGCCCTTTCACGGACGCCAGCGGCGCAGAGACACGCCGCACTTGCCGCTGATGTGATACACTTTTGGACCGGGTGGTTTATGCCCTCATAAACGGAGAAACTAACTCGCGCACATTCACTCGTGCTAATGTGGAGGCTAAAGTTACTAAAAGCGGCCACACCGCTTTCATTTGCCTGCGTGTGAATATTCCCGAGGTCCACCGTGCAATTATAATGCGTCAAATGGCCATAAAGCACTTTTACTCTTGACAGTATCCATATTTCTCAGCCAAAAGATGTATTTTCCATATCTCGGTGAAATCATAACAGTAGCAAAAGAATCCTTGCAACATCAATGACTCTATCTTGATTGACAGAATATTAAGTGAAGGCTTAATATTATTCCATGCAGCGTTTTGAAAGAATTGACAAATATTTTAGGAATGGACTTTTTGGCTTAAAGGTGTAAATAATTCACGAAGAAAACCCGTCATTAAAATTTTTAGAGGTACTGTTGTTACACTTGATGGGTCGTTAAAGAAACAACTGCATAATTGCGATAGTACGCGAGTGATAAATGCATGTCTAAGGATAAAGTTTTTTCCTATCCTTTCTTTGAAGATATCTCAATTCCCAACTGGCTGCGTGATTTTTTCAGTAAACTCCTCTATTAAAGAGAAGAATTTATTATTTTGCTATTCATTCAGAGCATCCTCAGTTTTATTTGTTTGATGGTACCACTGCAATTAACTACATGCATCATTATCGGTGACAAAAACACCCAATGGCACTAGTCCACCAGAATGAAATTCTGCACCAAATAATTAATACACACAAGTTGTGCCTTCCTACTGTTGCCCTATCTGATGCCCTATTCAGAGAAGTTACTAAAATTTTGCTACCCTAATGTATATGAATTTTATTGTCCGTGCTGAAGATACCCGAGCTCTTTCATTAAAATCAATTTTTTCTCTCTTGTCAAAAACATTGTTAACCGTGACGATATACTTATAAGCAAATGAGCAAGTAACTTCGAGGGTTGCAATTTTCAGGGATGATGAAAGTAGTCTTGGATATTGAAACGTCTGTATATGTATAGTTTTTGGTGGCGAAATCATGTCTCGACTTCGACCCACCTACCCTAGAGCTGATAGTATCACATTTCTTGCTGACAATGGGCTAGCTTTATCTGTACTTGTCAAATTCTCGATGGATGTTAATATAAAATTCACGGTTTTTTAAATTTAAATTTATTTTGTGGTTCAAAGTTTTCTTTTTGTTTGCTCTACATGTCGCCTTCAGCAGTTACTCATTTATTTACAGAGATATGCCTTATCAAAGTTATTGGGGTTAAAGTTATATGTTGTGTTTTTGTAAATTCCTGTGAACTTCTGCCTTAGATATTAATTTACTCAAGACATGTTAGACTAATAATGGTCATGCTAGCCAACTTATCAATTCACCAAATACTGTCAGCTTAATAAGTAAAAAAAATCGCTTGGCCTGTTAAGATTCAATATTTTGCAACCTTTTCTCCTTTCGTAAGGGCGGGTTCAAAGAAAATGCGATACTTTTGAGGTCATCGCTCCTCCAACAACTCCAAGAAGCCGCGCCCGCCGTAAGCCGCCGCAATACTTTTCCCCGCTGTGTGCTGCGTCTGCCTCGGTTCAAGGGTTTATCACCTCACTTCAGTCCAACCTCGCGAGGGCACCGCCTCTCATATTTGCAAGGCGGGATAGATAGACCCGGTTCGAGTAAATGCGGTTCCTGCAGCTTCTACCGCGTGCAAACAAGCGGTAGAATTATCGGAATGAGGAGATGAGCAAAATGAGGAGGGAGAGGAATACTCGACTGAGAGAGAGCAAATGTAATGCCGGGAGAGGGAGCATGAGTCGGCGGGGAAGGAGCGAGAGGGGAGACCTCTATGCGGTTGAATGAGGAGGCGCGAGGGAGTCCCGAAGAACTGTCGGGTGGAGGGGGTAGATGCCGGCTTGTGGGGGGAGAGGGAGTTTTGTGGGCGGGGAGAGAGGGGAAGGGTGTGTGTGTATGAGAGTGTTTGTGTGGGTTCGTGTGTGCAGCACGAGGGCCTTTACGAATCCCGGTCGAAACTGGCGCCGCAACGTCCGACACCTAGTGAGCAAAGGCTGAACTGCTTGAAGGATTGGGCGGCCGAGGGCGGCAGGTTTTTCCACGTGACGCGCAGACGTTGCTATTTTTGGTTTTCGCAATTGGCAACGCTCTCCCACCCCGTTATAAAAGGTAGCGCTGATCGTTATTTTAATCCTTATTTTTCTTCGAAGATCTCGGCTAGAAGGATCACGAGCGCTTGGTGTGTTGAGAGAATTGGAATAGTGGCATTAAAAAAAACTTGAACGGGAATATTTCTGAAGCATTTTCAAGTGGGAATTTATTAAGTTTTAAATATTTTATCAGTGGTTCTGACAGTGGTATTGATTCCCTAGCAAAAGCTTTAAAATATATGCTTTATATATGTTAAATTTCAGTTTCTAAAATACTATTCTAATTTTCTGTAGCACAGTTTTTAGTTACTATCCTATGCGATGGCTCACGAAACAGGATATTTATGTAATGTCTCCATATAACCCGTGAAATACGATTGGAGAAAAAAAGATTTTTTTCGACAGCGAATTTGCAATCGTTGGTTTAATTTTTTTGGATAGAAACGAACTTAAAAGTGTATCGTTTGCAAATGTATCATGCAAACTAAAACAGCTCACATATATATTCTTTTCATTTTAGTCAATATATTCTCTGAAAATCATCTAGCACTGAGCTAAGACATAATAAAAATTGAGGTATTATCAGACCAATCTTGTTCATTCATACTGGTGTATTATTTCTTACACATGTATCAAATATTTTCGTATTTTAACACGGACCTGTTGAAAGTTTTCCTAAAGTCAGTTGTAATGTTTACTATGATTATATGCAAGTGAACTGTAAATTTGGTTGTATATTTCGTCATTATCAGGGTAATGCCTCAGCCCAGTTGGATTGTTTCATCTTTGGTTTTGCTAATTCTCTTACAACGACCAAAATAACATCTTCCACGTTGCATCCCCTCCTATATAGTTACTGATCATTTTATAATGAAAAACTATGATCTTGTAATTCCGCAGTATTATATTTTTCACACTCTCCTAATAAAGACGTTGAATTTGAAACTGGGGCCGTGTCTGAATAAAATACTTAAAATTACCAAGTAACAGTTTTCCCTGATTAAAGGAATTGATTCCATAAAGTCACGTCTCAAAAAACCAATTGCAACTAGTTACTTGCCACAAAAAATTACCATATAGTTAAAGCTATTTATAGGAAGAATACCGTGTATCCCCGTCACATATTTTAAATTAAAACATTGATTTGTGAAAAAGTGATGAAATAGAAGTGTTAATGCCAGTAAAATCTTCATTTTGAAAAAAATATCTGTTTTTGTTCGGAGAAAATATAATGTATACTTGTTCACATGCGTATAACGAACTTGATTGTTGATTTACTTGTAAAATCAGATTATATTTTAATATGAAATAATTTTGGTATCGCAAACCTTATCCATTAATTGTTAGTCTCTCGAAGTTGTTCTTCAATATGAATAATGATATATCATGTTTATTTCTTGAATTACATCAAATGGTCATATTTCTCGGACATTAGATACAGTAACGATACCGGTCCCAATATGCGTACGTTAAAATATATACCCATCTAATGTTTTGGTGGACTTCGTCAAGTTTTGTTTATTTGATTGTAGTGAACTTAAAACTTTAATTTTCAGTGTTTCTCTTTTTAAAGAAAATTCAACGTTTGCCTAATAGCTTTTCTAGCTTTAGATGTAGTGGTAAACTAACGACTTATGAACTTTTTTCAAATTTTTAACGTGAAATAACTTTTAATTCACCTAATATTATACCTGAATTCTCAAAATCCAGGATAAGCGGAGGTGAGTTAAAAAAACGAAATGCAATGATAGAATACAGTATAACAGAAACGTTGTTTCCAAAATATAAAAAACCGCGATGGAAAAATTTATTGGTGATTGATTATTAGTGCTCACATGTGTTTTAATCAAATTTTGACTTCGGAGCGGAAGGCGCAGTGAAAAATAAAATCAAAAAGTGATCATTTTATTAAAAATAATCTCTAGCATTCACGATTTCAAACATTTCAATACTAAATAGTTTACAACACTATCATTTTAAATGCATATTATCTGAAATAAAGTCCCTTGGACGCCTACCTTCCAATAGGCGCCTAGTAAACTTTGAATTTACATTTTACTTGTCTCGAAATACGTTCTCTATTACATTGGCAATAGGCTCAAATTTATTTTTACGGATATTTATGATGAAACTCGAAAAATAAAGATTTACAGGAAGTTCCACAGAATTTATTTATAGCCCCTGTTTTCGTCAAACACTTGGCTTCAGGTTCCACCGAATTTATTTGATCATCCAATCAAATAAATTCAAGGGATATTATAATGTTTTAATATTTTTTAAAATTTCATGGGCCATATTCACTAATTCTAATCGTAATGTTCCAAACATTTTTACTAATATATCTTTTACTGGCATATACTGCTTTTTAACGGCTATGCAGAACATTCATTTCGTAGATGATACATATTCTTGCAATTTAGTATATATTTCCCAATAAAAAACTTACAATTAACCTGATAAATGACGATTAATCAGCCATTAATCGTGAGAATTTATGAGTTCCCGCGGATTGCATTAAAGAATTCGCCGCTGCCGTTTGAAATGTATCCATTTCCTTGGATATATTACGGATGACCGTAAGCAGGCGTGAGAGCGCGCATGCACTTATGGGACAATGAATGAATATGTGATGATGATTTTTACAATTCATCAATCTCTTGACTCCCGAAAATCAAATTTATCCATGTGCAAAAGATGTCGGTAAGCCAAATATCCTCCTTACCAAAATAATTTGGGGAATGTGGGTGTACAAAACAAAGCATGGGAATGAGCTATTGTATGTTTCGAAGAGACCAGGAGAATAGGAGGGGTGGGGTATGCTGGAAGAAGCGTGGGCAAAAGTAGGCGTTAACTTCTCTGCAATGCGTGATTTTGAATTTCGCTCCATTGTCCATATCCAGTGGTCTGTTGCACCCCCCCCCCCCCGGTCTCCCACCGGCGCAGAGGGTGGTCCCTCAGCTTGAGACGGACACGTGTCTCGCCCCGCAGAAGAGCATGCCCTCCTCCCATGGCGCCGCATGGAACCGAAGTCGCTTTGGTATTCCACTTGCCAAAACAAAGGTGCGATCCGTTTGGATTGTGTGCGACAACAGTCCCATCGTGGAGTAGTCGTAAATAAGACGGGAGTGAAAATAATTCACGCTGTATTCCATTGAAATGAAATCCTTCCCATGGATAACGAGGCCGAGGGCGAATGCTGAGTGAGTTTACTCCGGACGCTGGGCGAAAATTAAATGGAGAGCTAACGGCCGCCTTACCCAAGTGTCTTCTTATGTTTTATTTTAAAATAAAACCGTTGGGGAACTTTGAGACATAGCATAGGTTTACCATCGTGTATCGCTTTTCCCGTAGAAAGTGGATTCTATCAATGCATACCAAACTGATTGTATTGAGAGAAACTTGAGTCGTGAAAACAGTGTAAGATAGATATAACTTAGCGACATAGAACTCTTTCCTATCTCTGCAGTCTAAATGTGCGCAGGAAGAAATGTAAGAAGGGAGTTGAAGCAAATGTCTTAATAATGTACATATCCTGAATAATTTTTCACCATTTCATTTTTCTAAGCCTATATGCCTCTTAAATCTAGCGTGAATAAATGGCATAATTAGAAATCTGTAAATGAATTAGGAAGTGCCCTTTGAAAACAATTGATTTACTTTTCTTGTAGAGCAAAGCAAATAGATGAGGTAGGGCATTGGGCTACAGTTCATTGTCCTAAATCCATTGTTAAAATCCTTTAAAATATGATTCAGGAATTCGTTTTTGGGACCATAGGTTAAACATTAAATACCTTTGGATTAATGAATACCCATTTACCTCCCCCAAATACGTAGGTTCATGATATGTAAATTATTCCTTAGGTCAAGGAACTCGATAGATACCAGTGAAATAGTCTTCTCAGCCATAAGGTTGTCATTAAACTAAAAAATCACTAATTATGACGAATTAGGAACACTCCTTATTTCTAATCAATCACAGCATTTTGAACGAAAGAAAGCTAAAAGATTTTGGCAGAAACTTGAACGAGACAAGATTTTTAGCTAGCTGAGGAGTTTTATATTCGCAGCTCATTGAATATAAATGAGGATATATGCATGTTCATGCTTTCCAGTCCTTTCATATTCATCAATAATATTTAGATTTACCTTCAAGTGTTCTTTATATTATATGTATTTAAACTTTAACCTTTATATATTTTGAAATTTTACATGTTATCGAATGACACTTGGTGTGGATGGGTGGCCGCAATGAGCAGATGTACAAAATTTTCAGAGCAAAAAAATGGGGTGGCACCTTTTGCATTTTTTTTCGTATTCATATAGAATATTCAAAATAGCGATCAGAAGATAATTGTAATAGTAATGTTAACTCACTCTTATTTATATCGAAAATTCAAGGGAAAATTCTTTTCAAGGAAAAAACTAAAATTTCAGTTAAATGTATTATTCTAAATTAGAAATATCTTCAATAATATCAAGGTTACTAATTATTTCTTTGTTTATTTCAAACAGGTAAGTTAACGGCAACTATGAAACGGGCAGGAATGACATCCTTTTGTGTATTTCACCCTTGGCCTTCCTTTAAATAATGGTATGTACAAATGAAGATTCATTTTTAATCTCGGTATTCTTCATTTTTTTAGGAGATTATTTATATTATTTTCTGAAAATGTGGACCATAGCATATTGTAATGGTTGTTTATTTTATTTTAATCTGTATTAACGCATCTGCTTTCTACCTACATCACATTTCCATAAATGTTCCTTATTCACTTTCATTCAGAAAGAAAAATGTACCTCTTAATTTACCAATGTTGCGATACGATAATATAAACTAAAAACTAAACTAAACTATAATATAAACAGTTTATGACTGAATGGCTCATATGATTACTTACACTTCATTGAGTTTAGCGTATTGTACGTAATTGAAGGATAAAGTTAGTGAATTATGTAAGTATACCTGCTGGAGAGTAAATTTTTAGTGTGATTTTTTTACCAAAAATGAAATAATTAAATTTGCGTTTCCTATTTTTGGAGTAACTTAAAAACCTTAATAGCATTTAGGAAATTTTATGATTGATTTTTTGCCGTTATCCTATATTGATCATAAACAAAATGGTTTCAATTTTGAGTCATAAAGAAGATCTGGTCGTAATATTATATATATATAGTAAATGTAAGAGAAACTGGTGTATCAAGAATATTTATTTGGAGAGTTTGTTCTTGTAAAAGAGTGCTTTCAAAAACTTGCTGATCTAAATCATTAAAGAAATATTTGCTTGACTTAAGTTATTTAAGAAATAAAAAAAGTCGCCTATTATCAGCTCAAAAAGTTAAACACTCCATTTCCGATATTTTTGACCGAGTATGGTTACTCCCAATAAACGCGCATGTCGACTATTAGCATTATTTGGATAGCGGATTTTTTATCTGGCAGCATTTATTACTTTTTCCATACCACACCTTTAATTAATTAAATACAGTAACAAAACTTTTGGTGTGTAAAAATAAATTCCCTTAAATAATTTAAAGCCAGGTCTAATAATAAAAGGATTAACACATGCTAGCTAATAAGAGAGTGTGAATACGAGTAGAGTTCATATTTTTCATGCTTATTCAACACATCGTGTTGGTCATCCTTTAAACAATTTTCCTCTTGGCCATTAGTTATCTTCCACTCACCCTGCACTTTTTCGCCTTCACGAAAAGAAACAGTATAATCGCGACAGAAATAATTGTAGCCATAACATACGTGACATGGTCGTTTTAGCACGCAACCTCTTCATCTCCTTACATTTTTACGATATGTTTGTGCCCCACTTTTGCCTTATTCAGCGGAATTCCTCCAAGAGCCCTTGCTTTCCAGTTCCGTCGGCTCGCCACCAGCTTCTTTTTCACTAGTCGGAGAGCAAGGGAGACAGACGCAAGACTGCCTTCGTTAGCGCTGAGTTGAGTCGTCTCGGTCTCCTTATCTCGCTCTCTTCCAAATGCAATCTTCGTTTGCTTTTTTTCTCTCGTCTTTTCCACGGCCTCTACTCTTGGAATATGTGTTGTCCGACTTGTTCCTCTCCCATCCCATCGCCCCCCGCCCTCAACACCCACCTACACACGAACTTGCACACTTTCTCTCCCAGGGCATGCTTCCACGTGAGATGAGAGCGCACCCCTGCATTTACCTCCGCCCTTCTCCACAACAGTCCCTCACAATCGCTCCCCTCGGAGCGAGTACTCCAAATGTGTTGTGTCTGCCTGCTATCTCCATCGTCTTCGCCGCGCTGTCAAACTCACGTGGACTCCGAGACGCCGTTCGTCGCCCATACTTATCTGCACCTATCGTCCGCTTAGCTGTTGGGGTACCAGCCGGAGGCTCAGTAATTTTACCGAGGTGGAGAGTCTTTGCTGTTTGCGGGATGGTCACGTTCTAGTCAGTCACGTTTGAGATGAATCCCTAAAATATGTTTCGGTCATAAAAAAATGTATTCATTGCCAACGAGATAGTTGCCATGAATGCTTTCTTAGGGTTTTCTCCAGGAAAGGTTTTGCCACCTCAAAAATGCTATTTAGCCGTTACTTTTCAAATAAAATTTGAATGATAATTTGGCCGTGACAGTTTGTTTCCACTCTGACATATGGTTTTAAGTGTTATCACACGCAGGAGGGCGAACTTTGTTTTTCCTGCAGTAGGGAGTACTTATTGTAGCATCGAAAAATTTGGATGGTGAAAGTTATGGGGAACGTATTATTGATGGTTTTATTTTTTGAAAACATGTTTAAAATATATAGTATTGATTTTGTTCAATACGGTCATAGTCATATGAAGTACTATCAATTTAAGATAAAGAACTAAAGTTAAAGCTCCCTTCGACGGTAATTTCAGTAATTACCGATGGTATTATCTGCGTGAAAAGATGCGTGACGCCTGTAGCGTTCGGAAATCACCTTGCGTAATTAGAACCAAGCTTTTTCTTTTGTTGGGGGTCATTAGTAGGCCCCATTGACAGTAAATAGTTTTCATTAAGACCACGGATTGCGACGTGTTACTTTACGAATGCTGTGGGAGAAAGAAGTTAACCCGTTGTTTCTCGGCAGACATTGATCTAAAGAGATCTTCTATGCGGAGGTGTTGCTACTAACACACCAAGACGTGAATTTCTTTGCGTTTAATTGCCTCCCGAATAACATTTGAATCCTCTTCCAGGAAAGAGAGACGGCAGAGTCTGCAGCTGCTTCGTCGATACACTTCGCCCTCTTTCCAGCTCATTCCAGGGAAAGAGATCGAAATCTCATCCAATTCCCATCACTGCCTCTCATTCCTAGAAAGTTGCCTGCATCTCTCTCCTTATCCCGTTTCGTTCTTCTTTTTCCCAAATCCACCTCTACTTTCTTCCTCCAGCACGATTTTCTCAGGGTTTTCTCCTCCCATAGATTATTCCACTTGTATACTCGACCGGAATTCAGCATTAAGAAAATTGTCATTAGTTATCCCGCGAAGTCATTGAACTATGTAGCGTCACAGTCCCTTGCCGTATATCTTTTTTGTTGAAAGGCCAGGTTCTGGGGAATACAAGAAAATGGACCGTCTCAACTCTCGAAAAGACTCGAGACGGTCCATTTTCTTGAATTCTCTCATCTCCGCGGATCTATTTTTCAACAACCATGGTCGAGGTTTTTTCATGTGGACAAGGAATCACTAAGGATCAAATCGCATATCCGTTATCAAAGTCTAACATAATATATTCAATAGTTAAGCAAGTTCATATTCTGGTTGGTATTAAGAAAATTCAATATCTTTTATTTTTCATCGTTCACTTCAACCGTCGCAAGTTCTTCGAACTTTTCAGCACTAATTTTCGATTTAAACTCATTGGGATACTAAGTATTAAGTATGATTGTTATTATTTATTATGCTCGAATAGTGACCTTATGCACCAAAATCTTTGCTTACGATAACTCTTCTCTAATACAGAGGAAACTATTTGCTTGATCGCTTTTATATCCATGAATTTTAACTTACTCAGGTGTCGGTTTATCTGCCTTCTCATTTATGTGATATATTGTATCAATACCTCTATGAAAAATAATTCACAATGTGATATTACCCTATGTTTACCAAAAAGTATTAATAATCTGGAAAGAATCGTGTCTGTTTATTAAGAACCCATTTAATGCTAAGAGCATATTTAAAAATTGTTGAAGGGAAACACGTGGAAATATTGACTAGCGGTTGTGTTCACATATCTAAAATATTTCCATTTAAATTAGATATTTACTTTGCTTGCACTGTTTTCTTAATGTAATATCTGCATATACGGAAATATTCACAAACGTGTGTGCCAGAGAATACACAAACGTGAATTGAAGAAATGTTTTCAGGTATTATCTCATTCCTTGTTAACGAGGTGTATATAAGTTATCATAGAACAACATTTTATAAATATAATTGTTTATGTGCTACCCTTACTTTTTTTTTGATCACAATTTATGTTTTCCAATGCGAGGGTCTGTTCTTTTAATTTCTTCAGATTTCTTTCACCATATGTAGGTAGAAGTAATTTTATTTCTCTCTTTATCGAAAGTATACCAAAGAAGCCTCAACCCTTGTTGCAACTTCGATCTCGTTTCCCTCTTAATGTCTGGTGGTACCTCATTGTAATTGAACGTGCAAGCTACAAGCTTCTCAAGATTAATTAGTACATGAAAACTTAAATCTATTTCATTTATACCAAAAATCACAAAATAGAAAAAATGAGCACTCTTATAATGAGGAGGAGTTAAAAAGGAAAACAAAAAAATTATAAAAGTATGATAAAAGTACTACGTTTCTCATTGATTTTTGAGCAGCTTTTGTTTTGCACTAGTTAATATTAGAAAGTTACGTCTGGTTTTACAGCTGCTTCTCATACAGATATAAATCCATCTTACTTTGAAAGAAATCTAGATTCTATGTTTTGTTTGTCAGTGGCGTCAATATTATGTGAAGACAGAAACGAGTTCCTTAAAATAGTAGTGTTATAATAAAACTTCATAGATAAGCTATGTTACTCGATAATTTGTGTTTTGTTTAGAAAATCTGCCTACTCATGTTAGCAGTAAACGAACAATTTAGGTTGAATCAAAGTCAAATCATATTAGCACTAGGCCAAAAATTCCTTTAATTTTCACCGGAAAAAAATTAAAAACTAGTAAACGAAGCTCAGAATCTCACCGTGATAACTCTGTTGGATAAAATATATGAATTATAAACTCTGGCTGTCTAGAACAAAAGCAAAAAACATGACCCTGGATGTTTGATTGAAAACCAAATATGTCGCCATGCAGGCTTTTTTCAATTGCTGCAAAATGATGAACGTACTCTAAATATGTCGGGATCCTATCAATTGGGGTACATTTTTTAATTTCTTCGAAGGGATAATCATGAAGAATTATTTATTCTGAAGACGTAAATAGAATCTGGAATAAATGAGTACATAGCGTGTTATATATTTCATAGCTATCTACGTTGAACTGAGATTAAGACAGCAGTTATCACAATTTTCTCAAATGCGTGAACCATTGTGAACATAT
This sequence comes from Hetaerina americana, assembly GCF_022747635.1. Taxonomy (NCBI): domain Eukaryota; kingdom Metazoa; phylum Arthropoda; class Insecta; order Odonata; family Calopterygidae; genus Hetaerina; species Hetaerina americana. The sequence continues at coordinate 97,846,047 of NW_027286874.1, read as the reverse complement.
GCATGTAAATGACGTAACCTTCTCGAAATTTTGGCAAAACAACTGATGCGCCTGTCAACATGGCTCTAAGGCTACTCACACGGCATTTTTGATTTTTTGGCACAATAAGAAATCATGGTAGGAGACATCGTGACCTGTATCAATCGTCCATGCAGTTGACTTATTTTAGCGTTTTTAGGAAAATACTCCCAAAAGAAATGGATTTGACTACGTTCAGATGTTATATCCTGGGTCCTACTTTGTTTACTTCACATTTTCAGACTTTAAACTCTTATGCTGTTTCCTCAAAGATGTTTAAATGTTGTAAACATTTTTAGTAAAAAGTAGTTTTCAATTCCGATTTTTTCAAATGAACGTTTACTGTAAGTACATCTTTTCCATGGTGGAATGAAAGTTCAGACGCGGTCTACCGTAAATGTTTCCAGGTTAATTTCCTGAAATACACTTTCCGTCAGATTTATTCCCCTTATCTTCATTCGTGATCAACGCATTTAATTTTGGAAAAAAAATCTTTCACTCTTCCTCATTTAAATTGCTAGTCCTCTTCACATCAAACTATTGCGGTCTATTTTTAGCAAATTGGAAAAAACATTTTGTGAATCTCGTGAATATTTACCTATATCCATTGAATTGCTCATGTACTTATTTTGTTTGACCTCGTGATCACCTTCTCCGTCATCATCCGACGCTTCACTGATTTCGAACGCCTCAATCTTACTCGCGAAGAATTAAATTCTCCCCCTTATTGCTATTTCCTCTGCAGCTTCAATTTCGAAAAGCAGAGCGGGAGTCGCGAGGATGGAAAATAGAGGAACTCAGAGTGGAAGGCGCGACGGTTAGTCGCGTCATTCGTCCCGCGGCGAACCAGTTGGCGAAGGTGGAAGACGAATGTGACTGCAACCCCCTGGCAATCAGCCACCTACCCAGCAAACCAAGCAACCCGTTCCGCTCAAAAACTCTTTCACTCCCTTCTCCCAAGCACCCACATACATACGCACCCGGTCCCACGCTCATAAACACCCCGTGTCTCGATACTCCTCGTGCGCGAGGTTAATTTTCTATTCCGGGCCAGCGGATCTCACACCTCCGCCGCGGCGGTCGCCGAAGGTGTTGCTCCGTATTGGATCCGGGGAGAGGGAGGGCATTATCCGGAAGCCTACGGACGCGAACGCAGAGCTCTCCCGGGAAAGAGGGTGGCTCTTCTTTCTCCCTTATCAACGAGTTTGGATCCGAATTGACTCGAGAGAGAGGGTTTTGCCTTCCCGGTGATGGAGTGACGCACAGGTCGACAACAAGAAAGAACGAATGAGATCATTAGAGAAGGGACGTAAGGGGAGGGGGATTTCTCGGGTCGACTGAAAGGGGCGTAGACACGGCGGGGGTGGCCATGTGGGTGCAAGAGGCTCACAGCCCGTTCATCCATACGTCTTGATAAAGTGCGTAGTTTTCGTCCAACTTCTTCATGCGTCATCGAATAGGTGAGTATATCCATAGTAGGTTATCCTTGGGATTTTCTTCCGCATAAATATTAAAGCCAGGGCATACTTTATTATTATGACAGTGTTATGAAATTAAGAAAATGTAATCTACATAGCATTTCTGTTCCTAAGCGATAATTTTCAGGTCATTGTGTTTTAAGTTTGCTAAAACAGATTTAATTGTATGGTGTGATAAACATACCTGTTTAGGGAAAAAGAAAATTTATAGAGCAATAACCCCTTAATATCAATAAATGGAACTACAAAAATATTTGCCCATATTGAAGGTTACATGATACTTACTTATTCTCAGTTTTCCGGAGATTGAATCATTAGTCAACATTTTAGACAAAAAATAACGATATTCTAGAGCAGGCGTTGTAAACCATTGCGGAAAATTCTTTAATGCGTGATGATTTTATTTGGCTTAATTTTCGTTACAAAAATTACTCAAATCTCATTTCTTTCTTTCTTCTCTTAGAATGTTTTGAACAGTACTTAAACATGCACTAACTGAATTTCAGTATTTGCATACATTGGATGAATTATTGATGACGGCATTATTATCTCGGATTAAAAGTGGGTACATATAACATATGAGATACCCCATCTAGCATACTTTACATATAATTTTGATGCATAGTTTTTTAAAGTTCATATTGAATTTATTTTTTCAAAGCCTAAAAATATACTTTCAAAATTACCCTCTTTGCAAGTGTTTTTACCTGAACGATTAGTAAATGCATTATAGGTAGCTCATAAAGAATACCGAACTAAGATATTAATATCTTTTGAAGGATGAAGATTTTATTGTAATGTTTGCGGGCTGTGATCGTTAGGAGAATATTTTTCCCTCTTTTTTCTTCATATTAAACAGCTTTGAGTCGACGAATTGCGCGTTGCACTTTCCATCTTATACTTCCCATTCTCTCCTCATTTGAACCCCATTCTATGCCTTCCCTGGCTAGTTAGCAGGGTATCGCCCAGCTTCTGCCGCGCATACCATCGCCCTGCATCAGTGTGGCCGAAGGCCAATACGGTCGGTCGTTGGTGAGCGGCCGGTAAGTAGTTACGGGAGAGCTTGGGTTGGGTAGGGTACCCTTTGACAATCACGATTGATCGGGGCAGAAGAGCTTTTGACCGGGGACTAGGCAAGTCGGTGAAGAAAAGATGCTCATTTCTAAATCAAAGATAGTAACGTAAGCTTTAATAGAAAGAGTTATATTGAAGTTGCCAAAAAATCTTGGAAATATGAAAAAAGCTGAAAATATATTGCTTCACCCATGTAAAAGAATTATTTCTATAAAACCAGGCAGTTGCATTGAAATTAAATTTTTGTGGTCATATTATTTGCACTAAATTCTACCATATAAGCGGCGTGCCTGTTTTTATATCCTAAGAGAAATGCACAAAAACAAACAACTCGGGCGACATTTTGTCTTTGAATGAAAATGTTTTCTATATAATTCAATGAATGAGCTCAATTTTTTCGTATATTTCAAAATAATCACCAACTTTGGAATTTTTATTGTTTTGCAATTGCGAAATGAATATATTTCAATGTCAACTTTCATCAATAACTATTGCCATCTCTCGAAACAAACAACATACCACTAATCTGCTTTGATATGAATGAAATTTAATTTGTACCTTAGAGTAATTTAAAAATCAGGAATCCATTGACACAGAGATACCAGTTTTTTCTGTAACTTTTATTGTTGTGTACAGGTGGTATGATGTGAATGTTACAAAAACATTCAAAATGAATTTATTGTTCTTGAAATGAAAAATATCCCTTCCATTAAGGTAAAATAAACAATCCAATTATCGTAATATTAGCCTTTACACTTAAACACGAACATTAAACTATTGATAAAATTTACTATACATTACATTTTATCATAGAAAGTTTGCGAAGGTAAGGGTGAGTTACTGCAATGAATGTTGCAGAAAATGGTCATGGAATTTTCATCTAATTTAGAATTTTATAGTATATTGGTGTATGAAAAGATTATCCTAAGAGGGTGAACTAATATTACTACATAATGAATTGAAGTGGAGTTAAAATAAACGAGAATTATTTTATAAGTAAATAATCATGTGTTGGGTACATTATATTCATGGGGCTAAAACTGGTTTTAACATCCATACTCAATATCCCTGGAATGAAATGCCATCTTCTTGTGAAAGCTTCTTCGCCTGAAGCAATGCTTCTACTTATGCGGCTACTACATTTACCAGCTAGGTCAACAATACATCCCATTTACGTAAGCTGTTCCACTTCGTCTATTTTATGAGTACTTACTTCATTATTCAACAGTTTTTATTTTCCGCACAAATAGCATAACCTTGGATTTCTTTACGTTTATTGCCTTCCCATACTTATCACCCTGACTTTCTAATACGTTCAAGCTACGCAATTTGTATTACTTCAATGGTCATGTTTCCACGATTTACAAAATTCTGCTTCACATCAAATTTTTAACGAGTCTTTTCTTAACATCTAATTCCACGTTCCGATCATCAAGTCCCTTCTTTTTGTGAATGCTTCAGTTTTGCACTTCAATGTTTTGCAAATTATGTTCTTATTTTCATACTGCATCAATTCTGTCAATCCTAATCAAAATACTTTCAAGCTGAACACAAATTTAGTAGCTTCAGGCTTGATGTGGTGGAAGTCGAACATAAAAAATAACTGATCGTAGGCCTGTTCCACTTGAAAAATTTTTCTTTATTTTTTTTATTTGACGACCGAGTTTCAATGTATTAGATAATCATCTGGCACACAACTTCAGTTTGTTACCTGATGATAATTTTGAACCATCGAAACCCGGTTTTAAAATAAAAAAATATATCAAGTGGAAAATTGCATTTTTTCATTACTTCCAAGTTAGGTAAACTACTATATTTGTTCAAGTTTAAGACCTCTTTGTGTTTGAAATCGCTTTCTTATTTTTCAAAAAACGCATAAACTAAGCTTCGATTAAATTTAATCTCAAACCATACCTATCGCACTGACTTTTCGATACGCTCAGTAATGTTTGCAAACTCCTTGCTGACTGGCTAACTGAAACTTGATCATCCGCAAACCTAATTATACGAACTCCCACCTAAGTAATATTCCCATCTCCATTTCTTTTAATGACTTCTTAAATGTTTTCTTCTCTTATACGTTGAAAATTATGGGTGAAAATGGACTTGCCTATGCTACTCTTCCTAATATTGCTTCTCCCGACTCTCAATCCGCCACTGAGAGGTCTAAGATATGCAAGAGTACAGCTTGGGGATAGTAATCATATTTTTTCAATATTCTCCTATTTTATGCATTGCATTCACTGCTTCTATTCAATTTACATTTTCAAACGCCCTCCCCAAAAATTACGAAACAAGCATATACATGCTGGTTATGTTCCATGATCTTCTCTAATTTCGTTATTGTTGAGGCATCATGCATCCTTCTCTTTCTAAACCTAAACTTATTATCCCCGGGGTAATCGTCTGTACTCCTCTTCGTACTTTCATCGATTATTCTCAGTACTATTTTATCTGCGGGTGAAATCAAATACATTGTTATAAATGCCTCACTTACGGCTACGTTTCCCTTTCATGGAATAGGAACTAACACTTACATGAAAATATTTTCAGACTCTTAAGGAAAATTTCCGCTTTCATAAGCTCTACCCGTCAATCATTAAAAACTCTTCCCAATAAATGCTCTGTACACCTATTGATCGTATCGTATTTGATTTTAGCGGGATTTCATGTTTGAATGTATGCGTATGTGTGTGTGTGTATATATACGAGGGTCATCCGGAAAGTAGTACCCGTTCGTGAAATAAAGACACAAAAGTAAATATTAACAAACATAAAAAATTTTATTTGAAAGAGGATACTTTAAACTACTTCTCAACATAATCTCCAAGCAAATTAAGGCATTTGTCATAACGTGTGACAAGTTTCTGTATTCCTGCTGCATAGTCCTTCGCCGCCAGCTCATTGAGATACGCGAGGGACCCATCTTGCACAAATTTTTGCATAATGCAGATGGTGTTTAACAATTTCATGAACAATTGTTCGAGAAACATTGGGAAAATGCTCACAGATGTCATCAATTGTGACGCGCCGATCGTTCCTCACGAATTCGTCAACTGAGCTCACCAGTTGGTCTGTAATGACAGACGGTCTCCCCGAACGCTCATCGTCGTGTGTGTTCCCCCTCCCCATGTTGAAGTTGCGACACCACCGCCGAACAGACGACTCGTCCATTACATTGTCTCCATACACCTCCTTTAATTGGCGATGAATATCACATGGGCGAACGTTTCTTGCATTGAGGAATTTAATCACTGCCCTCACTTCACAACTGGCGGCGTTCTCAATTTTTTTAAACATTGTAAACAATCACAGAAACAACACAGGCAATGCTAGCGTCACGCAACTTGGCTCAGAGAAGGCAGACAAGCCACTGAAGCTATCTGACCTCGTCCAGCGGCTACTCGCGTCGTCAGCACTTCATGCGGCACGAACGGGTACTACTTTCCGGATGACCCTCGTGTGTGTGTATATATATATACGAGGGTCATCCGGAAAGTAGTACCCGTTCGTGAAATAAAGACACAAAAGTAAATATTAACAAACATAAAAAATTTTATTTGAAAGAGGATACTTTAAACTACTTCTCAACATAATCTCCAAGCAAATTAAGGCATTTGTCATAACGTGTGACAAGTTTCTGTATTCCTGCTGCATAGTCCTTCGCCGCCAGCTCATTCAGATACGCGAGGGACCCATCTTGCACAAATTTTTGCATAATGCAGATGGTGTTTAACAATTTCATGAACAATTGTTCGAGAAACATTGGGAAAATGCTCACAGATGTCATCAATTGTGACGCGCCGATCGTTCCTCACGAATTCGTCAACTGAGCTCACCAGTTGGTCTGTAATGACAGACGGTCTCCCCGAACGCTCATCGCCGTGTGTGTTCCCCCTCCCCATGTTGAAGTTGCGACACCACCGCCGAACAGACGACTCGTCCATTACATTGTCTCCATACACCTCCTTTAATTGGCGATGAATATCACATGGGCGAACGTTTCTTGCATTGAGGAATTTAATCACTGCCCTCACTTCACAACTGGCGGCGTTCTCAATTTTTTTAAACATTGTAAACAATCACAGAAACAACACAGGCAATGCTAGCGTCACGCAACTTGGCTCAGAGAAGGCAGACAAGCCACTGAAGCTATCTGACCTCGTCCAGCGGCTACTCGCGTCGTCAGCACTTCATGCGGCACGAACGGGTACTACTTTCCGGATGACCCTCGTATGTATATATATATATGTATATATATATATATATGTATA